>NC_052070.1:2185016-2785016 GCF_015852505.1 Tachyglossus aculeatus
GTTTAACAATGTATTGATCCTAAAGCTGAACAGGATAGAAAGAGCCTCGATTCTTTTGAAATGTGGTGTTGGAGGGATTTTTGCTTATATTATGACTGCCCGAAAAATGAACAAATGGTTTTGGAGCAAATTAAGCCAATGTGGTCCTTGGAAGGCCAAGTGACTCACCTTAGATTAGCATATTTTGGTCACATCATCAGGAAGACTATTTTTCTGGAGAAGATACTAATGCTAGGAGGAAGAGGCAGACCACCAGCTAGGATAGAAAGCATAACAATGATAACAGAAGAACCGTTAACAGTGTTCCAGATTATAGTAGAAGACAGGGCATTCTGGAGAAAATAATTCCAGAGAGTCACTATGAATAGGAAATGACTCAATGGCATTTGATAAAAATAATATAATTTATCAACCTTGTCCCTCATTATTGATGTGTTACTCAGTTTTTAAAATTCTAGCTTCACTGGAACCCCCTGATTTGTTTTTATACATTGGCAGGAGTTCAGACTGACCTCCTCTCCATCCTCTCCATCCAAAACGCTACCTTGCTGGTTCAATCTCGTATCCAATCCCGACTGGATTACTGCATCAGCCTCCTCTCTGATCTCCCATCTTCCTGTCTCTCTCCACTTCAGTCTATACTTCACTCTGCTGCCTGGATTATAATAATAATAACATTGATGGCATTTATTAAGTGCTTACTATGTGCAAAGCACTGTTCTAAACTCTGGGGTAGATACAAGGTGATCAGGTTGTCCCACATGGAGCTCACAGTCTTCATCCCCATTTTACAGATCAGGTCACTGAGGCACAGGGAAGTTAAGTGACTTGCCCAAAGTCACATAGCTGACAAGTGGCGGAGTCAGCATTCGAGCCCATGACCTCTGACTCCACACTTTGTACAGAAAGGCTCTGGGCATCTCCCCTCCCCAAAAGTCTCCAGTCAACCTACGAATCGAGCAAAAACTCCTCATTCTCAGCTTCAAGGCTGTCCGTCACCTCACCCCCTCCTATCTCACCTCCCTTCTCTCCTTCTCCAGCCCAGCCCGCACCTTCTCATTCTTGCCTGTCCCGCCTTTGACCCCCGGCCCATGTCCTTCCCCTGGCCTGGAATGCCCTCCCTCCACACATCCACCAAGCTAGCTCTCTTACTCCCTTCAAAGCCCTACTGAGAGCTCACCTCCTCCAGAGGCCTTCCCAGACCTCTTTTTTCCACTCCTTCTCCCCATCCACCCCGGCCCAACCTCCTTCCCCTCCCCACAGCACTTGTATATATTTGTACAGATTTATTACTCTATTTATTTTACTTGTACATATTTACTATTCCATTTGTTTTGTTAATGATGTGCTTATAGCACATACACACACACATATATATATATATATATACATATATATATATATAATATATATACATATAATATATATATATTTCTAGACTGTGAGCCCACTGTTGGGTAGGGACCATCTCTATATGTTGCCAACTTGTACTTCCCAAGCGCTTAGTACAGTGCTCTGCACACAGTAAGCGCTCAATAAATATAATTGAATGAATGAATGAAATCATTAATAAAATAAATAGAATAATAAGTGTACAAATATGCACAAGTGCTGTGGGGAGGGGAAGGGGGTAGGGCAGAAGGAGGGAGTAGGGGCGACGGGGAGGGGAGGAGGAACAGAGGAAAAGGGGAGGTCAGTCTAGGAAGGCCTCCTGGAGGAGGTGATTTCCCAGTAGGGCTTTGAAGGGGGGAAGAGAACTAGTTTGGTGGATGTGAGGAGGGAGGGTATTTCAGGCCAGAGGTAGGATGTGGGCTAGGGGTCGATGGCGGGACAGGTGAGAACGAGGCCCAGTGAGGAGGTTAGTGGCAGCAGAGGAGTGTGTGGGCTGGGCTGTAGAAGTGCTCAGTGTAGAGCCCGGGCTTGTGAGTCAGAGGTTGTGGGTTCTAATCCCGGCTCTGCCACTTGTCTTCTGGTATGACCTTGGGCAAGTCACTTAACTTCTCTGTGCCTCAGTTCCCTCATCTGTAAAATAGGGATTAAGACTGTGAGCCCCATGTGGAACAAGCTGATTACCTTGTATCTACTCCAGGACTTAGAACAGTGCTTGGCACATAGTAAATGCTTAACAAATACCACCATTATTATTATTATTAGAAGGAAAGAAGGGAGATGAGGTAGGAGGGGGCAAGATAATGGAGAAATTTGAAGTCAGTAGTGAGGAGTTTTGCTTGAAATGGTAATCTGATGGAGATGAATAGGGAGGGAGTTCCATGCAGGACACAGGACAGGCAGGACAGAAGCAAGGTGTTGGTAGTGAGATAGATGAGAGCAAGGTCCAGTGAGCAGGTTGGCATCAGAGGAACGATGTGTGTAGGCTGGGTTGTTGAGGGAGAGGAATGAGGTAAGAGGAAGGGGAGAGCTGATTCAGTGCCTTTCAAGTTGATGGTGAGGAATTCAAGCTTGATGTAGAGATGGATGATGCAAACTTTGGAGGGTTTTGGTAAGTGGGGAGATGTATGTACCGAACATTTTTTTAGAAAAATGATCCAGACAGCAGAGTGATGTATGGACTGGAATGGGGAGAGGCTGGAGGTAGGGAGGATAGCAAGGAGGCTGATGCAGTAGTTGTGGTGGAACATGAAAAGTGCTTGATTCAGTGTGGTAACAGCTTGGATGGAGGAGAAGGGGTGGATTTCTAGGGATATTGTGAAGGTAGAACAGACAGGATTTGGTGACAGACTGAATATGTGGATTGAAAGAGAGATTCATTCATTCATTCAATTGTATTTATTGAGTGCTTACTCTGTGCAGAGCACTGTACTAAGTGCTTGGGAAGTACAAGTTGGCAACATATAGAGACGGTCCCTACCCAACAGCGGGCTCACAGTCTAGAAGATAAATCAAGGGTAATGGCAAGGATAAAAGCTTGTGAGATGGGAGGGTGATGGTGTTTAGAGTGATTGGAAATCTGGGGAGAGGACAGGGTTTGGATCAATCAATCAATCAATCAATCGTATTTATTGAGCGCTTACTATGTGCAGAGCACTGTACTAAGCGCTTGGGAAGTACAAATTGGCAACATATACAGTCCCTACCCAACAGTGGGCTCACAGTCTAAAAGGGGGAGACAGAGAACAAAACCAAACATACTAACAAAGTAAAATAATTAGGATAGATATGTACAAGTAAAATAAATAAATAGAGTAATAAATATGTACAAACATATATACATATATACAGGTGCTGTGGGGAAGGAAAGGAGGTAAGATGGGGGGATGGAGAGGGGGACAAGGGAGAGAGGAAGGAAGGGGCTCAGTCTGGGAAGGCCTCTTGGAGGAGGTGAGCTTTCAGCATGGCCTTGAAGGGAGATGAGGGTTCATCTGGGGAATGCAAAGCCAGCTGTGGCTTGTTGTTTGTTTTTTCCCCCTCCAGTTCATGCTATCTCTCTGAGGAGGCGGTCTGTGGCTTTTGTTTGCTGGTGAATGTCGTCACTCTATTGTTCTCTTCTGAGTGATCAGCCCACTGCCCCAAAGTCACGTAGCTGACAAGCGGCGGAGCCGGGATTTGAACCCATGACTTCCCATGGATGGGAAGAGGATGAGTTCTTCTTGGGACATGTTTGAGGTATTGATGGGACATCCAGGTAAAGATGTCCTTAAGGCAAGAGGAAATGTGTGACTGCAGAGAATGAGAGTTGTTAATAATAATAATAATGATGATGGTATTTGTTAAGCACTTACTATATGCCAAGCAATGTTCTAAACACTGGGGCGGGGGGCGGAGGGGGGAAACAAGGTAATTAGGTTGTCCCTCATGGGGCTCACAGTCTTAATCCCCATTTTACAGATGACGTAACTGGGGCACAGAGAAGTTAAGTAACTTGCCCAAAGTCACACAGCTGACAAGTGGCAGAGGTGGAATTAGAACCCATGACCTCTGATTCCCAAGCCTGTGCTCTTTCCACTAAGCCATGCTGCTTCTCTAAGGTTGGAAAGGGTGATTTGCCATGGATACAAGGGAAAAATCCCAGTTCTGGGAGTCAGAACACATGGATTCTAGTCTTGCAGGCCTGGGCCTGAGGTTTTTATCTTTGTCCCCTTTTCACTTTCAGGGAATCTCTTCCCAGCCATTTGGTGGAATGTCACCTCTCAGGGGGCTAGTACCATGCCAGAAGAACTTCTCAGTTTATGAAGCTGTCTTTCATGTTTGGAGAAGACACCACTGACAGTGAAAAACACCTACAAACCATTTTTTATGGCTTTTGATAATAATAATAATGTTAACAATAATGGTATTTGTTAAGCACTTCTTACTGCATCAGCCTCCTTGCTGAGTACCCAGTCTTCTGACCCTCTCCACTCCAGTCCATACTTCACTCTGCTGCCTGAATCATTTTTCTACAAAAACGTTCAGGACCTATCTCGCCACTCCTCAAAAAACTCCAGTGGTTTTCCATCCACCTCTGCATCAAATAAAAACTCCTCACCATTGGCTTTAAAGCACTCCATCACCTTGCCCCCTCCTACCTCACCTCATTTCTCTCCTACTACAACCCAGCCTGCACACTTCACTCCTCCAATGCTAGCCTTCTCACTGGGCCTCCATCTCGCCTATCTCATCAGTGAGCCCTCATCCATGTCCCGCCTGTGTCCTGGAACCCCCTCCCTCCTCAAATCTGACAGACAATTACCCTCCCCTCCTTCAAAGCCTTAATGAAGGTACATCCTCTCCAGTAGGCCTTCCCTGACTAAGCTCCTCCTTTCCCCTTCTCCCTCTGTTCAGCATCCCACTCCTTCTGTTCATCCCCTCTCCCCTCCCCACAGCACTTATGTACGTATCTGTAATATTTTTTATATTAATATCTGTCTCCCTCCCGCCCCTCTCCCCCCCACACCGCCAGACTGTAAGGTCCTTGTGAGCAGAGAATGTGCCTGATTATTGTTGTACTGTACTCTCCCTAGCACTTTGTACAGTGCTCTGCACACAGTTAGAGCTCAATTAATACTATTGAATGAATGAATGAATGTGTCAGCCACTGTACTAAGCACTGGGTTGGATACCTGCAAATCCGGCTGGACTCAGTCCCTGTTCCACATGAGGGTGCAAAGTCTTAATCCCCATTTAAGAGATGAGATAACTGAGGCATAGAGAAATGAAATTACTTGCCTGAGGTCACACAGAAGAGAAGGAGCAGAGCTGGGTTTAGAACCCACATCCTTCTGACTCCCAGCCTTGTGCTCTATCCACTAGGCAATGCTGTTTCTGTAAATGCCGTAAATGCCGTTAAGCATTTACTATGTGCCAGACCCTGTACTAAGAACTGGGGTAGATATAAGATGAAAGGGTGGTACACAGTCTCTTATATTCTCACAATCTTAACCCCTTTTTTTACAGATGAGATAACTGAGGCCCAAGGTCACACAATAGATGAGTGACAGAGTAATGACTAGAACCCAGGTCCTCTGAATTTCAGGCCTTGCCCTTTTCAACTAGGCTACATTGCTTCTCGGTAATATAAGCTATTAAACACCTTACCTGGAAGGACTTTGTATTGCTTCAAAGGCCCCACTCTACAAGGTCTTTCACTTTAGAGAGAGGGGGCCTCTGACTCAGAGAAGAGTCCTTCATTTTAGAAAGTGCTATTTGCCTAAGTGAGGGGTCTTCCACTTTAGAGAGAGAGGGGGGCCTCTCAGTGTAGGGCAGGATGCTTCATTTTAAAAAGGGCCTTTAGCTCAAATGAGAGGTCTTTTGTTTTAGAGTAGCATGGCCTAGTGGAAAGTGCCCAGGTTTTGGGAATCAGAGGTCACGGGTTTTAATCTCGGCTCCGCCACTTGTAGCTGTGTGACTTTAGGCAAGTCACTTCACTTCTCTGGGGGTCAGTTACCTCATATGTAAAATGGGGATTAAGATTGTGAGCCCCACGGGGAACAACCTGATTACCTTGTGTCTTCCCCAGTGCTTAGAACAGTGCTTGGCACATTCATTCATTCATTCAATCATATTTATTGAGCGCTTACTGTGTGCAGAGCACTGTACTAAGTGCTTGGGAAGTACAAGTTGGCAACATATAGAGACCGTCCCTACCCAACAGTGGGCTCACAGTCTAGAAGGGGGAGACAGACAACAAAACGAAACATATTAACAAAATAAAATAAATGGAATAAATATGTGCAAGTAAAATAAATAAACAAATAGAGTAATAAATATGTACAAACATATATACATGTATACAGGTGCTGTGGGGAGGGGAAGGAGGTATAGCGGGGGGGATGGGGAGGGAGCAGTTTAGAGCTCTTCATTGGTGAGATAATAATAATAATAACAATAATTATGGTACTGGTTAAATGCTTACTATGTGCCAAGCACTATAATAAGCGCTTAACAACTACCATCATCATTTTTATTATTATTATTATTAAAGAGAAGCCTGTCCCTGTAGAGAGAGGCCTTTCATTTGAGATAGGGGCCTTATGCTCAAATGAGAAGCAGCGTGGCTCAGTGGAAAGAGCATGGGCTTGGGAGCCAGAGGTTATGGGTTCAAATCTCGGCTTTGCCAACTGTCAGCTGGGTGACTCTGGGCAAGTCACTTAACTTCTCTGAGCCTCAGTTACCTCATCTGTCAAATGGGGATTAAGACTGTGAGCCCCACGTGGGACAAGCTGATTACCTTGTAACCTTCTCAGCACTTAGAACAGTGCTTTGCACATAGTAAGTGCTTAACAAATGCCATCATTATTATTATTACTATCATCATTAAGTGAGAGATTTTTGCTCTCGAGGGAAGCCTTTCATGCTAAAGAGCTATATCTGTCACTCTATAGAGGGCTTTCACCAGGATCTTCTGGAATAAGACAAGAGGCAGCTAGTAGGGGGCAGTTGGTGGTGATGGCCAGTTCACTCCCATCTCATCTCACTTCATCTAATCTCAATCACCTTGTCCCTTTTACCTCACCTCACTGTTCTCCTACTGCAGCCTAGCCTGCACATTTCACTCCTCTACTGCCAACCTACTCACTCACAGTACCTTGATCTTGTCTAACCCACAGTTGGCTACTGGCCCTCATTCTGCCTCTCATTTGGAATGCTCTCCCTCTTCCAATCCGGCAGATGACTACTTTCCCTGCCTTCAAAGCCTTCTTAAAAGCACGTCTCCTCCAAGAGGCTTCTCTGACTAAACCCTCATTTCCTCTTCTCCTACTCCCTTCTATGTTGCCCTTGCACTTGGATTTGAGCCCTTTATTCACCCTCCCTCAGCTCCACAGCACTTATGTAAAGCTTCTTAATTCATTTTTTTAGATCAATGTCTGTTTCCCCCTCTAGACTGTAAGCTCATTGTGGGCAGGGAACATGTCTATCACTTCTCTTATAATGTATTCTCCCAAGTGCTTAGTACAGTGCTCTGCACACAATAAGCACTCAGTAAAGGCAACTGATTGTTTGATTTATCTGAGGACTAAAAATAAAAGAGTTATCTTCAAATCCTGGCAGGAAGAACTTTGATTAAAAAGAAAGAATTCCCTGATTCATTCATTCATTCAATCATATTTATTGATGTTTTCAGGGGTCTGGGAGGGGTGACACTGAACCATGACCCTGAGAGAATGGCGAGATCTTCCTCCTTAGCTGCCACCCAGGGTGATTAGAGAAGGGAGAAATTCTGGGTGAGGGTTGACAAATTAATCCATCCATCCATCAATCAATCAATCAATTATATTTATTGAGCGCTTACTGTGTGCAGAGCACTGTACTAAGTGCTTGGGAAGTACAAGTACAGTGCTCTGCACATAGTAAACACTCAATAAATATGATTGATGTTGATGAAGTTGGCGACATATATAGACAGTCCCTCTGAACCCACTCAGTACAGTCCTAGTTTGGACCCAAACCTTAAAGTAACCTTGAGATGTCCTTGGCTTCATCTGGATTAAGCTGTGGATCAACTCCAAGAGTGTAAGCTCCTTGTGGGCTGGAATGCATCACTTCTCTGTTTGGTACCTCTCCACTGCTTAGAACAGTAGGCAGAAGCTGTGGCAAATGCTATTATTACAACTGCTTCAGACTGGTACAGAAACCTCTTCCCTGCTGAGATTCACATCTGGACTGGTGGGACTTGGTCTAAACTGGATTGGACTCTGATAAGGGGACTGAGGTGGAGGGCAAAGCAGCATGGCTCAGTGGAAAGAGCCCGGGCTTTGGAGTCAGAGTTCATGGGTTCAAATCCCGACTCCACCAACTGTCAGCAGTGTGACTTTGGGCAAGTCACTTCACTTCTCTGGGCCTCAGTTCCCTCATCTGTAAAATGGTGATGAAGACTGTGAGCCCCCAGTGGGATAACTTGATCACCTTGTATCCCCCAGTGCTTAGAACAGTGCTTTGCACATAGTGCTTAATAAATGCCATCATTATTATTATTAATTAACCTGGTTATTTGCCCCAGGGCATTCAGCACTCTGCCAGTCTATGCCTACTTTTGGGTCGGCTTAGGCACAGAAATAATAATTATAATAATAATGGTATTTGTTAAGCTCTTACTATATACCAGGGTCTGTTCTAAATGCTGGGATAGATACAAGATAATCAGATTGGACACAGTCCCTGTCTCATATAGGGCTAACAGTATTAATCCCCGTTGTACAGATGAGGGAACTGAGGCACAGAGACATTAAGTGATTTGCCCAAGGTCACAGAGCAGACAAGTAGTGGAGCCAGGATATTAGAACCCAGACTTGTTCAGGGCCTGAATGGTCAAGGTCCTTTACAATTCAATTCATTTCAGTAGCCCTGTGCTGGATGCCTGTTCAGTGCAGAACACTGTACTGGGCACCTCCTGTTTGTGCAGAACTCTGAACTGGGTATTAGACTCCTGCTGGGCACTGTATTGGACCCTTGGAAGTGTACAATACAAGTAGAGTACAAGATTCCTGCTCTTGAGGAATTTACAGTCTAATAGTATTGCTTCCAGCCTTGTGACTTTATGTATTTAAAATTAATTTCAGCAAAAATAACAGGGGAGGAAGATACAGGAAGCAGCGTGGCTCAGTGGAAAGAGCCTGGGCTTGGGAGTCAGAGGACATGGGTACTAATCCCGGCTCCACCACTTTCATTTATTCATTCAATTGTATTTATTGAGTGCTCACTGTGTGCAGAGCACTGTACTAAGTGCTTGGGAAGTACAAGTTGGCAACATATAGAGACCGTCCCTACCCAACAACAGGCTCACAGTCTAGAAGGGGGAGACAGACAACAAAACAAAACATGTGGACAGGTGTCAAGTCATCAGAACAGATAGAATTAAAGCTAAATGCACATCATTAACAAAATAAATAGAATAGTAAATATGTACAGTATGTACTTGTCAGCTGTGTGACTTTGGGCAAGTCACTTAACTTCTCTGAGCCTCAGTTACCTCATCTGTAAAATGGGGATTAAGAATGTGAACCCCACATGGGACAACCCGATCACCTTGTATCCCCCAGCGCTTAGAACCGTGCTTCGCAAGTAGTAAGCACTTAACAAATGTTGTAATCATTATTATTATACAGGAGAAATTCTTTCAAGAAAAAGGTTTCACAGTTGAAAATGATCTGAATTTAGTCTGAGATACTAATTGTGATATTTATTAAACTCTCACTAGCTGTCAAAGCACTTGCGAAAATAGGCAGATGGGCCACAGTCCCTGCCCAATTTAGGGCTCGCAGTCTAAAGGATGAGAAGTACAAAACTTGTACTTCCCAAGCACTTAGTACAGTGCTCTGCACAGAGTAAGCACTCAATAAATATGATTGATTAATTGATTGATTGATTGTCCTCATTTTACAGATGTGGAAATTGAGGCACTAAGAGGCTATATAACTTGTCCCAGGTCATCACATTTGGCCAAAGGCAGGGCCAGGCATAGAACCCTGGTTTCCTGATTCCCTGTGTTCTTTGCCACTATAGGCTAAGATCTGGAAGAATTGTCATTTATTTCACACCAGCTATACTCTTCCATGGAGTGCCAGGGCAAGTTCTATTTCTCTGTCCTGAACTTGCCTATTTCTGTTTTATAGATAAGCAGCATGGCCTCAAGGAAAGAGCAAAGGCCTGGGACTCTGAGGACCTAGGTTCCAATCCCACCTTCCTCACTTACTTTCTGTGTGAATTTGGGCAAATCACTTCATTTCTCTGTGCCTAAGTTTCCTCATCTGCAAATGAGGATTCAGTACCTGTTCTTCCTTCTACTGAGACTGTGAGCCCTTGTGGGACATGATTATCTTGTATTTGCCCCAGCACTTAGTACAGGAGAAGCAGCGTGGCTTAGTGAAAGAGCACGGCTTGGGAGTCAGAGGTTGTAGGTTCTAATCCCGGCTCTGCCACTTGTCTGCTGTATGACTTTGGGCAAGTCACTTAACTTGCCCAAGTCACACAAGTCACTTAACTCCTCTCGGCCTCAGTTACCTCATCTGTAAAATGGGGATTAAGACTGTGAGCACTACCTGGGACAATTTGATAACACTGCATCTCTCCCAGTGCTTAAAACAGTGCTTGGTACATAGTAAGCACTTAACAAACACCATCATTATTATTATCATTATTATTATTACAGTGCTTGGCACATAGCAAACGCTTAACTAATAGCCCAATTATTATTATTTATATCGAGAACACCTCTAAGCATTTTTCTTCTGGAATAATCCTCTTCATCCGGAAAGCAGCATTAGTGCTGTTCTAATGAATCTGTTTGTAGGATTGAATGAATGCTCCTGTGGTCAGAGGTCTGTACTAAGAGCTCGGCAATAGAGTCGGTACAAATGATCCCTGCCATTGAGGACCTTATAATCTCGAAGAGGTTGCAATCTGTTTTGTTCACTCTTCGCTGGGCACACTAATTAGTAATGACATTCTAAAAACTTAACGAGCTACAATTGCCATGTTTGGTGGAACCAAGCACATCTTACATAAGATGTCACAATAATCATTAGTCAGTGATCCAAGAGCACCAAATGCAAATAAGGAGGGAGTTTAGGACGTTCACAAAATTCTGTCAATCACCATGATTGTTTTTCAAATTGAGTTTGACAAAAGAACGAATTTAAGAAAAAAAATAAATGCAGTAGATTGGGAAGATAATAACAACCTTTGAAGACATCTTCTCAGAAAGCACAACTGACAAGCTATGGCTCCGTGGCTCACCTCAGAAAGGAAAAATCACGTATTATTTTTCAAAATTTCCAAATCATTGTATCTGATTTTTTAAGTGACTTTTATTAAAGTTTCAGAGGAATTTTTTAAATAAATTTGATTCTCATCTTGTGCACTTAGGGATTTCTGTGCTGGAAGATAAGTGGGCTCATTTAGAGAAGCAACATGGCTCAGTGGAAAGAGCATGAGCTTTGGAGTCAGAGGTCATGGGTTCAAATCCCAGCTCCGCCACTTGTCAGCTGTGTGACTTTGGGCAAGTCACTTAACTTCTCTGTGCCTCGGTTACCTCATCTATAAAATGGGGATTAAGACTGTGAGCCCCCCGTGGGACAACTTGGTCACCTTGTAACCTCCGCAGTGCTTAGAACAGTGCCTTGCACATAGTAAGCACTTAATAAATGCCATTATTATTATTATTATTATTTAAAGCATGTGTGGGGTGGGAGGAGGAATGAGGGGGAGAGAGAGAGGGAGATGGTGAGTAAGCAGATGAGTGAGTGAAGAAATGCTCTTCTTTCCCCCTTCAGGAGTGGCCTTATCTCAGTGTCAGAGCTCAGGCTAAGGCAGGGCCAGTGGCTGTATGGATTTGGGATTTCCCTCAGCCCCACTGCCACTGCAGGTCTCCCTGAATCTCTTTGACGGCATGCAGGAAACACTCTCTACCTGCAGCACTGCAGCCTGAAGGAAGAGATGGTGGTCGTCTCTCCTCTTGCTCAGACCAAGGAGCAGTGTGGCTCAGTGGAAAGAGCCCAGGCTTGGGAGTCTGAGGTCATGGGTTCAAATCCTGGCTCCACCACCTGTCAGCTGTGTGACTTTGGGCAAGTGATTCACTTCTCTGGGCCTCACTTACCTCATCTGTAAAATGGGGATTAAGGCTGTGAGCCCCACGTGGGACAACCTGATTACCTGATATCCCCCCCCCTCAGCACTTAGAACAGTGCTTGGCACATAGGAAGCGCTAAACAAAGACCATTATTATTATTATAAAAGATTACCAAAGGAGAAGTGTCCTGTTAAAGTTAGCCTGGTCATCGCTCACCTGAAGAAACGTGTTTCTTTGGTGAATGCGCTAGGGAAGCTGAGTGTAAGCTGACTCAGGGCTGGGCAGTTGGGCAGTCCCTCCCTTGGCTAACTGATCAGGCTGTTGGAAAAGGATATGAAAAAACAAAATATGAAAATCACTTCCACGGAGAGGAATAGGGAACCACTGAAATTTTTGAAGTAATAGCTTCAGTGGAGAGAAATACTGAACCAATGAAAATGTTGAAATGGTAGCTTCCATAGAGTGGAAGCTTATTTATTTATTTTATTTGTACATATTTATTCTATTTATTTTTTTTTTGTTAATATGTTTTGTTTTGTTCTCTGTCTCCCCCTTCTAGACTTTGAGCCACGGTTGGGTAGGGACTGTCTCTATATGTTGCCAACTTGTACTTTGCAAGCACTTAGTACAGGGCTCTGCACACAGTAAGCACTCAATAAATACGATTGAATGAATGAATGAATGAATGGAGAGGCAGTCACTCACTCAATCGTACACTCACTCCCTTGGTGACCTCATTCGCTCCCACAGCTTCAACTATCATCTCTACGCTGATGACACCCAAATCTACATCTCTGCCCCTGTTCTCTCCCCCTCCCTTCAGGCCCGCATCTCCTCCTGCCTTCAGGACATTTCCATCTGGATGTCTGCCCGCCACCTAAAACTCAACATGTCCAAGACTGAACTCCTTGTCTTCCCTCCCAAACCCTGTCCTCTCCATGACTTTCCCATCACTGTTGATGGCACTACCATCCTTCCCATCTCACAAGCCCGCAACCTTGGTGTCATCCTCGACTCCGCTCTCTCGTTCACCCCTCACATCCAAGCCGTCACCAAAACCTGCCGGTCTCAGTTCCGCAACATTGCCAAGCTCCACCCTTTCCTCTCCATCCAAACTGCTACCTTGCTCGTTCAAGCTCTCATCCTATCCCATCTGGACTACTGCATCAGCCTTCTCTCTGATCTCCCATCCTTGTGTCTCTCCCCACTTCAATCCATACTTCATGCTGCTGCCCAGATTGTCTTTGTCCAGAAACACTCTGGGAATGTTACTCCCCTCCTCAAAAATCTCCAGTGGCTACCAATCAATCTGAGCATCAGGCAGAAACTCCTCACCCTGGGCTTCAAGGCTGTCCATCACCTCACCCCCTCCTACCTCACCTCCCTTCTCTCTTTCTCCAGCCCAGCCCACACCCTCCGCTCCTCTGCCACTAATCTCCTCACCGTGCCTCGTTCTCGCCTGTCCCTCCATCGACCCCCGACCCACGTCATCCCCCAGGCCTGGAATGCCCTCCCTCTGCCCATCCGCCAAGCTAGCTCTCTTCCTCCCTTCAAGGCCCTACTGAGAGCTCACCTCCTCCAGGAGGCCTTCCCAGACTGAGCCCCCTCTTTCCTCTCCCCCTCGTCCCCCTCTCCATCCCCCCGTCTTACCTCCTTCCCTTCCCCACAGCTCCTGTATATATGTATATATGTTTGTACATATTTATTACTCTATTTATTTATTTTACTTGTACATATTTATTCTACTTATTTTATTTTGTTAATATGTTTTGTTTTGTTCTCTGTCTCCCCCTTCTAGACTGTGAGCCCACTGTTGGGTAAGGACTGTCTCTATATGTTCCCAACTTGTACTTCCCAAGCTCTTAGTACAGTGCTCTGCACACAGTAAGTGCTCAATAAATATGATTGAATGAATTGGTGGTGTTGCCTACTGTGATAGGTAAGTCAAGGAAAGGACAGGGTTTGAAGGCCTCCTCCTGGAGGCCTTCCCAGACTGAGCCCCTTCCTTCCTCTTCCCCTCGTCCCCCTCTCCATCCCCCCCATCTTACCTCCTTCGCTTCCCCACAGCACCTGTATATATGTATATATGTTTGTACGTATTTATTACTCTATTTACTTATTTATTTATTTTACTTGTACATATCTATTCTATTTATTTTATTTTGTTAGTATGTTTGGTTTTGTTCTCTGTCTCCCCCTTTTAGACTGTGAGCCCACTGTTGGGTAGGGACTGTCTCTATATGTTGCCAACTTGTACTTCCCAAGCACTTAGTACAGTGCTCTGCACACAGAAAACGCTCAATAAATATGATTGATTGATTGATTGATTGATTGTTTGAGGAGTTCTGTTTTGGACATATTAAATTTGAAGTGGCGGCAGAATAGATTGTGAGCCCACTGTTGGGTTGGGACTGTCTCTATATGTTGCCAACTTGTACTTCCCAAGCGCTTAGTACAGTGCTCTGCACACAGTAAGCGCTCAATAAATACGATTGATGATGATGATGATGATTTAACCGAGATTCCCTGATTCCCAGACAAGTGCTATTTCAATCAATCAATTCATTCATTCAGTCAAAATTATTGAGCGCTTACTGTGTGCAGAGCACTGTACTGAGCGCTTAATTAATCAATCAATAGCATTTATTGAGCATTTACTGGGCGTAGAGCACCGTACTAAGTGCTTCAGAGAGTATAATACAACAGAGTAGGTAGACATGTTACTTGCCCACAAGGAGTCTTTCCATTAGACGGCCCTGTTTTCTCCTCCTCTGGCAAATTCCAATGTACCCAGTTCTTCCTAAGAGAGTTCCCCTTCCTTTCAAGGTCGAGAGCTTTGCCTTTCATTTTTGTTCCCACGGGTGGACGCTTAGGACAAAATCTAGCCCACACTTTGTTAAAAAGCTCTTAACAGTGAACATACTGAAGTTCCAAGTCTAGCAAAAAATAAACAAACAAAAAAAACCAAACCAAAAAAAAAAAAAAAATCCAACTAAGAAAAAACCAAAAGAAAAGGAACTCTCTGAGCGATGTAGAATTGATTGGAAAATTTTCCTGAGGAGAGAGGGTTTGTGCCTGGAATATTGAGGTGCATGCCTTTGTTTTCTCTTCTTCCAAGGCACAATGAAAATGCCTTTGATGGCAGGGAGATTCCTTTTTTTTTTTCCATTCGGTATTAATTACTCCACTATGGGGAATTGAAAAATCTTAATCTTTTCCCAGAATTGGTGATGGGTTAGAAAAACTACTCAGACCCGTGTGGTGTAAGAGATCTAATTATAGAGCAATGACTCTCTCAGAATGTCCTTCATTGAATATTTATATGCCTTGGATTTTGCTGATAGTTCTGTATCATTTGGTTTGATATGACAACCAAATGTATCATCTAACAGAAGCATTTCTATTATGATAATGTTGGGCAACTAATATATATTTTATTATTGCACTGTGCTTTGGGGAAAATAATGAAACAGAAGACATCATCTTTCTTCCCAGGCCAGATGATTACGTGGAGAAAAACCTCATTGTGGTGTCAATGCTTGTTCTGCTATTACTTAGCTGGGTATTTTTTTGTCCACTGCTTTTTTGGTCCAGGGTAGGTGTTTAATCAATCAATAAATCAATCGTATTTATTGAGCGCTTACTGTGTGCAGAGCACTGTACTAAGCGCTTGGGAAGTACAAGTTGGCAACATATAGAGGCAGTCCCTACCCAACAGTGGGTTCACAGTCTAGATGGTTTAATAAACACCACTGCTACTGTGACCAAGAAGTGATGACTTTAGAGAAAGTCCAGGGCAATAGCAAAAGGGATCTCTTTGGAGAGATTATTTTGGGGTAAAACCTGGGGTTGGAAAGCTGGGAGATCTGAGTTCTGACTGTCTCCACCAGAGAGGGTTAGGAATTTAGCTGTCTCACATTCTCTTGTCTCTGCAAGTCAATGACAATAATAATTACTATGGTATTTGTTAAGTGCTTCTTATATGCAAAGCACTGTTATAAGCACTGGGATGCATACAAAATATTCAGAGGAGACACAGTTCCTCTACCAGTTAGGGCTGACAGTCTTAGTAGGAGGGAGAAGTGTTGTTGAATTACCACCTTCCAGATGAGGAAACTGAGGCCCAGAGAAGTGAAGTGACTTGCCCAAGGTCACACCACAGACAAGTGATGGAGCTGAGATTAGAACCCAGGTCTGTACTCTATCCATTTGACTGCACTGTTTCTCAACCAAGAGTATTTATTGAGCACTTCATTAGCTGGAGTGGAAACTACCCTGTTAGTCTTGGGGTTGGAATTTAGAAGGCAGGCTCAATGGTAGGGATTCATGGGGCAGAATCATCATCATCATCAATCGTATTTATTGAGCGCTTACTATGTGCAGAGCACTGTACTAAGCGTTTGGGAAGTACAAATTGGCAACATATAGAGACAGTCCCTACCCAACAGTGGGCTCACAGTCTAAAAGGGGGAGACAGAGAACAAAACCAAACATACTAACAAAATAAAATAAATAGAATAGATATGTACAAGTAAAATAAATAAATAAATAGAGTAATCATCCCCAAAGACCATCACCACCCTCCCCTTCCATGACACCCCAGGTTTGGGGATCCATAATAATTGAATGGGTTCTCCATTCTGAATGGGGAAGCAGCATGGAATAGTGGATAGAGCACATGCCTGGGAGTGAGAAGGTCATGGGTTCTAATTCCAGCTCTGCCACTTGTCTGCTGTGTGACCTTGGGCAAATCACTTCACTTTTCTGTGCCTCAGTTACCCCATCTGTAAAACGGGGATTGAGATTGTGAGCCCCATGTGGCACAGGGGACGTGCCCAATCTGATTTACTTATATAAACCAGTGCTTAGTACAGTTCCTGGCACATAGTAAGCACTAAACAAATACCATAATTATTAGTATTATTATTCCTCAAGGGGGATGGATGAAGGGGAGGGAAGGAAAGAGGAAGGCAGGAAGAAAGGGAAATATAAAGGACCTATGAAATCCTACTCTGAGAGGAAAATGAGTGACAATGACAATAATAATAATAGTATCTATTAAGCACTGTGTTGCCAAAAGATGTACTAGAGATGCTGTGACTAGAGAATGCTTGGTAACACCATTTCTTTACAACGGCTTGAGAAGCAGCATGACCTAGTAGAAAGCCTGGGCTTGGGAGTCAGAAGGACCTGGGTTCTAATCCTAGCTCTGACACTTGTCTGTTGTGTGACCTTGGATAAGTCACTTCACTTCTCTGCGCCTTAGTTACCTCATCTGAAAAATGGGGATCAAATACCGTAAGCCCCATATAGGACAGGGACCATGTCCAAATGTAGTTTATATCTTCCCTACCAGTTAGTATAGTGCCTGGATAATAGTAAGAGCTTAACAGATACCATAAACAAACAACTAACAGCACCCAAAGGTTAAATAACAAGGTGTGTCAGGAAAGAACACGGCCTTGGGAGTCAGAGGACGTGGGTTCTAATCCCCGCTCTGCCACTTGTCTGCTGTGTGACCCTGGTAAACCCCTTAACTTCTCTGGTCCTCCATTACCTCATCTGGAAAATGAGGATTAAGTCTGTGAGCCCCAGTTGGGACAACTTGATTAGTTTGTATCTACCCCAGTGCTTAGAACAGTGCTTGGCACATAGTAAGCGCTTAACAAATACCATAATTATTATTATTATTATTTGGGAGGTAACTCAAAAGATTCTAGCTTCCTCTGAATAATTCATGTGCAAAATCTTCTTGTGGAATGATATGCAGTAGGGGTGAAATTTGAATTTTAAATTGTTAGAGTTTGGGAGAGGTGCTCAGTGTGTGTGTGTGTGTGTATGCGTGTATGTGCAGGTATGCACTTATGTATATGTGTGTACTAATGTGTAAGTGCATTAAAGTGTGTGTGCATGCATATTTATAGGTGCACACTCGTGTGTGAATCAATCAATCGTATTTATTGAGTGCATACTGTGTGCAGAGCACTGTACTAAGCACTTGGGAAGTACAAGTTGGCAACATGTGAATGTGGAATGTGTGTATTCGTTTGTGTGTGTGCACTGACAAACAAGCCAGTTTCTCCCTGCTCTGTCATATACTTACTGTGTGATCTTGAGTAAGCCACTTAACTTCTGTGAGCCTCATTCATTCAGTCATTTATTGAGCGCTTACTGTGTGCAGAGCACTGTACTAAGCACTTGGGAAGTACACGTTGGGAACATATAGAGACGGTCCCTACCCAACAATGGGCTCACAGTCTAGAAATAAAGCTAGATGCACATCATTAACAAACTAAATAGAATAGTAAATATGTACAAGTGAAATAAGTAGAGTAAAAAATCTGTACAAACATATATACAGGTGCTGTGGGGAGGGGAAGGAGGTAGGGTGGGGGGGATGGGGAAGAGGAGGGGGAAAAAGGGGCTCAGTGTGGGAAGGCCTCCTGGAGGAGGTGAGCTCTCAGTAGGGCTTTGAAGGGAGGAAGAGAGCTAGTTTGGCGGATGTGAGGAGGGAGAGCATTCCAGGCCAAGGGGAGGATGTGAGCCGGGGGTCGACGGTGGGACAGGCCAGCATGAGGTACAGTGAGGAGGTTAGCGGCAGAGGAGCGGAGGGTACAATAGGGATATTTGTTCTCCCTTGCTCTTAGGCTGTGAACCCCATGTGGAACAGGGACTGTGTCCAATCCGATTATATTGCACAACTCATTCAGTGATTTGCATATAGAGAAGCAGCGTGGCTCCGTGGAAAGAACGTGGGCTTTGGAGTCGTAGGTCATGGGTTCGAATCCCGGCTCCACCACTTGTCAGCTGTGTGACTTTGGGCAAGTCACTTAACTTCTCTGGGCCTCAGTTACCTCATCTGTGAAATGGGGATCAAGACTGTGAGCCCCCCATAGGACAACCTGATTCCTATGCATCCCCCCAGAGCTTAGAACAGAGCTTGGCACATAGTAAGCGCTTAATAAATACCATTATTGTTATTATTATAGTGCATGCTTAACAAATCCTAGAATTATTATTGCTATTGTTAATTTTTTCCCAGATGTGGTTGTTGCTGGGGTAAACTGGCCCCTCCTACCCTGCCAAATCTCCTGGAGTCTTTGCCCTGAAATTGGGTGCCTGTTCTATTGTACTTTTTAAGTGCTTAGTACAGTGCTCTGCACACAGCACATGTTCAATAGATAGGAGTGACTGACTGACTGATTATTTCCCTAGTGGTCCACAGTGTCCAGAACTGGGCCAAAACAGCAGACTCCCCTCCCTAAAAGCTTTTCTAACACTCACTCTATCAATCAATTAATCAATCATTTACTGAGCACTTACTAAGTCCAGTATTAGTCCAATACTAAGTCCAATATTACAGAGTGGGTAGACAGGTTCCCTGCCCACGGTGAGCTTCCATCTAGAGCCGGAGGCTCCCTGGCTCCAGAAGTTTTCAAAGGAACAGAAAGAGGTAATGGGGCAGAAGCTGAAAATCCTGAACTTCCCACATCAGGGTTTTAGTAATTAAACCCGCTCATCTGAATAATAAAAGGACACATTGCATTTTTGAGATAAAAGCCATTTCAAGGATGACTGACTAAGGGAGCAACAGAGGATTGCACAGGCTTGATTCAGATAGGCCCTCAAATTCTGCATTTTTGTATCCATCCTAAGCCATTTCCAAATTCAAATGGATGGGCCAACCCACTACCCCTAAAGAGAGACAGCCTGGGCCCTTTCAGTGGCATGGGGTTTTACAAATAGCATGGAGACAAGGCCATTTTGGCTGTTGGGGCTATTCATCCATCAGCCAATCAATCATAATTATTGAGAACTTACCCTGTGCAGTGCACAGTGCTAAGCGCTTAGCAGAGAACAATATAAAAGAGTTGATAGATATGTTTCCTGCCCACAACGAGCTTACAGGCTAGAGCAGAAGACAAACATTAATATAAATAAATTACGGATAAGTGCTGTGGGGCAGAGGGAGGGATGAGTAAAGGTTGCAAATCCAAGTGCAAGGGCGATGCAGAAGGGAGTGGGCGAAGAGGAAATGAGAGCCTAGTCAGGGAAGGCCTTTTGGAGGAGATGTGCTTTGAAAGTGGGGAGAGTGATAGTCGGATATAAAGAGGGAGGGTGTACTTTTCCCAGTGCTTAGTACAGTGCTCTGCCCACAGTAAGTGCTCAGTAAGTGTGACCGATTGATTGATTCCAGGCCAGAGACTGGTCACGGGTGAGACGTCACTGACCAGATAGACAAGATTGAGGTACAGTGAGAAGGTTGGCATTAGAAGAGTGGATTGTGTGGGCTGGGTTGTAACAGGAAAATAATAACAAGGTAAGATAGGTGAGGGAGGGAGCTACAGGAACTTCAGTTTGAAGGTCTGATTGGAAAGCCCCTGTACCCAGTAAGATGCCCACCCAAAGTTCTGTCTGCCTGGCAATCATTTGTCATCAAACTGTGTATCATTCATTGAGGAATGGAATAATGATAATAATGAAAATAATAAAAATGAAAAAAATAATAACAATGTTAATAATAATAATAATAATGATATTTACAAAGGGTTTACTATGCTCCAAGCAATGTGTTGAGCAATGGGATAGGTACAAGATAATTGGATCAGACACAATTCCTGACCTACATGACACTTAAAGTCCGAAGGGAGAAGAACAGGCATTTTATCCCCATTTCACAAATAGGGAAGCTGAGGCAAGAAAGAGGTAAAGAGACTTGTCCGAGGTCACATAGTTGACCAGTGGCTGTGTTAGGAATAGAATCCAATCTTTCATTCATTCATTCATTTCTTTCAATCGTATTTATTGAGGGCTTACTGTGTGCAGAGCACTGTACTAAGTGCTTGGGAAGTACAAGTTGGCAACGTATAGAGACAGTGCCTACCCAACAACGGGCTCACAGTCTAGAAGGGGGAGACAGACAACAAAACAAAACATGTGGACAGGTGTCAAGTCGTCAGAATAAATAGAAATAAAGCTAGATGCACATCATTAACAAAATAAATAGAATAGTAAATATGTACAAGTAAAATAGAGTAATAAATCTGTACAAACATATATACAGATGCTGTGGGGAGGGGAAGGAGGAAGGGCGGGGGGATGGGGAGGAGGAGGAGGGGGAAAGGAAGGAGGTGGAGGAGGGAGAGAGGAAGGAAGGGGCTCAGTGTGGGAAGGCCTCCTGGAGGAGGTGAGCTCTCAGTAGGGCTTTGAAGGCAGGAAGAGAGCTAGCTTGGTGGGTGTGCAGAGAGAGGGCATTCCAGGCCATGGGGAGGATGTGGGCAGGGGGTCGACAGCGGGATGGGCAAGAACGGGGCACGGTGAGGAGATTAGCGGCAGAGGAGCAGAGGGTGCGGGCTGGGCTGGAGAAGGAGAGAAGAGAGGTGAGGTAGGAGGAGGCAAGGGGATGGACAGCCTTGAAGCCGAGAGTGAGGACTTTTTGCCTGATGCTTAGGTTGACTGGTAGCCACTCTTCTCTCTTTGTTTAAGAAATAACACAGTCCCGGTAGTTGGAACGTCAGGGTTCTAATCTCAGCTCTGCCACTGGCCTGCTGTGTGACCTTGGGCAAGTCATTTAATTTCTCTGTGTTCACAATTTGAAGGAGGAGGAACAGTATCTTAACCGCACTTTACAGACTGTAAGGTCGTTGTGGGCAGGGAATGTGTCTGTTCATTGTTATACTGAACTCTCCCAAACACTTAGGCAACAGGCACAGAGAAGTTCAGTGACTTGCTCGAGGTCACATGGCAGCCAAGTGACAGAGACAGGATTAGAACCCAACTCCTTTGATTCCCAGGCCGGCATTCTTTCCATTAGGCCTTGCCGTTTCTCCACATCCCTTCCTCCAGCTTCCATCCACTTTTGCCAGGGAGGGAGAACCCAAAGCCATTTTGACAGTCACTTTTCTTACCCCTGAAAGTCACAGGGGTAAGATTGGTTTTTGTATTGACATTGACATTGTTGTGCAAGTTGCAGTTCTTCTGCTTTAAATTCTTAAATCCATGCACCACCGATCGTTCGACCTTATCTTTTCCCCTCTATTGATTGCACTTAGCCTGGTGAGGCCAGAAGCCAATCTCGCCATTCCATCAGCATTGTAGAACTCTCATTCTGGATTTAAACATATTATATTCCTTGTGATCAGGCAACATGTTTAAACGTTTTGTACTGTACTTTCCCTAGTGCTTAAAATAGAGCTCTGCATATAATAAGCTCTCAATCAATCAATCAATCCTACTTACTGAGCCCTTACTATGTGCAAAGCACTGTATTAAGCACTTGGGAGAGTACAATACAACATAATTAACAGAAATATTCCCTGTCCATAACATTTATAGTAACGGCTCTCTCACCGTCTAGACTGTAAGCTTATTGTGGTCAGGGAACGTGTCTGTTTATTGTTCTACCGGATTCTCCCAAGCACTTAGTATAGTGCTGTGCACACAGGAAGTGTTCAGTAAATACAGTTGAATGAATGAATTGAATGAATGAGTTTACACGCTAAAGGAGGAGATAGACTGGTGGATATATTGAACTGATAAACCCCAGGCTGAAGGCTCAGTAACAGGTCTTCATTGAGTTTTCTGGAAATTTCTAATTTAAGGTTCTTTATGTCTTTATATAGTAACACATCCAAGGCCTAATTGACAGTTGATCCACCAGGAAATCATTTCAAAATTTGTATACATTAATTTGAACAGGAAAAGACTTTCCTCTCTTGTTTATTGGGCAGAGCAATGCTCTTCCAGAATGCCTGGAATGTTGAAAGAATAATGGAGTAATTGTGTTGCTTATATTTCCACTTGCAGTAGTGTCTTGGCAGTATCAGAAAAGAGTTCAAGGTCAGAACATTTGTGATTTGAAACACTCAATAAATAATCCCACTCACGACGAGAACACCACCTTTTCAATCCCCGAGAATTTTTTGAAAGCGGTTTTGTAAGCTTTGTCCATGGACTGAAAGGGCAAACTTTCCTCAAAGCAAACTTTCCGTTTGAATCAACGCCAGCTAAAAAGCAAAGTGGAGTTCATGCTTCTTTTCCAAGTTCTGTCGCAGAAATTTAACAACAGCAAGTCTGTGGAGGGGTGGGGTGGGGGGATATTTTCAGATTACTGAAGTGGCAATGGTAGCATTTATTGAGCACTCACTGGGTGCAGGCACTGGACTCCCCCTTCTAGACTGTGAGCCCATTGTTGGTAGGGACCATCTCTGTTGCCGATTTGTACTTCCCAGGCGCTTAGTACAGTGGTCTGCACAAAGTAAGTGCTCAATAAATATGATTGAATGAATGAATGACTCAGTGCTTGGGAAGGTCAGAACAGAGAAATGATCTGATCTCTGCCCACAGAGAGCTTCCACTTTAGCATGGCAGGAGTGTAGGAGTGGGGCTGGGGGTGGGGGCAGGGTGGATATGACAGGATGGCTATGCTTTCCACTTTTCTTGTTTCACTCATTAGAATGCATACAATTCCATTTCCAGGCTTTTCATTCATTCATTCAATCATATTTATTGAGTGCTTACTGTGTGCAGAGCACTGTACTAAGCACTTGGGAAGTACAAGTTGGCAACATATAGGGACGGTCCCTACGCAACAACGGGCTCACAGTCTAGAAGGGGGAGACAGACAACAAAACAAAACAAAAGGTATTAAGAAAATAAAATAAATAGAATAGTAAATATGTACGAGTAAAGTAAATAAAGTAATAAATATGTACAAACATATATACAGGTGCTATGGGGAGGGGAAGGAGGTAGGGAGCACTTGTACAAACAGAAGAGAACTCCATACCATTAGGACTTTAGGGAAACTGTGTGATAGTTCAATTTGACCCTAATAAAAATAATTGTGATATTTGAAAAGCACTTACTCTGTGTCAAACACTGTACTAAGCATTGGGGGTAGTTACAAAATAATCAAATAAGACACTGTCTCTATCTCACAGTTTAGGGAAGAGGGAGAACCGGTAATCACCATTTTGCAAATGAGGAAACAGGCCTACAGAAGGAAAGTAACTTGCCCAAGGTCATCCAGCGGGCAAGTGGCAGAACTGGGATTTGAACTGAGATCCTCTGACTCCCAGCCCTGGGCTCTTTCCAGTAGGCACACAGCTTCTCCAAGTAACGGCGATGGATGTAACTTGTACTTTTTTCCTTTACATCTCCAAATTTCTCTCTCTCAAGTTTCTGTCCTCTACAGTAATGATATAATAATGGCATTTATTAAGCGCTTACTATGTGCAAAGCACTGTTCTAAGTGCTGGGGAGGTTACAAGGTGATCACGTTGTCCCGCGGGAGGGTTCAGAGTCTTAATCCCCCATTTTACAGATGAAGTAACTGAGACACAGAGAAGTGAAGTGACGTTCCCAAAATCACACAGCTGACAATTGGCAGAGCTGGGATTTGAACCCATGAATTCTGACTCCAAAGCCCGGGCTCTTTCCACTGAGCCACGCATCTTCTCTATGAATTCATCCCGTCGTGGCTTGATTCATCAGATGTTTCCAGTCTAGCCAGTTGCCCCCCAGCAGACCCAGGTCTGCGAATCTGCCACTTCTGTGTGAAGATGGGGTGGAGGTGGGGTCTGTTTTTGCCCATCCTGAATACCCCACCTTCAAAATGTTTTGAAAATGGCAAATGGAGATGGGCATGATTGTCCTGTGGTGGGGGGAGAGGGGAAAGGTGGGGGAGAAGCCCCTGTGGTTTCATTGGCTACAATCACAACCCCTATCGTTCTCTGATAGAATTCTAAACCTTTTTAATAATAATACTAATAATAATGATGGCATTTGTTAAGCACTTACTATGTGCAGAGCACTGTTCTAAGCGCTGGGGGATGCAAGGTGATCAAGTTGTCCCACGTGGGGCTCACAGTCTTAATCCCCATTTTACAGATGAGGGAACTGAGGCTCAGAGAAGTTAAGTGACTTGCCCAAGGTCACACAGCAGACATGTGGCGGAGTCGGAATTCGAACCCATGACCTCTGACTCCAAAGCCCGGACTCTTTCCACTGAGCCACGCTGCTTCTCCGCTAACCACGCTGCTTCTCCATTTTTAGAGTCCATTTTTCCAGTCTCCATTTTTAGACTGGAAAGATCAGCCCTCCGTGTTGAGGGGTTCACCTCTGACCTCTGATCCTCTTGCTTGGATTCTGTTTCACTGACCCCTCCCTCTAAGCCTGCAATCCCTGCATCTTCTCAAAGGCCTCCACTGCGGGAGGCTGGTCCTGGACGAGCTGCCCCTATGTCTTCGACCTGCACCTGTTTCCTGGGGCGCCCCCGCTCAGCCTCGCCCACCCCCGACCAGACCCTCCCAGGTCAGGGCCGTGGCCAGGGGAGGGAGGAGGTTGGAGCAAAACACTCTGCAGGGGCTTTGTGGGGGAGGAAGGGTGCTCCCAGGGGTAATGCCGGAGGGGTGGACGGCGGGATGGAATCCAGAAGTAACCATCTGGGCAGGAGATAGGAGCAAACCACTCTAAGTTCCAGACTGAGCCCCCTTTTTCCTCTCCTCCTCCCCATCCCCCCCACCCTACCTCCTTCCCCTCCCTCCAGCACCTGTGTGTATGTTTGCGCAGATCTATTACTCTATTTATTGTAGTTGTACATATTTACTATTCTATTTATTTTGTTAATGATGTGCATTTAGCTTTAATTCTATTTGTTCTGACGACTTGACACCCGTCCATGTGTTTTGTTTTGTTGTCCGTCTTCCCCCTTCTAGACTGTGAGCCCGCTGTTGGGTAGGGACCACCTCTATATGTTGCCAACTTGTACTTCCCTAGCGCTTAGTACAGTACTCTGCACACAGTAAGTGCTCAGCTAATACGATTGAATGAATGAATGAGTGAATGAATGAATGAGGGATTGATTCAGAAGTTGTCTGTATCTTTTTGTTCCCCTCCAGCCACATGTTCACTGACCCCTCAGAGGACTACAGCAAGGACCCGCCCCGCCACCTCTCACCTTCCAGTCAGCACCCAGACCCTAAGGGTGCTTTATTCCCAGAGTCACTTTCTTTCCCCTGACCCAGCTACCCAAATGCTCCTCTACCAGAAGAATCCTCCTCTCCACATCAGACAGAAACTCCTCACCATTGGCTTTAAAGCCCACAATCACCTCACCCCCTCCTACCTCATCTTGCTACTTTCCTACTACAAACCAGCCAGAAAACTTCACTCCTCTAATGCCAACGCACTCACTGTTCCTCAGTTTTGTCTAACTCGCTGCCGATCTCTCGCCCACAGTCTGCCTCTGACCTGGAATGTTCTCCCTCTTAATATCCAAGAGACAATTACTTTACGCACTTCCAAAGCCTTATTGAAGGCAAATGTCCTCCAAGAGGCCTTTCCTGACTAAGCCCTCCTTTCCTCTTCTCCCACTCCCTCTGTGTCATCCGCAGCGTGGCTCAGTGGAAAGAGCCCAGGCTTTGGAGTCAGAGATCATGGGTTCAAATCCTGCTCTGCCAATTGTCAGCTGTGTGACTTTGGGCAAGTCACTTCACTTCTCTGTGCCTCAGTTCCCTCATCTGTAAAATGGGGATTAAGACTGTGAGCCCCACATGGGACAAACTGATCACCTTGTAACTTCCCCAGCGCTTAAAACAGTGCTTTGCACATAGTAAGTGCTTAATAAAACTTGCTCCCTTTATTTAATTCCCCTTCTTAGCTCCACAACATTTACGTACATAGCTGTAATTTTATTTCATTCATTCATTCATTCATTTAATCATATTTATTGAGTGCTTACTGAGTGTAGAGCACTTTACTAAGCACTTGGAAAGTACAGCTCAGCAACAAAGGGAGACAATTGCTGCCTGCAATGGGCTCACAGTCTAGAAGGGGGGAGACAGGCATCAAAACAAGTAAACAGGCATCAATAGCATCAATATAAATAGAATTATAGATATATACACATCATTAATACAAATAAATAGAATTATGAAAATGTACACATATACACAAGTGCTGTGGGGTGGGGAGGGGGCGAGAGCAAAGGGAGCGAGTCGGAGAGATGGGGGGGAGCAGAGGAAAAGGAGACTTTTCAGCTGTTCCTGACTTTCCCTTCTTTGGCCCCTGTTCTCTCCCTGACCCCCCATCTCTCACCCCCAATGATTTGACCACCTACTTCATTAGGAAAATTAACACCATCAGGTCTGAGCTCCCCAAACTCACTCCTCCCCCTCCTCCAACCCCCCTCCTCTCGAACCCCTCTTCTACTTTCCCATCCTGCCCAGCAGTATCTTCAAGGGAGATTTTCTCCCTCCACTCAAGTGCCACCCCCTCCCCATGTGCTTCAAACCATGTTCCCTCCCATCTTATAAAATCTCTCTCCCCTTCCCTTCTCCCTTCCTTTACTTCCATCTTCAACCACTCACTCTCCAACGGCTTTCTTCCTTTCTATCTTCAAACATACCCATGTCTCCCCCCATCCTAATTTTATTTATTTATATTAATGCCTGCCTCCCCCACTAGACTGTAAGCTCCTTGTGGGCAGGAAACATGTTTTTTATATTGCTCTATTGTACTCTCCCAAGTGCTTAGTATAGGTCTCTGCACAAGGTAAGTGCTCAGTAAATATAATTAACTTAGTGATTGGGGGATGAGCTCGGGTCTGAACTTGGGGCAGAGCAGGGTCTGGGCTTGGGCCAGGGATGGGGTTGCGGTGTGCTGTGTTGTGCTGTCCTGGGGCTGGATAGGCCCGGGCTGGGCTGCATAGAACCAGGCTAGGCTGGATCTAGTTGGGCTAGTATTTCTGAGCCACACGAGGGCCCAGCATAGCCCTCCCCTTTCCTGAACCCAGCCCAATCCAAGCCAGTCCTTCCACCTGGAAGGTGGGAGCTGCCCAGCATTTCCTAGGGTCGTGAGCCACTGCCCCCTCCCATTAATTAATTAATTCATTCATTCAATCATATTTATTGAGTGCTTACTGTGTGCAGAGTGCTGTACTAAGAGGTTGGGAAGTACTCCCATCCCACCTCCCCAGCCCCCACTCGGCACCGACAGCCATTCTCCACCCTCCTGTTTCAGATGCTTTCCTTCAGTCAGTCAATCCAACAATCAATAGTATTTATTAAGCACTTACTATGTGCAGAACACTGTATCAGGCTCTTGCGAGAGGACAACAGTCCCCTTCTCTCAATAATAATAATAATAATAATAATGATAATAGCACTCATTAAGTGCTTACTAAATGCAAAGCACTGTTCTAAGTGCTGGGGAGGTTACAAGGTGATCAGGTTGTCCCACGTGGGGCTCACAGTCTTAATCCCCATTTTACAGATGAGATAACTGAAGCACAGAGAAGTTAAGTGACTTGCCCCAAATCACACAGCTGACAAGTGGTGGAGCTGGGATATGAACCGAAGACCTCTGACTCCAAAGCCTGTGCTCTTTCCACTGAGCCACGATCCCTCTCACCCTCCCACCCTTAACACGGTGTCTTCCTGCTGTCAGCCTTGTGACTCTGAGATGGAGCCATTTCTGCAACTGGCTCTGGAGGAACTCAGCTAGCTTGAGCTCTTCCCCCTGAGGATTGCTGGAGCCTCAGTGGCATCAGGGAGAATTGAGTTAGGTGGGCAGAGCATTGTACCAGCATTTGGGAACGTTTATTAGTAGTAGGGGAAACATTGCCCGCCCATAAGGACCTTACCTGTGTCACAGGTAAGCTGTACCACCAGGCTCCCCTGAGAGTCAGTCATGAGATCCCAGGTGAGGCAGGATCAATCAATCACAGGGCTATGCCCGTGTCAGAGTCCTAGGGAGTCGCCAGAATCAGGGGATCAGACTGGGTGGCTCTGTGATTCTGGAATCTATCTGCCCTTTAAGCCAGACCCTCAGTTGCCCCAGCCCCCGTGGCCAGGAGGGCAAGGAGAGGGTTAACAGATTGGAAATGAGTTTACCCAGCCAGATAAATTGGGATGGCACAGAAGCAGCAATGGGCATAGGTGGGCTTTAGGCTTCTGCCTGGTTGCCAACCCCACCTTATTAAGTAGGCTGGTTAAGCACGGAGCCAGAGAAATCTCGGTTCATTCATTTCCCCACAGTGACAAGGATCCAGACAGGGCTGGTTCCAGGTAATAGTAACAATAATAATAATCACGGTATTTGTTAAGGGCTTACTATGTGCCAAGCACTATTCTAGGGGCTGAGGTAGATGCAAAGTAATCAGGTTGTCCCACGTGGGGCTCACAGACTTAATCCCAATTTTACAAATGAGGGACTGAGGTACAGAGAAGTGAAGTGAAGAGAAGTGAAGTGACTTGCCCAAAGTCACCCAGCTGATAAGTGATGGAGATGGGATTACAACCCATGACCTCTGACTCCCAAGCCCAGGCTCTTTCCACTAAGCCACACTGATTCTCTATTGGTGTATTGATATAAAGAAGAAGGCCGCATCGTGAAGGCCTGGGCGGGGAAGGATGCTCTCATCCAACCCCGGCTCTAATGCTACAGGCCCGGGTAGCCGGAATCAAGCACTGGAGCATAATAGGGATGGACTAACTGCCTGCTGGGCAGGGCTACTGGCATCACATTAGTACTAATAACATTTCCTACTAGTAATAGAGAAGCAGCATGGCCTAGAAGAGAGAGCACAGGCCTAGGAGTCAGAGGACCTGGATATCTGAGCTCAACTCCGCCACTTGTCTGCTGTGTGAACTTGGCTAAGTCACTTGACTTCTCTGTCCCTCATCTGTAAAAGGGCATTAAGACTGTGAGTCCTATAGGGGACAGGGACTGTATCCAACCCGATTATCTTGTATCTACCCCAGTGCTTAGAACAGGGCCTAGCACATAGTAAGTGCTTAACAAATTCCATAATTACTATTTATGAAGCACTTACTGTGTGCAGAGCACTGTTTTAAGTGTTGGAAAAGAGTACATGGGTGGGAATGAGACATGGACCCTATCCCTCATGGGGCTCACAATCCATGAATGTAGTGGGGTGGGTGAGGAGAGGAATGGAGACAGACATATCGGGAGCCATGGCATAATCAAACACAAAAACAGCAGAAGAGACAAGTACAAATACACGAGACAAAATAAAAACAAGAGTCAGTAGGAGCTGTGGCTAGAGAAGCAGTGTGGCTCAGTGGAAAGAGCACGTGCTTGGGAGTCAGAGGCCATGGGTTCTAATCCTGGCTCTGCCACTTTCATGCTGTGTGACTTTGGGCAAATCTCTTAACTTCTCTATGCTCAGTTACCTCATCTGTAAAATGGGGATTAAGACTGTGAGCCACATGTGGGGACAACCTGATCACCTTGTATCCCGCCCCCCCCCCCGCACCTAGAACAGTGTTTTGCACATAGTAAGCACTTAACAAATTCCATCATTATTGTTATTTACTGTTAGAGGAGCAGAATGTCAGAGGCTCGTCGGGCTCAGGGTCCAGGGCCCAGCCCCAGCCACAGTGACCGCTGCAGCAGCCTCCAGTGTTTCTGGGGTTTTGGGGAGGCATCGAGCTTTGGCTGCTGTTGTCTTGTCCCACCGTCCCGGGACCCCAGGCTACGATTGCCATTTCCCATTCCATTCAGAGGGGTTGGAAAGCTGGATGGGTTTGGGGTCACCTGTGATGGTGCCAGGGGCAGACGGGACCCGGTTTCGGGGAGGTGATGTGAGACTGGGATCACAGATTAGGCAGGAGGGCAGGGGCTCTGGGGGCCCGGAAAGGGCTCTGGGGGGGCCAGAAGGGCCGAGAGCACACAGGAGATGAGGCTGCAGTTATCAGACATTTTGATTTCAGACAGCGGTGAAGGGAGGGCCACAAGATTTGTGGAGGCTGTGGCTAGTGAATGAGGTGAAGATGGAGGCCCCCAACCGGGGTAATTAACATCCTCCATGGTTTCTACCCACTGTGCAAGACCCGTCACCTGCTGGGGCAGAGGGAGAAGGGTTTGATTGCAGCTGGAGACACAGTTGATCCTGGTGGGTTGCAGTTGGGGAGGGCCTCCACTTGCTATCGGAGCCCCGTCAGAAGGCTTGGGCAGAAGGTACTCCAACAGGGGCATCTTGAGGGTTCCCCGCCCCTGAGCAGCGCTGTTGGGCGTTCTCAGTTCTTTCAACCCTTGGGGCCTCCAGCTGTCTGGAGCCAGGGTGATCCGGCCCCACCTCAGAAGATGCCCTGTTGACAGGGCGTTCCAAGAGCGTGGGAGGAAAAGGCCGTTGGAAGTTTCTCCCTCTGACTTTTAGCAGGGGTAGGGGTTGGGGAAGGGGCTCCCTCAGCAGAAACTCCTCTGTGGATGAAAGCTCCTTAGGCTAGTAAGGTCAACCCTAACCCTAGAGGGGAAACACAGTGGTATTTTCCTGGGAAGACAGGAAGAGATGTGAGATTGGGGCAAGGACTCAAATTTCCTGGCAAGTCAACAGGTGGGAGTGAGGGGGAGGTGGGGTGAGCTCTCTCCCTCTCTGCAGTCTCACATTTCCTCCTGTCTTAAAGATATTTCTACTTGAATGTCCTCCCTGTCCCCTTAAGCTTAACATGTCCAAAACAGAGCTCCTATCTTCCCCACCCAAACCCTGTCCTCCCCCTGACTTTTCCATCACCTGTAGATGACACCACAATCCTCCCTGTCTCACAAGCCCATAACCTTGGCATTGTCCTTGACTCCTCTTTCCTATTCAATGCACATATTCAATCCATCACTAAATCCTGTCGGTCCCACCTCACAGCGTCGCTTAAAATCCACCCTTTCCTCTCCATCCAAACTGCTTCCACATTAATACAATCACTCATGCTATCCTGCCTGGATTACTGCATCAGCCTCTTTGCTGATCTTCCAGCCTCTTATCTCTCCCTACTCCAGTCCATACTTCACTCTGCTGCCCAGATCATTTTGTTACAGAAATATTCAGTACGTTTCCCCGCTCCTCAAGAAACTCCAGTGGGTGCCCATCCATGTCCGCATCTAACAAAAACTCCTCCCCATTGGCCTTAAAGCACTCAATCACCTTGCCCCCCAAACCTCACCCCATTACTCTCCTTCTAGAACTCAGCCTGCCCATTTCATTCCTCTATTGCTAACCTTCACATTGTGCCTCGATCTCATCTATGTCACCAGCGACCTCGCCCATGTCCTGCCTCTGGCCTGTAACACCTTCCCTCCTCAAATCTGAACAGACAATACTCTCCTCTCCTTCAAAGCCTTACTGAAAGCACATCTCCTCCGAGAGGCCTTCCTGATTAAGCCCCCCTTTAAATAATAATAATAATATAATAGCATTTATTAAGTGCTTACTATGTGCAAAGCACAGTTCTAAGCACTGGGGGAGGTTACAAGGTGATCAGGTTGTAGCCACAGGGAGCTCACAGTCTAATCCCCCATTTTACAGATAGGTAACTGAGGCACAGAGAAGTTAAGTGATTTGTCCAAAGTCACACAGCTGGCAATTGGTGGAGCTGGGTGGAGCTGGCATAGCATTGTTCTTCTCCCACTCCCTTCTGCATTACCCTGACCTTGCTCCCTTTGCTCTTCCCCCCTCCCAGCCCCACAGCATTTACATACATATCTGGAATTTACTTATTTATATTTATATTAACGTATGTCTCCCTGCCCTAGACTGTAAGCTCACTATGGCAGGAAATGTGTCTCTTTATTGTTGTAATGTACTCTACTAAGCGCTTAGTGCTGTGTTCTGCACAAAAAGTGCTCAATAAATATGAGTGAATGAATGAATGAATGAATGAGACAGTGCAAGAGGTTTTATAGCCACAGACTCCAGGAGAGTGAGGGAATTATCTACTTCAAGCACCCAAATGCCACAGGCAGAGTAAGCAGGGTGATGATTGGCAGGGCCTGGACTGAAAAGAAATTTATTGCCAGAGGCCTCCAGGTGTAATCAATAGATTGCCTACATATTTTAACAATCACCCACTGTTCTGGGGATTGAGCATTTGGACTATACCACACTAAGCCATCACTGCACAGAAAAACTCAACTATTATGGAATCTTCCTTGCTCTCTTTTGTCTGTTTTTAATATCTGGATTAAGGTTCTCTTTGCCTTCACTATAAGCATTATAATTAAGAACAAAATAAACCACTAGGAACCAAAATCCTTTGAGCCTCAGTTTACAAGTGGCAGGTATTTTTTCAAAACTCAACAACCACAAGTGACGTTTGTTATTATTTTTTTTTTGCAGCTGGTATTTGATTGGAGACATTAATCTCTGAGTCTGGCTGTTTCACAGCCTCAAAAATATAACCGGGTATGTTATTTTTCTCCTCTGCAAAAATTTATTAAACTATTAGACTTCCTGACTTTTAATGCAAGAAACATCTTAAAAGTTCCACATTCTTCTTAAGAATCATACCAACTTTCCTCCTGATTATCAGTCAATCAACCATATTCATTTGAGTTTTTTACTGTGTGCAGAGCACTGTACTAAGCATTTTGGGGAGTACAAATACTCTCTCTGCCCACTAAGGGTTTACAGTCTAGAGGGGGAGACAGACATTAATATATATAAATAAGATTACAGATATGTTACATAAGTACTGTGGGCACTGTGGGTGGGGTGAAATAATCAATCAATCCATCAATTGCATTTATTGAGCACTTACTGTGTGCAAAGCACTGTACTAAGCACTAGGGAAGTACAAGTTGGCAACACATAGAGAGGGTCTCTACCCAACAGTGGGCTCACAGTCTAGAGGAGGAGATAGAGAACAAAACAAAACATGTTAACAAAATAAAATAAATAGAATAGACATGTACAAGTAAAATAAATAAATAAATAAAGTAATAAATACATACAAGCATATATACATATATACAGGTGCTGTGGGGAAGGGAAGGAGGTAAGGCGGGTGTATGGAAAGGGGGAGGGGAGGGGGAGAGGAAGGAGGGGGGCTCAGTGTGGGCAGGGCCCGCCTGGAGGAGGTGAGCTCTCAGTAGGGGCTTTGAAGGGAGGAAGAGAGCTAGCTTGGAGGATGTGAGGAGGGAGGACATTCCAGGCCGGGGGAGGATGTGGGCCGGGGGTCGATGGTGGGACAGGCGAGAATGAGGCACAGTGAGGAGATTAGCAGCAGAGGAGCAGAGGGTGCAGGCTGGGCTGTAGAAGGAAGAAGAGGAGGTGAGGTAGGAGGGGGGCGAGGTGATGGAGAGCCTTGAAGCCAAGGGTGAAGAGTTTCTGCCTGATGCGTAGGTTGATTGTAGCCACTGGAGATTTTTGAGGAGGGGTGTAGACATGCCCAGAGCATTTCTGGACAAAGACAATCTGGGGCAGCGCCTGAAGTATGGATTGAAGTGGGCAAGAGACAAGAGGATGGGGAGATTGGAGAGGAGACCTGATACAGTAGTCCAGACGGGATAGGATGAGAGCTTGAACAAGCAGGGTAGTGGTTTGGATGGAGAGAAAAGGGCAGATCTTGGCAATGTTGCTGGGTGCTGAGACTGGCAGGTTTTGGTGACAGCTTGGATGTGAGGAGTGAACTAGAGAGCAGAGTCGAGGATGACACCAAGGTTTGCGGGCTTGTGAGACGGGAAGGATGGTAGTGCCGTCAGACAGTGATGGGAAAGTCGGGGAGAGGGCAGGTTTGGGAGGGAAGACAAGGAGTTCAGTCTCGGGCATGTTGAGTTTTAGGTGGCGGGCAGACATCCAGATGGAGGATGTCCTGAAGGCAGGAGGAGATGCGAGCCTGGAGAGAGGGGGAGAGAGCAGGGGCAGAGATGTAGATTTTGGGTGTCAACAGCATAGAGATGATAGTTGAAGCTGTGGGAGCAAATGGAGGGTCACTAAGGGAGTGAGTGTAGATCAAGAACAGAAGGGGACCAAGAACCGAACCTTGGGGGAACCCCCACAGTAAGGAGATGGGAGGGGGAGGAGGAGCCTGCTAAATGAATGACTGGAGAGATAAGAGGAGAACCAGGAGAGGACGGAGTCTGTGAAGCAAGGATGGATAGCGTGTTGAGGAGAAGGGGGTGGTCCACAGTGTCGAAGGCAGCTGAGAGGTCGAGGAAGATTAGGAAAGAGTATGAGCCATTGGATTTGGCAAGCAGGAGGTCAATGGTGCCCTTTGAGAGGGCAGTTTCCGTGGAATGTAGGGGATGGAAGCCAGACTGGAGGGGGTCGAGGAGAGAGTTGGTGGTTGAGGAATTCGAGGCAGCGCGTGTAGACAAGTCGTTCAAGGAGTTTGGAAAGGAATGGTAGGAGGGAGATGGGGCGATTACTAGAAGGTGAGGTGGGGGTCAAGAGAGGTTTTTTTTAGGATGGGGAGAGACATGGGCATGTTTGAAGGCAGAGGCGGAGGAACCGGTGAAGAGGTGAGCGGTTGAAGGTGGGAAGTTAAGGAGGGAAGAAGGGACGGAGTGAGAGAATTTCATGAAGATGAGAGGGAATGGGGTCAGAAACACAGGTGGCCAGAGTAGCACTTGAGAGGAGGGAGGAGAGCTCCTCTGAGGATACTGCTGGGAAGGATGGGAGAGTAGCAGAGAGTGTTGAAAGCGGGGGGTTGGAGAAGCGGGAGGGGGGAGTGACTTTGGGAGTGCGACCTGATGGATTAATTTTGTTAATGAAGGCAGGAGGTCAGATCGTTGGGGGTGAGTGAAGGAGGAAGGGGGAGGAACCAGGGGCCTGAGAAGGGAGTTGAATGTATGGAAGAGCTGACAGGGATGAATGGGCATGGGTGTCAATAAGGAAAGAGAAATAGTTTTCTCCTATTTGTACAAATCCAAGTTCAAGAGTGATGCGGAAAGGAGAGGGGGCAAGAAGAAATGAGGGCTTAGTCAGGGAAGGACTGTTGGAGCTTATAACGCCCCCATTTCTGCATATCTACAACCAACTTTAACCATAACTGTGCCATTTTTTGAGAAGAAATGGAGGTACAAAAATGATAAGTGACTTGCCCACGGTCATACAGCAGGCAAGTGATAATCAGGGTTAGAACTCTGATCCTCTCACTCCCAGGGCCTATGCTCTTTCTGCTAGGCCGCGCTGCTCAAATACACACACACACACGCACACACAGCACTTGTGTTCATGTTGGCTTATGTATCATCATCATCAATCATATTTATTGAACACCCAAAGGGCAGAGCAGTGTCATAAATGCTCAGGAAAGCAACAATAGTGTCTGCTGCTATTACTCTATTATTTAAGAATTAACTTGTGGGGCATTTCCCCTTTCCTTTCTTTCTCCTGGCTGCAAGTTATTTCACTTGTCTTTCTCCCCCACTAGACTGTATGCTCTTCAAGGGCAGGAATCATGTCTAACTGCCTCTCTTGTACTCTTCCAAGCACTCAGTACAGTGCTCTGCACTCAATAGGTGCTCAATTAATACTACGGATTGACTGAACCTAGATCTCACTTTCCAGTTTGTTTGGGAAGATTCAGTGTATTGGCAGAGTTTGACGTTGGCTTTCATGCAAACTCCAGGTAAATGAAGCAAATGCTTCGTGTGATTCACAAACAACACTGGTAGAGCAAGGACCTGTATTTGTTCCCGACCAGCATGGGAGGATCCCGTTTTCTACTTCTTTGTCTTTCAGTGGATTGCATGCTAATTAGGAAGTTGAGTTCAATTTAGGATTAAGTTCTAAATTGGCATGGAAAGTCTTTCATTGCAAGGTTGCCTGGGTTTAGGTAAACAATTAACCTCCTTTTCTTCATTCTTTGCTTTACAAATCTTGGTTTCAGTTCTTTAATTGAATGAAATCATTACTGCCTTAGGGATAACAAACAATGGAGTCTATTTATGAAGTGTCACCTAAGAGAACCCCTAAATGGAGAAAAAGCACCTCCAAGAGCTCAGGTAAATAAAAATTAAGATTGTAGCAGTTAGGTTCCTCTAGATTCATCCTCAGCACTTTATATATATGTAATGATTGCATTTGTTAAGTGCTTACTATGTGCCTAGCATTGTTCTAAATGCTGGGGCAGATACAAGGTAATTAGGTTGTCCCAAGTGGGGCTCACAGTCTTAATCCCCATTTTATGGATGAGGTGACTGAGGCAGCAGAGAGGTTAAGAGATATGCCCAAAATCACACAGGGCTTGGTAAGTGGCAGAGCCATTGAATAAATAAATATCTATAAATAAAAAATATAAATATAATATAGATAATATGATATAATATGTGATGAATAAAGTAATACAAATATATTTATTTATTCCATTGTACATTCAATTTATTTATTTTATTTTTACAATTTGAAAATGCTATTATGCCAGGATTCCCCCTAAGAGTATAAGTTCTGTGGGGTCAGGAAATGGGTCCCTCCTATCGTACTTCCCAATGGTTTAGTTCTAGTGGATTGCTCCCAATGGGAACTCACTAAGTGCCATTACCAGCAGGTATTTCTACTACTACTACTACTACAATTACTACTAGTAATAAATCATAATAATGATGGTATTTGTTAAGTGCTTACTATGTGCCAAGCACTGGGATAGATTCAAGGTAGTCAGGTTGCCCCATGTGGGGCTCACCGTCTTAATCCCCGTTTTATATATGAGGTGACTGAGGCACAGAGAAGTTAAGTGATCCTCCAAAGTACACACAGCTGACAATTGGTGGAGCCGGGGATTAGAACCCATGACCTCTGACTCCCAAGCCCGGGCTCTTTCCACTAAATCATGTGAATTCCCTATGCTGGCAACTACTACTAGTACAACTATTGCTACTACTACTACATTTCTATATTACTGTTACTACTATTTCTACTGCTACTACTACTAACTTCTACTACTATTGAAAATAATGCTAGTACAACTATTAGCAGAATAGCAGCGTGAAGCAGCTATTCAAGAAGCAGCGTGGCTCGGTGGAAAGAGCCCGGGCTTTGTAGTCAGAGTTCAGGGGTTCAAATCCCGGCTCCACCAATTGTCAGCTCTGTGACTATTGGGAAAGACACTTAACTTCTCTGTGCCTCAGTTCCCTCATCTGTAAAATGGGGATTAAGACTGTGAAGCCCCACATGGGACAACTTGATAATAATAATAATAAGTAATAATAATGATAATGATGGCATTTATTAAGCACTACTATGTGCAAAGCACTGCTCTAAGCACTGGGGAGGTTACAAGGTGATCAGGGTTGTCCCACGGGGGGCTCACAGTCTTAATCCCCATTTTACAGATGAGGGAACTGAGGCACAGAGCAGTGAAGTGACTTGCCAAAGTCACACAGCTGACAATTGGCGGAGCCGACATTTGAACCCATGATTTCTGACTCCAAGCCCGTGCTCTTCCATTGAGCCACGCTGCTTCTCTTGTCTGATCACCTTGTAACCTCTCCTGTGCTTAGAACAGTGCTTTGCACATAGTAAGCGCTTAATAAATGCCATTATTATTATTATTATTGACTATTGCTACTACTACTATTACTTCCATATTACTATTACTACTTATTTCTACTGGCTTAGTGGGATAGAGCAGGGGGCCTGGGAATCAGAAGGACGTGGGTTCCAAACCCGGCTACCCCCACTTGTTTGCTGTGTGACCCTGGGGAAAGTAATTTCATTTCTGCGTGGGTTAAAACACAGGCCCTGGGAATCAGAGGTTCATGGGTTCTAATCCTGGTACACCACTTGTTCTGCTGTGTGACCTCGGGTCATTCTCTCTCTTTGCTCTTCCCTCCCGTCCTTACCCCACAGCACTTGAGTACATATGTAATAATGATAGCATTTTATTAAGATGCTTACTGTGTGCAAAGCACCATTCTAAGCGCTGGGGAGGTCACAAGCTGATCAGGATGTCCCAAGGAGGGCTCACAGTCTTCATCCCCATTTTACAGATGAGAGAACTGAGGCTCAGAGAAGTGAAGTGACTTGCCCAAAGTCACACAGCTGGCAATTGGCAGAGCGGGATTTGAACCCCTGACCTCGGACTCCAAAGCCTGGGCTCTTTCAACTGACCCATGCCTGCATTCTCTCCAAGATGTATATGTAGATATATATAGATATATGAGCATATCTATAATTCTATTTATTTAAATTAATGCCTGTTACTTATTTTAATGTGTATATAATCCATAACTCTATTCATTATTGATGCTATTGATGCCTGTTATAGTTGTTCAGATGTGTCTCTGCCCCTTCTAGACTGTGAGCTCGTTGTGGTAGGGGTTGTCTTTGTTGCTGAATTGTACTTTCCAAGTGCTTAGTACAGTGCCTCTGCACACAGTAAGCGCTAAATAAATATGAATAAATGAATGAATGATAGACTGAATGAATTGAAAACTAATATTACTACTGCTGTTACCAATCTACTGCCGCTACTAGTACTGCTACTACTTTTGCTACTGCTCCTACTGCACTGCTGCTGCTGATAGTACTACTATTACTATGGAAGCAGCATGGCTCAGTGAAAAGAGCCATGAGGTCAAACGTCATGGGTTCAGAATCTCAGCTCCGCCAACTGTCAGCTGTGTGACTTTGGGCACGTCACCTCACTTCTCTGCGCCTCAGTTCCCTCATCTGTAAAATGGGGATGAAAACTGTGAGCCCCCCGTGGGACAAACCTGATCACCTTGTAACCTCCCCAGCACTTAGAACAGTGCTTTGCCCATAGAAGCGCTTAACAAATGCTATCATATATTATAGAGAAGCAGCATGGCTCAGTGGAACAGAGCACGTGGCTATGGAGTCAGAGGGTCATGGGTTCAAATCCCAGCTCCGCCAACTGGTCAGGTTGTGTGACTTTGGGCACGTCCACTTCACTTCTGTCTCGTGCTCAGTTACCTCATCTGTAAAATAGGGGATGAAAACTGTGAGCCCCCTGTGGGACAAACCTGATTACCTTGTACCCTCCCCAGTGCTTAGAACAGTGCTTTGCACATAGTAAGCGCTTAACAAAATGCCATCATTATTATTATTACTACTACTGTCACTATGGCTACTACTACCACACTGCTTCTTGATACCACTGGCTACTACTAGGGCTACTACCTTTTGGTATTTATGAGTGCTTGCTATGTGCTAGTCAGCTCTACTATATGTTGGGGTAGAGTTACTGGGTAATTCAAGGGTAGACACAGTCCCTTTCCCACACAGGCTAACGGTCTTAATCCCCATTTTACAGATGAGGTAACTGAGACACAGAGAAGTTAAATTAATCCATCAACCAATCATATTTATTGAACCCTTACTGTGTGCAGAGCACTGTACTAAGTGCTTGGGGAGTTTACAATATAACAGAGTTTCATCTAGCTTTATTTTTATTTATTCTGGTGACGACACCTGTCCACATCAATCATCAATCGTGTTTATTGAGTGCTTACTGTGTGCAGAGCACTGGTACTAAGTGCTTGGGAAGTACAAGTTGGCAACATATAAGACAGTCCCTACCCAACAGTGGGCTTCACAGTCTAAAAGGGGGAGGACAGAGAACAAAACCAAGGCATACTAACAAAATAAAATAAATAGAATAGATATGTACAAATAAAATAAATAAAAAGATAAGAGTAATAAATACTCCCCCCTTTTTACAGATGAGGTAACTGGGGCCCAGAGAAGGGAAGTGACTTGCCCAAGGTCACTCAGGCAGACAAGTGGCGGAGCCAGGGATGGAACCCAGGATTATTATGTTGGGGTTTTGGGGGTACTCGTCACGGTGGCAGTGGTGACTGTTGGATTAGAGAAGCAGCATGTCCAGTGGAAAGAGCATGGGCTTTGGAGTCAGAGGTCGTGGGTTCAAATCCCAGCTCTGCCAATTGTCAGCTGTGGTGACTTTGAGCAAGTCACTTAACTTCTCTGTGCCTCAGGTGACCTCATCTGTAAAGTAGGGATTAAGACATGTGAGCTCCCCTTGGGACAACCTGATCACCTTGTATCCCCCCAGCACTTAGAACAGTGCTTTACACATAGTAAGCGCTTAACAAATGCCATTATTATTATTATTATTATTATTATTATTATTATCCTGACCAATTTATGGGATTATTCTTTGCTGTTTATGTTGTTTCCCCTCTCTGTTTGCCAGTCAGCTACACTCCCACTGTCTTATTTTTAAATTGAGAACCTTCTCTCATTGTCATCTGTGCATGCTACTCTGGCACTCAGTACAGGGCTGGGCACCTTGACTTGTTTTATGCTGTTGAGTTGTCTCCGACCCATAACAATGCCAGGGACACATCTCTCCCAGAGCCCCCTACCTCCACCTGCAATCGTTCTGGTAGTGGATCCATAGAGTTTGCTTAGTAAAAATATGGAGTGGTTTACCATTGCCTCCTTCTGCACATTAGACTTGAGTCCAATGGAATTAGTGTTTATGATCCCAGCCTTCAGGAGCTTACAGTCCTCGGAGGGAGGGAGATACTAGCACAAATTACAAATACAAGGAAGTAATATAATGAATAACATTTTTACAGAGGTGCTACTGTGGGCTATAAGTACTGCAGAAGTGAAATGACAGTTGAGACCAAAGGGCAGAGGGGGATGAAAAATGAATCAGGGAAGGCCTCCTGGAAGTATTTCAGAAGGGGTTTTGGAGATAGGGAGAGTTGGGGTCCATTGGATGTAAATGAGGAGGGAGTTCCCTGGCAAAAAGGAGGCCAGCAGCAAGAGGCCAATGTCAGGAGAGCTGAGAAAAAGGCACAGTACGTTGGTTACCTTGAGAGGAATGAAGATTGCAAGGTGGCCATAGTAGGAGAAGAGATGTCAAAACAGGAGGAAGAGAGTTGATGAAGTGCCTTTAAACCAACAATGGTCAGAAGTTTCTGCTTGAGGGGGAGATAGATGGCAGCCGTTGGGAGGTTTTTGAGGAATTAGGTGCGTGCTCACAATGATGTTTTAGAAAAATATTAGAGGATTGAAGTGTAGACTGCAGAGGGGCAAGACAGAGAAGTTAGCCAGGAGGCTGATGCAGTCCTCGAGGTTGGATATGAAAAGTTCTTGGGCCAGCATGCTGGTAGTTTGGGTGGAGAGGAAAAAGCAGATTCTGGACTTGTTTTGAAGGAAGATTGACATCAAACTGCTTAGCAGTAGATAAGAAGCAGATTCTGCTCTGGACACTCAATTTTTCACCCCACCTGCCTCCTAAATGTTGCAACAAAAACATGCCAACACTTTGAAATCCCAGTAGCTTCGCATATGTTGATTTAGACCTTCCCCTACTAAGCCTTCATTTCCTCTTCTCCCACTCATTTATGAACTGCCCTTGCACTCGGATTTGGACCCTTTATATAACCCTCCTTCAGCCCCACTGCACTTATATTCATATCCATTATTTATTTATTTAGATTAATGCCTGTCTCCTTCTCTAGACTGTGAGCTCATTGTGGGCAGGGATTGTCCCTCTTTATTGCTGCATTGTACTTTCCCAAGTGCTTAGTATAGTGCCCTGCACACAGTAAGCACCCAATAAATACGACTGAATGATTAGAACAGTGTTCTGCATGCAGTAAGCACTCAATAAATACTGCTGATTGATTAGTAGAAAATTCAACGAGAGGGAACATGATTAGATTGACCATGATCAAAGTCATGTGAAATTGAAGTCATGTTTTTTCAAGCTCTTTCTGTGTTCCAAACATTGTACTAAACTCTGGAGTAGACATAAGATGATTAAGTCCCTCGTAGATCTCACAGTCAAAGTAGGAAGGAGAAGAGATGTTGAATCTTCATTTTGCAGATGAGGTAACTGAGGCTCAGAGAAGTTAAATAATAATAATAATGATTTATTTATTTTATTTGGACATATTTATTCTATTTATTTTATTTTGTTAATATGTTTTGTTTTGTTGTCTGTCTCCCCCTTCTAGACTGTGAGCCCGCTGTTGGGTAGGGACTGTCTCTATATGTTGCCAACTTGTACTTCCCAAGCGCTTAGTAGAGTGCTCTGCACACAGTAAGTGCTCAATAAATACGACTGATTGATTGATTGATTGATTAGTACAATGCTCTGCACACAGTAAGCGCTCAATAAATACGATTGAATGAATGAATGAATGACATTTATTCAGTGCTCACTATGTGCAAAGCACTGTTCTAAGTGCTGGGGGGATACAAGGTGATCAGGTTGTCCCACGTGGGGCTCACAGTCTTAATCCCCATTTTACAGATGAGGTAACTGAGGCACAGAGAAGTTAAGTGTCGAAACAGGAGGAAGAGAGTTGATGAAGTGCCTTTAAGCCAAGTTAAGTGAATTTCCCAAGGTCACACAGCAGACATGGGGCGGAGCCGGGATTAGAACCCATGACCTCTGGCTCCCAAACCCGTTCTCTTTTCCAGTGAGGCACGCTGCTTCTCTTGACTTGCCCAAGTTCACACAGCAGACTAGAGGTGGGGTCAGGATTAGAACCCAGGTCCTCTGACTCCCAGATTTATGTTCTTTCCCTTGGGCCATGCTTCTCCACAATGTGCAGTTTTAGAAAGGTAAAGTTTTCATCCTCTGAGGTGTCAGTGTAAACCACCACAGCTCCTTTTCTCCTACTGGTTTTTCCTGCTTAGTACAGTGCCAGCGCTTAGAACAGTGCTTCGCACGTAGTAAGCGCTTAACAAATACCATCCTCCTCATCATCATCATCATCACAGCATAACACGACAAGGGAGAGTCCTGGGCTCTTTCAGGGACTGACCAGCAGGGGGCGAAGCGTGAGATCGTAATCCGGGCATGAAATAATTAAACTGCTAAGATAGGGGTCAATCAATTAATCAATCAGTCAATCAATCGTATTTATTGAGCGCTTACTGTGTGCAGAGCACTGTACTAAGCGCTTGGGAAGTACAAGTTGGCAACATATACAGTCCCTACCCAACAGTGGGCTCACAGTCTAAAAGGGGGAGACAGAGAACAAAACCAAACATACTAACAAAATAAAATAAATAAAATAGATAGGTACAAGTAAAATAAATGAATAGAGTAATAAATATGTACAAACATATATACATATATACAGATGCTGTGGGGAAGGGAAGGAGGTAAGATGAGGGGGATGGAGAGGGGGATGAGGGGGAAAGGAAGGAAGGGGCTCAGTCTGGGAAGGCCTCCTGGAGGAGATGTTCTCTCAGTAGGGCCTTGAAGGGAGGAAGAGAGCTAGCTTGGCGGATGTGCAGAGGGAGGGCATTCCAGGCCCGGGGATGACGTGGGCAGGGGTCGATGGCGGGACAGGTGAGAACAAAGCACGGTGAGGAGATTAGTGGCAGAGGAGCGGAGGGTGTGGGCTGATCTGTAGAAGGAAAGAAGGGAGGTGAGGTACCAGGGGGCGATGTGATGGACAGCCTTGAAGCCGAGGGTGAGGAGTTTTCATTCGATCGTATTTATTGAGCGCTTACTGTGCACAGAACACTGTACTAAGTGCTTGGGAAGTACAAGTTGGCAACATATAGAGACGGTCCCTACCCAACAGCAGGCTCACAGGGTCAAATCCAAGGTCAGCACAGGCTGGAAATGGTTTTAGGAAGCTTTTCTAATCCCAAATCCCTCCCGCTCCCAGGTGGCAGGGGAGGAGTAATGATAATAATAATAATAATGGCATTTATTAAGCACTTACTATGGGCAAAGACTGTTTTAAGCACTGGGGGGATACAAGCTGATCAGATTGTTCCACGGGGGGCTCACAGTCAATCCCCATTTTACAGATGAGGTAACTGAGGCACAGAGAAGTTAAATGACTTGCCCAAAGTCACACAGCTGACAAGCAGCGCAGTCGACATTTGAACCCATGACCTCTGACTCCAAAGCCCTTGCTCTTTCCACTGAGCCACGCTGCTTCTCTCTAGTGATTAGTAGTAGTTAGATAGCTCTCAACTCATGTCCAAGTCTTTCATTTTTTGAAGCCTCAAACTTGGGGTTTAGCTGTTGACATATTTCCAAGGGACAGGGGCTGGATGGAGAGGGGGCTGTTTCCAGGTAATTTTGCCATTCATTCAGTTCCCTCACACCTTGAAAAGCCACGCAGCCTAGTGGAAAGAGCCTGGGCTTGGGTCAATTCTAGCTCAGCCAATTGCTCTTTGGGTGACCTTGGGTAGGTCTCTTTACTTCTCTGTATCTTAGCTCTTCCATTCTTTCTCCTACTTAGACTGTGAGCCCCACATGGGCTGTCAATCATTCATTCATTTAATTGTATTTATTACGTGCTTACTGTGTGCAGAGCACTGTACCAAGGGCTCGGGAGAGTACAATATGACAATAAGCAGAGGCATTCCCTGCCCACAACAAGCTTACAGTCTAGAGGAGAGGGGCTGTATCTAACATAATTTACTTGGATTCACTCCGGCTCTTAGAACAGTGTTTGACACATAGTAAGCACTTAACAAATACCATAACCCCCTCCCCCGCAAACAGCTTGACATCCTTGTACCTTGGCTCCCCCTTCTCTTCTGACTTAAGTTCTGTAAGAAAGTGAGATCAATTAGTGCCTAAAGAGTCACTACCTGCTCTATGCAGAGCAGATTATTAAGTGGAAACTACTTAATGGAAAAGCAGAGAAGCCTGGTGGATAGATCACAAGGCCAGGGAGTGAGAGTATGTGGGTTCTAATGCAAGTTCCAGCACTTGTCTGCTGTGAGGCCTAGGGCAAGTCACTTAACTTTCAGTTCCTCAGTTACCTCATCTGTAAAATGAGGATTAAGTCTGTGAGCCCCATGTGGGACATTGACTGTGTCCACCCTGATTAGCTTGTATCTCTCTAGTGCATAGTAAGGTGCCTGGACCATCGTAACAACTACCATGAAAATACAAAAAAACAAAGAACTGCCTAATAAAATTTAATGGAATGAGTCATGGCCAGCAGATCTGTCAATCAATCAATCAATCAATCGTATTTATTGAGCACTTACTATGTGCAGAGCACTGTACTAAGCGCTTGGGAAGTACAAATTGGCATCACATAGAGACAGTCCCTACCCGAACAGTGGGCTCACAGTCTAAAAGGGGGAGACAGAGAACAGAACCAAACATACAACAAAATAAAATAAGTAGGCTAGAAATGTACAAGTAAAATAAATAATAAATAATAAATAGAGTAATAAATATGTACAACCATATATACATATTAAACAGGTGCTGTGGGGAAGGGGAAGGAGGTAAGACGGGGGGATGGAGGAGGGGGACGAGGGGGGAGAGGAAAGAAGGGGGCTCAGTCTGGGGAAGGGCCTCCTGGAGGAGGTGAGCTCTCAGCAGGGCCTTGAAGGGAGGAGAGATAGCTAGGCTTGGCGGATGGGCAGAGGGAGGGCATTCCAGGCCCGGGGGGGATGACGTGGGCCGGGGGTCGATGGCGGGACAGGCGAGAGCGAGGTACAGTGAGAGATTAGTGGTGGAGGAGCGGAGGGTGCGGGCTGGGCAGTAGAAGGAGAGAAGGGGAGGTGAGGTAGGAGGGGGCGAGGTGATGGAGAGCCTTGAAGCCCAGGGTGAAGGAAGTTTCTGCCTGATGCGCAGATTGATCGGTAGCCATTGGAGGTTTTTGAGGAGGGGAGTAATATGTCCAGAGCGTTTCTGGACAAAGATAATCCGGGCAGCAGCATGAAGTATGGATTGAAGTGGAGAGAGACACGAGGATGGGAGATCAGAGAGAAGGCTAGTGCAGTAGTCCAGACGGGATAGGATGAGAGCTTGAATTAGCAGGGTAGCAGTTTGGATGGAGAGGAAAGGGCGGATCTTGGCAATGTTGCGGAGCTGAGACCCGGCAGGTTTTGGTGACGGCTTGGATGTGCGGGTGATGAGATGAGAGAGCGGAGTCGAGGATGACACCAAGGTTGCGGGCTTGTGAGACGGGAAGGATGGTAGTGCCCGCTCCAACAGAGATGGGAAAGTTAGGGAGAGGACAAGGTTTGGGAGGGAAGACAAGGAGCTCAGTCTTCGACAGTTTGAGCTTTAGGTGGCGGGCGGACCATCCAGATGGAGATGTCCTGAAGGCAGGAGGAGATGCGAGCCTGGAGGGAGCGGGAGAGAGCAGGGCAGAGATGTAGATCTGGGTGTCATCAGCGTAGAGATGATAGTTGAAGCCGTGGGAGCGAATGAGGTCACCAAGGGAGTGAGTGTAGATTGAGAACAGAAGGCACCACGAGCGGCACCGGGGAGTGAATCTGTCTTTCTAGGTACCAAGTTTTCATGGCAGAATATTTGTAGTTTACTCATTTCGAAGATTAGACAGATTGTGTGTGTGTGTTAGTGTGTGTGTGTGTGTGTGTGTGTGTGTGTGTGTGTGTGTGTGTGTTATACATAAATTCGCAGGGAACTCAGCCAAGCAACTGAGTTTGATTTCAGGCACCTTAAGGCACAGTTCAAAGTCCTACTTTCATGTGGGTTTGAGATGGCTTTAAACCAGCTCTGATAATGTCCCCACTGCATAGTTTTTCCTCCAAATACGGCTTCCTTACCAATCGACCTGCGAACTTCACAGTCCCCTCTGGAAACGAGCACCATAAGTGCTACAGTTAAAGAAGCCTCACAATTGTGGGGGTTAACTAGTAGAAACATTAGTGCTGACCTGCCTTCCTAGTGTTTGAACTCTCTGATGGTGGACAAATCGCTGAACTGCTTTGCCCTTCGGTTTCCTTAATGATAATGACATTTTTACAGCAATTACCATCCACCCAGCACTGGGCTCGATTACGAGCGAACAGATCGGACACTATTGCCCGTTCCACCTTCTTTCTTAGCCCCCTTTTACAGATGAGGAAACTGAGGCTACATTCTCAGTTCCTTGCAGGTAGGGAACATGTCTACCTGCTCTCTTATTCTCTCCCCAGTGCTTCGAACAGTGCTATGAACCCAGAAAGCTCTCAATAAATATCACTGATTGACTGATCAATTGATGGAGCCCACGGTGGTGAAATGGCTTGTTCAAAGTCACACAGCAGACCGGGGCAGAGCTGGGACTAGAACCTAGATCTCCTAATTCCCAGCCCTGGGCTCTTTCCACTCAGCCACCAATTTCCTTGTCTGTGAAGCATAGGTAATAATTTATAATGGGACACCATCACATCCTGAGTTATTGTAAGGGAGATTTTTAGGATCTGTTCTTGGAAGAATGTGGTTTTAGAAGAAAATTTCTTCTGAAGGAGCCTGTAGCCTTACTGCCTGTCTCCCTTGGAGGCCCCAGGCCTGCTACCCCTCATTCCATTTGCCTCCTGGTACTAGGGGCTCTTTATTGCTGCTAAATCACAAGACGAAACCATTTGGCTCTGGGGACTGTGTTGAGGCTCCCTGGATGCCAGAGATGGAGGGGTAGAGCTGGAATGTTTATGATGATAATTGCGGCATATTTTAGGCACTTACAATGTGCCAAGCATTGTATTAAATGTTGGGACACATACAAAATATTCAGGTCCCACATGGTACTCACAGTCTAAGGAGGGAGAATAATAATAATGGCATTTGTTAAGTGCCTACTATGTGCAAAGCACTGTTCTAAGTGCTGGGGTGGATACAAGGTGATCAGGTTGTCCCACACGGGGCTCACAGTCTTAATCCCCATTTTACAGATGAGGTAACTGAGGCACAGAGAAGTTAAATGACTTGCCCAAAGTCATATAGCTGACAAGTGGTGGAGCCGGGATGAGGACTCATGACCTCTGACTCTCAAGCCTGTGCTCTTTCCACTGAGACACGCTGCTTCAACACATATTGAATCCCCATTTTGTAGATCAGGCAACTGAGGCCTAGAGGAAAAAAAGTGACTTGCCCAAGATCAGAAAGCAGATATATGGCAGAGCCAGGATTTGAACTGAGGTCCTCTGACACCCATGCCCGGACTCTTTCGGTGTGGCTCAGTGGATAGAGCACGGGCCTGAAAGTCCAAAGGACCTGAGTTCTAATTCCTGCTCTGCCACTAGTCTGCTGTGTGACCTTGGGCAAGTCACATCACTTCTCCCTTTCTCTGACTTGCTCCCTTTATTCATCCCTGTGAGCCCACTGTTGGGTAGGGACTGTCTCTATATGTTGCCAATTTGTACTTCCCAAGCGCTTAGTACAGTGCTCTGCACATAGTAAGCGCTCAATAAATATGATTGATGATGATGATGATGATCCCCTCTTCCATACCCACAGAACTTATGTACACATCTGTAATTTATCTATTTATATTAATATCTGTCTCCCCCTCTAGACTGTAAGCTCAATGTGGGCAGATAATATGTCTGTTATATTGTTATATTGTTCTCTCCCATGCATTTAGTAAAGAGCTCTGCACACCCTAAGTACTCAGTCAGTCAGTCAATAGCATTTATTAGTGCTTAGAACAGTGCCAGCGCTTAGAACAGTGCTTTGCACATAGTAATCACTTAATAAATGCCTTCATTATTATTATTTATTCAGCACTTACTGTATGAAGAGCACTGTGGTAAGCACTTGGGAGAGTACAATGTAACAATAAACAGACATTCCCTGCCCACAATGGATACGATTGACTGGCTGACTGACTGGCACATAGTAAGTGCTTAACAAATACCGCAATTGTTATTATGATTTAGGCCACACTCCTTCTCAACGAGCAAGCCTCAGGTGCCCTCCATGCAGTATGGAGATGGGCCAATCAATCACCAGGCTCCTGCTGCCACTCAAAGCCGGCGCACATGGCAGGACTTTGGAAACCCTAATGTGGAGGCGTGGGCATTCACCCTTGGCATCTGGGCTCTTCAGCCAGCTTGGCCTCGTGCAGAGGTATGTCCCACGAGGGCTGGTCTTCGAGGAAGAGTTCTTCGAAAGCACAAACCCAAACACGAAAGCAGACACACCTTGGCCCGTACCCATGTGGCTGTCAGTCAGTCTGTCTCTCTCTCCCGCTCAGAAATCTTTGTTGCCCAGCTCACCCTGGCTTGATTCCCTAATCAAGCTCATCCTTCCCTCTGCCTTGGCAGCAGGCCTCTCTGCGCCTCCTCTCTCACTCTGCCTGTTTGCTGCAGTGATTGATCTGGGATCCAAGGGGGAGCAGAAGTTTGTCGGGTCAGCGATAAGCCAGAAGACATAGCTTCCCTGTTTCCCAGTGGTGGATGTTTGCTCATCGCTCCCCGCATTGCCAGGAAGCTTTGGGATGTGTGCAGGTGTGTACTTTTGCATATGTGTGACAGTATATGACTACTAAGTAGTTGGAAGGACAGATAGAAGTCACAAAATGCTTATTAATAGTAATGGTATTTGTTAAGCGCTTAACTATGTGCCTGGCACTGCTTATTGTCAGACAAATACCAACATTATTATTAGAGAAGCAGCATGGCTCTATGGAAAGAGCACGGGCTTGGGAGTCAGAGGTCATGGGTTCTAATCTTGGCTCCACCACTTATCGGCTGTGTGACTTCAGGCAAGTCACTTAACTTCTCGGTGCCTCAGTTAACTCATCTGTAAAATGGGGATTAAGACTGTGAGCCCCCCGTGGGACAACCTGATCACGTTGTATCCCCCCAGCGCTTAGAACAGTGCTTTGCACATAGTAAGCGCTTAACAAATGCCATCATCATCATTATTATTATTATTATAAAGGGCAAAGGGGAAATTAGCTATTGATTGCAGGATCAGCTTTGGGCCTGGTAGATTCCCAGACAATCAGTCAATCAATCAGTGGTATTTATTGAGTGCATACTGTGTGCAGAGCACTGTTCTAAGCACTTGGGAGAGTATAGTATGAAAGAGTTGGTAGACATGTTCCCTGCCCACAAGGAACTAACAGTCTAGAGGGAGAGATTGACTTTAAGATAAACTAAGGATATGTACATAAGGGCTGAAGGTGGGGTGACTCTCAAGGGCTTAAAGGGTAGATTCAAGTGTGTGAGTGAAACGAAAGGGAGAGGGAGGAGAAGAAATGAGGGTTCAGTTGGGGAAGATCTTTTGGAGGAGTTGGGATTTTAATTATGCTTTGGAGGTGGGGGGAGAGGTGGACTGTCATATATGTCAAAGAACAGTGCTTTTCACATAGTAAGCACTTACTAAATGCCATCATTATTATTATATATGAGGCAGCATGGCTCAGTGGAAAGAGCATGGGCTTTGGAGTCAGAGGTCATGGGTTCAAATCCCAGCTCCTCCAATTGTCAGCTGTGTGACTTTTGGCCAAGTCACTTCTCTGTGCCTCAGTTACCTCATCTGTAAAATGGGGATTAAGACTGTGAGCCCCCTGTGGGACAACCTGATCACCTTGTAACCTCTCCAGTGCTTAGAACAGTGCTTTGCACATAGTAAGCACTTAGTAAATGCCATCATTATTATTATTATTATATGAAGGGAGAGAGAGGAGTTCCAGGACAGAGGGAGGACGTGGGCTAGGGGTCAGCAATGAGACAGATGAGATTGAGGTAGAGTGAGTAGGAGAGGAGTGGAGTATGCGGGCTCAGTTGTGGTAGGAGAGCAGAAGGCGGAGAGGTGATGCAATAATAATAATAATAGCATTTATTAAGTGCTTACTATGTGCAGAGCACCATCCTAAGCACTGGGGAGGTTACAAGGTGATCAGGTTGTCTCATGGGGGGCTCACAGTCTTAATCCCCATTTTACAGATGAGGTAACTGAGGCACAGAGAAGTTAAGTGACTTGTCCAAAGTCACACAGCTGACAATTGGCAGAGCCGGGATTTGAACCGTTGACCTCTGACTCCAAAGCCCCAGCTCTTTCCACTGAGCCACGCTGCTTCTCCTGTAGGAGACGCAGGATGTAGGAAGGAGAACTGATTCCTTATGGGTGTTGGCAGTCTTTCTGGAGAAGAACTTGGGGGAAAGGAAGAGAAAGGTGAGCAGTGGGACTGTGGCTTCTGGGGGGGACAAGCAGTGTGGCCTAATGGTAAGAGCACAAGTCTGGTAACCGGGGGACCTGGGTTGTAATCCCAGTTTTTCCCCTTGTCTGCTGTGTGATCTTGAGCATATCACTTAACTTTCTTTTTAATTCTTTTAATGGTATTTGATAAGCACTTACTCTGTGCCACGCTCTGTAATAGGTGCTGGGATACGTACAAGATAATCAGGTTGGATGCAGTCCATGTCCCGCATGGGGCTCATGGTATTAATTCCCATTTTACAGATGAGGTAACTGAGGCACAGAGAAGTGAGTGACTTGCCCAAGGTCATAAAGCAGACAGGGGGCAGAGCTGGGATTAGAACCCATGACCAAAGGACTCTCAGGCCTGTACTCTCCCTACTATGCCATGCTGCTTCTCCATAGATGAGGTAACTGTGGCACAGAGAAGTGAAGTGACTTGCTTACGGTCACAAAGCAGACAAGTGACGGAGCTGGGATTAGAATGCAGGTCCTTCTGATTCCCAGGCTCGTACTCTGTGTGCCTTAGTTTCCCCATAGACAAAGCAGGGATTAAGTACCTGTTCTCCCTTCCCCTTAGACTGTGAGCCCCTTGTAGGGCAGGGATTGTGCCTGATCTGAGTGTATTCATTCATTCATTCATTCATTCATTCATTCATTCATTCAATCTTATTTATTGAGTGCCTACTGTGTGCAGAGCATTGAACTGAGCGCTTGGGGAGTACAAGTCAGCAACATATAGGGATGGTCCCTACCCAACAACGGGCTCACAGTCTAGAAGGGGGAGACAGACAACAAAACGAAATACGTAGACCGGTGTCAAAATCGTCAGAACAAATATAATTTTAGCTATATGTACATCATTAACAAAATAATAGAATAGTAAATATGTACAAGTAAAATAAATAGAGTAATAAATCTGTACAAATGCATACAAGTGCTTTGGGGACGGGAAGGAGGTAGGGTCAAGGGGATGGGGAGGAGGAGATATTCATCTACAGTGGTGCTTAACACAGTGCTTTGCACATAGTAAGTGCTGCACAAATCTTAAAGTGAATTCCCGGGATTTCTGCCAACTTGTACTTCCCAAGCACTTAGTACAGTGCTCTGCACACAGTAAGTGCTGAATAAATACAATTGATTGATTGATTGGAAGAACTTTCAAGATTTTCCTTGGTTACAGGGGGAGAAAAAGGAAGATTGAAAGAAAATTTAAACTAAAAGCCACAGGCAGCCATGATCAGTTTCTCCCCTGCCCTCATCTCATCCCTCTCCCCACTTAACCCCTTTCCTCTACCTGAGGTTGAGGGTTCCTGGAACTAACAGGGGGTTGATGCGGGGGTTGACTGGAGGCTAGCAGATGGCTGGGGGGACATGGAGGGTGGGATGTCAATTCCCAGAGACACTTGTCTGCAATCTTCTGCTTGCAAATACAGTGGAATCTATTTGTCGTTTGAAACCTGGTGCATTTAGCCAAGGTAAACTTTGATTCCAGTATCTCGTTAATGAGGCTCACGGATGTCAGGTGACACCCCCTAGGAGAGACCAGTGTGCGTATGGAAAGAAATATCAGGCCCTGAAGTGGCTTGCCAAGGTAAAAACAAGCAAAAAAACACAGAAAATGTGACCAGTCATCAACACAAACAACAGAGAAAAGGAGCTTTCACTCATCATCATCAATCGTATTTATTGAGTGCTTACTGTGTGCAGAGCACTGTACTAAGCGCTTGGGAAGTACAAGTTGGCAACATATAGAGACAGTCCCTACCCAACAGTGGGCTCACAGTCTAAAAGGGGGAGACAGACTAACAAAATAAAATAAATAGAATAGGTATGTACAAGTAAAATAAATAAATAAATAAATAAATAAATAAATAAATAAATAAATAGAGTAACAAATATGTACAAACATATATACATATATACAGGTGCTGTGGGGAAGGGAAGGAGGTAAAATGGGGGTTGGAGAGGGGGGACACTGTCTAATTACCACCCTAGTAGTCTTTCCTCATGTTTAGTACCGTTCATTCATTCATTCATTCATTCATTCAATCATATTTATTGAGCGCTTACTGTGTGCAGAGCACTGAACTAAGCACTTGGAAAGTACAACTCAGCAACGGAGAGAGACAGTCCTTACCCAACAACGGGCTCACAGTCTAGAAATGCTCTACACCCAGTGGGCACTTAGTAAATCCTAGGACTACTGTTACCACATTAATCCAGGCACTCAGTTTATCATGCCTTGATTACTGTATCAGCATCCTTGCTGACCTGCTTGCCTCCTGCCTCTCCCCACTCCAGTCCATACTTCACTCTGCTGCCCAAATTATTTTTCTACAAAAATATTCAAGACATGTTTCCTGACTCCTCACAAACTTCCAGTGGTTTTCCATCCACCTCCACATCAAACAGAAACTCCTCACCACTGGCTTTAAGAAGCAGCGTGGCTCAGTGGAAAGAGTACGGGCTTTGGAGTCAGAGGTCATGGGTTCAAATCCCAACTCTGCCAAGTGTAGGCTGGGTGACTTTGGGCAAGTCATTTAACTTCCCTGACCCTCAGTTTCCTCATCTGTAAAATGGGGTTAAGACTGTGAGCCCCACAGGGGACAACCTGATCACCTTGTATCCATTCCCCCCCAGCACTTAGAACAGTGCTTCACACATAGTAAACCCTTAGCAAATGCCACCATTATCATTGTCATTATTATTATTATTTAAAACACTCAATCATCTTGCCCCTTGCTACCTCACCTTGCTACTCCCAGACTAAAACCCAGCCCATATACTTCACTCCTTTAATGTAAACTTACTCACTGTATCTTGATCACGTCTATCTCACCGCCAACTTCTCACTCGTGTCCTCCCTCTGACTTGGTACACCCTCCCTCCAAATATTCAACAGACAATTACTCTCTTCCCCTGAAAAGCCTTATCGAAGGCTCATCTTCTTTCATTCATTCATTCATTCATTCATTCAATTGTATTTATTGACTGATTGCAACGTGCACAGCAATACACTAAGTGCTTGGAGAGTACAATTCAGCAAAATATACAGACTGTCCCTACCCCAAAACAGACTTACAGTCTTGAAGGGGGAGACAGACAGCAAAACAGAACAGGTAGACAGGTGTCAATACCATTAGTATAGATAAACAGAATTATAGATATATACACATAATAAAATAGAGTAATAAATTGTACAAATATACACAAGTGCAGTGGGGAGGGGAAGGGGGTAGGGCAGATGGAGGGAGTGGGGGTGATGGGGAGGGGAGGAGTAGCAGAGGAAAAGGGGGGGGCTCAGTCTGGGAAGGCCTCCTGGAGGAGATAAGCTCTCAGTAGGGCTTAGAAGGGAGGAAGAAAGCTAGTTTGGCAGATGTGTGGAGGGAGGGCATTCCAGGCCAGAGGTAGGACGTGGGCCAGGGGTCGAGGTGGGACAGGTGAGAATGAGGCACATTGAGGAGGTTAGTGGCAGAGGAGCAGAGTGGTGGAGTGTGCGGGCTCAGCTTTAGAAAGAGAAAAGGGAGGTGAAGTAGGAGGGGGCGAGGGGATGGAGAGCTTTGAAGCCAATAGTGAGGAGTTTTTGCTTCATGTGAAGGTTGATAGGAAACCACTGGAGATTTTTGAGGAGGGGAGTGACATGCCCAGATTGTTTCTGTAGAAAGATAATCCAGGCAGTAGAGTGAAGTGTAGACTGAAGTGGGGAGAGACAGGAGGATGGGAAATCAGAGAGGAGGCTGATGCAGTCATCCAGTCAGGACAGGATGAGAGACTGAACCTGCAAGGTAGCAGTTTAGATGGAGATGAAAGGGCAGATCTCGGTAATGTTTTGGAGGTGAGACCGGCAGATTTTGGTGATGGATTGGATGTGTGGGGTGAATGAGAGAGCGGAGTCAAGGTTGACACCAAGGTTGTGGGCTTGTAGGATGGGAAGGATGGTAGTGCCATCCACAGTGATGGGAAAGTCAGGGAGAGGACAGGGCTTGGGAGGGAAGATAAGGAGCTCAGTCTTGGACATGTTGAGTTTTAGATGGCGGGCAGACATCCAGATGGAGATGTCCTGAAGGCAGGAGGACATACGAGCCTGGAGGGAGGGAGAGACTAAGGCCTCCTTTCCTCTTCTCCCACTTCCTTCTGCATCACTCTGTCTTGCTCCCTTTATTCATCCACCCTTCCAGCCCCACACCACTTATGTCCATATCTGTCATTCATTTATTTATTTATCTTAATGTCTGTCTCCCCCTCTAGACTGTAAGCTAGCTGTGGCTGGTGAATGTGTCTGTTCATGGTTAAACTGCACTCTCCCAAGCACTTAGTACAGTGCACTGCGCACAGTCAGCTCTCAGTAAATCCGATTGACTGACTCCCGTTCACACCTGCACCCACCACACACCCACAATCATGCACACACACACACTACACATTCTCCACACTCAAGCTGTCCATTTATAGACTCTCATATAAATCCCTACACAAAGCCCAAACAGGAAGTAAGGCAGAACTCGTACGATGGCCCTAATTCCTCTTCGCATTGTCTCAGTTCTGTTTTCTCTGCTCCTTATTCCCGTTTCCACAGACACATGAGGAAAGGACCCAAGATGTTTCCTTTGACCCTGGTCCAACAGGCAAGAAGGGGAGGACACAGCGCTTAGTTAGCAGGAACACAGACAAGCACACCAGGGTGCCACCCCAGGGCCGGAATAGGGGGGAAGCCCCCGACCCCCACCCCTAGTCTAAAAGCTCACTGAGGGCATGGATCAAGTTGACCGCCCTACTCATTCATTCATTCAATCATATTTATTGAGTGCTTACTGTGTGCACAAAATAGGGTCAAACAAAGTCACGGAAGAGCGCAAAAGTATGCTTGGAACAGCTTCCCCCCGCTACACCTGGCAAATGTTCCTCACTGCTTAAAGAATGGGGTAGCAACTGAGAAGGAGTCTCAAAAAGCGAGCTGTTCAGTAGCGATGGCTGCCATTTGTGGGCTGCCTGATCGTTGCCTTTAACAAGGTAGAAGATGGCAATTACTGCTTTGCACTGTTGTTCTCTGTGTAGCTGACAGAGTGTAAACTTCTTGAGTGCAGGATTTCTGTCTATCAACTCTATTTACTCTCTCAAATGCTCTGCAAACAGTAAGGGCAGGATAAATATGATTGATTAATTGATGTAAGTTCTCAGGAGAGTGCTCTGCCTAAGTGCTCAATAAATATCATTGATTGCTGCCTGGTTAATTGCTAAATTGCTTATTCTGAACAGCTCTCAGTGGATTTGCCTCTAAATTCTTCTGAAAGGGAATGAAGAAGGTGTGCAGAGGAAGGCAAGTCAGATAAGTTATTCATTAGGTTTTAGGACTATTGTTGAGAAGTTGGCAGAGGCCACAAAAATTCCAAGACCACAGGAATTGGCTGAAATTACTGCTGATCTGAACTAATTACATCCTTGATGACTGACCTGATCTTCTCTTGGCATGATAAAGTGCTTGATTTTGACAGCAGATAACTTGAGGAGTTTTACTGTCTGGCTCAGAACAAATGCCTCCAGAGAACCAAGTTTCTGAGCTTTCTGAGCTGCCTCTAGGACTTAAATTCATTGTGGGCTGGGAATGTGTCTGTTATACTCTTAAACTGCACTCTCCTTAGTACAGTGCTCTACACACAGTAGGTGCTCAGTAAATATGATCGTTTATTGGATGAAGCAGCAAGGCATATTGGGAAGGGCACAGGCCTGGGAGTCAGAAGGTCATGGGTTCTAATTCCGGCTCAGCCACTTGCCTGCTGTGTGGCCTTGGGCAAGTCATTCAACTTTTCTGTGCCTCATTTACCTCATCTGTAAAGTGGTAATTGAGACTGTGAGCCCCATATGGGACAGGGACCGTGTCACACCTGATTATCTTGGATCTACCCCGAGTCTCAGTGTTTAAACCATAGTAAATATTTAACTTATACAATAATGATATAATATATTATATAATAATAATAATAATAATATGGCATTTGTTAAGTGCTTACTATGTGCAAAGCACTGGGGAGGATACAAGGTGATCAGGTTGTCCCACTTGGGGCTCACAGTCTTAATCCCCATTTTACAGATGAGGTAACTGAGGCACAGAGAAGTTAAGTGATTTGCCCAAAGTCACACAGCTGACAATTGGCAGACCTGGGATATGAACCCATGGTCTCTAACTCCCAAGCCCATACTCTTTCCATTGAGCCATGCTGCTTGATAATAATAATAGTGATGATGATGGCATTTGATAAGCACTTACTATGTGCAAAACACTGTTCTAAGTGCTGGGGAGGATACAAGGTGATCAGGTTGTCCCACATGGGGCTCACAGTCTTAATCCCCATTTTACAGATGAGGGAACTGAGGCACAGAGAAGTTAAGTAAATTGCCCAAGGTCACACAGCCAATAATTGGCAGAGCTGGGATTTGAACCCATGACCTCTGACTCCCAAGCCTGTGCTCTTTCCATTGAGCCATGCTGAATAATAATAATAATAATAATAACAATGATGGTATTTGTTAGGTGCTTATGATGTGCAAAGTACTGTTCTAAGAGCTGGGGGGCTACAAGGTGATCAGGTTGTCCCACGTGGGGCTCACAATCTTAATCCCCATTTTACAGATGAGGTAACTGAGGCACAGAGAAGTTAAGTGTCTTTCCCAAAGTCACACAGCCAATAAGTGGCAGAGCCGGTAATAGAACCCATGACCTCTGACTCCCAAGCCCTTGCTCTTTCCACTGAGCCAAACTGTGGGATACATTAAAGGTATGATAATATTCTAATAATAATTATAATAATGATGTTATAATGCTATTATTATTATTTCTAAGGAAGGGACAGAAAGTGGTGAGGGGCCGGGTTGCCAGTGGAGAACCTGGACAGGCTGTTAGATGGACCCAGTCTGGGAAGACTTCATGGAAGAGGTGGTTGGGTAGCATTTTGAGGGAGAGGCAGTGCAAGTGTTTTGAAGAGGAGGGAGGGTAAGCTCCTGCTAGAGTGTAAGGACTAATAGTAATAGTATTTACTAGGTGTTTATTGTGTACAGAGCACATCCTAAGTGCTGGGAAAGAGTACACAGGAAGGAATGAGACATGGTCCCTGTCTTTTGAAGGACTCACCATCAAAACATCTTGTCTTATGCCGTCGAGTCATTTCTGACCCATGGTGACACCACGGGCACATCACTTCCAGAAGGCCCCGCTCTTCATCTGCAATCATTCTGGTGGTGGATCCACAGAGTTTTCTTGGAAAGGATCCGGAAGCGGTTTACCATTGCCTTCTTCTGCGCAGTAAACTCGAGTCTCCGCCCTCGACTCTCTCCTGTGCCTCTATTGCCCAGCACAGGGTGAGTTTTGACTTGTAGCAGATTGCCTTCCACTTGCTAGTCACTGGTCAAGCTAGGAATGGAATGGGTAAGCCTCTGCTTGACTCTCCCTCCCGTAGCTGAGACTAATAGAGGCCTGGAAACTCTCCAGGAACGACCCTGAGTGGCGTCAAAACATGGCATGGATCATTTCTACTTCCTCTGTTTTCTGATTTCTTGGAGGAGAAGAGTTGTGTTCTTTAGATAAAAGGCTTTCAACAGAAGCCTCATGGTCTAGTGGAAGACCATGGGCTTCGAAGTCAGAGGACATGTGTTCTAAATCCGACTCTGCCAGGTATTTGCTGTGTGACCTTGGGCCAGATAGAACATGGGTGTGGGAGTCATGGGTTTTAATCCTGGCTCTGCCACTTGTTTGCTGTGTGATCCTGGGCAAGTCACTTAACTTCTCTGGGCCTCAGTTACCTCATCTGAAAAAGGAGGATTAAGAGCCTTGTGTGGGACATGGATTGTGTCCAACCTGATTATCTAATATCTACCACAGTGCTTAGTACAGTGCCTGGCACACAGTAAGCGCTTAAGAAATCCCATGACTATTATTATTTACTTCTTTTTGCCTGTTCTCTCATCTGCAAAATGGGGATTCAATATCTATTCTCCCTAATAGACTGTGAGCCTCATATGGGACAAGATTATCTCATATTTACGGTGCTTGGCACACTGGGAGTTAAACTCATTCATTCATTCATTCAATCATATTTATTGAGTGCTTATTGCGTGCAGAGCACTCTACTAAGAGCTTGGGAAGTACAAATCGGCAACATATAGAGATGGTCCCTACCCAACAAAGGGCTTGATTTGCCCAAGGTCACACAGCAGGCAAGTGGCAGAGCCAGAATTAGAACCCATGACCTTCTGACTCTCAGGCCTTTAATTCTATTTCTATTCTAATTCTATTCTAATTTCTATATTGATGCTGTTGATGCCTGTTTACTTGTTTTGATGTCTGTTACTCCCCTACTAGACTGTGAGCCCACTGTGGGCAGGGATTGTCTCTCTTTGTTACTGAATTGCACTTTCCAATCACTTAGTATAGTGTTCTGCCACCACAGTAAGTAGCTCAAAAATACGATTGAATGAATGAATAATTAACAAATACAGCAATAATTCAGCATGCTGTTCCAATTAGCTTTCATTATTTCCCTAGTTCATTCACACAAGCAGAGGATTTGTTTCATAATTAGATGATTTTAATGTAAATCATTCCATAAATTATGCAAATCAAGCAACTTCTTTTTAGTCATTAAGCCCTGTTCATTGTGACCTTGGCACGATAAAGCCAACAAGTTGTTTGCCTCCTCGAAACTGTGCTGTGCAACTAAGAGTAATTTTCATTTTCTGGCCTAGTTAGCCAGCAGCCTGGATTTAGAAAACTGTTTTATGAGGTGGATTATCTTTTGTAAAGGAACATGTGGGACTGTGGGTTAAAATATTATATCTCGGTACACTGTAACTTAAGAACACATGGAAATGTGGATTAGAATCTTATATCTTGGCAAACTAACTTACAATGACTTTTATTTTATGGTAGAGAATAAAAAAAAATAACCAAGCACTGCCCATTTTTGTTTGGTAAGCTTTCAGGAATCAGAGAAAATGATCAATTCAATTCCGATTAACAGAGTCCTCATCATTAGAGCAGGGAACGTGCCTGCTAATTCTGTTGTATTGTACTCTCCCATGTGCTTAGTACAGTGCTTCCGCACGATAGTAAGTGCTCAATAAATTGAATACTAGTTTAAAGGAGAAGCAGCCTGGTCTAGTGAAAAGGGCATGGGCCTGCAACTCAGAAGGACCTGGGATCTAATAACATTAATTAATGTGGTATTTGGTAAGTGCTTAATGTGTGCCAAGAATTGTTCTAAGAGATGGGGTGGATTTAAGATAATAGGCTGGACACAGTTCCTGTCCCACATGGGGCTCACAATCTTATTCTTCACTGTACAGATGAGGTAAATGAGGCACAGAAAAATGAAGTGACTTGCTCAAGATTACATAGCAGACAAGTGGCGCAACTCGGATTAGAACCCATGTCCTCTGACTTCCAGGTTTGTGCTCTTTCCACTAGGCCATGCTGCTTCTCCATTTTAATTTGTATTCGAATCAATTCAATTGTATTCCTTATTTCCCCAACTTGCTTATGTGTGAGCTTGAGCAGTCACTTTACTTCTCTGTGCCTCAGTTACCTCATTTTAAAACAGGGATTAAGACTGTGAGCCTGTATGGGACAGGGACTGTGTCCCACCTGATTTGCTTGCCTCCACCCCAGCTCTTAGAACAGTGTCTGACATAGAATAAGCACTTAGAGAATACCACAACTATTGTTATTATTATTATTGTTAGAAAGTTAGACCTGGCATAGCTCACAGTCACCTTCATCCCCTGGAAGGAGAGGAGGAGGAAAAAGCGAGATAAACACAAACGGTCCACACTTCAACGAGGCCCAGGAAGTGATATGAAATGTCATTATTGGGTGAAACCAATTGGGCCATCCATCCTGCTGTTCCACTCTCCACTCACGTGATTTCTTCATTAATGTAGGCCTCCTGGAAAGATGGTATCTAAAACCTACAGTTAATCAATCATTAACCACATATTTATTTGAGTCCCCTCTTCCACATGGAGGTCACAGTCTAAGGAGAAGTGCAAACGGGTACTTAATCCCCACTTTCCAGTTGAAGAAACTGAGTCATGGAACAGTCATGTAGCAGACCACCTGGAGAATCTGGGATTAGAACCCAAGTTCCTCTGACAATCAGGCCTGTGCTCTTTCCACCAGGCTTATTGCATTCATATCTTCTCCCCCATTTACAGATAGAGAAAACCTGAGCCCCAAAGAGGTTGAGTGATATGTCAATAATAAATACTACGATTGAATGAATGTCCAGGAGTCACATGTGGGTCACTGGCTGAGCCTTTTTCTCTCACAGGCCTGAACTCTTTCGCAAGAGATCCCACTGCCTTGTCAGCGTGTAAGTCAAACAAGGGCAGGTCATCAAAAAGAAAGGACAGGTGCATATTAAAATAATTTAAGGGAACTACAGGGAAGCAGTGTGGCCTAGTGAAAACAGCATGGGCCCAGAAGTCAGGGAACCTGAGTTCCAATACCGGCTCTGCCATGTATCTGCTGTGTGACCTTGGGCAAGTCATTTCAATCAATCAATCAATCAATCAATCAATTAATTGTATTTATTGAGCACTTACTTTGTGCAGAGCACTATACTAAGCGCTTGGGAAGTACAAGTTGGCAACATATAGAGACAGTCCCTACCCAACAGTGGCCTCTTCTTTGTGCCTCTGTTATGGCATCTGTAAAGTGGGGATTAAATCCTAGTCCCTCCTACTTAGAACTTGAGCCCCGTGTGGGACAGGAATCATGTCCAACTTGATTATAGCGTATTAACCCCAGAGCTTAATACAGAACTGGACACATACTAAGCGCTTAACAAGTACCATTAAAAAAACAAACAAAAACCAATTTCTGGAGTTTCATCTTGCTTGCAGTCCTGATGAGTGGGTCAATGGGGCTCAGCCCCAGAGAATTCCCTCAAGATGTAGACTAGAGGCTCCTTAATAATAATACTAATCATACTAATGAATATTATGGTATTTGTTAAGTGCTTACTATGTGCCAAGCACTGTTTTCAAGTGCTGGGGTATATAGAAAGTAATCAGGTTGGACAGAGTCCCTGTCCCATGTGGGGCTCACAGTCTCAATCCCTATTTTACAGATGAGGTAACTGAGGCCCAGAGAAGTGAAGTGATTTGCCCAAGGTCACACAGCAAAGTGGCAGAGCTGGGATTAGAACCCATGACTCTCTGATTACCAGGCCTGTGCTCTATCCCCTATGCCATGCTTTTACTATCCCAAACACTTACTACAGTGCTCTGCACCCAGTAAGACTCTGCACCCCTTTTTTAGACTGTGAGCCCACTGTTGGGTAGGGACTGTCTCTATATGTTGCCAACTTGTACTGCCCAAGCGCTTAGTACAGTGCTCTGCACACAGTAAGGGCTCAATAAATACAATTGATGATGATGATGAATAAATGTAAGTGATGGGGCAGCCCTAGATCAGCCCATGGGGCCTGGGAAACCCGTCAACCACTTAGGAGGAATCAGGATGTGCAGGAGATGGAACTATCATTAAAGAGGACTGTGGGTGTTCCTGAAAAGAAGCAGTGTGGCTCAATGGAAAGAGCATGGGCTTGGGAGTCAGAGGTGATGGGTTCAAATTCCGGCTCTGCCAATTGTCAGCTGTGTGACTTTGGGCAAGTCACTTAACTTCTCTGGGCCTCAATTACCTCATCTATAACATGGGGATGAAAAGACTGTGAGCCCCATGTGTGAAAATCTGATCACTTTGTATCCTCTCCAGTACTTAGAACAGTGCTTTGAACATAGTGAGCGCTTAACAAATGCCATCGTTATTCCTCGCCAGGCTCTTGAAGAACTACATTTCCCAGAATCCTCCTGCAGATTGGGAATCATCTGGAAGGAACTTGGATGGATCATTAGTGCTTAGGAGGAGCTGAGCCAATCAGTGAATCAGGTGGAGCTTTTAAATTCCAGCGAGGCAGAGGATTTTCTTTCACCTGTGGCTCTGAGGCCTGAAGGTTTCCTTCCAGCTGCGTGGTGAAGGGTGAGTACAGGCCAAGGACAATGTGCCCGTCTTGCAACTTTGATGTTTTGTATATTGATTGAAGCTTGCCTACATAGTGAAATGAAAGAATTTCGATTTAGTGCATGTTCTCTTCCCCTTAGCTCTCTCTTTGATGAGATAGAAAAAATCCCGTGTCGAAGACTTCTGTGGCAGCATAAGAATTTTCAGAGCAACACTCAAGTATTTCTAGTCTGTTCACCACTAACCTTAGTTGTCTGGCCTCCGTTAATTGTCCCAGAAATATACTTGTGTTTGCCTGGTGAGGACGTTTGTTATAGGAGAAGCAGTACTACCTAGTGGAAAGAGCCCGAGCCTGGGAGTCTGAGGACCTGGGTTCTAATCCCACTCCACCCTTATATGCCTGAGTGGTGTTTTTGTCTTTATCTGTTGCCAAATTGTACTTTCCAAGCACTTTCTTAGTACAGTGCTCTGCACACAGTAAGTGCTCAAACACAATTGAATAAACTTAATTTCTCTGTGCCTCTGTTTCCTCATCTGTAAAATGGGGATCATTCATTCAAATTTATTTATTATTATTTATTTACTTATTTATTATGGTTATTTGTTAAGCACTTACTATGTGCCAAGCCCTGTTCTAAGCACTGGGGTAGGTACGAGGTAATCAGGTTGTCCCACCTGGGACTCACAGTCTTAATTCCCATTTTCAGGATGAGGGAACTGAGGCCCAGAGAAATAAAGTGGCTTGCCCAGGGTTACACAGCAGAGAAGCAGCAGAAGCGGAATTAGAATCCATGTCCTCGACTCGGGCAAATTACTTCACTTCTCTGGGCCTGGTGATCTCATCTGTAAAATGGGGATTAAGACTATGTCTGACAGAGACTATGTCCAACCCAATTTGCCTGTATCCACCCCAGTTCTTAATACAGTGCCTGGCACTATTACTATTATTATATCATTCCCACCTTCTGTTCTCCTACCTGAGTCCTCCTATGAATATCTGCAAAGTAGGCTTTTTTATTCTCCAGGAAGGGAAGATTTTATATACAGATGGAATGGGGTGATAAAGGATATCAGACTGCTTAAGCTGAAAACCTGGATGAAGAGGAAAATTTCCAAACAGGGGCATTTTGGGGGAGATGATAACAGTGGCTTCCCAAAAGCAAGCCAAAGTGGACAAAAAAACTATTTGCATTGGAAGGATGATCACAGAATCTGTTTTTGAGAGAACCGATAGGAGTGAGAACTGTTATTTCTTAAAGATAACGAATTTGTTCTCTTAAAAGTGGAAGTAGTTTTCTGCTCCCAAATGAACCCTGTTGCAGATGGCTTTCCTCTCTCATCTATTTACTGAAACTGCAAATTGACTCTGAACCCCACTGATGGAGTGGCATGCACTACTGTTTCCAGGGGTGGGGTGAAAGATAGTTGACGAATAATGCATGGTTTAGCACTTTAAGGAAAAGTGATGAGTTTTAACAGCTGCTGTAGATCATCCTTTGGATTCTGCCTGGTCTGGGAGAGATGGGCTTCTATATTTACAGTTGCCTAGCCACTACTGCCTGCACTTAAGCAGCTCCTGACTAGAGACATAAACCATTATTCAGCAAAACTCTCACTTCAGGTTCTTCTTTTAACTGTTACTCAATCCCTTCCACCTGTAGTTTACTGAAAATATGAATAATGATTCTGACATTTGCCAAGAGTTAGTCGTCTGTCCTAAGTGCTGGTATAGATACATGGTTACATCAGACACAGTCCCTGTCCCCACGTGGGGATCTCAAACTCTCTTATCCCCATTTTTCAGATGAGGAAATTGAGGCATAGGAAGTTAAAGGACCAGTGTCAGGGCAGGGATTCAGGGCCAGGTATCTCCATACTGCCTCCCCTTCATTGATTAGGATTGTAAACTATCAGTTCAGCCAAGAGATCGGTCATTTTAATGCCTACTTTATACCTTGGGAAAATTCAATAGTTATTTGTTACTATCCCTGCCATCAAGGAGCTTACAGTCTAAAATGTGCAGAGCACTCATTAAGCTTTTGGGAGAGCATAATACCAAAGAGTAGTAGGTATAGATGATCTCTGCCCACAGAGAGCTTCCAGACTATCAATCAATCAATCGCATTTATTAAGCGCTTACTGTGTGCAGAGCACTGTACTAAGTGCTTGGGAAGTACAAGTTGGCAACATATAGAGACAGTCCCTATCCAACAGTGGGCTCACAGCCTAGAAGGGGAGGCAGGCATTAAGATAAATTGCATACGGATAGTCAGCGCTAGACTGTAAGCTCGTTATGGGCGGGGACTGTGTCTGTTGTATTATGCTCTCCCAAGTGCTTAGGACAGTGTTCTGCACTCAATAAAGACAATTGAATGATTGTACATATGTGCTGAGAGGAGGGGATGAACATCAAAGTGCACAGAGGGGACAGATCCTAGTGCATACTGAAGGCAAGGTAAAGACTGGAAATGGAGGCCTAATTGGGAAGCCTTCTTGGAGGAGGTGTGCTTTTTAGTAGGACTTTGAAGATGGGAAGCACGGTGGTCCATGAGATGCAAAGGGGCATGGAATTCTAAGCCAAAGGAAGGATTTGAGCAAGGGGCAGCAGTGAGGTATCTCAGATAGAGGTGCATTGAGAAGGTCAGGGTTAGTCAAGCGTGGCGTGGGCGCTGGGTTTATCAGCATGGTAAGGTAGGAGGGAGAGGGCTGACTGACAGCCTTAAGGCAGATGGTAAGGTGTTTCTGATGCTGAACTTGGATGGACAACCATTGAAGGTTTTGAGGAGTGGGGAGAAATGGACTGTGGGATTTTTTTCGTGTGTATGTTGTTTTTTCTAAGAAAAGTGATTGGTGCATCAGAATGGAGTAAACACTGGCGAGGGAAAAGAGAGGAGTTAGGAAGGGTCTGTGAGGAAGCTGCGGCAATAGTCAAGGAGTTATAAGATCATCATGGAGGCAGTTTTTGATTGGAGGAAGGGGTGGATTCTGGAGATATTGAAAACATAGAATAGGGAGGATTTGATGGCAGGCTAAATATGTGGGTTCATTCAGTCATATTTATTAAATGCTTACTGCGTGCAGAGCATTGTGCTAAGTGCTTGGGAAAGTACAGTACAACACTAAAGTGACTATCCCAGCTCCGCCAATTGTCAGCTGTGTGACTCTGGGCAAGTCACTTAACTTCTCTGGGCCCCAGTTCCCTCATCTGTAAAATGGGGATGAAGACTGTGAACCCCAAGTGGGACAACCAGATCACCTTGTGTCCCCCCAGCACTTAAAACAGTGCTTTGCACATAGTAAGTGCTTAACAAATACCATCATTGTTATTATTATTATTATTATTATTATTATTATTACTTCATTAACAAAATTAAATCCATCAGGTCCGACCTCCCCAAAGTCTCTTCCCCCCTTTCTCCAACCCCCCGGCTCTCAATACTCTCTGCTACTCTCCCATCCTTCCCAGCGGTATCCTCAGAGGAACTCTCCTCCCTCCTCTCAAGTGCTACTCCGGCCACCTGTGCTTCTGACCCCATTCCCTCTCATCTTATGAAATCTCTCGCTCCATCCCTTCTCCCCTCCTTAACTTCCATCTTCAACCGCTCACTCTCCACTGGTTCCTTCCCCTCTGCCTTCAAACATGCCCATGTCTCTCCCATCCTAAAAAAACCCTCTCTTGACCCCACCTCACCTTCTAGTTATCGTCCCATATCCCTCCTACCATTCCTTTCCAAACTCCTTGAACGAGTTGTCTACACGCGCTGCCTAGAATTCCTCAACAACAACTCTCTCCTCGACCCCCCTCCAGTCTGGCTTCCGTCCCCTTCATTCCACGGGAAACTGCGCTCTCAAAGGTCACCAATGACCTCCTGCTTGCCAAATCCAACGGCTCATACTCTGTCCTAATCCTCCTCGACCTCTCAGCTGCCTTTGACACTGTGGACCACCCCCTTCTCCTCAACACGCTATCTGACCTTGGCTTCACTGACTCCGTCCTCTCCTGGTTCTCCTCTTATCTCTCCGGTCGTTCTTTCTCAGTCTCTTTTGCAGGCTCCTCCTCCCCCTCCCATCCTCTTACTGTGGGGGTTCCCCAAGGTTCAGTGCTTGGTCCCCTTCTGTTCTCAATATACACTCACTCCCTTGGTGACCTCATTCGCTCCCACGGCTTCAACTATCATCTCTACGCTGATGACACCCAGATCTCCATCTCTGCCCCTGCTCTCTCCCCCTCCCTCCAGGCTCGCATCTCCTCCTGCCTTCAGGACATCTCCATCTGGATGTCCGCCCGCCACCTAAAGCTCAACATGTCGAAGACTGAGCTCCTTGTCTTCCCTCCCAAACCTTGTCCTCTCCCTAACTTTCCCATCTCTGTTGACGGCACTACCATCCTTCCCGTCTCACAAGCCCGCAACCTTGGTGTCATCCTCGACTCCGCTCTCTCATTCACCCCTCACATCCAAGCCGTCACCAAAACCTGCCGGTCTCAGCTCCGCAACATTGCCAAGATCCACCCTTTCCTCTCCATCCAAACCGCTACCCTGCTAATTCAAGCTCTCACCCTATCCCGTCTGGACTACTGCACTAGCCTTCTCTCTGATCTCCCATCCTCGTGTCTCTCTCCACTTCAATCCATACTTCATGCTGCTGCCCCGGATTATCTTTGTCCAGAAAACGCTCTGGACATATTACTCCCCTCCTCAAAAACCTCCAATGGCTACCGATCAATCTGCGCATCAAGCAGAAACTCCTCACCCTGGGCTTCAAGGCTGTCCATCACCTCGCCCCCTCCTACCTCACCTCCCTTCTCTCCTTCTCCTGCCCAGCCCGCACCCTCCGCTCCTCCACCACTAATCTCCTCACTGTACCTCGCTCTCGCCTGTCCCGCCATCGACCCCCGGCCCACGTCATCCCCCGGGCCTGGAATGCCCTCCCCTCTGCCCATCCGCCAAGCTAGCTCTCTTCCTCCCTTCAAGGCCCTGCTGAGAGCTCACCTCCTCCAGGAGGCCTTCCCAGACTGAGCCCCTTCTTTCCTCTCCCCTCGTCCCCCTCTCCATCCCCCCCATCTTACCTCCTTCCCTTCCCCACAGCACCTGTATATATGTATATATGGTTGTACATATTTATTACTCTATTTATTTATTCATTTATTTATTTTACTTGTACATTTCTATCCTACTTATTTTATTTTGTTGGTATGTTTGGTTCTGTTCTCTGTCTCCCCCTTTTAGACTGTGAGCCCACTGTTGGGTAGGAACTGTCTCTATGTGATGCCAATTTGTACTTCCCAAGCGCTTAGTACAGTGCTCTGCACATAGTAAGCGCTCAATAAATACGATTGATTGATTGATTGATTATTCCTGCCCACAATAAGATCACAGTAGGCCTTCCCAAACTAAGCCCCCCTTTTCCTCTGCTCCCCCTCCCCTCCCCATTGCCATGACTTGCTCCCTTTGCTCTCTCTCCCGCCCCACAGCACTTAATAATAATAATGATAGTATTTATTAAGCACTTACTATATGCAAAGCACTGTTCTAAGCACTGGGGAGGTTACAAGGTGATCAGGTTGTCCCATGGGGGGCTCACAGTCTTAATCCCCATTTTACAGATGAGGTAACTGAGTCCCAGAGAAGTTGAGTGACTTGCCCAGAGTCATACAGATGACAATTGGCGGAGCTCGGGTCAATCAATCAGTCAATTGTATTTATTGAGTGCTTACTGTGCAGAGCACTGTACTAAGGGCTTGGGAAGTACAAGTTGGGAACATATAGAGATGGTCCCTACCCAACAGTGGGCTCACAGTCTAGAAGGTGGGCTCACAGTCTAGAAGATTTGAACCCATGTCCTCTGACTTCAAAGCCCATGCTCTTTCCACTGAGCCATGCTGCTTTACTTGTGTATAAATGCATACATTTATAATTATAATTATATTTACTTTTACTAATGATGTATATATCTATAATTCTATTTATTTATAATGATGCTACTGCTGCCTGTTTGTTTTGATGTCTGTTTCCCCCCTGTTAGACTGTGAACCCGTTGTGGATAGGGATTGTCTCTTATTTGTAGGTAAATTGTACTTCCCAAGCGCTTAGTACAGTGCTCTGTACACAGTAAGCGCTCAATAAATACAATTGAATAAATGAATAAAGGGGGGAGACAGACATCAGTACAAATAAAATTACAGATATGTACATAAGTGGTGTGGGGCTGGGATGAGGGAGGAGCAAAGGGAGCAAGTCAAGGGAATGCGGAAGGAAGTGGGAGATGAGGAAAAGTGGATCTTTGTCTGGGAAGGCCTCTTGGAGGAGATGGGTCTTCAGTAAGGCTTTGATGGTGGGGTGAGTCATTGGTCGATTTGAGGAGGGAGGGTGTTTCAGGCCAGGGTGGAATTGACACAGTCTCTGCCCTCCAGGAACATACAGTCTTCTGTGTGCAGATCACTGTAGTAAGCCTTTGGGAAACTACAGTAATAATTGTGGTATTTCAATCAATCAATCAATCGTATTTATTGAGCACTTACTGTGTGCAGAGCACTGTACTAAGCGCTTGGGAAGTACAAGTTGGTAACATATAGAGACGGTCCCTACCCAACAGTGGGCTCACAGTCTAGAAGGGGGAGGCAGAGAACAAAACAAAACATATTAACAAAATAAAATAAATAGAATAGATATGTACAAGTAGAATAAATAAATAAATAGAGTAATAAATACGAACAAACATATATAGATATATACAGGTGCTGTGGAGAAGGGAAGGAGGTAAGGCGGGGGGATAGAGAAGGGGGGGAGGGGGAGAGGAAGGAGGGGGCTCAGTTTGGGAAGGCCTCCTGGAGGAGGTGAGCTCTCAGTAGGGCCTTGAAAGGGGAAAGATAGATAGCTTGTCAGATGTGGGGAGGGAGGGCATTCCAGGCCAGGGGGATGATGTGGCCTGGGGGTCGACTGCGGGACAGGTGAGAACAAGACACGGTGAGGAGATTAGCAGCAAAGGAGCGGAGGGTGCGGGCTGGGCTGGGGAAGGAGAGAAGGGAGGTGAGGTAGGAGGGGGTGAGGTGATGGACAGCCTTGAAGCCCAGGGTGAGAAGTTTCTGCCTGATGTGCAGACTGATTGGTAGCCACTGGAGATTTTTGAGGAGGGGAGTAACATGCCCAGAGCATTTCTGGACAAAGACAATCCGGGCAGCGGCGTGAAGTATGGATTGAAGTGGGGAGAGACAAGAGGATGGGAGATCGGAGAAGAAGCTGATACAGTAGTCCAGATGGGATAGGATGAGAGCTTGAATGAATAGGGTAACGGTTTGGATGGAGAGGAAAGGGCAGATCTTGGCAATGTTGCGGAGCTGAGACCGGCAGGTTTTGGTGACGGCTTGGATGTGAGGGGTGAATGAGAGAGCGGAGTCGAGGATGACACCAAGGTTGCGGGCTTGTGAGACGGGAAGGATGGTAGTGCCATCAACAGAGATGGGAAGGTCAGGGAGAGGGCAGGGTTTGGGAGGGAAGACAAGGAGTTCAGTCTTGGACATGTTGAGTTTTAGGTGGTGGGCAGACATCCAGATGGAGATGTCCTGAAGGCAGGAGGAGATGCGAGCCTGGAGAGACGGGGAGAGAGCAGAGGCAGAGATGTAGATCTGGGTGTCATCAGCGTAGAGATGATAGTTGAAGCCGTGGGAGCGAATGAGGTCACCAAGGGAGTGAGTGTAGATCGAGAACAGAAGGGGACCGAGAACTGAACCTTGAGGAACCCCCACAGTAAGGGGATGGGAGGGGGAGTAGGAGCCTGCAAAAGAGACTGAGAATGAATGACCGGTATTTGTTAAGCACACGCTATGTGCCAAGCATTATACTAAGTATTGGAGTAGATACAAAATAATCAGGTCCCACATAGGACTCACAGTGTAAGTAGGAGGGAGAACCGGTATTGCATTCCCATTTTTGGAGATGAGGGACCTGTGAGTTGCAACATATCCAAGGTCCCACAGCAGCCAAGTGATGGAGCTGGGATTAGAAACCAGGTCTTGTGACTCCGAGGCCTGGGGTCTTCCCTCTGCCCTCAAGGAGTTTCCTGTTTCATGGGGCATTTATGATCTAGGGAGCAGATAAGGCCTTCAGGTGGTGATTGTAAGGTAGTCAGGGAAGAGGGGGGAGTCTATGCCTAAATTACTCTAGAGGAAGAATCAGCAGGGTTTGAGGCCAACAGTGTGGGAAGAAAATGACTGAAGAGTCCAAAACACCCAGTTTGCTTGCATCTGGGGCAGGAAGGATGGTGGTTCATACATTCATTCAATCATATTTATTAAGTGTTTACTGTGTGCAGAGCACTGTCCTAAGTGCTTGGGAAGTACAAGTTGGCAACATATAGAGATGGTCCCTACCCAACAGTGGGCTCACAGTCTAGAAGGGGAAGACAGACAACAAAACAAAACATATTAACAAAATAAAATAAATAGAATAAATATGTACAAATAAATAAATGGAGTAATAATCAATCAATCAATCAATCGTATTTATTGAGCGCTTACTATGTGCAGAGCACTGTACTAAGCGCTTGGGAAGTACAAATTGGCATCACATAGAGACAGTCCCTACCCAACAGTGGGCTCACAGTCTAAAAGGGGGAGACAGAGAACAGAACCAAACATACCAACAAAATAAAATGGTTGGAAAGTTTAGGAGAGGAGATGCGGGTGGACATATTGAGGTCAGAGCCCCCTCCTTCCTCTCCCCCTCCTCCCTCTCCCCATCCCCCCCGCCTTACCTCCTTCTCCTCCCCACAGCACCTATATATATGTATATATGTTTGTACAAATTTATTAATCTTTGTACATATTTATTCCATTGATTTTATTTTGTTAATATGTTTTGTTTTGTTCTCTGTCTCCCCTTTCTAGACTGTGAGCCCACTGTTGGGTAGGGACCGTCTCTAGATGTTGCCAACTTGTACTTCCCAAGCGCTTAGTACAGTGCTCTGCACACAGTAAGTGCTCAATAAATACGATTGAATGAAAGGGCTGGACATATTGATATTTGTGTCTATGGATCATCCAGACAGAAATACCCCAGAGGCAGGAAGAGATACAAATTGTACTGTAGCTGGGAGGCTGAGACTGGAGATGCTTATCTGGGAGATGGCCAGCAAGTGAAAGAAATGAGGGCACCCAGAACTGCGACTTTTACACCCCCTATAATAATAATAATTATGATATTTGTTAAGCGCTTACTATGGGATAAGCACTGTTCTAAGCGCTATGCTAGATACATGCATGGCTTAGTGAAAAGAGAATGGGTTTGGGAGTCAGAGGTCATGGATTCTAATCCTGGCTCTGCCACTTGTCTGCTGTGTGACTTTGAGCAAGTCACATCACTTTTCTGTGCCTGTTACCTTATCTGTAAAAATGGGGATTAAGACTGTGAGCCCCACATGAGCTCACCTGATTATCACCTGATTACCTTGTATCTACCTCAGCGCTTAGAACAGTGCTTGGCATATAGTAAGTGCTTAACAAATATCATCATTTATTAGGGAAGCAGCACGGGATAATGGAGAGACCATTGGCCTGGGAATCAGAAGGTCATGGATTCTAATCCTGACTCCAAAACTTGACTGCTGTGTGACCTTGAGCAAGTCACTTCACTTCTCTGTGCCTCAGTTACCTCATCTGGAAAATGGGGATTGAAACTGTGAGCCCCACGTGGGTCAGGGACTGTATCCAACTCAATTTGCTTGTATCCATCCCAGCTCTTAGTACAGTGCCTGGCATATATTAAGTGCTTAACAAATACCAGCATTATTACTCAGTGCTTTAAACAGTGCTTGGCACATAGTAAGTGCTTAACATACACCATCATCACCATCATTATCATTATTATTATTATTATTACAAGGTGATCAGGTTGTCCTCCACGGGGCTCATAGTCTTAACCCCATTTAACAGATGAGGTAACTGAGGCACAAGGAAATTAAATGGTTTCCCCAAGGTCACACAGCAGACAAGTTTCAGAACCAGGATTAGAACCCAGGTCCTCTGACTCTCAAGCTCTTTCCACTGAGCCATGCTACTTCTCTATAAATGGTGAGGACTGGGAGGAGAGCTAGGAAGGGAAACTAAGGCAGGGAAGAGAATGGAGGATTGCTTGACCCTAGAGAAGTGAAGGAGAACATTCATTGTCCGTTCTATTTATTTTTTTATGGTATTTATTGGTTACATAATACAGGCACTGTACTGTGGACTGGAGTAGATGCAGAATAATCAGATTGGACACAGTCCGTGTCCCAGATGGGGCTCACAGGCTTGGGGGAAGCAGCATGGCTCAGTGGAAAGAGCACAGGCTTGGGAGTCAGAGGTCATAGGTTCTAATCCCAGCTCTGCCACATGTCTGCTCTGTGACCTTGGGCAAGTCACTTAACTTCTCTGAGCCTCAATTACCTCATCTGAAAAATGGGGATGAAGACTGTAAGCCCCATGTGGGACAACCTGATCACCTTGTATCCCCCCAACGCTTAGAACAGTGCTTTGCACATAGTAAGTGCTTAACAAATGCCATCATCATCATCATTATTATTATTATTATTAATAATCCCCATTTTACAGATGAGTTAACTGAGGTACAGAGAGGTGAAGTGACTTGCCCAAGTTCTCAACAGAAAATTGGCAGGATTAGAACCCCGGTCCTCTGGCTCCCAGAGGTCTTTCCACTAGGCCACACTGCTTCTCAGTAGCAACAGAGATGAGGGAAATGGCCAAACTGCAGCTCTTCTCTTTTAGGAAAGCCAATTCCCCTTAAGCTTCTGAGTAACTAATCCTGTTTGCAAGCCAAGTTAATTCAAATGGAATTAATTTCCATAGCTAATGTAGCGGTATCTCCAAAGTTCATCAGACCTGTTTACTCCAGCACAGCTTATTCTACAAGAGCATGTCTGCTTAATTTCAGATAGAGAAGAGGGCAGAAGTTTCCCTTAATTGCCTGTATAAAAAATTCCCAACTCTTATCTCCCTTCAGGAAAGTCAGATCTGTATTACTGCTCACAGAGGCAGCCATTTCTAGGCCTTAAGTGGTTTAATAGAATCAAGAAGTCAACATCTTGTTCATCTAAAAGTCCAGAAATACAGAAGGGGCCCCCAAACCAACAGGCCGCAGGGAGAAATATAAGAAGGGAAATTGCAGAAGAATGAGGCACTCTAAAGTAAGCGGCCAGAAGATGGAAAAACCAGGGCTGAAGTGGCAGACGAAATGATCGATCAGCATGAGGGATCTGAAGCTGGTTGCCCTAGAATAGAAGGTTATGTGCCCATGCCCACACGTGATCAGAAAATCAGCAGGGTGCCGGAACGTCTGAGCTCCATGTCGTAGTCCCGACTCCAGAGAGGAGGTTGGCCAACTCTTATTCTCAGCCTACATGAAGGGTTCTAGCATCTCCCTTTTCCATTTAGAGAATTTGGATGCACTGTGACACCCATGGCTTAACCCAGGTGTCCGGCTGCTGTGTTGGGGTCTGGTGTCAGCTCTTCCAAGGGCCCCCGTCTGGACGGGAGCCCAACCCTCTGGAATCGACCCTCCTCAAATCCGACAATGACTCTCCCACCACTTCAAAGTCTTATTGAAGATACATCTCCTCCAAGAGACCTTCTCAGACTAATCTCCCCTCCCCTTTCCTCATCTCCCACTCCCTTCTGCATTGCCTGGATTTAGTAATAATAATAATAATGATGGCATTTATTAAGCATTTACTATGTGCAAAGCACTGTTCTAAGCACTGGGGAGGTTACAAGGTGATCAGGTTGTCTCACGGGGGGCTCACAGTCTTAATCCCCATTTTACAGATGAGGTAACTGAGGCACAGAGAAGTTAAGTGATGCCCAAAGTCACACAGCTGACAATTGGCAGAGCCAGGATTTGAACCCATGACCTCTGACTCCAAAGCCCATGCTCTTTCCACTGAGCCACGCTGCTTCTCTTAAAGGATTTACTCCCTTTGTGTGCAAAGCAGTGTACTATGGGCTTGGGAGAGTACAATACAACAACAGGCACATTCCCTACCCATAACAAGCTCACAGTCTAGAGGGCGAGAAAGATATTAATTTACATAAATAGGGTAGGCAAGGATGATTGGGATAGTAGTCTAAATTCTAGTCTTTCCCAACTTTGGCCTGCAAGTACCCCTGGGGAAATTTAATCTCACCCTCATGCTCTTGCTAGGGTACTGCTGCTGCTGGTGATAATAATTCTGTTATTTAAGCACTTCCTGTAATAATATTTATGGTATTCATTAAGTGCTCACCATGTGCCAGACACTGTACTAAGTATTGGGGTAGATACAAGATCACTGTGTTGAAACAGTCCTTGTCCCACAAGCTACATTTTATATTTTAAACTCTCTCCTTGACCCCCTCCAGTCTGGCTTCCGTCCCCTGCATTCCACGGAATCTGCCCTCTCAAAGGTCACCAATGACCTCCTGCTTGCCAGATCCAACGGCTCATACTCTATCCTAATCGTCCTCGACCTCTCAGCTGCCTTTGACACTGTGGACCACCCCCTTCTCCTCAACACGCCATCCGACCTTGGCTTCACAGACTCCGTCCTCTCCTGGTTCTCCTCTTATCTCTCCGGTCCTTCATTCTCAGTCTCTTTGGCAGGCTCCTCCTCCCCCTCCCATCCCCTTACTGTGGGGGTTCCCCAAGGTTCAGTGCTTGGTTCCCTTCTGTTCTCGATCTACACTCACTCCCTTGGTAACCTCATTCGCTCCCACGGCTTCAACTATCATCTCTACGCTGATGACACCCAGATCTACATCTCTGCCCCTGCTCTCTCCCCTTCTCTCCAGGCTCGCATCTCCTCCTGCCTTCAGGACATCTCCATCTGGATGTCTGCCCACCACCTCAAACTCAACATGCCCAAGACTGAACTCCTTGTCTTCCCTCCCAAACCCTGCCCTCTCCCTGACTTTCCCATCTCTGTTGACGGCACTACCATCCTTCCCGTCTCACGAGCCTGCAACCTTGGTGTCATCCTCGACTCCGCTCTCTCATTCACCCCTCACATCCGAGCCGTCACCAAAACCTGCCGGTCTCAGCTCCTCAACATTGCCAAGATCCGCCCTTTCCTCTCTATCCAAACAGCTACCCTGCTCACTGAAGTTGTCATCCTATCCCGTCTGGACTACTGTATCAGCCTTCTCTCTGATCTCCCATCCTTGTGTCTCTCCCCACTTCATACTTCACGCAGCTGCCCGGATTGTCTTTGTCCAGAAACGCTCTGGGCATGTTACTCCCCTCCTTAAAAATCTCCAGTGGCTACCTATCAATCTGTGCATCAGGCAGAAACTCCTCACCCTGGGCTTCAAGGCTGTCCATCACCGCGCCTCCTCCTACCTCACCTCCCTTCTCTCCTTCTACAGCCTACCCCACACCCTCCGCTCCTCTGCCGCTAATCTCCTCACTGTGCCTCGTTCTCGCCTGTCCCGCCATCGACCCCCGGCCCACGTCATCCCCCGGGCCTGGAATGCCCTCCCTCTGCCCATCCGTCAAGCTAGCTCTCTTCCTCCCTTCAAGGCCCTACTGAGAGCTCACCTCCTCCAGGAGGCCTTCCCAGACTGAGCCCCTTCCTTCCTCTTCCCCTCGTCCCCCTCTTCCATCCCCCCCATCTTACCTCCTTCCCTTCCCCACAGCACCTGTATATATGTATATATGTTTGTACATATTTATTACTCTATTTATTTATTTATTTTACTTGTACATATCTATTCTATTTATTTTATTTTGTTAGTATGTTTGGTTTTGTTCTCTTTCTCCCCCTTTAAGACTGTCAGCCCACTGTTGGGTAGGGACTGTCTCTATATGTTGCCAACTTGTACTTCCCAAGCACTTAGTACAGTGCTCTGCACACAGTAAGCGCTCAATAAATACGACTGACTGATTGATTTTAACTTCTTCTTTTACAGAGATGTTAAATGCTTACTCAAAGTCCCTCAGCAGACAAGTGGTGGATCCTGGATTAGAACCTGATTCCCAATCCCCTGCATTTCCCACTGGACCATGTAGCTTTCTTTGTGCTGAACAATGTACAACTTGCTGGATCAGATACAAGATAATCAGATCAGTCATGGTCTCTGTCTCAGGTCAGCAGCAGCATCAGCTAATGAATTCAATGTGGTCTTTAAGCGCTTACTTTGATCCAAGCACTGAGGTAAACACTGGGGTCAACACAGTACGGTCAGATCAGAAACCCTCCTAGTGATACACGGGGCTCCCAATTTTAGGGGAGGGAGAACAGTATCTTATTCCTATTTTACCGATGAGGAAGCTGTAGACTGTGAGCCCATTGCTGGGTAGGGACCGTCTATATATGTAGCCAACTTGGACTTCCCAAGCGCTTAGTACAGTGCTCTGCACACAATAAGCACTCAATAAATATTGAATGAATTAATGCAGCAGAATTAATAATAATCATAATAATAATGATGGTATTAGTTAAGCGCTTACTGTGTGCCAAGCACTGTTCTAAGCCCTGGGGTAAATACAAGGTAATCAGGTTGTCCCACTTGGGGCTCACAGTCTCAATCCCCATTTCACAGATGAGGTAATTAAGGCACAGAGAAGTAAGTGACTTGCCCAAGGTCACACAGCAGATAAGTGGCGGAATCAGGGATTAGAACCCATGACCTCTTGACTCCCAAGCCCATGCTCTACCCACCAGGAAATGCTGCCCCTCTTCTATAAGGATTGAGGTGTTGCACATCTCAGCTTGTTGCCAGGCAGGTCGGGAAGAGGTGGAGTGTTTGTGTCAGGGGGAAACATTCTCTCCCTGGTTAAACCATTTTTTTTGGAATAGTATTTTAAGAGCTTATTAAGTTTCAGACACTGTACTAAGCACTGGAGAAAATACACAGGTTGGACAGAGTCCATGTCCCACATGGGGTTAACAGTCATAATTCTCATTTTACAGATGAGGGAATTGAGGTACAGAGAAGTGAAGTGACTTGCCCAAGGTCACACAACAGGCAGGTGAGAGAGCCGGGATTAGACCCCAGGCCCTCTGACTCTTTCTGCTAGGACATGCTGACACACCAGGCAAGTCCTGGATGAGGACAAACAGCTGGACTTGTTTTCTTTGTGTGGAGGAATGGGGGTGGTGGTGAAATGACAGAAAGGAAGAATTAGGCTAAACTTTCTTTTTGGGGAAATGCTACACTGCCAAAACTCATCAATCCAACCCCTTTCTTCCTGTCAAAATTCATTTAGCAAGTTTAAAATTTTCCTGGCTGATCATCATGAATCAGATCCTCCCATCAAACACCCATTTTGCCTCTATCTGATAAAAAAGCCCTCCCTTGAGTCCAAATCTCCCTCCATTTATCGCCCCTCTCCCTTTTACCATTCCTCTCCAAACTCTTGAGTGAGTTGTCTCTGTCCGCCGTCTCAAATTCCTCACCTCTAACTCTCTTCTTGACCCTTGCCAGCCTGGCTTCCATCCTCTTCACTCCACAGAAATCACTCTCTTTATGGAAGCCAGTGACTTCCTTCTTGCCAAATCCAACGGACCCTACTCCACTCTAATCCTCCTTGACCTCTCAGCTGCTTTTGGCCACGTGGACCACCGCCTTCTCCTGGAAAGCTATCCAACCTTGGCTTCACTGACACTGTCCTCTCCTGGTTCTTCCTCCTATCTCTCTGGCCACTCATTCTCAGTCTCTTTCATGGGCTCCTTCTCTGCCTCCCATCCTCTAACTTTGGGAGTCCTCAAGACCAAGTTCTGGGACCCCTATTATTCTCCATCTACACCCACTCCCTTTGAGAATCCATTGACTCTAATGGTTTCAACTACTACCTCTCCATAAGTGATTCTCAAGTTTTCATGTCCAGCCCCGACTTCTCTCCTCCTCTTTAGGCTTGCATTAGAGAAGTAACATGGCTTAGCGGAAAGAGCACGGGCTTGGGAGTCAGAGGACATGGGTTGTAATCCCACCTCTGCCACTTGTCTGCTGTGTGACCTTGGGCAAGCCATTTGACTTCTCTGTGCCTCAGTTACCTCATCTGTAAAATGGGGATTAAGACTGTGAGCCCCACGTGGGACAACCTGATTACCTTGTATTTACCCTGGCACTTAGAACAGTGCTTGGCACATAGCAAGCACTTAACAAATACTATTATTATTATTTTTTTCCTCTTGCCTTTGGGACACCTCTATTTGGCTGTCCCATTGATACCTCCAACTTAACATGTCCAGAACAGAACTTCTCATCTTCCCATCCAAACCCTGTCTACCTCGTAACTTTCCTATCACTATACATAGCACCAGTTGATCATATCTATTGAGTGGTTACTGAATGGAAAGCAGTGTACTAAGCACCTGGGGAGTACAATTCTACAGAGTTATTAATGAACCATTATCCTCCCTGTCAGTCAGTTGTATTGAGCTGTTACTGTGTGCAGAGCACTGTACTAAGTGATTGTGAGAATACAGTATGATAAACAGACCCATTCCCTGTCCATAATGAGCTTGCAGTCTACATGAACGGTAGCATTATTCTCGACTCATCTCTCTCATTCAACCCACATATTCAAATGGTCAACAAATCCTGTCAGTTCTACCTTTGCAACATTGCTAAAATCTGCCCTTTCCTCTCCATCCAAACTGCTTCTATTCTGATGCAAGCACTTATCCTATCCCAACTTGACTATCATTTCTACCTCTTTGCTGATCTCCCTGCCTCCTGCCTCTCCCCAAACCAGCCATTGCTTCACTCTGCTGCCTGGATCAATTTTTAAAAATCCATTCAGTTCACCATATCCTAATTCCTCAAAAACCAGAGAGGTTTAGTAAGTCACCCACAGTCACACAGTATGCCAATGAAATTGGCAGGATTAGAACCCAGCTCTTCTGGCTCCCAGGCCCTTGCTCTTTTTTTCACTAGATCCTACTGCATTGCTGGAAAGACCATGTGACTGGGAGTCAGGAGTCTACCACTCACTTGATGTATGACCTTGGGCAAGTCACTGAACCTCTCTGAGCCTGACTTCTCAAATGGGAATGAGCTGCCTCCCTTTCTCTACCTCTCAGGGACACTGTGATGGTAAAATGAGATAAATCAATGCATCTGTGTACTTGGATTTGTGACCTTTGGACATTTAATATTCACCCTAACCCCACAGCACATGTGTACATATCTCCAAATTGTATGTTATGAATTTACTTTTTTATTCTGTCTCTCCCTTTAGACTGTAAGCTTATTATGGACAGGGAACAAGTCTGCTAATTATCTTGAATTGGACTCTCCGAAGCACTTAGTTCAGTGCTCGGCCCATAGTAAGTGCTCAATAAATATCATTGATCGATCACAACTGATCGGTCACACTTTGGAAAAATCCAAACCATCTTTGAAAACAGGGACAGTAGCATTGTAAGCCATCACTTTTCCTGTGGAAGATGTGTTTCATTGTGACTTTATCCATTTTCAATAGTGGTAGATCCGTAAATTCCCAATCGGAGTCTTCAGAGGCATTTAGATTCCGTGATGAACTCCTATGAAGCATACAGGCCCACATGGGTCTGAGACTTCCTACTTTATTGCAGTTCAGTTTGTGCTGACTCTTCACAGTCCCTGACAGAATCTTCTTTCATCACGAAGCAGAGCAAGATGTGGTAATTTAGGAGTGACAGGCAACATTTTAATTTGTATCTGCTTTTCCCGTTATGTGTTTTGCCTTTGTGCTATTTTTTTTTTCTGTCAGAGGCCCAAGAAGAGTGAAATTCCAGAGAAAACCATTAATTTGCTTTCAAAAATTCAGATAGACAAAACTTGTATTGGAAACCACACCTGCTCTTTGGTTTGCTGTTCCAGAGCATGCTGATTTTAAATTTATTTTATTTTTATTTTTCTCTTTTTTTTAGAAAATTAAAACTTTCTATTAGGCTGGGAGTTTAGATTCTAGGTTATTCTCAACTTGGATTTACCAGGTCAAATGGGAAAGTTGCATTAATATGCTTTACCTCAGCATTCCCTTCTGGGACTGTCTACTAACCTTTATCGTGCTTTCCCAAGTAAAGTACCCAGAACTGAGTAAGTGTTCAATATCTACAACTAATGGATTGATTTGGAACTAGGGGACTTTACTGTTTCAACTTAATAGAAGTAGTGAGGGAATCGGCTGGGTAAGAGAACTCAAATGAAAAGCACTGCAAGAACATGCAGTATTTCAATGGGACTGTTTTTAGGAATCCAAAAAAATAGAATTTCCAAGTGAAGTTTTGACTTGAGTGGGGAAAGGCAGTAAGGAGGGAGGTCAAAGAGGAGGCAGATGTATTTGGCAGGGTGGGTTAAGTGCTTGGATCACTGTAGAAGTTTCAATGGTGAGGAAAGGGTGGAATTTAGCAATGTTGTAGAGGACAAACCGACTGGATTTGGTGACAGATTGAATTTGTGGGTGGAATGACAGAGATGAGTTGAGGACAGAACCAAGGTTATGGGCTTATGAGATAGGGAGGATAGTGGTATTGTCTACAGTGATGGGGAGGACAGGGTTTGGGTGGAAGATAATTCATTCAGTTTTGGACATGTTTAGTTTGAGGTGTCAGCGGGCATACCACACACCTCATTTCTACCTCCTTAACTGAGCCATAAGCAGACACTTCAGTCAAAGCTACCTGGAATAACACAGTCTTTATAGTTTTCTGTTATGTGTATATCTTTGAATTATAAATCATTCTTATTAATATCTTTCTCCCCCTCTAATAATAATGATGGCATTTATTAAGCGCTTACTATGTGCAAAGCACTGTTCTAAACGCTGGGGAGGTTACAAGGTGATCAGGTTGTCCCACATGGAGCTCAGTCTTAACCCCCATTTTCCAGATGAGGTAACTGAGGCACAGAGAAGTGAAGTGACTTGCCCAAAGTCACACAGCTGACAATTGGCAGAGCCGGGATTTGAACCCATGAACTCTGACTCCAAAGCCTGGGCTCTTTCCAGTGAGCCACGCTGCTTCTCTAGGCTGGAGGTTTGTTGTGCCCAGGGAATGTGTCCACCATCTTTGTTGTACTGCACTTTCCCAAGCACTTACTACGGTGTTCTGCACAGTAAGCACTCAGCGAATACCACTGGCAGTGGTGATGATGATGGCCCGTGTTTCTTTGGCCCATAGCTTAGCGGGAAGTAGTGTGACCTGATAGGAAAGAGCACAAGTCTGGAGTTTGGACAACCTGAGTTCTAATCTCAAATCTGCCTCTCACTTCCCGGGTGATGTTAGACAAGTCATTTAACTTCTAAGTGCTTACTGTGTGCCAGGCACTGTTCTAAGTACTCGGGTGGATACAACGTAATCAGGTTGACATAGTCCATGTACCACAGGGGGCTCACGGTCATGACCTCCATTTTACAGATGAGGTAACTGAAGCAAAGAGAAGTGAAGCGACTTGCCCAAGGTGCCACTGCAGACAAGTGAGGGAGCCAGACCTAGAACTCAGGTTCTAGACCCTTCTGTCTACCAGGCCCGGGCTCTACCCACCAGGCCACACAACACTTCTTCATCAGTATGAGAAGCAGCATAGCTCAGTGGAAAGAGCACGGGATTTGGAGTCAGAGGTCATGGGTTCAAATCCCGGCTCCACCGACTGTCAGCTGTGTGACTTTGGACAAGTCACTTAACTTCTCTGTGCCTCAGTTCCCTCACCTGTAAAATGGGGACTAAAACTGTGAGCCCCCGGTGGGACAACCTGATCACCTTGTAACCTCCCCAGCGCTTAGAACAGTGCTTTGCACATAGTAAGCGCTTAACAAATACCATTATTATTAGAGATAAAGACTTTTTCTCCCTCGCTTTTAGCTTAGGAAAAACCCAAGTGGGGAAGGGTTTAGCAATCTGATGATCCTATTTCCAAACCAGTGCTTAGCTCAGGGTTTAGACTGTGAGCCCACTGTTGAGTAGGGACTGTCTCTATATGTTGCCAACTTGTACTTCCCAAGCGCTTAGTACAGTGCTCTGCACACAGTAAGCACTCAATAAATACGATTGATTGATTGATTTAGCACATGATGAGTCATATTTAATGAGTTCAACAACAACTCTCTCCTCGACCCCCTCCAGTCTGGCTTCCATCCCCTTCATTCCACGGAAACTGCGCTCTCAAAGGTCACCAATGACCTCCTGCTTGCCAAATCCAACGGCTCATACTCTGTCCCAATCCTCCTCGACCTCTCAGCTGCCTTTGACACTGTGGACCACCCCCTTCTCCTCAACACGTTATCTGGCCTTGGCTTCACAGACTCCGTCTTCTCCTGGTTCTCCTCTTATCTCTCTGGTCGTTCTTTCTCAGTCTCTTTTGCAGGCTCCTCCTCCCCCTCCCATCCTCTTACTGTGGGGGTTCCCCAAGGTTCAGTGCTTGGTCCCCTTCTGTTCTCGATCTACACTCACTCCCTTGGTGACCTCATTCGCTCCCACGGCTTCAACTATCATCTCTACGCTGATGACACCCAGATCTCCATCTCTGCCCCTGCTCTCTCCCCCTCCCTCCAGGCTCGCATCTCCTCCTGCCTTCAGGACATCTCCATCTGGATGTCTGCCCGCCACCTAAAGCTCAACATGTCGAAGACTGAACTCCTTGTCTTCCCTCCCAAACCTTGTCCTCTCCCTGACTTTCCCATCTCTGTTGACGGCACTACCATCCTTCCCGTCTCACAAGCCCGCAACCTTGGTGTCATCCTCGACTCCGCTCTCTCATTCACCCCTCACATCCAAGCCGTCACCAAAACCTGCCGGTCTCAGCTCCGCAACATTGCCAAGATCCGCCCTTTCCTCTCCATCCAAACCGCTACCCTGCTCATTCAAGCTCTCATCCTATCCCGTCTGGACTACTGCACCAGCCTTCTCTCTGATCTCCCATCCTCGTGTCTCTCTCCACTTCAATCCATACTTCATGCTGCTGCCCAGATTATCTTTGTCCAGAAACGCTCTGGGCATATTACTCCCCTCCTCAAAAACCTCCAATGGCTACTGATCAATCTGCACATCAGGCAGAAACTCCTCACCCTGGGCTTCAAGGCTCTCCATCACCTCGCCCCCTCCTACCTCACCTCCCTTCTCTCCTTCTACTGCCCAGCCCGCACCCTCCGCTCCTCCACCACTAATCTCCTCACTGTACCTCATTCTCGCCTGTCCCGCCATCGACCCCCAGCCCACGTCATCCCCTGGGCCTGGAATGCCCTCCCTCTGCCCCTCCGCCAAGCTAGCTCCCTTCCTCCCTTCAAGGCCCTGCTGAGAGCTCACCTCCTCCAGGAGGCCTTCCCAGACTGAGCCCCTTCTTTCCTCTCCCCCTCGTCCCCCTCTCCATCCCCCCGTCTTACCTCCTTCCCTTCCCCACAGCACCTGTATATATGTATATATGGTTGTACATATTTATTACTCTATTTATTTATTTATTTATTTATTTATTTTACTTGTACATTTCTATCCTATTTATTTTGTTGGTATGTTTGGTTCTGTTCTCTGTCTCCCCCTTTTAGACTGTGAGCCCACTGTTGGGTAGGGACTGTCGCTATGTGTTGCCAATTTGTACTTCCCAAGCGCTTAGTACAGTGCTCTGCACATAGTAAGTGCTCAATAAATACGATTGATTGATTGATTGATTGAGTGCTTTGTGCAGAGCAATACTGTATTAATTCACTCTTCACATAGTGAATGCTTAATAAATGTCGTTGCTGTTAACTGAAACTAGGTTATAGCTTCAGGTGGTCTTTCTCTGTGAACCCTTTTCAGGGCTTGCATTTCTGAAATAGTTTGCTTCCCCAATCATTGAGAATTTTGCCATAAAAGGAACTTTTCCAATGCTCTCTGAGTCAGAGGATAAGCCCCTGGCTTGGTGTGAAATAACTCTAGGGTTGGCTTTGAGGATTAATTTATTGATCATATTTTCTACATTCACCTATTTTGTGTGCGACAGTAAGATGAGCGTGCTATTAAATTCATTAAAAATTAGTTTCGAACCATAATTCATTTTGCCTGTGATGACAGGCTGTCAATGGGTGAGTTTCTTGTCATTACCAAATCTGCAAGATGTGTAACTGTAGGTTTCTTAACGCATGTACTAGGTAGTGAGTTTATGTGCATGCACAAACACATAGAACCAACACAACTAGTGTGGCATAGTGGTCGAACACAGGCCTGGAAGACAGAAAGATCTGGGTTTTAATTCTGGCTCCGCCACTTGTCTGCAGTGTGACCTTGGGCAGGTCACGTCACTCTCTGGGCCTCAGTTACCTCATCTGTAAAATGGGGATTGAGACTGTGAGCCCCTCGTGGGACAGGGATTTTACCCAATCTGATTTGCTTGTATCCACCCCAGTGCTTAGTACAGAGCCTGGCACACAGTAAGCACTTAAGTACCACAAGTATTACTCCAGCTGTTAGAACAGTGCTTAACACATAGTGCTTAACATGTATGCTATTATTATTAATCCCCAATTACAGATGAGGAAACTGAGGAACAGAGTAGTTGAGTGACATGCCCAAAGTTGCTAGTAGCAGAACTGGGACTTGCCATCCTTTGCTGTAACCCAGGTCCTATTTCCTTTGCCCTCAACAACTAAGGTGGAATTGGATTTCAAACAGACCCTACTAATTCCAAGGCCAGTCTAGCATAGGTGACCCCAAGCCAACCCATGACAAAGATTAAGGAGCCCAACCTGATGACTAGGTGGGAGAAAGGATGTCAGCTATGATGGTGATCACATCCAAATGTCAAATTTAGCCTGAAAGCATTGAACATTCTTTGGCTGAAGGTCTGTGCTGCTTACATTCTAATAAGATGATTTCTCGTAATTCAATTATCTGACATGCCATGATTTAAAAGCTTATGTGACCCACATACCCTTCCTCCCCCCACTCCCCACCCCCGCACCCCCCGGAAAGTGGAACATGTCCCTTCTAGCAAGGATTCTTGCAAGCTTAACCACTTGATTTTCCTTCTCAACAACTTTCTAAATGACAAACATCGTGTCTATTTCCTTAAAGAGATATTGCTAGCAATCTTCCATTATCTTGAAAAGAAATCCACACAGACAAGGCTATATAAAAGCCCTGCATGAAGAAAAAGATTGGCATCAGTAAATCATTACTTCGTTTAAAATATTGAAGCTTCTGAAATAGCATTCTGATATAACGACATTAGCACAGAGTGACCTTGATAGTTTTGGATGGCTAGGCTGAGTAAAATGCAGAATTGGTTAATAGTATTTATTGAGTACTGATTAAGTGCAGAGCACTAAACTAAGCACTTGGGATGGCACAACAGAAGAAAAGCACACATTTCTGTCCTTCAAGGGACTTATTGTCCAAAGGGGAAGTAAACAGTCAATCAATTATTTGAGTGCTCATTGTGTGCAAAGTGCTTGGGACAGTACAATATAACAGAGTTGGTAGATGTGTTCCCTGCCCACAGTGAGCTTACAGTCTATAGGGAGATTCAGACATTAGTATGATGAAATAAATTACAGATATGTACATAAGTGCTATGGGGAGAAGAGAAGGGTGAATAAAGGGTGCAAATTCAACTGTAAGGGTGACACAGAAGACTGTGGGAGAGGAGGAAATGTGGGCTTAGTTGGGGAAGGCCTCTTGGAGGAGATACACTTTTAATAAGCAGTGTGGTCTAAGAGAAGCAGCGATGCACAGTTGATAGAGCATGGGCCTGAGTCAGAATGACCTAGGTTCTAATCCCAGCTCTGCTGCTTGTTTGCTGTGTGACCTTGGCCAAGTCACTTATTTGTGCCTCAGTTACCTCATCTGTAAAATGGGGATTAAGTCTATGAGCCCCATGTGGGACATTACCTGTATTCAACCTATTTAAATTGTACCTACCCCAGTGCTTAGTATGGTGCCTGGCACATAGTAAGCACTTAAATACCATAAAAAAGTAATTGAAGGTGGAGAGAAAAATTGCCTTTTGGATATAATAATAACAATGGTATTTGTTTAGCACTTACTATGTGCCAAGCACTGTTCTAAGCTCTGGGGAAGATCCAAGTTAGTAAATTTGGACACAGTCCCTGTTCCACATAAGGCTCACAGTCTTAATCCCCATTTTACAGATGAGGGAACTGAGGCACAGAGAAGTTAAATGAGTAGCCCAAGATCACATAGCAGACAGCGTGGCTCAGTGGAAAGAGCCCGGGCTTGGGAGTTAGAGGTAATCAATCAATCAATCATTTATTGAGCGCTTACTGTGTGCATAGCACTGGGTTCTAATCCCGGCTCTGCCACTTGTCAGCTGTGTGACTGTGGGCATGACCTCATCTGTAAAATGGGGATTAGGACTGTTAGCCCCCTGTGGGGCACCCTGATCACCTTGTATTCCCCCAGCGCTTAGAACAGTGCTTTGTGCATATTAAGCGCTTAACAAATGCTATCATTATTATTATAATTATTATCAATCAATCAATCATATTTATTGAGCACTTACTGTGTGCAGAGCACTGCACTAAGCACTTGGGAAGTACAAGTTGGCAACATACAGAGATAGTCCCTACCCAACAGTGGGCTCACAGTCTAAAAGGGGGAGACAGAGAACAAAACCAAACATACTAACAAAATAAAATGAATAGAATAGATATGTACAGGTAAAATAAATAAATAAGTACAAACATATATACATATATACAGGTGCTGTGGGGAAGGGAAGGAGGTAAGATGGAGGGATGGAGAGGGGGACGAGGGGGAGAGGAAGGAAGGGACTCAGTCTGGGAAGGCCTCCTGGAGGAGGTGAGCTCTCAGTAGGGCCTTGAAGGGAGGAAGAGAGCTAGCTTGACGGATGGGCAGAGGGAGGGCATTCCAGGCCCGGGGGATGACGTGGGCTGGGGGTCGATGGCGGAACAGGCGAGAACGAGGTACGGTGAGGAGATTAGCGACAGAGGAGCGGAGGGTGCAGGGTGGGCTGTAGAAGGAGAGAAGGGAGGTGAGGTAGGAGGGGGCAAGATGATGGACAGCCTTGAAGCCCAGGGTGAGGAGTTTCTGCCTGATATGCAGATTGATTGGTAGCCACCGGAGATTTTTGAGGAGGGGAGTAACATGCCCAGAGCGTTTCTGGACAAAGACAATCCGGGCAGCAGCATGAAGTATGGATTGAAGTGGGGAGAGACACGAGGATGGAAGATCAGAGAGAAGGCTGATGCAGTAGTCCAGACGGGATAGGATGAGAGCTTGAATGAGCAGGGTAGCGGTTTGGATGGAGAGGAAAGTGCGGATCTTGGCAATGTTGCGGAGCTGAGACCGGCAGGTTTTGGTGACGGCTTGGATGTGAGGGGTGAATGAGAGGGTAATATTATTATGTGGCAGAGCCAGGCCCCTGCTCTATCCACTAAGCCATGCTGCTTCTCAAAGAGGGAGGATGCTCCAGGCCAGAGGCAGGATGTGGGTTAGGGGTTGGCAGTGAGATAGGCAAGTTTGAGATACAGTGAGTAGGTCGGCAGTAGAGGAGGCTGGGTTGTAGTAGGAGAATAGCGAGGTGAGGTAGAAGCGGGCAAGGTGATTGACTGCTGTAAAGCCAATGGTAAGGAGTTTCTGTTTGATGCAGAGATGGATGGACAACCACTGGGGGTTCTTGAGGAGAGGCAAACATGGACTTAACTTTTTTGTGGAAAAATGATCTAGTTGTAGTATGGACTGGAGTACAGAGAGACAGGAGGCTGGGAGGTCAGAAAGGAGACTGATGCAATAATCAAGGTGGGATAGGGTAAATGCTTGGATTAACATGGTAGCAGTTTGGATGGAGAGAAAAGGGGAGATTTTAGCGATGTTGTGACGCTAGAACTGTCTTAAGCTAATGGGCAAAAGGCTGAAAATCATATTTGGTTTATAAAAATTCAGTTAAAGTAACCATCAAAGTCTTTTAAGGTGTAATGAAGTCCTGGAACCCTGGTGTATTGATTTAAATTATACATTTAAAAAAAGTGAAACTCCCCCCTGCAGAAAGCTTAGTCGTATCTAATATGATGTTACTCATTAAGCACTTTCTTTGTGCCAAGCATAGCAGCATGGTTCGGGAGAAGCAGCGCGGTTCAGTGGCAAGAGCTTTGGAGTCAGGGGTCATGGGTTCAAATCCCAGCCCCACCACTTCATTCATTCATTCATTCATTCATTCAATCGTATTTACTGAGTGCTTACTGTGTGCAGAGCACTGTACTAAGCACTTGGGAAGTACAAGTTGGCAACAAGTTGGCTTGGGAGTCAGAGCTTGTGTGTTCTAATCCCAGCTCTGCCACTTGTCAGCTATGTGACTTTGGGAAAGTCACTTAACTTATCTGTGCCTCAGTTCCCTCATCTGTAAAATGGGGATTAATCAATCAATCGTATTTATTGAGCGCTTACTATGTGCAGAGCACTGTACTAAGCGCTTGGGAAGTACAAATTGGCAACACATAGAGACAGTCCCTACCCAACAGTGGGCTCACAGTCTAAAAGGGGGAGACAGAGAACAGAACCAAACATACCAACAAAATAAAATAAATAGGATAGAAATGTACAAGTAAAATAAATAAATAAATAGAGTAATAAATATGTACAACCATATATACATATATACAGGTGCTGTGGGGAAGGGAAGGAGGCAAGATGGGGGGATGGAGAGGGGGACGAGGGGGGAGAGGAAGGAAGGGGCTCAGTCTGGGAAGGCCTCCTGGAGGAGGTGAGCTCTCAGCAGGGCCTTGAAGGGAGGAAGAGAGCTAGCTTGGCGGATGGGCAGAGGGAGGGAATTCCAGGCCTGGGGGATGACGTGGGCTGGGGGTCGAAGGCGGGACAGGCGAGAACGAGGTACAGTGAGGAGATTAGCGGTGGAGGAGCGGAGGTTGCGGGCTGGGCAGGAGAAGGAGAGAAGGGAGGTGAGGTAGGAGGGGGCGAGGTGATGGACAGCCTTGAAGCCCAGGGTGAGGAGTTTCTGCCTGATGCGCAGATTGATTGGTAGCCACTGGAGATTTTTGAGGAGGGGAGTAATATGCCCAGAGGGTTTCTGGACAAAGATAATCCGGGCAGCAGCATGAAGTATGGATTGAAGTGGAGAGAGATACGAGGATGGGAGATCAGAGAGAAGGCTGGTGCAGTAGTCCAGACGGGATAGAATGAGAGCTTGAATGAGCAGAGTAGTAGTTTGGATGGAGAGGAAAGGGCGGATCTTGGCAATGTTGCGGAGCTGAGACCGGCAGGTTTTGGTGACGGCTTGGATGTGAGGGGTGAATGAGAGAGCAGAGTCGAGGATGACACCAAGTTTGCGGGCTTGTGAGACGGGAGGTATGGTAGTGTCGTCAACAGAGATGGGAAAGTCAGGGAGAGGACAAGGTTTGGGAGGGAAGACAAGGAGCTCAGTCTTCGACATGTTGAGCTTTAGGTGGCGGGCGGACATCCAGATGGAGATGTCCTGAAGGCAGGAGGAGATGCGAGCCTGGAGGGAGGGGGAGAGAGCAGGGGCAGAGATGGAGATCTGGGTGTCATCAGCGTAGAGATGATAGTTGAAGCCGTGGGAGCGAATGAGGTCACCAAGGGAGTGAGTGTAGATTGAGAACAGAAGGGGACCAAGCACTGAACCTTGGGGAACCCCCACAGTAAGAGGATGGGAGGGGGAGGAGGAGCCTGCAAAAGAGACTGAGAAAGAACGACCGGAGAGATAAGAGGAGAACCAGGAGAGGACGGAGTCTGTGAAACCAAGGTCAGATAACGTGTTGAGGAGAAGGGGGTGGTCCACAGTGTCAAAGGCAGCTGAGAGGTCGAGGAGGATTAGGACAGAATATGAGCCGTTGGATTTGGCAAGCAGGAGGTCATTGGTGACCTTTGAGAGCGCAGTTTCCGTGGAATGAAGGGGACGGAAGCCAGACTGGAGGGGGTCGAGGAGAGAGTTGTTGTTGAGGAATTCTAGGCAGCGCGTGTAGACAACTCGTTCAAGGAGTTTGGAAAGGAATGGTAGGAGGGATATGGAACGATAACTAGAAGGTGAGGTGGGGTCAAGAGAGGGTTTTTTTTAGGATGGGAGAGACATGGACATGGGGATTAAGACTGTGAGCTCCCCATGGGACAACCTGATCACCTTGTAACCTCCCCAGAACTTAGAACAGTGCTTTGCACATAGTAAGCGCTTAATAAATGCCATCATTATTATTATTACTAAGCGTTGGGGTAGATATAATACAATCAGATTGGACAGAGTCCCCATTCCACAAGGGTTTCCACAGTCTGAGGGAGTAGAATTAAATCCCATTTTCAGATGAGGTTACTGAGGCACAGAGAAGCTAAGTGACTTGCCGTAGGTCACACAGCTGACAAACAATTGATTGTATTTATGGACCACTTACTATATGCAGAGCACTACACTGAACACCTTTAGAGTACAGTAGAACAGAGTTGTTAGACATGTTCATTCAGTCGTATTTATTGAGTGCTTACTGTTTGCAGAGTTGGAAAGTACAACTCAGCATGTTCCCTGTCCACAGAAAGCTTACAATTCAGATGGGAAGACAAAATAAATTATGCATGTGTAGAGAAGTGCTGTGGGACATTTTTATACAATTGCCCTACTGTTAAGAGGCAGAGTCACGATTAGAACTCAGGTCCTCCGACTCCCAGGCCTGTGCTCTTTCAAGTAGGCCACACTGCTTCCTAGTCATGGGTAATTACTTTCAATGTCAGTCAGTCATATTTATTGAGCACTTACTGTGTGCAGAGCACTGTACTAAGTGCTTGGGAGACCTCCCAGCCCCACAGCACTTTATATATATATATACACATATTTATTATATTTTATTTTATATATTTATATATATTTTATTTATATATATATATATGTGTGTGTGTATGTATATATATACATCTATCTGTAATTTTATTTATTTGTATTGATGTCTGTCTTTCTCCTCCCACCGCCCCCAGGCTGTGAGCTTGTTGTGGGCAAAAAATGTCACTGTTTACTGTTGTATTGTACTTTCCCAAGCAATTAGTACAAGGCTCTTCACACGCTAAGTGCTTAATAATTACGATTGAATGAATGAATACAGTGTAACAATAAATAGACTCATCCCCTGCCCACATTGGGCATACAGTCTAGAGCTTACATTTCTCATCACTGGTGCCCATTCAGATATGAAACCGGCAAACAGGTCTAAAGCATTGTTTCCAAACACAGACTATTTGGATGTTGGAAAAATGTCAGTTTATTTTAGGCAGGTCAGACCCCCAAAGTTGGTTTAAGAGGTTTAATTTTCATGCCAAAATACCACTGAGTAGGGAAGGAAGGTGTTAAATAAGTCCAACTGCATCACTAAATGAATAAAGTGAACAGACCATCTTTCTGCTATACCTCAGAAAGCAATTATACCCTATTTCCATGGCCATAGAGACAAGGCACAGGTGTTCCCGTCAAATCAATAAATGAGCAAAATGTCATTTCTGCTGCATCGCTGACTCTGGTTGGAACCCCAGCAAGGCAGACCTCGGTGGGTTTGCAGCTAACCTAACAGTTCCGCGGCTGGAACGGGATCCATTCACTCCCCAGTGGCTGTGTCCACTGAAGCCTCTCACTGCGGGATGAACAAATGAAGAAGCAAAATGAACAAACGGGCACCTATTTTAGAGACCGTAAGCTCCACAAGGGCAGGAAGTGTGACTACCAACTCTGTTGTATTGATTGTACTTTCCCAAGTGTTTAGTGCTTCGCTGAATTGTACTTTCCTTGCTGAATTGTACTTTCCAAGCACTTAATACAGTGCTCTGCACATAGAAAGCGCTCAGATACGATTGAATTGAATTACAATGCTCTGCACACAGTAAGCAGATAGAGAAGCAGTCTGGCCAAGTGGATAGAGCTTGAGTCTAGCAGTCGGAAGGATCTGGGTTCTAATCCTGGCTCTGCTGCTTGTCTGCTGGGCAAGTCACTTCACTTCTCTGTGCCTCAGTTACCTCATCTGTCAAAGGGGGATTGACTGTGAGCCCTAAGTGGAACAGAGACTGTGTCCAACCTGGTTACCTTTTATCTTACCTGGTACTTAGAACAGTGTCTGGCACATAGTAAATGCTTAACAGATACAACAATTATTAAATGACATTTTTTAAAAAAGTAAGCACTCATTAAATACCACTGATTCAAAGAAATGCAAACTGGTCCAGTTGAAGTCTCTGCAGGAAAACAGGAGTGATTTGCAACAACAGAATATTGATAGCCTGGATAATGCAGCACTAATTTGACTGATCCCATTATGAAAATTATCTTAATCTTTAGGATTAGGCAGTGTGAGGAATTCAAGCTAGCAGGTGCACAACCAACATATACGTTTTGGAAAAACCAGAACACTGAAAAGATTTTTCTGTTCTCACAGTTCTGTGGACTTCAACCTAGTCCTTTTTCGGAAAGGATTTTTGAAATCAAAATTGTGTGTAGTCAAAGAGGAGCTCATTTTGACTCTGAAAAGGCAATTATCTTCCTGCACAGAGCGAGATTTGCTTCTGGAAATCCTAAAATGCTTTCATCTGCTTATTAGGGGAGTCTACTGGTGGGTTAGAAAGGAAAGTGAAACCCAGTCCCAGACAAAAAGAGGAATGAATGAAAGGCACATTAGAGTGTGAAAATGAATGAGGCAATAGTAGTCATTGCATTTATTAGGCACACCTGGGTAGGCACCATGTTAGGCAATTGGTTAGTCACTGCCCCTCCCAGGGCTCACAGTCTACCTTATCCCCATTTTACAAATGAGGAAACTGAGGCCCAGTGAAGTTGAGATTTCCCTGAAGTCACATAGCAAGTCAAAGGCAGAGCTAATAATAATACTAACTGCGGTATTTAACACTTATTTGTACTAAGTACCGTGGCAGATAAAAGGTGATCAGTTTGGACACAGTCCATCACATGGGCTCATAGTCTAAGTAGGAGGGAGAACCATTCATTCATTTATTGAGGGCTTACTGTGTGGAGAGTGCTTACTGTTTGCCGTACTGTATACTAAGCCCTTGGGAGAGTACAGTATAACAGCCACATTCCCTCCCCACAATGAGATGGAATTCTAGAGGGCAAGATAGATATTAATATATATTACAGATATGGACATAAGTGCTGTGGAGAACTGTTATTTAATCCCCATTTTACAGATGAGGAAACTGAGGCACAGTCAAGTGACTTGCCTAAGATCACATGGCAGACATATAACGAGGCAGGGGTAATAATAATAATGATGATGGTATTTAAGCACTTACTATGTGCAAAACACTCTTCTAAGCACGGGCGTAGATACAAGGTGATCAGGTTGTCCCACGTGGGGCTCACAGTCTTAATCCCCATTTTACAAATGGGTAACTGAGGCCCAGAGAAGTGAAGTGACTTGCCCAAAGTCCCACAGCTGACAAGTGGTGGGGCCGGGATTAGAACCCGTGACCTCTGACTCCCAAGTCCAGGCTCTTTCCACTGAGCCACGTTTCTTCTCCGAGATGAGAACCCAAGTCTCTTGAATCCCAGGCCTGGGCTTGTCCTACTAGGCCATGGTGCCCGTCCCTCTGTCCCCTCCCCAGCCCCTCAAGGGCCATGGCCATTTCTGTCCAGCAGAGAGGGGCTCACCCCCAAGCCTCTGTTCTCTAAAAGCCCTTCCCCTGGGGAGAGTCGTAGCCTGCTGACTGGTAGCAGAAGAGTCAGTCAGGCAGGCAGTCAGTTGTATTTATTGAGGGCTTACTGTGTGCAGAGCACTATACTAAGTGCCTGGGAGAGTACGATAGAACAATAAACAGTCACATTCCCTGCCCATGATAAGCTTACAGTCTAAAGGGGAGACTGACATCAGTAGAAATAAATCAATGAGATGTGCAATTTCAGGGCCCTGTTCCTGGTGGGCCTATGGTGTCCCTCCAACTTGAGGCAAGGCCCGGGGCCCTCAGGAGGCATTAGGGTCCCCGGGGAGACTGACAATGTGTCAAGCCTTCCTGAAAGGAACAGTCATGCTCTGAACAAAGGGCTGGGAGTCAGGAGACTTGGGTTTGAGGCCCAGCTCTGCCTCTGGCCTGTTGTGTGATCTACAGCAGAACAATTAGATGCAGCAAGGCATAATGGAGAGAGCAGAGGCCTGGGAGTAGAAGGTCATGGGCTCTAATCCCAGCTCTGCCACTTGTCTGCTGCGTGATCTTGGGCAAGTTACTTCTCTTTTCTGTGCCTCAGTTACCTTGGTAAAATGGTGACTGAGACTGTGAGCCCCACGTGGGACAGGGCCTGTGACCAACCTGATTTGCTTGTATCCATCTCAGTGCTTAGTACAGTGCCTGGCAATCAATCAATCAATCAATCAATCGTATTTATTGAGCGCTTACTATGTGCAGAACACTGTACTAAGCGCTTGGGAAGTACAAATTGGCATCACATAGAGACAGTCCCTACCCTACAGTGGGCTCACAGTCTAAAAGGGGGAGACAGAGAACAGAACCAAACATACCAACAAAATAAAATAAGTAGGATAGAAATGTACAAGTAAAATAAATAAATAAATAAATAAATAGAGTAATAAATATGTACAACCATATATCCATATATACAGGTGCTGCGGGGAAGGGAAGGAGGTAAGACGGGGGGATGGAGAGGGGGACGAGGGGGAGAGAAAAGAAGGGGCTCAGTCTGGGAAGGCCTTCTGGAGGAGGTGAGCTCTCAGTAGGGCCTTGAAGGGAGGAAGAGAGCTAGCTTGGCGGATGGGCAGAGGGAGGGCATTCCAGGCCCCGGGGGATGACATGGGCCGGGGGTCGATGGCGGGACAGGTGAGAGCGAGGTACAGTGAGGAGATTAGCAGTGGAGGAGCGGAGGGTGCGGGCTGGGCAGTAGAAGGAGAGAAGGGAGGTGAGGTAGGAGGGGGCGAGGTGATGGACAGCCTTGAAGCCCAGGGTGAGGAGTTTCTGCTTGATGCGCAGATTGATCGGTAGCCATTGGAGGTTTTTGAGGAGTAGGTGCTTCACAAATACCATCATCATCATTATTATCTCTATATCTTGCCGATTTGTATTTCCCAAGCACTTAGTACAGTGCTCTGCACACAGTAAGTGCTCAATAAATACGATTGAATGAATGAATTATTACTTAACCTCTCTGACCCTGAGTTTCCTCACCTGTGAAATGGAGATGAGGTAGACTGTGAGCCCCAAGTGGGATAGGGAGCATCTGGTCTGACCAGCTTGTATCCACGCCAGGGCAGAACATGTAGTACACTCTTGAGAAACCCCATGAGGATGTCAGCCATGGAGAAGAAATGCAGGGCTGGAAATTCCTCCGCCTCTGCCTTGGAGTCCGCTCCTGGCCCGTGGCCGGTGTTTGTTCATTCATTCAATTGTATTTATTGAGCACTTACCGTGTGGAAAGCACTGTACTAAGCGCTTGGGAAGTACAAGTTGGCAACATATAGAGATGGTCCCTACCCAACAACGGGCTCACAGTCTAGAAGACTAGGTGTTCTTAGCTCAGTCAGAGCACTGCATTTGGTGTTGGCTGGCCACTGCGCCAGGAACTTGCAGAGCACAGCAGAGACTGCCAGACATTCATCTAGCCTAGCATGAAGGCACAGAGGCTGGCCGCAACCCTTGAGGGTTAGGCAGGGAAGGGAGGGGGCAGAGCTGCGGGTTTGGGGGTAATCAGGTATTAATAAAAACAGCATATTAGATGCAGCATAGCATAATGGAAAGAGCATGCGTGTGGGAGTCAGAGGACGTGGGTTCTAATTCCTCCTCCACCACTTCTAAGCAGTGTGAGAAGCAGTGTGGCTCAGGGGAAAAGAGCTCGGGCTTCGGAGTCAGAGGTCGTGGGTTCAAAAACCAGCTCTGCCAATTGTCAGCTGTGTGACTTTGGGCAAGTCACTTAACTTCTCTGTGCCTTAGTTCCCTCATCTGTAAAATGAGGATTAAGACTGTGAGCCCCCTGTGGGACAACCTGATCACCTTGTAACCTCCCCAGCACTTACAACAGTGCTTTTTTACATAGTAAGCACTTAAATAAATGCTGCTATTATTATTATTATTATTATTACTTGTCTGCTGTATGACCTTGGGCAAGCCGCATAACTTCTTTGTGCCTGTTATCTGTAAAATGGGGATTAAGACTGTGAACCCCACAGTGGGACCTGATTAATTTGTATCTACCCCAGCACTAAGAACGGTACTTGGCACGTAGTAAGCCCTTAATGAATACCATAAAAAAAACCAAACAGCCTCCCAAAGCGGGAAACAGTGGGGCCTGCCTGCGGCATGGTGCGAACAGGCTTAAAGGGTTTAAGGAGGGTAGGGCGGTTGGCATTGGGACAAGAGGACAAAAACCGCCCACAGGCTTACCTGGGAGACAGGTGTCTACATGGAGGTGAGTCACACTGGGCCTGCCTATGGAGGTTGGGGAGCAGGGGTCCCCTCACCCCCCTGCTCGCCCCATTTCCTATCCAACCCCACGAGGCCTGGGCTCAACTATCCCGGGTAGGTCCCAGGCCCCTCTATATCGGTGGACTTCTGGGCTCCCCGGAGGTGGGGGGGGCTGATGCCAACCCAGGGTGGCAGCTAGGCCAGGGAGTGGGGTGGCGTCTGTCCCATGGAGGAGGTGAGACTGCATCCGGTGGGGCAGGGAAAGGGGCAGGACGCAGCCCACCCCTGCCCAGTCTCCCCCAGGGCTGACTCTTGCCTCAGGAAAACAACTAAGCCCCGCTGCTTCTTTGCCTGCTTTAACTCTGTCCTCTGTACCAGGTAGTAAAATTTCTCCATCTTGAATTGATTCGCATGTCCATCGCCCTCCCCTTTTGTTTCAGGTGTTTAGTTCCCTCCTCAAACCCCCTGTCATCTCACTTCCACCTTCTCTTGTCCATAATGGCTTAGTTGAAAGAGCATGGGCTTGGGAGTCAGAGAACATGGATTCTATTCCCAGCCTTGCCACTTGTCTGCTGTGTAACTTTGGGCAAGTCACTTAACTTGCCGCAGTTACCTTATCTGTAAAATGGGGATTAAGACTGTGAACCCCACGTGGGACAATCTGATTACCTTGTTTACCTGATTACCTAGTGCTTAGAACAGTGCTTGGCACAGAGTAAGTGCTTAACAAATACCATCATGATTTTTATAACGACTTGGCCGTTTACTGAGAATATTGAAACATCAGATGTGATGACCCTAAATCTCCCCTCCTCCTCTCCAGTCCCTCCCTCCCTCCCGCCCCTTCTTCAACTCTCCCATCTGTCTGAGCAGTATCTCAAGAGGAGAATTCCTGCTTCCTTTCAAAATCCACCCTCTCCACCTGTACCTCCAAAGCCATCCCTTTGCACCCTATCAAAATACTTGCCCCTCCTTTCTTCCTTCTGTGACAATGCTCTTAAACTGTTCACTCTTCAGTGGCTTCTCCTTCACTGATTTCTAAAATGCTCTTGCATCCCCATCCTAAAAAACCCATGGCTCCCTGCGGTTATCACCCCATTTCCCTCCTACCATTCCTCTCCCTCCTTCAGCAAGTTGTCTAGACATGCCATCTATTCGTCCTCCTCCAACTCTCTCCTTGACCACCTCCAATCTAATAATTCAATTCAATCGTGTTTATTGAGTGCTTACTGTGTGCAGAGCATTGTACTAAGCGCTTGGGGAGTACAAGTTGGCAACATATAGAGATGGTCCCTATCCAACAGCGGGCTCACAGTCTAGAAGGGGGAGACAGACAACAAAACAAAACACATTAACAAAATAAAATAAATAAAATATGTACAAATAAAATAGAGTAATAAATACATACAAACATATATACAGGTGCTGTGGGGAGGGGAAGGAAGTAAGGTGGGGGGAATGGGGATTAGGAGAGGAAGGAGGGGGCTCAGTCTGGGAAGGCCTCCTGGAGGAGGTGAGCTCTCAGTAGGGCTTTGAAGGGAGGAAGAGAGCTAGCTTGGCGGATGTGCGGAGGGAGGGCATTCCAGGCCAGGGGGAGGACTTGGGCCAGGGGTTGACGGTGGGACAGGCAAGAACAAGGCACAGTGAGGAGATTAGCAGCAGAGGAGCGGAGGGTGTGGGCTGGGCTGGAGAAGGAGAGAAGGGAGGTGAGGTAAGAGGGGGCGAGGTGATGGACAGCCTTGAAGTCGAGGGTGAGGAGTTTTTGCCTGATGCGTAGGTTGATTGGTAGCCACTGGAGATTTTTTGATGGAGAGCCTTCAAGCCGAGGCTGAGGAGTTTTTGCCTGATGTGTAGGTTGATTGGTAGCCACTGGAGATTTTTGATAATTTTGGAGATTTTGATTTTTAATAATAATGGTACTCGTTAAATGCTATGTGTCAAGCACTGTTCTAAGTGCTGGGGGGTGATACAAGCTAATCAGGTTGGACACAGTTCCTGTCCCACATGGGGCTCAAAGCATTAATCTCCATTTTACAGATAAGGTAACTGAGGCACAGAGAAGTCAGCTGACTTGCCCAAGTGGTATTTGTTAAGCAATTACTGTGTGCCAAGCACTGTTCTAAGCACTATGGTAGAGACAAGGAAATCAGGTTGTCCCACGTGCACTGAATACAATGCCTGGCATATAGTGAGTGCTTTACAAGTACTGTTATTATTATTATTATTTTTACAGTGTAATCAGGTCGGACACAGTCCCTGTCCCACATCATCATCATCATCATCAATCGTATTTATTGAGAGCTTACTATGTGCAGAGCACTGTACTAAGTGCTTGGGAAGTACAAATTGGCAACATATAGAGACAGTCCCTACCCAACAGTGGGCTCACAGTCTAAAAGGGGGAGACAGAGAACAAAACCAAACATACCAACAAAATAAAATAAATAGAGTAGATATGTACAAGTAAAATATATAAATAGAGTAATAAATATGTACAAACATATATACATATATACAGGTGCTGTGGGGAAGGGAAGGAGGTAAGATGGGGGGGATGGAGAGGGGGACGAGGGGGAGAGGAAGGAAGGGGCTCAGTCTGGGAAGGCCTCACGGTGCCGCATAGTGCTCATGGTTTTAATCCCCATTTTACAGATGAGGTAACTGAGGTCCAGAAAAGTAAAGTGACTTATTCAAGGTCCCATAGCAGACAAATGGCAGAGCCAGGATTAGACTCCAGATCCTTCTGATCTGTGCTCTGTCCACTAGGCTGTGCTGATAATTGTGGTCTTTGTCAAGCATCCGTGATAACTGCCACCTTCCCTACATCACTGAGGGTCCCTCCTCTCAGCATGCTCTGTGTCTGCCAGGCTGGGGGAGAAAACCTGTTCCCACAGGCTCCTGGACTCCTCTATCCCCACAAAGACAAGTACCAAGTAACCCCTACCTTCCCTCCCAGCATGTTTCACATCCACTAGACCAGGGGTAAAAGCTGCTCCTATGCACTTTTGGATCCCTTCGACCCCCACAAGAGAAGCCCAGTGTAACCACTGCCTTCTCCCCAGCCACTGAGAGTCTCAGTAATAATAATAATGTTGGTATTTGTTAAGCGCTTACTATGTGCCAAGCACTGTTCTAAGCACTGGGGGGATACAAGGTAATCAAGGTTGTCCCATGTGGGGCTCACAATCTTAATCCCCATTTTACAGATGAGGGAATTGAGGCACAGAGAAGTTAAGTGACTTGCCCAAAGTCACATAGCTGACAGGTGGCAGAGCTGGGATTAGAACCCATGACCTCTGACTCCCAAGCCCGTGCTCTTTCCACTGAGCCATGCTGCTTCTCAACCCTTCACTCCCACTGGACTGGGGATTCATTCATTCATTAAATAATACTGAGTGCTTACTGTGTGCAGAACATTGTACTAAGTGCTTGGAAAGTACAGTTCAGCAATAAGGAGAGACAATCCCTGCCCACACCAGATTTACAGTCTAGAAAGGGGGATAAAAGCTCTCCCGCTTTGGTCCCCCCGATGCAGTAATCAAGGAGGGGTCGGCATTGGTGAGACAGACAAGCTCAAGATAGAGGGAGAATGTTAGCATTAATAATTGTGGTATTTGTTAAGCACTTACTATAATAATAATGATGATGGTATTAAGTGTTTACTATATGCCAAGCACTGTTCTAAGCACTAGGTAATCAGGTTGTCCCACTTGGGGCTCACAGTCTTAATCCCCATTTTTACAGCTGAGCTAACTGAGGCACAGAGATGTTAAGTGACTTGCCCAAAGTCACACAGCTGACAAGTGATGCAGCCAGGATTAGAACCCACAATCTCTTGACTCCCAAGCTTGGGCTCTTGCCACTGAGCCACACTACTATGTGCCAAGCACTGTTCTAGTCTGTGTCCCATCTGATTTGCTTGTACCCACCACTGTACTTGGTATAGTGCCTGGCACATAGTAAAGATTTAACAAATGCCACAATTATTATTGTTATACAGGTTGTCCTTTTAGTGTGCCCTGAGTTCCCAAGGGAGCAGTATGTGATTTTCAAGGCAGAGAAGACATACAGGAACTAACGGCCACAAACCCAATTTCTGGAAAGGCTGTGGGCTGCCTGGAGCAAGATTTAATTATGTCTACATTTCGGAAACTGTGCACTGATGCCCAACCTGGTTCAACGGACGCACATCGTTGTTTCTCGTGCCATCCAGTGCTCAATAAATACGATTGATTGATTGATTGATTGATTCTGTGAAGGCCAAGGGAGGCAGTTGAGTGGGAGTTTGTGTGGCAATCTCTCACCTCCAGCCCCTGAGGTGGGGCAGCTGGAATGTTTGGCATTCCTGGAGTGGGTAGGGAGAGGCAGGGGGCCTCCACTTTCCTTCCCTGAATCTGTCTGCCATGCCACATGGCCAACTGGAGGAAGAGGCTTCTCAGGCCTATCTTCCTCCAGATCTAGGTCTGGGAAATGGAGAAGACCTACTTTAAGGTCTTCTCCACCTACTGAGCACCTACTGTGTGCAGAGCCCTGTACTAAGTCCCTGAAAGAGTGTGATTAGGAAGTTTTATCCCTGCCCTCGAGGATCTTACTAAACTAGATACCAGACAGGGGAAGCAATCAAGCATAAAAAGATTCATTCATTCAATCGTATTTGTTGAGTACTTACTGTTTGCAGAGCACTGTACTAAGCACTTGGGAAGTACAAGTTGGCAACATATAGAGACGGTCCCTACCCAACAATGGGCTCACAGTCTGGAAGGGGGAGACAGACAACAAAACAAAATATATTAACAAAATAAAATAAATAGAATAGTAAATATGTACAAGTAAAATAAATAGAGTAATAAATCTATACAAACATATATACAGGTGCTGTGGGGAGGGGAAGGAGGTAGGGCTGGGGGGAGTCACACAAGCACACAAAGATGCACATGAGCACTTAGTACAGTGCTTTGAACACAGTAAGTGCTCAATAAATAGGAGTGAATGAGTTAAATGAATGCTACAGGGTTGTTAATAACATGTCTACCAGTGCTGTTGTATTGTACTCTCCCAAGTATTTAAGCGCTCTGCACACAGTAAGTGCTCAATAAATACAATTTATTGATTAGGTAAATGTTCAGTGCTTGTGTAGCACTGTTGATGTGTTGATGTGACAATGGGGGCAAAATAGGGTGAATATCTGTAATTTATTTATGTTTACTTATATTAATATCTGTCTACCCCTCTAGACTGTGAGCTTGTTGTCGGTAGGAATGTTTCTGATCATCATCATCATCAATCGTATTTATTGAGCGCTTATTATGTGCAGAGCACTGTACTAAGCGCTTGGGAAGTACAAATTGCAACATATAGAGACAGTCCCTGCCCAACAGTGGGCTCACAGTCTAAAAGGGGGAGACAGAGAACAAAACCAAACATACTAACAAAATAAAATAAATAGAATAGATATACTGTACTCTCCCAAGTGTTCAGTGCAGTAAGTGCCCAATAAGTATGATTGAATGACATGGGAGATTAGTCAGTGAAGACTTCCTGGAGGACATGGGACTTCAGCAGACCTTTGAAGATGGGGAGTCTATCGGTAGGAAGGAAGCTGTGTGTTGCCTTGTGAAGAGAACACGGACCTGAGTCAAAGGACCTGGGTTCTAATCCTGTCTCCTCCACTTACCTGCTGTGTGACTTGGCATAAGACACATAACGTCTCAGTGCCTCAGTTCTCTTATCTGCAAAATAGAAATTCAAAACCATTCTCCTCTCTGACACCATGTGGTGCCTTGGCTCAGAGCCAGTTTGGGCAGAGAGTGATGGAAGTGAAGGAATTTCTGGAAGTTACTTGGTTCCACCCATGGCTGAACCCAGCTATCTCCTCTGCTATCAAGCAGCTACCCTGGATCCCTGGGCATTCAGAACCCAGGACAGTTGTTCCATCAGTTACTCTTTCAATAAGATTTATTTCTTGCTTACTGTTTGTAGAGCACTTCAACTAAGTGCTTGGGAGATTGCAATAGAATTATGAGATACGATTCCTCTTCCCAAAGAATTCATGAAACAGTTTTAATTCAGCATCACCTCAAGCACATGGGCAGAACCTTACTCCATTTTTTCTGTCTGCCCTTAAAATTGCATTTCTCTTTGCCCTGTCAGGGAATTCCAACTAATTGGAGAAGCAGCGTGGCTCAGTGGAAAGAGCACGGGCTTTGGAGTCAGAGGTCATGGGTTCAAATTCCGGCTTTGCCAATTGTCAGTTGTGTGACTTTGGGCAAGTCACTTAATAATAATAATAATAATAATAATAATAATAATAATAGCATTTATTAAGCGCTTACTATGTGCAAAACACTGTTCTAAGAGCTGGGAAGGGTACAAGGTGTTCAGGTTGTCCCACGGGGGGCTCACAATCTTAATCCCCATTTTACAGATGAGGTAACCGAGGCACAAAGAAGTTAAGTGATTTGCCCAAAGTCACACAGCTGACAATTGGCGGAGCCAGGATTTGAACCCATGACCTCTGACTCCAAAGCCCGGGCTCTTTCCACTGAGCCACGCTGCTTCTCAACTTAACTTCTCCATGCCTCAGTTCTCTCATCTGTAAAATGAGGATTAAGACTGTGAGCCCCACGTAGGACAACCTGATCACCTTGTAACCTTCCCAGTGCTTAGAACAGTGCTTTGCACATAGTAAGCACTTAACAAATACCATCATTATTATTAATACCTGCTCTCCCTCTTAGACTGTGAACCCCATGTGGGACCTGATTCTCTTTATATCTACTTCAGCACTTAATGCAGTGCTTGGCACAGAGTGCTTAACAAATACCACCATTATCAATATTATAATAATAATTATGTTAAAGGGGAGGGAGTTCCAGACATAAGGAAGAGGTTGGCAGCAAGGCAAAAACAAAACCCTGTGAATAGATCAGCTTGGGAGGAACAGTGTGAAATACGGGTGCTGGGATGTAAGCTCATTGCAGGTAGGGAATATGACTGTTTATTATTATATTGTACTCTCCTGAGCACTTAGAGCTCTACACAAAGTAAGCGCTCAGTAAATATGATTGAATGAATAAATGGAAGTGTAGGGAAGCAAGGAAAGGAGAAAGGAGAGATTAAAGAAAGACAAGGAGAAGAGTGCTCATCGATGCAAAGGCAGCTCGGAACAGGGCCAGTGCTTTTCCCAATCCTGGCACCCAAACGGAAAATACCACGTTAGCTCAGTGATGGCCAGTATGTCCCCTCAGACAATTCCAATCCATCGTCTTGGACAAAACTCTACTCTCTGTTCATTCCACTTTCAGTCAATGTACGTGAGTCTGTTTGGAAGAATGAGACCCCAACCATGTTTAATTTAGCATCAGGGATTTCAGGGCCATGCAGACAAAATGAGGTCTTGGTCCCAAAGGAATGAGGGAGTTGCCAGTGAAGGCAAATGTTGGGATCAATATTAATAAGCATTGGGGTTGACCAAGAAGCAGTGTGGTGTAGTGCATAGAGCCCGGGCCTGGGACTCAAAAGAACTTGGGTTCACACGTCTGCGGCATGTCTGCTTTGTGACCTTGAGCAAGTCGCTTCACTTCTCTGGGGACTCGGTTACTTCATCAGTAAATTAGGGTTTAAGAGTGTGGACTCGGTTACTTCATCAGTAAATTAGGGTTTAAGAGTGTGAGACTATGGGGGACAGGGACTGTGTCCAACCTAATCTACCTCAGTGCTTAGAACAGTGCTTGGTACATAGTAAGTGCTTAACAAGTACAGTTGATTATAATTATTTCGAGGCTGACATGGAATGGTTCTCTCGGACATCCCCCTTGGCAGTGGTTCACCTCCTTCGTGCCCACATGGCAGCCAAGACCACAGAGGTCCAGAGGGCATAACCCGGTGTCGTCGTAGGGCATGGGAGAGAATCGGCCATCTCCATCCCACAAAGCATGCCAAGCTGCCACCTTCCCAGCAGCTCAGTGGCAACCTGGGCCTCGGCCAGTGCTTTGAGTTCAGCTCGAGGCCTAGCATGTTTTCCCTCTGTTCCCTGTTGGGTCTCCTAGAGACACCGGAGGTGGCTGCGGCCACCGAGATGCTGAAATATTTTGGGATCTGAGACATATTTGGCCAAATACTTTACTGCTGACCTGGAACACAAATTCGTGTCAGAGGAGAAATTGAATCCTCATGTCTCTATTCCCTCATGCGCCTGACCCGCTCACTGGGAAGACCCCTGGGGAGGCAGGGGCCATCCACATCCATGGTGTGAGTAATCCTTTAGCATTGTGCATCTCCGGGTAGAAGGTGGGCAGGGACCGGAAAGTACCAGCCTCAGCTCATCCTCCAGGGGCCAGAATGTCCTTGTAGCCCCTGAACCACTAGTTTCAGTCCTGCTCAGTCTACCTGCTGGGGGTTGGCAGCCCCCGGGGTCCTTGACTCTTCCTCACACCTGACTGGCTTTGGGAGGTTGTCCTTATCAATCACTCAATCAACCAATAATAATAAGATGATGAAGAAGAAGAATTGTGGTATTTGTTAAGTGCTTACTATGTGACAAACACGGTTCTAAGCGTTGAGGTAGATATAAGGTAGTCAGGTCGGACACTGTCCCTTTCCCACATGGGGCTCACAGTCTTAATCCCCATTTTACAGATGAAGTAACTGAGTCCCAGAGAAGTTAAGTGACTTGCCCAAGGCCACACAGCAGGCATGTGGCGGAGCTGGGATTAGAAGCCACACCCTTTGACTTCCAGGCCTGTGTTCTATCCACTAGACCATGCTGCTTCTCAGTGGTACGTATCGAACACTTACTATGTGCAGAGCATGGAATGAAGTACCTGGTGCTGTATTAAGTGATCAAGATGCCTTGTTTTCTTATGCTGTTGAGTCCTGTCTGACCCATAGGAACACCATGGATACACCTCTCCCAGAACACCCCACCTCCATCGGCAATCATTCTAGTAGTAGACCCATAGAGTTACTTGGTAAAAATATGGAAGCAGTTTACCATTGCCTCCTTCAACACAGTAAACCTGAATCTCCACCCTGAACTCTCCCGTACCACTGCTGACCAACATGGGTGAGTTTTGACTTGTAACAGGTTGCCTTCCACTTGCCAGCCACTGCCCAAGCTAGGAATGGAATGGATAGGCCTCTGCTTGACTCTCCCTCCCATAGTCGAGACTGTTAGAGTGCTGGAAACTCTCCAGGTGTGACCCTGATGCCTTAGAGATGCTAATATGTGAATTTCCAAATGTTTTGCCTGGACTGATTTTGGTGTGCTTCTAGACTGTAAACTCATTGTGGGCAGGGAATGTATCTATCAACTCTATTGCACTGGAATCTCTCAAGCACTTAATCCAGGACTCTGCACACAGTAAGTACTCAACAAATACCTTTGAATGATTGTGTACCTGATCAAGCTGAAGAAGATGCAAGCCAGAAAGCAGCAGCATGGATGAGAGTTGGGCAAATGGACTGAATGATAGCCACGTTTTTGTCCCTTTGACATTAGCAATGATCTGGCACCTGTAATGGGGGCTGTGGACACATATTAGCTCAGCATTCAAATGACAAACTCCTAAAAGGGTCCCTTGGACTCAGCTATCCAGATATTTCAGTCGCAAAAAGAACGGTGGCCTGAAGTATCTGCAGGATTGAAGCAGAATGTATTTAGAGTTTGTTAATTTTGGGGGTACTTTGGTATTATACATTTATCTAGATTCACTATCAATCAATTAATTGCATTTATTGAGCATTTACTATGTGCAGAACACTAAGTGCTTGGGGAAGAGTACAATACAACAAAATTAGCAGACACATTCCATTTCCATAAGGAGCTTACAGTCTAGAGGGGGAGATGGGCATTAATATGGATAAATAAGAGCTTATAGTCTAGAGGGGGAGATGGGCATTAATATGGATAAATAAGTAATATATAATTTAAAGATAGGTACATAAGTGCTGTGGGGTTGGGGATGGGGCAAATATTACATGTCCTACTCAATAGTAGGTCTAAACCTGTGTCTACACTTGGAGAGAAAAGCAGTTAGTTGTATTTATTTAGCACTTACTGTGTGCAGAGCGCTGTACTGAGCACTTGCAAGAGAACAATATAACAAACATTCCCTACCCACAATGAGCATACAGTCTAGAAGGGGAGACAGACATTGATATAAATTTATAAAATTACAGGTATGTACAGAAGTGCTATGGGGCTGGGAGGGGAGATAAATAAAGGCAGTAAGTCAGGGTGATGCAGAAAGGAGTAGAAGAAAAAGACGTGGAGGATTGATGACAATACAGTCACTAGAACTATCTTACATCAACTTCAGGAATCAGTGCAAGTCACATGTGAGACAGGGACTGTGTCCAAACTATGTTGGATCTGCTCCAGGCTTAGCTTAATACTTGGCTTGTAGTTAGCCCTTAAACCAGTACCTCTATTATTCTTATTCTTCTTATTATTCCTCTTCTTGTTCTTATCATTATTATTAGGAACTGCAGAATTTCCATGGTCAGTCCTTGGATATGAAAGTCCTCACTTACTCATTATCATTCCTTTACCCATTCTTAACTATCTAACCATCACCCTATGCCAAACTCTATACTTTGAAATCTCCAGGGGTTGCCCATCCACCTCCATATCAATCAAAATCTTCTCAACATTGGCTTTAAAGAACTCCATCACCTTGCCCCCTCCTATCTCACCTCACTTCTCTCCTTCTACACCCCAGACCTCACACTTTGCTCCTCTACTGGTAACCTTCTCACTGTGCCCCAATCTCTCCTGTTTCACCGCCGACCCCTAGCCCATGCCATGCCTCTGGCCAGGAACGCCTTCCCACTTCAAATCTGGGAAGCAAATCTGCATAAGGCATATCTGGCCTTATGGGAAGCACATCTCCTCCAAGAAGCCTTCTCAGACTAAGCCCCACCTTTCCTCATCTCCCACTCCCTTCTTTGTTGCCCTGCCTTGCTCCCTTGGCTCTTCCCCCTACTCTCATCCCCACAGCACTTACCTATATATCTGTAATTTTATTAATTTATATTGATGTCTGTCACCCCCACCTCTAGACTGTGAGCTCATTATGGTCAGGGAATGTCACTGTTTATTATTGTATTGTATTTTCCCAAGGACTTAGTACAGTGCTCTGCACACAGTAAGTGCTTAATACATACAACTGATTCCCAATGGCACCCCTAAACACCTCCTCACTGTGAAATATCCTTCCAATCTCCAGTTTCTCTGTGTCTCTGCAGTCCATTTTGACTTCTGCTGGCTCCTTGAGGCTGCCTTCTGATAAGTTGGTGCCAAGATCATAATCTTTACTTGCTTCATGGGCAAATTGAGATCGTTCGAACAAGTAGTGCTGATTATACCCACTCAGCCTCTTTGTTCTTAGTAGTAGATTTTTAGCCAGGAAGATCTGGAAAACTTTTTAAGATGGTGTTTTAGGACAGCTCTCAACATATTTCTAGGTCCTAATTTAGAATTGTTACCAATAATAATGATGATTGTGATATTTAAGTGCTTACTATGTGCCAACCACCGTACTAAGCCCTGGGGTATATACAATGTAATCAGGTCCAACATGGAGCTCACAGTCTAAGTGGAAGTCAGTTAATCATATTTATTGAGCTCTCACTGTGTTGCAGAGTACTGTGCTAAGCAATACAACAATATAACAGACACATTCCCTGCCCACATCGAGCTTACAGTTTACAGGGAGGAGACAGACATTAATATAAATAAATGAAATATAAGGGAAAACAGGTATTGAATCCCCATTTTGCAGATGAGTGAACAGAGGCATGGGGAAATTTAAGTGAGTTGCCCAAGGTCATACAGTAGGTACATGGCACAGCCAGGATTAGAACCCAGGCTCTCCCACTCCTAGGCTCATGCTCTTTCCACTAGGTCATTCTGCGTCTCATTAGCTCCCACTCCTTAGAATGGTGAGTTCCCATCATAATCATACTGGTTATTTAGTGTCTGCTGAGCATAGAGCTCTTTACTAGAAGCTGGTGAGCAGTCTCTGAAAGTGGAAGGCTCAGTTCCTGCCCTCAAGGAACTGAGAATCTGATCACGTGATTTGGTTGTCCCACACTGAAGTTTGACAGGGCTCCATTCATTCAGTCGCATTTGTTGAGCACTTACTCTGTGCAGAGCACTGTACTAAGCACTTGGAAAGTACTGTTCCGCAATAGAGACAATCTCTGTCCACATGGGGCTTACAGTCTAGAAGAGGGGAGACAGACATCAACACAGTTCACTGCCAGTTGCCAGTGGGAAGACATCAGGCCTTCCCAGACTGAGCCCCCTTTTTCCTCACCTCCTTCCCCTCCCCACAGCACTTGTATTTATTTGCACAGATTTATTACTCTATTTTGCTTGCACATATTTACTGTTCTATTTATTTTGTTAATGATGTGCATATAGCTACAACTGTATTTGTTCTGACAATTTTGACACCTGTCTACATGTTTTGTTGTCTGTCTCCCCCTTCTAGACTGTGAGCCCATTGTTGGGTAGGGACTCTCTCTACATGTTGCTGACTTGTACTTCCCAAGCACTTAGTACAGTGCTCTGCACATAGTAAGTGCTCAGTAATACAATTGAATGAATGAACACAAGTAAACAATCGTCATTAGAAATAGAGTAAAGAGGCATCAATATAATAGAAGTATAGATATGTACATATATGCATAAGTGCTGTGGGGCAGGGAGGAGGGGTAGAACAAAGCGAACAAGTTGGGGTGACACGGAGGGGAAGGGGAGCTGAGGAAAGGGGGGCTTAATCTGGGAAGACCTCTTGGAAGAGGTGAGCCTTCAGTAGGACTTTGAAAGGGGGGAGTGTGATTGGCTGATTTGAGGAAGGAGGGTGCTCCATGCTAGAGGTAGGACACGGGCCAGGGGTTGACAGCAGGACAGGCAAGAAGGAGGCCCAGAGAGAAGATTAGCGGCACCAGAGGAACGGAGTGTGCGGGCTGGGCTGTAGAAGGAGAAAAGGGAGGTGTGGTAGGAGCAGGCAAGGGGATGGAGAGCCTTGAAGCCAATAGTGATGAGTTTTTTGTTGGTAACATTGCAGTTCAGTGTGGCAAGTCCAAGTCTTAAACAGATGAAGAATATATTGACCTGAAATGTCTGGTTTATGAAGTTCAAATCTTTTATCAAAAAATTTCTCATTTTGGTGCTTCTCAAGTGCTTAGTGCAGTATATTGCACCACGCTGCACTCAGTACATGCCATTACTGTTTATTAAATAATAATGATGGCATTTATTAAGTGCTTACTATGTGCAAAGCACTGTTCTAAGCACTGGGGAGGATACAAGGCGATTAGGTTGTCCCTCGTGGGGCTCACAGTCTTAATCCCCATTTTACAGATGAGGGATTGAGGCACAGAGAAGTTAAGTGACTTGCCCAAAATCACACAGCTGACAAGTGGCAGAGCTGGGATAATAATAATAATAATAACAATGATGGCATTTATTAAGCACTTACTATGTGCAAAGCACTGTTCTAAGTGCTGAGGAGGTTACAAGGTGATCACGTTGTCCCATTGGGGGCTCACAGTCTTCATCCCCATTTTACAGATGAGGTAACTGAGGCCCAGAGAAGTGAAATGACTTGCCCAAAGTCACAGAGCTGACAATTGGTGGAGCCAGGATTTGAACCCACGACCTCTAACTCCCAAGCCCAGGCTCTTTCCACTGAGCCACGCTGCTTCCCCATAGGTGATTAAATGTCACTTCTGTCTCTAGGACTGAGCCTTACCCTCCCTGAAACCAAGTATTATCCTGGAACTGTTTAACCCCTCATCTGAAAGACTTAAAAAAGAAAAAAACACCAAAAAAATGTTTAACTCTGGATTTTAATGGCACTGCCTAGTAAACACTTTAAAGGAAGATTATAAATGCCTTGTCATTAGAAGGCTGGGATCTAGTTCAAGAAATTAAACTGTTACTAAGTATTTTAAAGTTTATTATTTTTAGGACTTAATAACATATTCATTCAACAAATTGTTATGAGTCTGCAGTGATAGGGCTCCTGTTATTTGTCTTCTATGGTACACTAAATTTGACGAGAGTTTTTTGAGAGCATCGAAAGGCATAAAGACTCCTTAAGCACTAAATTTGCTTGGCTTCTGGGATAGGGCAGTGGACGTGATGCTTAATTCTTCTGGGCTTCAGCGATGAAACAAATGAGGTTCATTGCATTCATTATGAAGAGAGATGAACGGTTGCCAGTTGCAACGGAAGTATAATTAAATACTGGAACAGACAGATGCTTGTATAGGTCACTGTAATTTATGCATCCTTCGAAAGGTAACAGCTTATTGAAGGCGTGATCTCGAAGTCCTTATGCAGAAAAATGTCCTATGGCATCTAGTGGGAGTTTTGCCCAATTATGGAATAGGACCTTGATGACGTCCTATCTGCTGCATTGCAAAATCCTCATTTGGGAATTAATGCAATGGCCTAGTGGAAAGAGCACGGGAATGGGAGTCAGAGGACCTGGGTTTTAATCCTTACTGCATCATGTACCTGCTGTGTGATCTTGGGCAAGTCACTTCTCTCATCTGTAACTCAGTTCCCTCATCTGCAAAATGGGGATTCAAACTTCTGGTCCGTCCTATTTAGACTGTGAGCCCCATGTGGCATCTGATTGTCTTGTATCTGCTGCAGTGCTATATGAGGTGCTTGGCCCATAGTAAGTGTTTAACCAACACCACAATTATTATTATTAAAGCTCACCTCCTCCAGGAGGCCTTCCCATACTGAGTCCCCCTTTTCCTTTCTTTTCCTCCTTTCCCCATCACCTCGACTCCCTCCCTCTGCTCTACCCCCCTCCCCACCCCACAGCACTTATGTACATATGTACATATTTATTATTCTATTAATTTTATTAATGATATATACACATCTATCATTCTATTCATATTGGTGCTATTGATGCCTGTCATTTTGTTTTGTTGTCTGTCTTCCCCCTTCTAGACTGTGAGCCAATTGTTTGGTAGGGATTGTCTCAGTTGCCAAATTGCACTTTCCAAGTGCTTAGTACAGTGCTCTGCATACAGTAAGTGCTCAATAAATGCGAATGAATGAATATTACTATTATTAATGACCTTGAGTGGGGTTCCTGGAGATGAACTGAGGTAAATCTGAGGATGGCACAGATCTTGGCTAGCCTCTGGATCTAGCAGTCTAATGAAAATGACTTGGATCTGACCTTCAACCTGTTCTCTGTTTTGGGGGGGTTATCTACTCTCTTCACCTGGGATGCCCCAATTTTATCTTCTTGGCAAGTCACTTGAGCTCCTGTACCTCATTACCACATCCTTAAAATGGGGATTATGACTGTGAGCCTCATGTGATTCAGGGACTGGGTCTAACCCGATTTGCTTGTATCTACCCCTGTGTTTAGTACAGTACCTGGCACAAGTAAGGGCTTAACAAATACCACAAATATTATTATTCCCAAGCTCTCTGTCTAACTGTACTTGTTTTAGCTCCAGGATTCCTGCTGGGAATAATAATGATAATAATAATCGTATTTAAGTGCTCACTGTTTGGAAAGCACTACCTAAAGTGCTCGGGTATATACCCTATGAACAGATCCAAAATAATCTCTGTCCTGCATGAGGCTTACAGTCCAAGGGAGAGAGAGAAAAAAAGAGGTATTGAATCCCCATTTTGCAGATGAGAAATTGAGGCCCAGATAGGTGAAGTGGCTTGCTCAAAGTCTCACAGCAGTAGGAGAGCTGGGAATGGAATTCTAGGCCCTCTGACTGAGACCCTGGAGCTTTCCACTAAGCCATGCTGGGTTTTTTTTAAACTCACCCCCCCTCCCCACACACATTCCAATCCCCTCCAGAATTCTCACCTCTTCCAGGAGGCTTTGCCTAATTCATTTCCTCTCCAAGTCACAAAACACTCATGTCAACACATCCCTCACTCTTAACCCTTCTTATGTACAAATAGGTTTTACATTTAACTTGCATTTATTTGTAGGTCTATCTCTCCTTCCACATTCCTGCTATTAACAGTTATTTCATGGACTGATGAAATGCCAAATAACAAGAATTCTCAATAACAGCAGATACAATCAATCAATCAACAGTATTTGTTGAGTCCTTACTGTATGCAGAGCACTTTACTAAGTGCTTGAAAGAGTACAGTGTAACAGAGTTGGTAGATGCCATTTTCCATCAGCAGACTATAAGCTCCCCCAGGGCAGAAACCAGACCTTTTATTTCTAGTCTTCCAAGTGTTCAGTATAGTGCCCTGCAGGTAGTAGGATATTGGTAAAGAGGCTTCATTCATTCATTCAGTTACATTTATTGAGCATTTACTGTGTGCAAAGCACCATACTAAGCGCTTGGGAGAGGACAATATATCAGTAAACAGATACATTCCCTTCCCACAATGAGCTTCCTCCTTTCCCTTCCCTACAGCACCTGTATATGTGTATATATGTTTGTACATATTTATTATACTATTTATTTATTTTACTTGTCCATATCTATTCTATTTATTTTATTTTGTTAGTATGTTTGGTTTTGTTCTCTGTCTCCCTCTTTAAGACTGCTAGCCCATTGTTGGGTAGGGACTGCCTCTATATGTTGCCAACTTGTACTTCCCAAGTGCTTAGTACAGTGCTCTGCACACAGTAAGTGCTCAACAAATACAATTGATTGATTGATTGAGGGGGAGTGAGACATTTAAATAAATTACAGATGTGACCATAATTGGGACCACCAATTACAGTGAGTCAGGGGAAGGTGTTTTTCCAAGGGAGATAATGGAGGGAAAAGTCTAAGCATGGCTGGATTTGTTGTTGTGTTATTTTTGTAATTTCTGGAGTGTAAACAGGGACAAAAGGGAAGGATAGGGAGCTACAGAGCCACTTGGAGGGAGGGAGGGAGAGGAAATGATGGAGGGAAATGAGGGGTGGAGGAGTTCAGGGTCTGCTTCTTGCAATCCTTGCAACATTTCCCAAGCCTGTTCCCGGCCTGCAACGGGAAGGCAGAGATAAGACAGCCATGTCTGGAAATCCGGACTGATGAAATGCCAGATGACAAGAGTTCTCAATAACAGCAGATAGAATTCTCAATAACAGCGCTTGTACTTCCCAGGCGCTTAGTACAGTGCTCTGCACACAGTAAGCGCTCAATAAATACGATTGATCGATAGAAGCAGTGTGGCCCAGTGGATAGAGCACGGTCCAGGGAGTCAGAAGGTCAAGTGTCAAGTGCCCGCCACCTAAAGCTCAACATGTCGAAGACTGAACTCCTTGTCTTCCCTCCCAAACCTTGCCCTCTCCCTGACTTTCCCATCTCTGTTGACGGCACTACCATCCTTCCCGTCTCACGAGCCCGCAACCTTGGTGTCATCCTCGACTCCGCTCTCTCATTCACCCCTCACATCCAAGCCGTCACCAAAACCTGCCTGTCTCAGCTCCACAACATTGCCAAGCTCCGCCCTTTCCTCTCCATCCATACCGCTACCCTGCTCATTCAAGCTCTCATCCTCTCCCGTCTGGACTACTGCATCAGCCTTCTCTCTGATCTCCCATCCTCGTGTCTCTCTCCACTTCAATCCATACTTCATGCTGCTGCCCAGATTATCTTTGTCCAGAAACGCTCCGGGCATATCACTCCCCTCCTCAAAAATCTCCAGTGACTACCAATCAATCTGCACATCAGGCAGAAACTCCTCACCCTGGGCTTCAAGGCTGTCCATCACCTCGCCCCCTCCTGCCTCACCTCCCTTCTCTCCTTCTCCAGCCCAGCCCGCACCCTCCGCTCCTCCGCCGCTAATCTCCTCACCGTACCTCGTTCTCGCCTGTCCCGCCATCGACCCCCGGCCCACGTCCTCCCCCGGGCCTGGAATGCCCCCAATCCCTCTGCCCATCCGCCAAGCTAGCTCTCTTCCTCCCTTCAAGGCCCTGCTGAGAGCTCACCTCCTCCAGGAGGCCTTCCCAGACTGAGCCCCTTCCTTCCTCTCCCCCTCGTCCCCCTCTCCATCCCCCCATCTTACCTCCTTCCCTTCCCCACAGCACCTGTATATATGCATATATGTTTGTACGTATTTATTACTCTATTTATTTATTTATTTATTTTATTTGTACATATCTATTCTATTTTATTTTGTTAGTATGTTTGGTTTTGTTCTCTGTCTCCCCCTTTTAGACTGTGAGCCCACTGTTGGGTAGGGACTGTCTCTATGTGTTGCCAATTTGTACTTCCCAAGTGCTTAGTACAGTGCTCTGCACATAGTAAGCGCTCAATAAATACGATTGATGATGATGATGAAGTGTTCAAATCCTGGCTCTGACACTTGTCTGTTGTGTGAACTTGGGCAAGTCACCTCACTTTGCTGGGTCTCAGTTACCTCATCTGTAAAATGGGGATTGAGACTGTGAGGCCCTTGTGGAACAGGGACGGTTTCCTAACCCAATTGCTTGTATCCACCCCATAGCTAATTATAGTGTCTGGCACATAGTAAGTGCTTAACAAATACCATTATTATTATTATTATTCTAAAAATAAAGCCTCAGGGAGGGAGTTCCTTTAACTGTATTACTAAACTGTGTCCCATCCTCGTCGACTCCGTTTTAGAGAAGCAGCTTGGCTCATTGGAAAGAGCACGGGCTTTGGAGTCAGAGGTCATGGGTTCAACTCCCTGCTCTTCCAATTGTCAGCTGTGTGACTTTGGGTAAGTCACTTAACTTCTCTGGGCCTCAGCTACCTCATTGGTAAAATGGGGATTAAGACTGTGAGCCCCAATTGGGACAACCTGATCACCTTGTATCCTCCCCAGTGCTTAGAACAGTGCTTTGCACATAGTAAGTGCTTAACAAATGCCATCATCATTATTATTATTATTATTAGAATGATTACTGATTTTTTTTTCCCGTAGCCTGGTTTTCAAAAAATGTGGCCTTGGGGTACATTGAGAATTGCTGGATTATTACAACAAGAAATTAAACTATCCAAAGGCAAAGTAATCTTTGACCTCTTTCTCTATCATATCTTTGATACTTTGATACTCACCCCAGCTCCACAATTCTTAGGAAAATATTCCTGTACCCTACTATTTCCCCTATCCCTACTCTATTTAAATGTCTGTCTCTTCCTGTAGACTGCAAGTTCCTTATGGGCAAGGATCACGTCTAGCACTCTTGAACTGTACTTTCCCAAGCGCTTAGTGGCAAGAGATGGGCTTGGGAGTCAGAGAACGTGAGTTCTAATACTGGCCCCGACACATGATGATGATGGTATTTTTTAAGCGCTTACTATGTGCCAAGCACTGTTCTACATGCTCTACAGCACATGTTTGCTGTGTGACCTTGGGCAAGTTATTTAACACCTTTGAGCCTCTGTTCCCTCATCTGTAAAATGGTTATTAAGGTTGTGAACCTCATGTGTGAGCCCGTTGTTGGGTAGGGATTCTCTCTCTGTGTGGCTGAATTGTACTTTCCAAGTGCTTAGTAAAGTGCTCTGCACACAGTAAGCACTCAATAAATACAATTGAATGAATGTGGGACAGGGATTACATCCAATCTGATTACCTTGTATCTACCCCAACACTTAGAAAGGTGCTTGGAATATAGTAAGTGCTTAGCACTTACTATTACTATAATAAATACTATTACTCTATTTATTTTACTTGTACATATCTATTCTATTTATTTTATTTCGTTAGTATGTTTGGTTTTGTTATCTGTCTCCCCCTTTTAGACTGTGAGCCCACTGTTGGGTATGGACTGTATATGTTGCCAACTTGTACTTCCCAAGCGCTTAGTACAGTGCTCTGCACACAGCAAGCGCTCAATAAATATGATTGATTGATTAGCAAATACCATAACTATTATTATTATTATTATAGTGCACTGCCCACAGTAAGCACCCAGCTAGTGCTTGGGAGAGTACAATATAACAGAGTTGGTAGGTACATTCCCTGCCCACAGTAAACACCACTGAATGATGCCTTCCTGAATAATTCCCAGCATCTAAAATCATAGCAATCCATCAGTCATCTCTAGGACTTCTATACTTGGTTATGGCAGGGAAGGTGTCTGCTAATTCTCTTGTATTGTACTCTCTCAAGCTCTTAGTACAGTGCTCTGCATGCAGTAAGTGCTCAATAAATACCACCGAATGGTAGATCGGGCAACCATCTTCAGCACTTATGTATACTTGCTTCTTACTCTGTTCAAATGCTTCTGCCAGCCTCCACCATCAAAGTGTAAGCTCCTTGTGGGAAGGGAACTTGTCACTTGTTTGCTGATACTTCCCAAGAATCTAGTACAGTGCACTGAACTCAGTGAACATTTAATGAATACTGCTACTAATGCTGACACTATCGCTATTACTATGATAACTAATAATAATGATGGTATTTGTTGAGCGCTTAGTATGTGTCAAGCACTACTCTAAGCGCTCGGGCAGAGACAAGCTAATCAGATTGGACACTGTCCCTGTCCCACATGGGGCTCACAGTCTTAATCCCCATTTTACATCTGAGGTAACTGAGGCACAGAGAAGTGAAATGACGTACCCAAAGTCACATTAGAGAAGCAACATGGCTTAGCAGAAAGAGCACGGGCTTGGGAGTCAGAGGGCATGGGTTGTAATCCTGCCTCTGCCACTTGTCTGCTGTGTGACCTTGGGCAAGCCATTTGACTTCTCTGTGCCTCAGTTACCTCATCTGTAAAATGGAGATTAGGACTGCGAGCTCCTCGTGGGACAACCTGATTACCTTGTATCTACCCCAGCACTTAGAACAGTGCTTGGCACATAGCAAGCACTTAACACATACCATTATTATTATTATTATTATTATTATTATTATTATTTCCTCTTGCCTTTGGGACACCTCTATTTGGCTGCCCCATTGATATCTTCTAGAATGTGAGCCTGCTGTTGGGTAGGGACTGTCTCTATATGTTGCCAACTTGTACTTCCCAAGCACTTAGTACAGTGCTCTGCACACAGTAAGTGCTCAATAAATACGATTGAATGAATGAATGAACTTAGACAAGTGGCAGAGCTGGGATTATAACCTTGTTTCTTCTGACTCACAGGCCTGTGCTGTATTCCTTAGGCCATGATTGGTCAATGACTGCACAGAACTGCGGGATATTTTCAAACTCCCCTTCCTACCTGAGCTCGCTAATCTCTTACTACAACCCAGCATGCACATTTCTGTCCCTCAAAACCAACCTATTCACAGTAGCTCGATCATTCATTCATTCAATCGTATTGAGCGCTTACTGTGTGCAGAACACTGTACTAAGCGCTTGGGAAGTACAAGTTGGCAACATATAGAGACGGTCCCTACCCAACAGTGGGCTCACAGTCTAGAAGGGGGAGACAGAGAACAAAACAAATTAACAAAATAAAATAAATAGAATAAATATGTACACTCATGTCCTCCCTTTGGCCTGCAATTCCCTCCCACTTCATATTTCACAAACCACCCCTGTCCCTACTTTCAAAGCTCTAATAAATTCACATCTCCTCCAGAAGGCCTATCCTGACTATGCTTAACTATTTACCTATTTGCCCTCCATTTGTGTTGCCTGTGTATTCTGTGTTTAATCTATTAAGCACTTGGTATTTGCCCCACCTGTGTCCCCACAGCATTACTCAATCAATGGTATTTATTGAAATGCTTACTGTGTAGAGCACTGTACTAACTGCTTCTGAGAGCACAATACAGTAGAGTTGGTAATAATAATAATAATGGCATTTATTAAGTGCTTACTATGTGCAAAGCACTGTTCTAAGCACTGGTAGACATATTCTCTCTGCCCAAACGTTCTCTCCATCTACACTCATTCCCTTGGAGAATACATTCACTTCCACGGCTTCAACTACCATCTTTATGCAGATGATACCCAAATCTACATCTCCTCCCCTGATCCCTCTTCCTCTCTCCAGGCTTGCAACTCCTCCTGCCTTTGAGACATCTCTACTTGGATGTCTTCCCGTCACCTCAAACTTAACATGTCCGAAACAGAGCTCCTTATCTTCCCACACAAACCCTGTCCTCTCCCAGATTTTCCTGTCACTGTGGATGGCACTACCATCCTTCCTGTCTCACAAGCCCATAACCTTGGCATAATCCTTGACTCTGAGCTCCCATTCAACCCACACATCCAATCCGTCACAAAATCCTGTCAGTTTTACCTTCACCAAAGGTAAAACCTTCACTTTACCACATCACTAAAATGTGCTCTTTCCTCTCCATCCAAACTGCTACCACATTAATACGATCACTCAATCTATCCTGCCTAGATTATTGCATCAGCCTCCTTTCTGACCTCTCCACCTCCTTGCCTCTCCCCACTCCAGGACATAATTCACTCTGCTGCCTGGATAATCTTTCTACAGAAATGATCAGGACATGTCACCCGCTCCTCTAAAATCTCTAGTGGTTGCCTATCCACCTCTGAATCAAACAAAAACTACTCACCAGTGGCCTTAAAGCTGTCTATTACCTCGCCCCCTCCTACCTCACCTCATCTGTTAAGCACTTACTTTGTTCCAGGTACTGTTCTAAGCACTGGGGTAGATACAAAATAATCCAGTTGGACACCATCCTGTCCCACATAGAGCTCACAGTCTTACCTTTCTGCAGGTGAGGGAACCGAGGCACCGAGAAACGAAATGACTTACCCAAGGTCACAGTGGTGGAGGCGGGATTAAAACCCAGTTTCTCCCAGGCATGTGCTCTATCCATTAGGCCACACCACTACCCTGTAAGGCCCTAAAACATCTACAAAAGCCCCAGCTGAGTGCCCCAACCCCCAGCCGAGCCACGCAACCCGGCAAGTGTTGGCTGGTAGCCAAATACAGACACAACTCATTGAAAGCCAAATCTCAGGTTCATGCATTTCCTGCCAGGATAAATGATTTTCCATAAGGATCCACTCAGGGAGCACTGGGATATATTTATCCGCTCAGATCCGTGGATTTGTTGGGCAGCTGCAAATAAACTTTTGACCAGTCAAATACCTGTCCTTTATCACTCAGCCTTATTCTCCCCTCAGATCAGGGGGTGACTCTCCTGGATTTGGCAAGTGCTAAGCGGAAACGTCTTTTATTTGGGACTTTGTGGAGATCATTTCCCAGCCCCCACACAGTGCTTTGCCCCCGTCTCTCTTTGTGGAGGGGAGGGACACTAACTTGAGAAGCAGCATGGCCTAGTGAAAAGAGCACAGACCTGGGAGTAAGAGGATGTGGGTTCTAATCCCAGCTCTGCCAATTGCATGCTGTATGACCTTGGGTAGGTCACTTCACTTCTTTGTGCCTCCATTCTCCTATTCTCTCTACTACTTAGACTGTGAGCCCCATGAGGGATGGGGTTATTTCCAACCTAATTGACTTGTACCAAACCCAGCGCTTAGACCAGTGTTTGACCCATAATAAGGGCTTAACAAGTGCCCTAAAAGAAAGGCATCTGTTTCTTTTCTGCTTAATTTGAAGTGTTACTCAGGGTGAGTAGGTGAATAGAATAGCTATTTTTATTAGTCAGGCCATTTTTTTTTAATTTTTTTTATTTCTGTCAGGCTGGAGGGGTTCGGGAATTGACTAGAGCCCAAAGACCTGGTTCTTGAAAATCAGATGGCTCTCTAGACTTGTTAGCTCATTGTGGGCAGGGAACTTGTCTGCCAACTCTGTTATATTGGACTCTTCCAACCACATAGTACAGTGCTCCATACTCCGTAAGTGTATGGGCTTAATAAGGGCTTAACAAGTGCCCTAAAAGAAAGACATCTGTTTCTTTTCTGCTTAATTTAAAGTGTTACTCTGGGTGAGTAGGTGAATAGAATAGCTATTTTTATTACTGTCAGGCTATTTTTTATTTTATTTAATTTTATTTTTTTTATTACTGTCAGGCTAGAGGGGTTCGGGAATTGACCAGAGCCCAAAGACCTGGTTCTTGAAAATCAGATGGCTCTCTAGACTTGTTAGCTCATTGTGGGCAGGGAACTTGTCTGCCAACTCTGTTATATTGGACTCTTCCAACCATATAGTACAGTGCTCCATACTCTGTAAGTGCTCAAACGATACCATTGACTGATTGACTGATTCCCCTGGCCCCTGGCTCAGGGTGATCAATCAATCAATCAATCAATCAATCGTATTTATTGAGCGCTTACTATGTGCAGAGCACTGTACTAAGCGCTTGGGAAGTACAAATTGGCGTCACATAGAGACAGTCCCTACCCAACAGTGGGCTCACAGTCTAAAAGGGGGAGACAGAGAACAGAACCAAACATACCAACAAAATAAAATAAGTAGGATAGAAATGTACAAGTAAAATAAATAAATAAATAGATAAATAGAGTAATAAATATGTACAACCATATATACATATATACAGGTGCTGTGGGGAAGGGAAGGAGGTAAGACGGGGGGGATGGAGAGGGGGACGAGGGGGAGAGGAAAGAAGGGGCTCAGTCTGGGAAGGCCTCCTGGAGGAGGTGAGCTCTCAGCAGGGCCTTGAAGGGAGGAAGAGAGCTAGCTTGGCGGATTGGCAGAGGGAGGGCATTCCAGGCCCGGGGGATGACGTGGGCCGGGGGTCGATGGCGGGACAGGCGAGAGCGAGGTACAGTGAGGAGATTAGTGGTGGAGGAGTGGCGGTTGCGGGCTGGGCAGTAGAAGGAGAGAAGGGAGGTGAGGTAGGAGGGGGCGAGGTGATGGAGAGCCTTGAAGCCCAGGGTGAGGAGTTTCTGCTTGATGCGCAGATTGATCGGTAGCCATTGGAGGTTTTTGAGGAGGGGAGTAATATGTCCAGAGCGTTTCTGGACAAAGATAATCCGGGCAGCAGCATGAAGTATGGATTGAAGTGGAGAGAGACACGAGGATGGGAGATCAGAGAGAAGGCTAGTGCAGTAGTCCAGACGGGATAGGATGAGAGCTTGAATTAGCAGGGTAGCGGTTTGGATGGAGAGGAAAGGGCGGATCTTGGCAATGTTGCGGAGCTGAGACCGGCAGGTTTTGGTGACGGCTTGGATGTGAGGGGTGAATGAGAGAGCGGAGTCGAGGATGACACCAAGGTTGCGGGCTTGTGAGACGGGAAGGATGGTAGATCAGACTCAAGGTCTGTGGTCTTGTCAGAAAGCAGCAGGGATCCAGGGGAGACAATACAGGCTGAGCCTCCCTGCATCTTTTCCCCTGGCTTCCACACCTTGGCTTTGAATTGAGAAGTAGTATTGCCTAGTGGATAGAGCACAGGCCTAAGATGATGATGATAATGGTATTTAAGCGCTTACTATTTGCCAAGCACTTTTCTAAGCGCTGGGGTAGATACAAAGTAATCAGTTTGTCCCAAGTGAGCCTCACGGTTTTCATCCCCCTTTTACTGATGAGGTAACTGAGGCACAGAGAACTGAAGTGACTTGCCCAAAGTCACACAGCTGACTAGTGGTGGGGAGTTAGAACAGCCTGGGTTCTAATCCCACAGCCACTTGTCTGCTGTGTGACCTTGGGCACATCACTTTACTTTGGGCCTCAGTTACTTCATCCATGAAATGGGGATGAAAACTGTGAGGCCCCAAGTGGGACACAGTCCCAGACTAAGCCCCCATTTTCCTCTGGTCTCCCTTCCCGCTCCATCACTCCAACTCGCTCCCATGGATCTACCCCCCTCCCTGCCCCACAGCACTTGTGTATGTATGTACATATTTATAATTCCATTTATTTTTATCAATGATGTGTATATGTGTATAATTATTTTTATTTATAATAATGCTACTTAGGCCTGTTCAGCGTGGCTTAGCAGAAACAGCACAGGCTTGGGAGTCAGAGGTCACGGGTTCTAATTCTGGCTCTGCCGCTTGTCAGTTGTGTGACTTTGGGCAAGTCATTTAACTTCTTTGTGTCTCAGTTACCTCATCTGAAAAATTGGGATTAAGGCTGTGAGCCCTACGTGGGACAACCTGATTACCTTATATCTACCCAAATGCTTAGAACAGTCCTTGGCACATAGTAAACACTTAACAAATATCATCATTATTATTGCTTGTTTTGATGTCTGTCTCCCCCCTTCTAGACTGTGAGCCCGTTGTGGGCAGGGATTGTTTCTATTTGTTGCTGAATTGTACTTCCCAAGCATCTAGTATAGTGCTCTGCACACAGTAAGTGCTCAGTAAGTGCTTCACCTCATCTGTAAAATGGGGATTAAGACTCTGAGCCCCCTGTGGGACAACCTGATCTCCTTGTAACCTCCCCAGTGCTTAGAACAGTGCTTTGCACATAGTAAGCGCTTAATAAATGCCATTATTATTGTTATTATTATAATTATTAATACAAATGAATGAATGAATGACATAGACTGTGTCTAACCTGATCAGCTTATATTTACCCCAGATCTTAGTATGGTACCTGGCACCTAGTAAGCGCTTAACAAATGCTATAAAAAAATTGTGGAAGGGGAGAGGGCAGGTGTCCAGTCCTCCCACTTCGAGGGGAGGCTCTCTGCATGTGGTCATGCTGAACCAGAAAAGTCAGAGAGCAGCCCCTAGGTTGACAGGCCAGTGGTGCTGGGAACCCCAGCCTCAAAGACTGTAAGCTCCTTTTTATTTTATGGTATTTAAGTGCTTACTGTGTGTCAGACACTATTTCTCTGCTCTTCCTCCCCTCCCCATCGTTCCTACTCCCTCCCTCTGCTCTACTCCCTTCTCTGCCCACAGCACTTGTGGATATTTGTACATATTTATTCCTCTATTTATTTTATTAATGGTGTGCATATAGCTATAATTCTGCTTATTTTGATGTATTGATCCCTGTCTACTTGTTTTGTTTTGTTGTCTGTCTCCCCCTTCTAGACTATGAGCCCGTTGTTGGGTAGGGATTGTCCCTATCTGTTGCCGATTGTACTTTCCAAGCACTTAGTACAGTGCTCTGCACACAGTAAGCACTCAGTAAATACGACTGAATGAATGAATGAAAGGTGGCCAATCTGGAATTAGAACCCTGGTCTCCTGACTCCCACTCCTGTGATCTTTTCATTCATTCAGTCATACTTACTGAGTGCTTAATATGTGCAGAGCACTGCACTAAGCACTTGGGAAAATACAATGCAACAACAAATGGACACATTCCCTATCCACAATGTTTTATTTTTATGGTATTTCATTCATTCATTCAATCGTATTTTTTGAGCACTTACTGTGTGCAGAGCACTGTACTAAGCGCTTGGGAAGTACAAGTTGGCAACATATAGAGATGGTCCCTGCTCAACAGCGGGCTCAGGCACTCAGTATCTGCCTTTCGCTGAACTAAGCACAGGAGGAGATACAAGTTAATCAGGTTGGACGCAGTCTATGTCCCATGTGGGCCTCACAGTCTGGGTCCTCATTTTACAGATGAGGTAACTGAGGCACAGAGAAGCAAGGTGTCTTGCCCCAAGTCACACAGCAAACAAGTAGCAGAGTAGGATTAGAAGCCAGGTCACTAGCCCGTACTGCTAACACAATCAGTTCAGACCAAGGACAGAAACCTCTGCAGGCCTCATACTGGGTGAGGTGGAGGGATTGGTTTGGATGTGGTTTGTGCTGAGCAGAATCCCCTCCACTTCTGCACTGTTGGACCACGTGGCCATCATGCTTGTATCATGTGGCAATCATGCATGCGGCATGTAGAAGTCACACATCCGGTAAGTCACTCCATTGTCCTGCTTTTGACAACAACACACATGGAGTTCCAGTAAGAGAGCCCCCACCTCGTAAAAAAAAGGGGAAGAGCCCCCACATTGGCCTTATATAATTAACCAATTCAAGAAGAAGTTGACGTGTCCAGTGACCCACAACAATGCGGTTTGCTGGTTAGCCTTGACATTGGTTTAGGGTCCAGCCCGCGGCACAACATCCATTGCCTTCTGGACCCATTGTTATGTCTTCTAACACTCAGTCAATCAGTCATTTATTGAGTGCTGACTGCATGCAAAGCAATGTGCTAAGCACTTGGGAGAGTACAATATAACAATAAACATACACACTCCCTTCCCCAACAAGTTTACGGTCTAGAGGGAGAGTCAAATATTAATATAAACAAATACATTTCAGCTATGTACATAAATGCTGTGGGGCTGGGAGGGAAGATGAATAAAGGCAGCAAGTCAGGGTGACGCAGAAGGGAGGAGGAGAAGAGGAAAGGAGGGTGCAGTCAGGGAAGGCCTCTTGGAGGACATGTGCCTACAATAAGGCTTTGAACCTGGGAAGAGTTATTGTCTGTCAGATCTGAGGAGGCAGCACCTTCTAGGTCTGAGGCAGGATGTGGGCAAGAGCTAGGTGGTGAGAGATATGTGATCAAGGAACAGGAGACTGGCAAGGTGAGGTAGGAGGGGGCAAGGTGATTGAATGCTTTAAAGCCAATGGTGAGGAGTTTCTGTTTGATGTGGAGGTGGAGTGGCAACGACTGGAGTTTCTTGAGGAGTTGGGAAAAACGGTCTGAAACTTTTTGTGGGAGAATTATCCTTGCCCATCCCCGTTTCCTCCCTGAAGGTGGGCTTCCTTGCCTCCGACGCCAGTCTGAGAGATCTAGGGCATTCCTAAGGTGTGTCAACATATTTTGGGCTGTCCCCCAGTTGGGAGCCTGTCGTTGGGTAGGGACCGTCTGTATATGTTGCCAATTTGTACTTCCCAAGTGCTTAGTACATGCTCTGCACACAGTAAGTGCTCAATAAATACGACAATGAATGAATGAATGGGAGGCTGGGGTCGGGTCAGCTAGTATGACTTTTGGGGACTGATGTCTGAAGAGAGAGGGTAAGGTTGTCCTGCTCCTTGCCACTATCAAGAGTTTTCCTAGTGGTGATGGGGTTACCTATTCTTTATTTTCCCACTATTGTCTTTTCTCAGTTGTGTTGGTCCTTATCCCATCATCCTTTTGTGTTCTAGTTACTGCTGTGTGGCTTCCGGTAACTTCCTTTTGTGTTATTGCCAGGAACTGGCGGCCTTACCCTGTTCACTCTCCTGATCCTTCCACGGGTCTTCATACGGAGAGTTCTCCAACCATCAGTTATAGGACCCCTTCACTGCAATGCCTAGTTTCCCTTAAATGGTCGCCTCAAGCTGCCATAATAATAATTATAATAATAACAATAATGATTACAATGCATCATACTTATTGAGCACTTACTGTGTGCAGAGCACGGAACTAAGTGCTTGCGAGAGTGCAGTATAACAGAGTTGGTAGACATGATCCCTACTCACAATGAAGCAGCATGGCTCAGTGGAAAGAGCCCGGGCTTGGGAGTCAGAGGTCATGGGTTCTAATCCAGCTCTGCCACTTGGCAGCTGTGTGACTTTGGGCAAGTCACTTAACTTATCTGGGCTTCAGTTACCTCATCTGTAAAATGGGGATTAAGACTATGAGCCCCACATGGGACAACCTGATCACCTTGTACCCTCCCCAGTGCTTAGAACAGTGCTTTGCACATAGTAGGTGTTTAACAAATGCCATCCACCACTTGTCTGCTGTGTGACCTTGGGCAAGTCACTTTACTTCTCTGGGCCTCGGTTCCCTCATCTGTAAAATGGGGATTGAAACTGTGAGCCCCTCGTGGGACAGGGACTGTGTTCAAACCAATTTGCTTCTATCCACCCCAGCACTTAGTACAGTGCCGGGCACATAGTAAGTGCTTAACAAATACCATAAAAATAATAATAATAACAATGAGCTGAGCCCAGTACTAAGTGCTGGAATGATACAAAGTCATCATATTGGGCACAGAATACTCCATTCCACTCTCTTCTTCCTGTAGTTAAACCTTGGGAAAGATTGATTTGGACTTAATAATGGTAATTCTCCTAATCAGAGTAGATGGCAGTTTACTGCTTTTTGATCCTGGTCTCTTTAAAGTGCCTGTGTTGACCTCCCAGTGAGTTTCTTCTGTCCAGAACACCTTTCCTAACAAAACACAGCAATTTGACACGAAGATAGCAACAGGAAAAAACTAAGAGGGTGCGGACTTGTCTCTTATTAACTTGTGCCCAGTGAAATTTAGCATTTTGGTCTTTTGTGCTTTAATGGAATATTTCTCCTTGTTCCCTAGAGTCATAATAACAATAATAATTACAATAGTGCTATTTGTTAAACTCTTACTATGTAACAGGCACTATACTGAGCACTGGGGTGGATAAAAACAGACTGGGTTGGACACAGTCCCTGTCCCACATGGGGCTCACAGATTCAATATCCATTTTACAGATGAGGTAACTGAGGCATGGTGAAGTGAGTTGCCCAAGACCACACAGCAGACAAGTGGTGAAACAGGGATTAGAACTCAGGCCTCGGGCTCTATTCACTACGCAATGCTGCTTCCTCCCAGCCTGCGGACATATGAACAGAGGTTTGACCTCAGCCTCCTCAGGGAGACAACTGCATCCATCCAAAGTACTCCATCTTACTTGGAGGGGCTCGGGGAGACCCTCTTGAAGCAGCTGTACACGGCAGTTTTCTTAGTTGTTTTACTGCTGACTGTTGTAATAGCATGATGCTAAATTGATTTTTCCCCCAACCCTGATTTCCTATTATTAAGTTCCACATTAGCCTCGTTCCCTTCTGCTCTGAAAGATCAAAGAGAGGATAGCGGGAGCTCTTCGGAAATAGCCAACTTTCAAAATAAGTGCTCACAGAGGGGCATAAGAACTGAGGGGAAACAGGCTTCTAGCATTAACGTATATGAAACATGTTCTCGCTGAGCTCAGTAGTTGCCACCGTAATGGTAACCAGGTGACTTATCTCGTTCTGGCCATAATCAGAAATGTGTATTACGCAGTAAGCCTTTTTAAATTTTAACGAGAAGAAATGGTTAGATATTGGATTTCTTTGGGGGGAAATATAGTAACAAAACTGTTCATTTCTGTTAGGGGAAAAAAACCAGGTCATTTATAATAACACATTCTCTCCATTACCCAGCAGGGTTCGGCATACAGTCCTTTCTCCTCAGTTGGGGTCACCATCTTGTAGCACTCCATGTTGGTCCATCCTATTTTGCCTGAGCATTGCTAAAGGACATCTTTAATGGAAAACTTCACTAAAGAATTGAGTCTCCATTGGGGGAATGTTACCCTAAGCCTCAAAGGAAGACACGTAGATGAGAAGAGATGAATGGTTGGATGGAGGGATGGATGGATGTCCAGATGGGTGATCTCCCCCATTCAGTCTATACATCACTCTGCTGCCCGGATTATCTTTCTTCAGAAACACACTGAGCGTGTCACTCCCCTCCTCAAAAATCTCAAGTGGTTGCCTAGCAACCTTCACATGAAGCAAAAACTCCTCACTATTGACATCAAAGCTGTCCATCACCTTGCCCCCTCCTACCTCATCTCCCTTCTCTTCTTCTCCAGCCCAGCCAGCACACTCCGCTTCTCTGCCGCCGCTAGCCTCCTCACTGGGCCTCGTTCTCACCTGTCTCACCGTCGACCCCTGGCCCACGTTCTATCTCTGGCCTGAAGTGCCCTCCCTCCACACATCTGCCAAACTCGCTCTTTTTCTCCCTTCAAAGCCCTACTGAGAGTTCACCTCCTCCAGGAAGCCTTCCCAGGCTGAGCCCCTCCCTTTTCCTCTGCTCTTCCTCCCCCCATCACCCCCACTCCCTCCCTCTGACCTACCCCCTTCCCTTCCCCACAGCTCATGTGTATATTTGTACATATTTATTACTCTATTAATGATGTGTATATAGCTATAATTCCATTTATTCTGATGGTATTGTCACCTGTCTACTTGTTTTGTTTTCTTGTTTGTCTCCCCCCTCTAGACTGTGTACCTGTTGTTGGGTAGGGACTGTCCCTATATGTTGCCGACTTGTACTTCCCAAGTGCTTAGTACAGTGCTCTGCACACCGTAAGCGCTCAATAAATACTATTGAATGAATGCATGTTCTGCACACAGTAAGTGCTCAATAAGTGCGATTGAATGAATGAATAACTGGATAGACAGAGGTGAGGGTGGATGGATGCATGGGCAGGTGGACAGTTGGGTAGACAAATTGATGGGTGCCCATTTATAGATAGGGTATGGGTCTACCAACTCTATTGTATTGTACTCTACCAAGTGCTTAGTACAGTGCTCTCTGCACAGTAAACTGTCAATGAAGACCACTGACTGATGGGTGAATGAATGGATAAATAGGCAGGTGGTTGGATGGGTGGATTCATGGATCTTCATTGTTTAAGTAAACGCTTCCCCAGCAATGGGGATTTTTGTCTGTTTCTCTGATCAACATGCAGAGCCCCACATGGGATAGGGACTGTGTCCAACCTGATTTGCTTTTATCCATCCCAGCGCTTAGTGCATTGCCTGGCACATAGTAAGCACTTAATACATACCGTAATTATTATATCATTATACTTATAGCCCCTCAGGCCAGATTCCTGAGAAGCAGAGTGGCTCAATGGAAAGAGAATGGGTTTTGGAGTCAGAGGTCATGGGTTCAAACCCTGACTCCGCCAATTGTCAACTGTGTGACTTTGGGTAAGTCATTTAACTTCTCTGGGCCTCAGTTATCTCATCTGTAAAATGGGGATAAAGACTATGAGCCCCCTGTGGAACAATATGATCAACTTGTAACCTCCCCAGTGCTTAGAACAGTGCTTTTCACATAGTAAGTGCTTAATAAATGCCATTATTATTATTATTATTATTCCCAATCCAAACTTTTGATCTCATATCTGTCCTCAGTCTTACTGGTATTGTTTTGTTGTCCGTCTACCACTTCTAGACTGTGAGCCCATTGTTGGCTAGGGACCGTCCCTATATGTTGCCAACTTGTACTTCCCAAGTGCTTAGTACAGTGCTCTGCACACAGTAAGCACTCAATAAATACGATTGAATGAATGAATGAATTGTTCTTGTTTTGTTTTTTCTCTCTCTCTTGCCCCAGGGTAGGAGTTGGGGCCAGTTAAAACTGAACTGTCCTAACCATGGAGATGTATTCATCAGGACTGTGCATCCTTCGGAAGGTATAATTCATCTTGTAAATTCACCGCCCGTTAAAAGGAATGGGAAAAGATAGTTGCCTCTTTCTTTTGTTTTCTTGGGGATTCTGTGCTAAATCAACTTGGTGCCTTGTAGCCCAAGGAGGCCTGGCTTGGAAAATGCAGCTTCAGAGTCGTTCTAGTCCAAATGCTGAAAGAACAAAAGGAACGTGTTTTGACTTGCATGTGTTAATTCCTTTTTGAAAGAGAAAGGGGAGTTGGGGGGGGACGGGACGGACTTTATGTCAAGGGTCAAACAGCCAGTCCTCTAAGCCAATCTGGGCATCCAAAAGAGGGCAAGAGCAGCCACTGGTTTCAGCGTGGTCCCAGGAGCATTCCAGATCACTATGACTACTAACAACTGTGGTATTTGATAAGCACTTTTTTTTGATGGCATTTATTAAGCGTTTACTATGTGCAAAGCACTGTTCTAAGCGCTGGGGAGTTTACAAGGTGATCAGGTTGCTCCACGGGGGGCTCAGTCTTAATCCCCATTTTACAGATGAGGGAACTGAGGCCCAGAAAAGTGAAGTGACTTGCCCAAAGTCACACAGCTGACAAGTGGCGGAGGTGGGATTTGAACCGATGACCTCTAACTCCAAAGCCCAGGCTCTTTCCACTGAGCCACGCTGCTTCCCCACTTGCTCTATGCCATGCACTATACTAAGCACTGGAGTAGAACTCGAATAATTAGGACTCTTCTAGTGCTCAGTCACTCCATCATGTTCATTAAGCGCTTATTGCATGCAGAGCACTGTACTAAGCACTTGGGAGAATACAATATCTGTTAAAAGAAGCAGCCTGGTTCAGTGAAAAGAGCACGGGCTTGGGAGTCAGAGGTCATGCATCAGGCAGAAACAACTCACCCTGGGCTTCAAGGCTGTCCATCACCTCGCCCCCTCCTACCTCACCACCCTTCTCTCCTTCTACAGCCCACCCCACACACTCCGCTCCTCTGCTGCTAATCTCCTCACTGTGCCTCGTTCTTGCCTTTCCCGCTGTCAACCCCGGGCCCATGTCATCCCCCTGGCCTGGAATGCCCTCCCTCCCCACATCCGCCAAGCTAGCTCTTTTCCTCCCTTCAAGGCCCTACCTGAGCTCACCTCCTCCAGGAGGCCTTCCCAGACTGAGCCCCCTCCTTCGTCTCCACCTCCTCCCCATCTCCATCCCCCCCGCCTTACCTCCTTCCCCTCCCCACAGCACCTGTATATATGTATATATGTTTGTATGTATTTATTACTCCATTCATTCATTCAATCGTATTTATTGAGCGCTTACTGTGTGCAAAGCACTGTACTAAGCGCTTGGGAAGTACAAGTTGGCAATATATAGAGACAGTCCCTACCCAACAGTGGGCTCACAGTCTAGAAGGGGGAGACAGACAACAAAACAAAACATATTAACAAAATGAAATAAATAGAATAAATATGTACAAGTAAAATAAATGGAGTAATAAATACATACAAACATATATACATATATACATGTTCTGTAGGGAAGGGAAGGAGGTAAGGTGGGGGGATGGAGAGGGGGAGGAGGGGGCTCGGTCTGGGAAGGCTTCCTGAAGGAGGTGAGCTCTCAGTAGGGCTTTGAAGGGAGGAAGAGTGTTAGCTTGGCGGATGGGCAGAGGGAGGGCATTCCAGGCCCAGGGGATGACGTGAGCCGGGGGTCGATGGCGGGACAGGCGAGAACGAGGCCTAACGGTGAGGAGATTAGCGGCGGAGGAGTGGAGGGTGCGGGCTGGGCTGGAGAAGGAGAGAAGGGAGGTGAGGTAGGAGGGGGCGAGGTGATGGACAGCCTTGAAGCCCAGGGTGAGGAGTTTCTGCCTGATGCCTAGGTTGATTGGTAGCCACTAGAGATTTTTGAGGAGGGGAGTAACATGCCCAGAGCGTTTCTGGACAAAGACAATCCAGGCAGCAGCGTGAGGTATGGATTGAAGTAGGGAGAGACAGGAGGATGGAAGATTGGAGAGGAGGCTGATACAGTAATCCAGACGGGATAGAATGAGAGCTTGAATGAGCAGGGTAATAATAATAATAATAATGGCATTTATTAAGCACTTACTATGTGCAAAGCACTGTTCTAAGTGCTGGAGAGTTTACAAGGTGATCAGGTTGTCCCACGGGGGGCTCACAGTCTTAATCCCCATTTTACAGATGAGGTAACTGAGGTCCAGAGAAGTTAAGTGACTTGCCCAAAGTCACACAGCTGACAAGTGGCAGAGCTGGGATTTGAACCCCTGACCTCTGACGCCAAAACCCGTGCTCTTTCCACTGAGCCACGCTGCGGTTTGGATGGAGAGGATAGGCCGGATCTTGGCAATGTTGCGGAAGTGAGACTGGCAGGTTTTGGTGACGGATTGGATGTGAGGGGTGAACGAGAGAGCGGAGTCGGTTGCGGGCTTGTGAGATGGGAAGGATGGTAGTGCTGTCAACAGTGATGGGAAAGTCAGGGAGAGGGCAGGGTTTGGGAGGGACGATAAGGAGTACAATCTTGGACATATTGAGTTTTAGTTGGCGGGCAGACATCCAGATGGAGATGTCCTGAAGGCAGGAGGAGATGCGAGCCTGGAGGGAGGGAGAGAGAGCAAGGGCAGAGATGTAGATTTGGGTGTCATCAGCGTAGAGATGATAGTTGAAGCTGTGGGAGAGAATGAGATCACCAAGGGAGTGAGTGTAGATCAAGAACAGAAGGGGACCAAGAACTGAAACTTGAGGAACCCCTACAGTAAGGGGATGGGAGGGGGAGGAGGAGCCCGCAAAAGAGACTGATAATGAACAACCAGAGAGATAAGAGGAGAACCAGGAGAGGACAGAGTCTGTGAAGCCAAGGTCGGATAGCGTGTTGAGGAGAAGGGGGTGGTCCACAGTGTGGAAGGCAGCTGAGAGGTCGAGGAGGATTAGGATAGAGTTTGAGCCATTTTGATTTGTCAAGCAGGAGGTCATTGGTGACTTTTGAGAGGGAAGTTTCCATGGAATGTAGGGGACGGAAGCCAGACTGGAGGGGGTCGAGGAGAGAATTGGTGTTGAGGAATTCGAGGCAACGCGTGTAGACGATTCTATTCATTTATTTTATTTGTACATATTTATTCTATTTATTTTATTTTGTTAATATGTTTTGTTGTCTGTCTCCCCCTTCTAGACTGTGAGCCCACTGTTGGGTAGGGACCATCTCTATATGTTGCCAACTTGTACTTCCCAAGCGCTTAGTACAGTGCTCTGCACACAGTAAGCACTCAATAAATACGATTGAATGAATGAAAAGGTCATGGTTTTGAGTCCTGGCTCTGCCGCTTGTCTGCTGTGTGACTTTGGGGAAGTCACTTAACTTCTCTGTGCCTCAGTTACCTCATCTGTAAAATAGGGATTAAGACTGTGAGCCCCACATGGGACAACCTGATAACCTTGTATCCTCCCCAGTGCTTAGAACAGTGCTTCACACATAGTAAGTGTTTAACAAATGCCAAAATGCCATCATTATTATTATAGTATCGTAATATAACAGACAGATTCCCTGTCCACAATAAGCTGACAGCCTAGAGGGGGAGGCAGACATTAATATAAATAAAACAATAATGATGGTATTTGTTAAGTACTTACTATGTGCCAAGCACTGTTCTAATCACCCGGGGAAGAAACAAGGTAATCAGGTTGTCCCACGTCGGGCTCACAATCTTCATCCTCATTTTACAGCTGAGGTCACTGAGGCACAGAGAAGTGAAGTGACTTGCCCAAAGTCACAAAGCTGACAAGTGACAAAGGTGGGATTAGAACCCATGATCTCTGACTCCCAAGCCCGGGGATTTGCCACTAAGCCACCCTGCTTCTCAAATTAATTACTCATCTATACATAAGTGAAGTGCTGTGGGGCTAGGAGGGGGGATGAATAAAGCGAGCAAGTCAAAGCGACATAGAAAGGAGGTGAAGAAAGGGAAAAGTGGTGTTTGTTAGGGAAGGCATCTTGGAGGAGTTGTGCCTTAAAACAGCCTTGGAAGCAGGGGAGAGTCATTGTGTCTTCCTACTCCCAGTCTATGTAGGAAGGAAAATAATAATAATGGCATTAGCTGAGTGCTTACTATGTGCCAAGCACTGTTCTAAGCATTTGGGGGGATACAAGGTCATCAGATTTTCCCACATGGGGCTCACAGTCTTAATCCCCATTTTACAGATGAGGTAACAGAGAAGTTAAGTGACTTGCCCCAAATCACCCAGATGACAAGCAAAAATTGCTCACTCTCAGCTTCAAGGCTCTCCATTCCCTCACCCCCTCTTACCTCACCTCCCTTCTCTCCTTCTCCAGCCCAGCCCACACCCTCCGCTTCTCTGCCACTAACCTCCTCACTGTACCTCTTTCTCCCCTGTCCCGCCGTTGACCCCCGGCCCATGTTGGTTTTGTTCTCTGTCACCCCCTTTTAGACTGTGAGCCCACTGTTGGGTAGGGACTGTCTCTGTATGTTGCTGATTTGTACTTCCCAAGCGCTTAGTACAGTGCTCTGCACATAGTAAGCGCTCAATAAATGCGATTGATGATGATGATTGATGATGATGATGTCCTTTTCCTTGGCCTGGCATGCTCTCCCTTCACATATCTGCCAAGCTAGCTCTCTTCCTCCTTTCAAAGCCCTACTGAGAGTTCACCTCCTCCAAGAGGCCTTCCCAGACTGAGCCCCCTTTTTCCTCTCCTCCCCATTGGATTAAACACTGGGATTTTGTTTTGTTTTGTTGTCTGTCTCCCCCTTCTAGACTGTCAGCCCATTGTTGGGTAGGGACCTTCTCTATATGTTGCCGACTTTACTTCCCAAGCACTTAGTACAGTGCTCTGCACACAGTAAGTGCTCAATAAATACGATTGATTGAATGAATGAATGAATGACAAGTGGCAGTGTTGGGATTAGAAAATAGGCATTTCTATTTTGAATACCTATTTTGCAAATAATAATAATAATAATAATAATAATAATGGCATTTATTAAGCGCTTACTATGTGCAAAGCACTGTTCTAAGCGCTGAGGGAACTCATGCATGGTCCCGTTAAGGGACTCACCCAAGGTCACAGAGCAGGTAAATGTCAAAGCTGGGATTAGAACCCAGGACCTCTGACTCCCATGCATATGCTCTTTCCACTGTGGTCACACAGCTTCAAAATCAGTGACCACATCAATTTTCTTTTAGTTTGAGCAGCAGGAGGAAGAGGAGGAGGAGTATTTATTGCACATCCCCTGGGTGCAGTAACTCTACTAGATGCCTGGGAAGCCCAGAAGGGTGAAGTGACCCATTCCCTGCCCCTAAGGAGCTGAGATTTTAATAGGGGAGACAAGCATAAGAATATTTACAACTAGAGTGGTCCCAAATGAAGTGGATCTAGGTACATGGGTGCTAAGGAGGGGGGAAATAAGTTCTGGAGGTGGTTGAAGGGTTGATCTGGCACAAGACTGGGAAAACCTTGTTGAAGGAGTTGGAACAACAACAATAATAATACTTGTGGTATTTGTTAACCGCTTATTCATTTAATCATATTTATTGAGTGCTTACTGTGTGCAGAGCATTGTACTTCCCAGACTGAGCCCCTTCTTTCCTCTCCCCCTCGTCCCCCTCTCCATCCCTCCATCTTACCTCCTTCCCTTCCCCACAGCACCTGTATATATGTATATATGTTTGTACATATTTGTTACTCTATTTATTTATTTATTTATTTTACTTGTACATATCTATTCTATTTATTTTATTTTGTTAATATGTTTGGTTTTGTTCTCTGTCTCCCCCTTTTAGACTGTGAGCCCACTGTTGGGTAGGGACTGTCTCTATATGTTGCCAACTTGTACTTCCCAAGCGCTTAGTACAGTGCTCTGCACACAGTAAGCGCTCAATAAATACGATTGATGATGATGATGATACTAAACACTTGGGAAGTACAATTAGAGAATTGTGCAATTACAACACAGTTACAAGTAGAGAAGCAGCGTGGCTCAGTGGAAAGAGCACAGGCTTTGGAGTCAGTGGTCATGGGTTCAAATCCCTGCTCCACCAATTGTCAGCTGTGTGACTTTGGGCAAGTCACTTAAGTTCTCTGTGCCTCAGTTACCTAATCCGTAAAATGGGGATTGACTGTGAGCGCCCCTTGGGACAACGTGATCACCTTGTAACCTTCCCAGTGCTTAGAACAGTGCCTTGCACATAGTAAGCACTTAATAAATGCCATTATTATTATTATTATTATTACTATTATTATTATTACAATTCAGCAACAAATGGAGAAATTCCTGCCCACAGTGGGCTCACAGTCTAGAAGAGGGGAGACAGACATCAAAACAAACAGACATTAGTGGCATCATTATAAATAAATAGAATTACAGATACATTCATATTAATAAAAATAAATAGAATTATAATTATAAATATGTACCTATATACACAGTGCTGTGGGGTGGGGAGTGGGTAGAGCAGAGGGAGGGAGTCGGGGTGATGGGGAGGGTGAGTTGGCTTCCACTGATCCAGGAGAGGGGCAGACCAAAGGAACCTGTAAAGAGTAGCAAATTCCCTGCATCGTTTGGGGCAGGTAGGCTGATGGAGATTTTCTTAGAACTCGAGCTGAGGCAAATGACTTCCCAACCTCATTTGTTCAGGCCCCCTCTTCCTTTACAGCTGTCGGTCATCCTGTTCCAATTACACCCCTCCCTCCACTCACTGCCCAACCTGACTTGATTGCCTCCATCTGACTCTAGCTCCCTTTATGGGTTCCCACGTGCCTCTGCTCTCTTTTCTACCCCCTGGATCTTTGGTCCCCCTTCCCCTCAGCTCCCTTCTGCTTCACCTTGATTCACTCGTTTTGCTCTTTCCCCTCTTCCCCTCCCCACAGCACTTATAATTCTATTTATATTGATGCCTGTTTCCTTGTTCTGATGTCTGTCTCCCCCCACCCCCAAGACTGTAAACCCATTGCGGGCAGGGAATGTCTTTATTATTGTATTGTACTTTCCAAGCGCTTAGTACAGTGCTCTGCACACAGTAAGCGCTCAATAAATATCATTGAGTGAGTGAGAGAGTGAGTAGAGGAAAAGGGGGACTCGGTCTGGGAAGGCCTCCTGGTGGAGGTGAGGTTTCAGTAGGGCTCTGAAGTGGGGAAGAGAGCTAATTTGGTGGATGTGAGGAGGAAGGGCATTCCAGACCAGAGGTAGGACGGGGGCCAGGGGTCGACGGAGGGACAGGTGAGAATGAGGCCCAATGAGAAGGTTGCTATGTGCCAAACACTACTAAGTGCCGGAGAAGATATGAGATAATCAAGTCCCATATGGAGCTCATAGTGTAAGCGGGAGGGAAAACTGGTTTCAAATCCCCATTTCACAGATAAGGGAACCGAGGCCCAGAGAAGTGAAATGACATGCCCGAGGTCACACAGCAGTCATGTGGCCCTCTAGACTGTGAACTCACTGTGGGCAGGGAATGTGTCTGTTGTTGTATTCTCCCAAGTGCTTAGTACAGTGCTTTGCACATAGCTGTGTGAGCCCACTGTTGGGTAGGGACTGTCTCTATATGTTGCCAACTTGTACTTCCCAAGCGCTTAGTACAGTGCTCTGCACAAAGTAAGCGCTCAATAAATACGATTGATTGATTGACTTTGGGCAAGTCACTTAACTTCTCTGTGCCTCAGTTACCCCATCTGTAAAATGGAGATTAGGACTGTTAGCCCCCTGTGGGACAACCTGATAACCTTGTAACCTTCCCAGCGCTTAGAATAGTGCCTTGCACATAGTAAGTGCTTAATAAATGCCATTATTATTATTATTATAGTAAGCGCTCAATAAATATGAGTGACCGAATGCAGAGCCAGGATTGAAAGCCATCCTCCTGCTTCCCAGGCATGGGTTTTTTCTAGCAGGCCACACCACTTCTCAGGAGCTGAATGGGAGGAGAGCTGAGGTTTCCATCTGATGCAGGGAGGAGGGAAATGCCGAGCAAAGAGTTAGAGGCAAGGAAGAATCCAGACTGAGGTACAGCTAGACATTGTCTTGGGAGGAAAAGACAGAGGGAGTTGGAAGACAGTAGGTGACCCTGGGAAAGTTAATTCACTTCTCTGGGCCTCAGTTACCTCCTCTGTAAAATGGGGATTGAGACTGTGAGTCCAACATGGGACAGGGACTCTGTCCATGCCAATTTGCTCGCTTCCATCCCAGTGCTTAGTACAGTGCCGGGCACAAAGTAAGTGCTTAACAAGTACCATAATTATTATTCATAGGTGCAGAGAGTAGGAAGGTCAGTTGAGGAGTGAACGATGGAGATCATTCAATTGATCCATGGTATTTATTATTATTAATATAATAATATTAATCCTTCTAGACTGTGAGCCCACTGTTGGGTAGGGACTGTCTCTATATGTTGTCAACTTGTACTTCCCAAGTGCTTAGTATAGTGCTCTGCACACAGTAAGCGCTCAATAAATACGATTGATGATGATGATAATATTATATTATGGGGCTCACAGCCTCAATCTCCATTTTAAAGATGAGGGAACTGAGGCCCCGAGAAGTGAAGTAACATTCCCAAGGTCACACAGCAGACAAATGGTGGAGCTGGGATTTGAACCATGATCTTCTGACTCTCAGACCAGTGCTCTATCCACTACACCATGCTGCTTCTCCTAAATAAGTGCTATTTACTGAGCACTTACTTTGTGCAGAGCACTGTTCTAAGGTCTTGGGAGAGTACTGTACAAGAGAATTTGTAAACACATTCCCTGCCCAAAATGAGTTTACAGATCCTTAACCAACTGTGAGGCCCGGAGGGTTCTGAAGCTTGTCATGGACAGGGAACGAGTCTACCAGATCTATTGTGGTCTTCCCCTCTATACGGAAAGCTCACTGTGGGCAGCCAACGTGTATCCTACCTCTGCCACTTGTCTGCTGTGTGACCTTGGGCAAGTCATTTCATTTCTCTGTGCCTCAGTTGCCTCATCTGTAAAATGGGGATTAAGACTGTGAGCCCCACATGGGATAACCCGTCCTGCTGTTGACCCCTGGCCCACATCCTTCCTCTGGCCTGGAATGCCCTCCCTCCTCACATCTGCCTCACACTAGCTCACTTCACCCCTTCAAGGCCCTACTGAGAGCTCACCTCCTCCAGGAGGCCGTCCGAGACTGTGCCCCCATCTTCCTCTGCTCCTCCTCCCCTTCCTATCACCCCAACTCCCTCCCTCTGCTGTACTCTCCTCCCTGCCCCACAGCACTTGTGTATATTTGTACATATTTATTATTCTATTTATTTTATTAATGGTGATATTTATTTTATTAATAAATTATATTTACTTTGATGCTATCTACGCCTGCCTAGGATGCCTCAGTTACCCAACTGTATAATGGGGATTGAGACTGTGAGCCCCAGGTGGGACAGGGACTGTGACCAATCTGATTTGCTTGTATCCATCCCAATCAATCAATCAATCGTATTTATTGAGCGCTTACTGTGTGCAGAGCACTGTACTAAGCGCTTGGGAAGTACAAGTTGGCAACATATAGAGACAGTCCCTACCCAACAGTGGGCTCACAGTCTAAAAGTGTTTAGTACAGTGCCTGACACATAATGTATGCTTAACAAACATCACTATTGTTATTATATTAGTTAATCGGATCATACACACTCCATGTTCAACACAGGGCTCACCATCTAAAGAAGCCAGATTTCCAGAGTTCTGTTAAAAGCTGATGTTATACTTCCCCTTTCCTGTAGCCTTCCTCCTCTCCAGAATTTAATCCAGGACCCTGAATCAGAGGGGTATGTCATATTTTGGGGTGGGTGGTGGGGTGGGTTTGTTTTTATTAATGGTATTTAAGTACTTACTAAGTGCCAGGCACTGTACTTTGCGCTGGGATAGAGACAAGGTAACGGGATTGGACACAGTCCCTGTCCCACATAGTGCTCAAAGTTTTAACCCCCATTTTGCAGCTGAGGTAAGTGAGGCACAGAGAAGTTAAGTGATTTACCCAAAGTCACAAAACTGAGATTAGAACCCAGATCCTCTGACTCCCATAAACTATGCTGCTTCACACACAAGTGGTGTTTTGAGAAGCAGCGTGGCTCAGTGGAAAGAGCCCGGGCTTTGGAGTCAGAGGTCATGGGTTCGAATCCCGACTCCGCCACATGTCTGCTGTGTGATCTTAGGCAAGTCACTCAACTTCTCTGGGCCTCAGTTACCTCATCTGTAAAATGGGGATGAAGACTGTGAGCCCCACGTGGGACAACCTGATCACCCTGTATCCTCCCCAGCGCTTAGAACAGTGCTTTGCACGTAGTAAGCACTTACTAAATGCCAATTATTATTATTATTATTATTATTATTTTAGGAATCTCTAAGATGCTAACTTTGGAATAAGAACAACAGTGATTTAGTCCATTTTCAACTTAATGTTGCATTTGTGTTTTCTAAACTACTAGACTTCTTCAGTCCTGTCGTAACAACATGGCTTGGTGGATAGAGCACAGGCATGGGAGTCAGAAGCTGTGGGTTCTAATCCCAGCTCTGCCACTAGTCTGCTCTGTGACCTTGGGTAAGTCACTTCACTTCTCCGGGTCTCAGTTACCTCATCTGTAAAATGGGGATTGAGACTGTGAGCCCCATGTGGGACAGGCACTGTGTCCAACCTGGTTTGCTTGTATCCTCCCCAGCACTTAATAAATACCCCGAATATAATTATAATTCTTCAGGATATACCAAATGAAGATTTCCTTTAAATCATGATTTAATTGAGTTGTTCTTGGCAGTGGATAGACAATAATTCGTGGAAACTAAACCCTTAAATGCTTTCCCTTTATTTCGATCAAGAAGAGTTTTTTTAGCTTCTCCTAGATGCAGAACACTGTATAGCTACATCCCGGTTAATGCTCTTAATTAGGTCCATAAAAATAGATTGTCAAGTGAAAGAGTGCAATATAAAGTGCAGTTTCCCCTACGAAACCATATTAAGTACGTCAATGCAATCCCCAGATCTAAAATATTGAACAAGACCGTATAAAGATATTTTCAGAAGTGATTTAAAAAATCACAGTACTTCCACATCCAAAAATCAATTGTAATGTGTCAGTAATTGAATACTGTTTTAATTCAATTATTATGAGTGTATATGTAAATAATCACATAATTGTATGTGTAAATAATTATTTTTCAGCATGTTACTTTTCACATTCTATTCAGCTAAAGGGTATCAAGATTTGCTATTATCTGCACTGAATAGGTAAATGTCATGCTAAATTGGAATGGGTTTTTTATCACTCTGTGCAATTTAGTCCAGATATAGTAAGTGCTTAACAAATGCCATAAGGGAAAAAAAGAGGGGGAGGGGGGAGGGAAAAGAAGTTGCTTAAGATGAGGTCATCTTTGTAACATCATTGCATTGTGCCAGGGGATGAAGAATTAGAGTTGGGTTGGGGAGGGAAGGTACATTCATTCATTCATTCATTCATTCATTCAATCGAATTTATTGAGCACTCACTGTGTGCAGAGCACTGAACTAAGCACTTTGGAAATACAAATCGGCAACATATAGAGAAAGTCCCTACCCAACAACGGGCTTACAGTCTAGAAGGGGGAGACAGACAACAAAACAAGTAAACAGGTGTCAATAACATCAGAATAAATAGAATTATAGCTATATACATGCCATTAATAAAATAGAGTAATAAATATGTACAAATATACACAAAGGTTGATGAGTGACACTTAGGGAAGGCAAAGCAGGCAACATAAAGCAACATGAAAAGGCAAAGACAGGAATAAATACCTTAGGAGTCACAGATTCAGCTCCCTACCACCCTGGCTGGGCTGTATGGAGCTTTTCATTTTTTTTTCTAATGGTATTACTTAAGCACTTACTATGCATCAGGCAATATTCTAAGTTCTGGGGTAGATACAAGATACCCATGTTGGACACCGTCCCTGTCCCACATGAGGCGCACAGTCTTAATCCCCATTTTACAGATGAGGTAACTGAGGCATGGAGAAGTAATAATATTAATTATCACCATTAATTAATAATATAATTATTAAATATAATTCATATAAGTCTATTAATAAATATGACTAACATTATAATAGTTAGTAATATTAATTATGGTCTTTAAGTGCTTGCTATGTGCAAAGTCCTGTACTAAGCGCTGGCATGAATACAAGCAAATCAGGTTGGACACAGTCCCTGTCCCACATAATAATAATAATAATAATAATAATAATAATAATAATTATTATTATTATTATTATTATTATTATTGTGGTGTTAAGCACTTAATATGTGCCAGACACTATTCTAAGTGCTGGGGTAAATACAAGATACCTTGGTTGACACAGTCCCTGTCCTACATGGGGCTCAAAATCTTAATCTCTATTTTACAGATGAGGTAACTGAGGCACAGAGATACTTATGGTATTTGTTAAGCACTTATTATGTGCAAGGCACTGAACTTAGTGCCGGGGGAAATACAGAAAATCGGGTTGAACACAGTCCTTGTCCCACATAGTGCTCAAAGTCTTAATCCCCATTTTGCAGTTGAGGTAACTGAGGCAGAGAGAGGTTAAGTGATTTGCCCAAAGTCCCACAACAGATGAGTGGCAGAGCACAGATTAGAACCCTGATCCTTCTGACTCCCATGCCTTCTAGACTATGAGCCCGTTGTTGGGTAGGGACAGTCTCTATATTTTGCTGATTGGTACTTCCCAAGTGCTTAGTACAGTGCTCTTCACACAGTAAGTGCCCAATAAATATGATTGAATGAAATAATAATAATAGTCAATCATATTTATTGAACACTTACTGTGTGCAGAGCACTGTACTAAACGCTTGGGAAGTACAAGTTGGCAACATATAGAGACAGTCCCTACCCAATAGTGGGCTCACAGTCTAAAAGGGGGAGAGAGAGAACAAAACCAAACATACTAACAAAATAAAATAAATAGAATAGATATGTACAAGTAAAATAAATAAATGAATAAATAGAGTAATAAATATGTACAAACATATATACATATATACAGGTGCTGTGGGGAAGGGAAGGAGGTAAGATGGGAGGAATGGAGAGGGGGACGAGGGGGAGAGGAAGGAAGGGGCTCAGTCCGGGAAGGCCTCCTGGAGGAGGTGAGCTCTCAGTAGGGCCTTGAAGAGAGGAAGAGAGCTAGCTTGGCGGATGGGCAGAGGGAGGGCATTCCGGGCCTGGGGGATGACGTGGGCCGGGGGTCGATGGCGGGACAGGCGAGAACGAGGTACGGTGGGGAGATTAGCAGCAGAGGAGCGGAGGGTGCGGGCTGGGCTGTAGAAGGAGAGAAGGGAGGTGAGGTGGGAGGGGGCGAGGTGATGGATGGACAGCCTTGAAGCCCAGGGTGAGGAGTTTCTGCCTGTTGCACAGATTGATTGGTAGCCACTGGAGACTTTTGAGGAGGGGAGTAACATGCCCAGAGCGTTTCTGGACAAAGACAATCTGGACAGCAGCATGAAGTATGGATTGAAGTGGGGAGAGACACGAGGATGGGAGATCAGAGAGAAGGCTGATGCAGTAGTCCAGACGGGATAGGATGAGAGCTTGAATGAGCAGGGTAGCGGTATGGATGGAGAAGAAAGGGCGGATCTTGGCAATGTTGCGGAGCTGAGACCAGCAGGTTTTGGTGACGGCTTGGATGTGAGGGGTGAATGAGAGAGCAGAGTCGAGGATGACACCAAGGTTGCGGGCTTGTGAGACGGGAAGGATGGTAGTGCCGTCAACAGAGATGGGAAAGTCAGGGAGAGGGCAGGGTTTGGGAGGGAAAACAAGGAGTTCAGTCTTGCACATGTTACACAATAATAATAATTGTGTTTAAGTGCTTACTTTTCCCAGAAATGTACTAAGCCCTGGTGTGGATACAACCAACCTATATGGGTTTCACAATCTTAATCCCTATTTTAATAATAATAATAATAATAATGATGATGATGATAATGATGATGATGGTCTTTGTTAAGTGCTTACTATGTGCCAAGCACTGTTCTAAGTGCTGGGGTAAATACAAGGTGATCAGGTTGTCCCATATTGGGGTCACAGTCTTAATTCCCATTTTACAGATACGATAACTGACACAGAGAAGTGAAGTAACTTGCTGAAGTCACATAGCAGACAAGTGGTAGAGCTGGGATTAGAACCCAGGACCTTCTTACTCCCAGCCCCATGCTCTATCCATTAGGCCATGCTGGTTGTTCAAAGTGGAGTCAGTCAGTCAGTCAGTCAGTCAATCATATTTCTTCATTCATTCATTCTATTGTCTTTATTGAGCGCTTCCTGTGCACAGAGCACTGTACTAAGCACTTGGGAAGTACAAATTGGCAACTTATAGAGACGGTCCCTACCCCACAATGGGCTCACAGTCTAGAAGGGAGATAGAGACAACAAAACAAAACAAGTGTCAAGTGACAAGACAGTGTCAATACCAACAGAATAAATAGAATTATAGCTATATACACATCGTTAATAAAATACAGTTCTAAATATGTACAGATAAAATAGAGTAATAAATCTTTACAAATATATACAAGTGCTGTGGGAAGGGGAAGCTGGTAGGGCAGAAGGAGGGAGGGGGGGGCGATGGGGAGGGGAGGAGGTGGAGGAGATTTTTTGAGCACTTACTCTTTATTCATTCAATCATATTGGTGCTTATTGTGTGCAAAGCACTTTACTAAGTGCTTGGGAGAATACAATATAACAACAAACAGGCACATTCCTGCCCACAATGAGCTCGCAGCCTAAAGGGGGAGACAGACATTAATATAAATAAATGGATAAATAAATGAATTACAGATATATACAGATATATCCATATGTGCTCTGAGGATGGAAGGGAGGATAAATGAAGGAGCAATTAAGAGCAGTGCAGAAAGGGGTGGGAGAATAGGAGATGAGGCCTTAGGGAAGGCTTCTTGGAGGAGATGGTACAGTGCAGAGCATTGTACTAAGCACTTAGGAGAGTACAATAGAACAAGAGACACACTCCCTGTCTACTACGAGCTTACAGTCTAGAGGGAGTGACTTGCGCAAGGTCACACAGCAGACAAGTGGTGGAGCCGGGATTAATCAATCAATCAATCATATTAATTGAGTGCTTACTGTGTGCAGAACACTGTACTAAGCGCTTGGGAAGTACAAGTTGGCAACATATAGAGACAGTCCCTACCCAACAGTGGGCTCACAGTCTAAAACTACATTAGAACCCAGGTCCTTCTAAATTCCCAGGCCCGGGCTCTATCCAGTAGACCACACTGCTTCTTAGGGTCTATTAATAATGATGGTATTTGTTAAGCGCTTACTATGTGCGAAGCACTGTTCTAGGAGCTGGGGGGGGGCTGCAAGATGATCAGCTTGTCCCACGTGGGGCTCAGAGTCTTAATCCCCATTTGACAGATGAGGTAACTGAGGCACAGAGAATAATAATAATACTAATGATGGCATTTATTAAGCGCTTACTATGTGCAAAGCACCGTTCTAAGCGCTGGGGAGGTTACAAGGTGATCAGATTATCCCACAGGGGGCTCATAGTCTTAATAATAATAATAATGGCATTTGTTAAGCGCTTACTATGTGCAAAGCACTGTTCTAAGCGCTGGGGGGGATACAAGGTGATCAGGTTGTCCCACATGGGGCTTACAATCTTAATCCTCATTTTACAGATGAGGTAACTGAAATTCAGAGAAGTGAAGTGACTTGCCCAAGATCACACAGCAGACATGTGGCAGAGCCGGGATTCGAACCCATGGCCTCTGACTCCCAAGCCCAGGCTCTTTCCACTGAGCCACGCTGCTTCTTTAATCCCCATTTTGCAGATGAGGTAACGAGGTACAGAGAAGTGAAGTGACTTGCTCAAAGTCACACAGCTGACAATTGGTGAAGTCACAATTAGAACCCATGTCCTTTGACTCCCAAGCCTGGGCTCTTTCCACTGAGCCACGCTGCTTCTCTATTAGGAATCTGAGTCCAGAGTTGTAAAATGTCTGGGGGGCTTCAGACAGCTGCTTTGTCACCGCCCTGCTGAGGCTGGCAGTGAGAGCTTAGAGCAGTGCTTGGTACATCGTAAGTGCTTAATAAATGCCATCATTATTATCATTATTATTATCAAATGGGGCTACCTACACCTGGTAGTAGGGATGATCCATGAAAATGTCAGACAAGGAGCTCCGATGTCAAGGAGTTTACAATCTTTGCATTATTCAATGGAGGAGACACAAAGGAATGGTTGTCTTTGGAGATCTTTTCCCTCCCTCAATTCTCTGAATAACAAAACTCTTCCTATTTCAATAGTACAAAGAGTAAATCATGTTGATTTAATGTCATTTGCCAAACGTTTCTCCCAAGTTTTTGTTTATCAACTATCTGGAATGGCTTAGCTGATGCTTTCTTTGTTCCTCTAATGCCAACCTACCCATTGTAATAATAATAATGATGGTATTTTCTAGACTGCGAGCCCACTGTTGGGTAGGGACTGTCTCTATATGTTGCCAACTTGTACTTCCCAAGCGCTTAGTACAGTGCTCTGCACACAGTAAGCGCTCAATAAATACGATTGATTGATTGGTATTTCATACAACTGTACTTATTGAGCACTTGCTATGTGCAGAATACTGTACCAAGTACTTGGGAAAGTTCAGTACAACAATAAGCAGACACATTCCCTACGTACAAAGAGCTTACATTGTAGAGGACTTACTAAGCGCTTAAATGCTTACCATGTTTCAAGCAACATTTTAAGCTCTGAGGTAGACACGAGCTAATCAGGTTGGAGACAGTCCCTGACCCACATCAGACTCACAGTCTTAATCCCCATTTTACAGAGGAGGTATCTGAGGAACAGAGAAATTAAGTGACTTGCCCAAGGTCACACGGCAGACAAGTGGCAGAGTCAGGATTAGAACCCAGATCCTTTTGACTCCCAGGCCTATAATCTACCCACTAGATCCTGCTTCTTTTGTTGTCAATAATAATTGTGGTATTTAAGTGCTTACTGTGTGACAGGCACTATACTGAGCACTGAAGTAGATACAAGGTAATTGGGTTGGACTCAGTCCCTGTCCCTCATGGAGCTCACAGCCTTCATCCCTGTTTTACAAATCAAATAACTGAGGCCCAAGGTCACACAGCAGAGGAAGTGGTGGAGCTGGGATTAGAACCCAGGTCCTGCTGCCCCCCAGGCCAGACTCTATCCACTAGGCCACACTGCTTCTCTATCTCGCTCCCAATCCCTTGCCCAGCCCATTGTTGGGTAGGGACCGTCCCTATATGTTGCCTACCTGTACTTCCCAAGTGCTTAGTACAGTGTTCTGCACACAGTAAGGGCTCAATAAATAAGACTGAATGAAAGAATGAATCCTGCCTCTGACTTGGGGAGTCCCCTCCTTCATATCTCGCAGACGATCATTCTCTCCACCTTCAAAGCCTTATTAAAAACACATCTCCTCCAAGAGGCCCTCCCTATCTAAGCTCTCATTTCTTCTTCCCATTTCTTCTTCTTCTCATTTTGTACTTCCCAAGCGCTTAGTACAGTGCTCTGCACACAGTAAGTGCTCAATAAATACGATTGATTGATTGATTGATTCTTCTCCTGCTTCCTGCAGCATCACCTTTGCACTTTGAATTGCACTCTTTATTCCCCCCCACCCCACCGCCCTCAGTCCCACAGCACTTAAGTATATATCAGTGTTTTATTTATTTATATCAATGTATCTCTCACCCTCTAGACTGTAAGCTCGCTGCGGTCAGAGAACCTGTCTTTCAACTCTGTTATACTGTAATCGCCCAAGCGCTTAGTAAAGTGCTCTGCACACAGTAAGGGTTCAATAAATATGATTGATTGATTAGCTCAAACAAGGATACTTTGAGGGACAAGATTCTGTAAATTATACTTTGTAAAGTCATTATTTGTTAGCACCTTGTTAGTACCATGTTAGCACCATGTTACATGTTACATTAACGACAACCTCATTCACACCTACTCAGCCCTCCCATGCTAGTTGACTGTTCGCTCCCCTCCCCAGGTATCTCTGCTCCCTGACCCCCCTTAACTGGCCCACCCTACTCCAGCTCTTAATAGTTTGTATCTGCTCTCTGTGGCATCATTAGCTGCCAATTCTATTATTGCCATAGCATATTGATTGCTTAACTACACCCTGTGATGCCATCACCTACTTTTATCATTGCTACTGTTTTATTGCTTCTGCATCTCAATTGTTAACCCCCCCCCCCCCGTACTGTCACTCGCCCTGCTGACCTCACCATGAACTTTCAGTTCCCTTGCTCCCAACTGCCATTCCCATTCCTCACCTTCCCCTTCCCCTCTCCCACCCAGCTTTTTCCCTCCCTCTCACCCACCAAGACAACTCCCCCTCACCCCCTACCAAGGATTCCTTTGTACCAGCGCAGGTCCTCCGCTTCTCCCTCCCGGCCCCCTCCCTCCCCTTCTCCCCGCCCCCACCCAATCCCAGTTCTCCTTTCCCATCGCCACCCCCCTTCCCACACTCCCCGCCCAGGCCCCCGCCAACTCATCCCAATCCAAACCCTCCCCACCCCTCGCACCCTTCCCCCTCCCTCCCCACCCTCGGCAGCTGCTGCCAAGTGTGGTCTCTGGAACCCCCGCTCCGTTTTAAGTAAGACCCCTTTCATCCTGGACCTTTTCCTTTCCAGTTCTCTACTCCTCCTCGCCCTAACTGAAACATGGCTGTCGCTGGACGACACAGTCTCTTCTGCTGCTCTCTGCAGTGCAGGCCTCTTCTTCTCCCACTCCCCCAGACTCACAGGAAAAGGAGGAGGTGTCGGTTTCCTTCTCGCCCCCCAATGTCGCTTTCGCACTATCCCTCCTCCCCCTTCCCTTTCCTTCCCTTCCTTTGAAGCCCACATTATTTGCCTCTACCACCCCCTCCAGATTCTTGTAGCCGTCATCTACCGCCCTCCCGGCCCCACTTCCAACTTCTTTAACGACTTTGACCCCTTCCTCACCTTCCTTCTCTCCTTCTCCATGCCCACTCTGATCCTCGGAGACTTCAATATCCACAGGGATATCCCTAACGACTCCTCTGCCGCCCGCCTTCTATCTCTCCTTGACGCTGCCAACCTCTTCCTCCACCCCACCTCGCCCACTCACCAACTTGGTCATACCCTCGACCTCATCATCTCCTACCGCTGCACTGTGTCCACACTCACCAACTCTGTAATCCCTCTCTCTGATCATAATCTTCTCACCTGCCTCCTCACTCACACTCCTTTCCCCTGTAAATCCATATTACTCCCTCACAGAGATCTCCGCTCTCTGGACCCCACCCATCTTTCGGAGCGCCTCACACCCCACCTCGCCGCCCTCTCCTCTCTACCCAGTCTTGATGATCAGATTACTGCTCTCAACTCTACCCTTTCTACTCAGCTAGACTCACTCGCTCCCCTTTCCCTTCGCCGCTCTCGCACCCCTAACCCACAGCCCTGGATCACTGCCACTGTCCGCCTCCTTCGCTCTTATGCTCGAGCTGCCGAACGCTGCTGGCGAAAGTCTAAACACCATGCCAACCTCGTTCACTTCAAGTTTATCCTTTCCTGCCTTAACTCAGCCCTCTCTTCTGCCAGACAAAACTATTTCTCCTCCCTTATTGACACCCATGCCCATCACCCCCCGCCAGCTCTTCCGTACATTCAACTCCCTTCTCAGGCCCCCGGTTCCTCCCCCTCCTCCTTCCCTCACCCCCAACGATCTGGCCTCCTACTTCATTAACAAAATTAAATCCATCAGGTCCGACCTCCCCAAAGTCTCTTCCCCCCTTTCTCCAACCCCCCGGCTCTCAACACTCTCTGCTACTCTCCCATCCTTCCCAGCGGTATCCTCAGAGGAACTCTCCTCCCTCCTCTCAAGTGCTACTCCGGCCACCTGTGCTTCTGACCCCATTCCCTCTCATCTTATGAAATCTCTCGCTCCATCCCTTCTCCCCTCCTTAACTTCCATCTTCAACCGCTCACTCTCCACTGGTTTCTTCCCCTCTGCCTTCAAACATGCCCATGTCTCTCCCATCCTAAAAAAACCCTCTCTTGACCCCACCTCACCTTCTAGTTATCGTCCCATCTCCCTCCTACCATTCCTTTCCAAACTCCTTGAACGAGTTGTCTACTCGCGCTGCCTAGAATTCCTCAACAACAACTCTCTCCTCGACCCCCTCCAGTCTGGCTTCTGTCCCCTTCATTCCACGGAAACTGCCCTCTCAAAGGTCACCAATGACCTCCTGCTTGCCAAATCCAACGGCTCATATTCTGTCCTAATCCTCCTCGACCTCTCAGCTGCCTTTGACACTGTGGACCACCCCCTTCTCCTCAACACGCTATCTGACCTTGGCTTCACAGACTCCGTCCTCTCCTGGTTCTCCTCTTATCTCTCCGGTCGTTCTCTCTCAGTCTCTTTTGCAGGCTCCTCCTCCCCCTCCCATCCTCTTACTGTGGGGGTTCCCCAAGGTTCAGTGCTTGGTCCCCTTCTGTTCTCAATCTACACCCACTCCCTTGGTGACCTCATTCGCTCCCACGGCTTCAACTATCATCTCTACGCTGATGACACCCAGATCTACATCTCTACCCCTGCTCTCTCCCCCTCCCTCCAGGCTCGCATCTCCTCCTGCCTTCAGGACATCTCCATCTGGATGTCCGCCCGCCACCTAAAGCTCAACATGTCGAAGACTGAGCTCCTTGTCTTCCCTCCCAAACCTTGTCCTCTCCCTGACTTTCCCATCTCTGTTAACGGCACTACCATCCTTCCCGTCTCACAAGCCCGCAACCTTGGTGTCATCCTCGACTCCGCTCTCTCATTCACCCCTCACATCCAAGCCATCACCAAAACCTGCCGGTCTCAGCTCCGCAACATTGCCAAGATCCGCCCTTTCCTCTCCACCCAAACTGCTACCCTTCTCATTCAAGCTCTCATCCTATCCCGTCTGGACTACTGCACCAGCCTTCTCTCTGATCTCCCATCCTCGGGTCTCTCTCCACTTCAATCCATACTTCATGCTGCTGCCCGGATTATCTTTGTCCAGAAACGCTCTGGGCATATTACTCCCCTCCTCAAAAATCTCCAGTGGCTACCGATCAATCTGCGCATCAAGCAGAAACTCCTCACCCTGGGCTTCAAGGCTCTCCATCACCTCGACCCCTCCTACCTCACCTCCCTTCTCTCCTTCTACTGCCTAGCCCGCAACCTCCGCTCCTCCACTGCTAATCTCCTCACTGTACCTCGTTCTCAACTGTCCCGCCGTCGACCCCCGGCCCACGTCATCCCCCGGGCCTGGAATGCCCTCCCTCTGCCCCTCCGCCAAGCTAGCTCTCTTCCTCCCTTCAAGGCCCTGCTGAGAGCTCACCTCCTCCAGGAGGCCTTCCCAGACTGAGCCCCTTCCTTCCTCTCCCCCTCGTCCCCCTCTCCATCCCCCCATCTTACCTCCTTCCCTTCCCCACAGCACCTGTATATATGTATATATGGTTGTACATATTTATTACTCTATTTATTTATTTATTTTACTTGTACATTTCTATCCTACTTATTTTATTTTGTTGGTATGTTTGGTTCTGTTCTCTGTCTCCCCCTTTTAGACTGTGAGCCCACTGTTGGGTAGGGTCTGTCTCTATGTGTTGCCAATTTGTACTTCCCAAGCGCTTAGTACAGTGCTCTGCACATAGTAAGCGCTCAATAAATACGATTGATTGATTGATTATTTACTTGCCCCTCTAGACTTTAAGCTCATTGTGGGCAAGTAATGTGTCTGTTATATTGTTGTAACATATTCTCCTGAGGGTTTAATACAGTGAGGCATGGGATGTGTCTGTCAACTCTGTTGTATTCTACTATCCCAAATCCTTAGTACAGTGCTCTGCACACAGTAAGCACTCAATAAATATCACTGGTGGTGGTGATGATGTCTACCCCTCTAGACTGTAAGATCATTATGGGCTGGTATTGTGTCTGTCATATTGTTATAGTATACTTTCACGAACGTTTAGTACAGTGCTCTGTACACAGTAAGCTCTCAGTAACTGTGAATGATGTGTCCAGAGCAGAGCTCAAGCAGATTATTTCTCCCCTTGGGAGTTTTGTTGTTTTATTCTCTTGCTTTCTGGTTGTTGTTTTGAAAGGCTTGCTGCCTTAGCATTCTGACAGTCAATTTAATCCTATGAGCCTATCATAAATTATCCATATAGTGCTCCATTCTCACACCTCTGTGAAAATGTAAGTTGAATTTCAATTGACTGTCAATTTAGCAAATTGGTTATGAGCGAAAACATTTACTTTGCCTTTCTAGAGAGATCTCATTTTACTTGCTTTGTTAGCTTCATGCATTTCTTTCTTTGAAACGGATGGCACATTGATAACTCTCTCGATTAATTTTTCACCCCAGACTGTGAAATATCCTCAACACTTTGGAGAATAAAATTCAGATCTGTTTTTCTCTTGGGGTTAATGTTCCTACTGTTTGCCTGCTTTCTGATTTGAGTTGAAGTCTTGGAAATAGGAAAAACCAGGCTATTACCAAGATGTTGCTTGAAGGCATGTAAATGAACATTTTTAATGGCCTTGATTCATGATGCTTTACTAATCTCAGCTCTGCAGACTGCCTGCTGTGTGAACTTGGGCAACCCACTTAACTTCTCTGTGCCTCAGTTTCCTCATTTCCAAAATGGGGACTAAATACTCCAGTCTGTGAGCCCCATGTGGAACAGGGCTTTGTCCAACCTGATTATCTTGTATCTACCCCAGTGCTTAATACGGTGCTTGGCACGTGGCAAACCTTAAAAAAGGAATGTATATTGTTTCCCATTTGGCCTGCAGTTGCTTTTTTCAGATTAGTGAAATTTTCTAGTTGGGAAAACCCAAGCATGGGGCATCTGATTATCTGTTCTCAAGACAGTAAAACAGATGACTATGTAACTCCTCCTCAGCTAGCAAAGCAAGGTAACAAATCTACCTTTAAGGTTGGGATTCTGAGCAGGAGAAACCAAGATCACAGTGGCTACTGTGTTTCCACCAGCCAAGTTTCTACTGAGAGTGGATATTTTCCAGGCCAGAGAATCCTCCTGATATCAGTTTGTGTCTTTGGGTACAAAGAACAACGGGACACAAATCAGACATGCAGTCATTCTAGCGGATTGGGATCAGGTCAGATAGTGAAATTGCTGGTAACTGAGTGGAATGGAGTTGAGCTCTCTAGGACAGATGCTAGCTCACTTTGGGTCAATTATCCAGGCTTTTTTTGATTACTTGTACTAGCTTCAGTTCACATAAAAGTGTTAGGATAATAAACTTTCTACCCTATCCTCAGGGCACAGCAGGGGAATGATAATGGAACCGTTCCTGAATTTAGTGGGGTTTTTTATGCTCTTTCCGATGACTTGAATGATGCAATGGAAAATGTATTGACAGCTTGGACAAACCAGCTATCTCAGGTAGGGGCCAGTAGTTATAGTGTAATAATAATTGTGGTGTTTAAGTGCTTACTATGTGCCAGACACTGTTCTAAGTGTGGGGGTGAATACAAGCAAATTGGGTTGGCCACAGTCCCTGTTCCACATGGAGCTCACAATCTTAATCCCCATTTTACAGATGAGTTCACTGAGGCACAGGGAAATGAAGTCACTTGCCCAAGGTCACACAGCAGACAATGGGCAGAGCCGAGATTAGAACCCAGGTCTTCTGAATCCCAGAACCCTGCTCTTTCACTAGTCTGTGCTGCTTCTCAACACTTCAGTGACGGTTCCAGATCTTTAAACCTAAGAAAGGTCTGTGTTTTACAAGTATCTAGGTGTCTTCTTGGAATTCGTGTTCTCCTACCTAGCCTCAGTCCTGTCCCAGCACAACGCAACCTGCACTCTAACCTACTCTCCTCTAATGCCAACCTACTCACTATGTCTTCATCTCATCTATCTTGCCGCTGACCCTCCTGCTCACCTCGTTCCTCTTCAGATTCAACAGATGACCACTCTCTCCATCTTAACAATAATAATAATGTTGGTATTTGTTAAGCGCTTACTATTTGCAAAGCACTGTTCTAAGTGCTGGGGGGATACAAGGAGATCAGGTTGTCCCACTTGGGGCTCACAGTCTTAATCCCCATTTTACAGATGAGGGAACTGAGGCACAGAGAAGTTAAGTGACTTGCCCAAAGTCACACAGCTGACAATTGGTGGAGCCGGGATTTGAACCCCTGACCTCTGACTCCAAAGCCCATGCTCTTTCCACTGAGCCACGCTGCTTCAAAGCCTTACTAAATTCACATCTGCTTCAGGGACCATTCCCAAAATAACTTCTCATCTCCTCACCTTATCCTCCCTTCTTTTTATATTGCCTATACATTTGGGTCTTTACCCCATAATAATAATAATAATAATAATGGTACTTGTTAAACACTTACTATGTGCAAAGCATTGTTCTAAGCACTGAGCACTTGGCTACGTACCCTACCCCTAAGCACTTGAATATTTAATCCCTATTACACCTCCACAACACTCATGTCCATATCCTTACACTCTGCTGAATTTTTCAAAATGTCTGTCTTCTCCAATAATTCTTCTTATTATTATCAGTAATAGTAATAATAATGATTACAACAACTGTGGTGTTTGTTAAGCCCTTACTAAGTGCCTGGCACTGTAATCAGTGCTGTGGTGGATACAAGCAAATTGGGTTGGCCACAGAGCTGAGATAAGAATTCAGGTCCTTCTGACTCCCAGGCCTGTGTTCTATCCACTAGGCCATGCTGCTTCTCTAAGCAGAGGACATGGGTTCTAATCCCGCCTCCGCCACTTGTCTGCTGTGTGACCTTGGGCAAGTCACATAACTTCTCTATGCTTCAGTTCCCTCATCTGTAAAATGGGGAATGAGACTGTAAGCCCCACGTGGGACAACCTGATCACCTTGAATCTATTCCAGCACTTAGAACAGTGGTTGGTACATAGTAAGTGCTTAGTAAATACCATCATCATCATTATTATTATTAATATTAAGCAAGGCCTATTGGATAGATTACAAACTAGATTGTAGCTCCTAGATTGTAAACTCATTGATGGCAGGGATCAGTCAATCAATCAGTGGGAATGTTTCGAGCATTTACTCTATGAAGATTAGAGAAGGAGCATGGCTCAGTGGAAAGAGCCCGGGCACTGGAGTCAGAGGTCATGGGTTCAAATCCAGGCTCCACCAATTGTCAGCTGTGTGACTTTGGGCAAGTCACTTAACTTCTCTCTGCCTCAGGTACCTCATCCATAAAATGGTGGTTAAGACTGGGAGCCCCCCGTGGGGCAACCTGATCACCTTGTAACCTCCCCAATGCTTAGAACAGTGCTTTGCACATAGTAAGTGCTTAATAAATGCCATCATCATTATTATTATTATTATTAAGATTACTGTACTAAGGGCTTGGGAGAGACCTCATCTATCTCACCACCCACCTCTCGCCCACGTCCTGCCTCTGGCCTGGAACATTTGCTCCCCTCATAACTGACAGACAATTACTCTTTCCTTTTGAAAGCCTAATTGAAGGCACATCTTCAGGAGGCCTTCCCTGACTAAGCCCTCTTTTCCTCTTCTCCCACACCCTTCTGTGTTGCTCTGACTTGCTCCCTTTATTCATCCCCCCTCACAGCCCCACAGCACTTAGGTGCATATCTGCAATTTATTTATGTGAATGTCTTTCCTCCTCTCTGGACTGTAAACTCTCTGTGTTCAGGGAATTTGCCTGTTCATTGTTATATTGTACTCTCCCACGTGCTTAGTACAGTGCTTTGCACACAGTAAGTGCTCAATAAATAAGGTTGAATGAATGAATACAGGGAATCAAAGTTGGTAGACACATTACTTTTACAATCAATCAATCAATCGTATTTATTGAGCGCTTACTGTGTGCAGAGCACTGTACTAAGTGCTTGGGAAGTACAAGTTTTACACAATGAGCAATGTGTCCCAGAGGGAAGAGCATGGGCCTGGGAGTCAGAGGATCTGGGTTCTAATTCTGGCTCTTCCATTGTCTACTGTGTAACTTTGGGAAAGTCACTTCACTTCTCTGTGCCTCAGTTTCCTCATCTGTAAAATAGGAATTGAGACTGTGAGCCCCATGTGAGACCTGGACTATGTCCAACTTGATTTACTTGTATCTACCCCATCGCTTGGTCCAGTGCCTGGAACATAGTAAATGCTTAATAAATACTTTAAAAGCAGAAAGGTGCTTATAGGCTAGAGGCACTGTTTGAATGCCCCTTAATCATGGTGAGGTGTACAGCTCTTTGTTGAGGAAAGGAGAGATTCTGAGTATGATTACTCTTCATAGAAGACTGAGCGCAATGATTACACATTTTATTGCACGATTAGCTGGCACCAGGGGGAACTGGGAGGAGGGTGCCAGGGATATTTTCTGCCATCTTTCAAAGTCTGGTACTCTGATTCCTGGTGACAGGAGGTAGTCTGGTCTGGCCCAAGAGAGTAAATCCTTTGCTCAAGCCACGCAGACTCCCTTCAGCCCCAGATTTCTGCGGGGTCTTATCCCCTCACATCATAAGAAAATACCAAACATGGACTCCCTCCACACAGATGAAACTCACCATTTTCTTTTCAGGTGGCTCTTCCTTTCACAATATCTACCTTCCCTTTCCTTCCTAGACTGAATAATTGACTGGGAGAATGGATTCAGGCTGGGAACCATGTGTCTCCACAGCAGCTGCTAACAGCTTTTAAAGATTTTTTGGTATTTGAAAACAAGTGTCCAAGCACAAAAAAAAGTCTTTGCTCTTGACATTCTGGGAACTAACACTTCCTTTCTTGAGTCTTCCATTTATGTAATAATAATAATAATAGCATTTATTATGTGCTTACTATGTGCAAAGCTCTATTCTAAGCGCTGGGGAGGTTACAAGGTGATCAAGTTGTCCCACGGGGGGCTCACAGTCTTAATCCCCATTTTACAGATGAGGGAACTGAGGCACAGAGAAGTTAAGTGACTTGCCCAAAGTCTCACAGCTGATAACTGGCGGAGCTGGGATTTGAACCCATGACCTCTGACTCCAAAGCCCATGCTCTTTTCCACTGAGCCACGCTGCTTCTAGTGCCATGTTTCATGGGTCACTGAAGTAATGCTAAGTGACAGACAGGGTGACTGTCGTAGATGCATCTTGGATGTGTCTGTTGTACTGTCCCAATCAACCAGTAAATTATTATTAAATATATCATTTTTATTATAAGTTAATTATATTATAATATATAATCATAATAAATAATTATTAAATATATCATTTTATAACAAAGTATTATCTATGTTATTTTAAGTACGATAAATTATAATATATTATTTAGTTATTATTATAACTCTAACAATTATAAATTATTAGAAATTATATATATATAGTAATGTCTGTCTCCCCCTCTAGACTGTAATCTCGTGGTGGGCAGGGAATGTGTCCAACAACTCTGTTGTATTATATTCTCCCAAGTGCTTAGTATGGTGCTCTGCATACAGTAAGCATTCAATAAATACCATTGATTGATTAACAGATTGATTAATTGATTCCCCCAAGCAACAGTCACCCCAGATACTTTCAAGGTCAAAAGACATTTGAGTAGTTATTTTCCCTTTAGAAGTTTGCCATTTTCTTTGTGGCTTCCAGTAGTAGTAGTAGTAGTGATATCAGTAGTATTTATGAAGCTCCTACTGGCTTCAGAGCTCTGTGCTAAGCTTGGAAGAAAATAACAAGGTGGGTATTAGAAATGATCCCTGTCCCTTGTAGGGATCATTCTGGAAATTGTTTGCAATAAGTCCTTCAAGCCAGGTTCATTATGGAATAATAAATAATAATGAAATTGGCATTTCTTAAGCACTTACTATGTGCCAAACAGTGTTCTAAGCACTGGGGAGGTTAGAAGGTGATCTGGTTGTCCCATGGGGGGCTCACAATCTTCATCCCCATTTTACAGATGAGGTCACTGAGGCACAGAGAAGTGAAGTGACTTGCCCAAAGTCACACAGCTGACAATTGGTGGAGCCGGGATTTGAACCCATGACCCCTGACTCCAAAGTCCATGCTTTTTCCACTGAGCCATGCTGCTTCTCAATTTTCAATGGGGCTATGAAGCTGGGTTCACTCTGGAACTTGTTTGCAATAGGGCCAGTGAGCCGGGTTCATGCCAGAAATGGTTTGCAAAAGGGCCATCTCACCAGTCCAGTTGTGGAGCAGAGTAGTCCGGATGAAAATCTCACAGTCCAAGTTCCCATCTAAAATGGCCATCCCCAAGCCTGATGCTCGCTACAGAAAGACCATGTGGAGGGATGGATAATCAACCTACAGCCCAGGTGTTTCATTTTCCAATCCTAAAATGCTATGATGCTTTCTCTTTCCTTTTTTTTGGTATTTGTTAAGCACTTACTATGTGCCTGGCACTGTTCTCGTGGCTGGAGTAGATATAAGGTAATCAGATTGGAAACAGTCCCTGTTCCACATGGGGCTCACAATCTTAATCCCTGTTTACAAATGAGGTTACTGCGGCACAGAGAAGTGAAGTGAGTTACCCAAGGCCACATGGCAGGCAAGTGGCGGAGTTAGGATTGGAATCCAGGTACTTCATCATCATCATCATCAATCGTATTTATTGAGCGCTTACTGTGTGCAGAGCACTGTACTAAGCGCTTGGGAAGTACAAGTTGGCAACATATAGAGACAGTCCCTACCCAATAGTGGGCTCACAGTCTAAAAGGGGGAGACAGAGAACAAAATCAAACATACTAACAAAATAAAATAAATAGACTAGATATGTACAAGTAAAATAAATAAATAAATAGAGTAATAAATATGTACAAACATATATACATATATACAGGTGCTGTGGGGAAGGGAAGGAGGTAAGATGAGGGGGATGGAGAGGTACTTCTGACTCTTAGGCCCGCACACTATCCTCTAGGCCACATTGCTTTCCCTAAATCTAATCACATAAACACACTATATTTGACTTGGTTTAAGTGCCTCTGTGTGTATAGATAAAAATACTTTTCAATATATATATGTACACATATATATATTCTGTAATGGAAATGTGGTTTGATCTTCTGCTGAATGAGATGAACTAGGACATGGGATCACTTTTATCTTGACATGAAAAATTTTGTCATGGACTAGGAAGAATGATATTGCTGCTCTGACTTGCTTTCTAAAATAAACGGCAGAGAAAATTGTAATAAAATCCTAGATTTGTGACAGAGGCAAAAGTGACTAATGTGATTTTCAGCCACACTGAGAAGAAACAGAAGGGTGCATCAGGAAATTGTCAGCTTTCTTGAGCATGGGAATTTATGCTGTCCACAGAATAAATGGAGTTTTTGGCCACAGTGAATGTACCTGCCTGCTCTCTCAGAACTGGTCATCTATAAGAACCATCTGGAAGGAGATAAGATAATTTTATTTGTGTGGAAGCAGGGCAAATTTGTTTCTATTTATTCCTTTTGAGACTGCCAAGCCTCTACTAGTCGGAGCCAGATCATTCATGAAAGCAGGGTTTGCCGTCCAGCATTCTGTTCGTTAACTTTTTCAAATTGAACTGTGCAGTTGTTTGTATTTTTTGCATATTTTCCCAGAAGCAGCTTGGCCTAGAGGAAAGAGCATGGGCCTGGGAATTCTAGGACCTGGGTTCTAATCTTGGCTCTGCTACATGTCTCCTGTGTGACAGTGAGATGGTCACTTATCCTCTCTGCACTTCAATTCCCACATCTGAAAAGTGGGGGTTAAGATCACGTGTACCCATGTTGGACATAGATGGAGTCCAACCTGATTAAATTGTATCTACCGCAGCACTTAGTACAGTGCCTGGTACATGGTACATGCTTAACAAATAATAATAATAATTACAACAATAATAATAATGGCAATTATTAAGTGCTTACTATGTGCAAAGCACTGTTCTGAGGTTACAAGGTGATCAAGTTGTCCCACGGGGGCTCACAGTCTTCACCCCCATTTTACAAAGTGCTACATAAAATCAGTTTCAAACTCCCAAACCAGTACAGGATCCAAGCTCTAAAATTGTTCTATTTGGTCCCCCAAACTGTTTGTCAGTGACTTCATAAATGAAATATTAATGATTTAATGGATCAGTTAATCAGTGGTATTGAGTGCTTAAGGCATGCAGAGAACTGTATGAAGTACTTGGAAAAGCATGATGCAACAGTGTTGGTAAAGAGCTCACCTCCTCCAGGAGGCCTTCCCAGACTGAGCCCCCATTTTCCTCTGCTCCTCCTGTCCGTCCCACAGCACTTGTGTATATTTGCACATATTTAATATTCTCTTTATTTTATTAATGATGTGTATTCATCTATGATTCTATTTATTTTTATGCTAATGATGCCTGTCTACTTGTTTTGTTTTGTTGTCTGTCTCCCCCTTCTAGACTGTGAGCCCGTTGTTGGGTAGGGATTGTGTCTACCTGTTACCGAATTGTACTTTCCAAGTGCTTAGTACAGTGCTCTGCATACAGTAAGCTCTCAATAATAACAATAATGCTAATGATGGCAGTTAAGCACTTACTATGTGCAAAGCACTGTTCTAAGCACTGGGGGGATACAAGGTGATCAGGTTGTCCCACGTGGGGCTCACAGTCTTAATCCCCATTTTACAGATGAGGTAACTGAGGCTCAGAGAAGTTAAGTGACTTGCCCAAGGTCACACAGCAGACATGTGGTGGAGCAGGGATTCGAACCCATGACCTCTGACTCTTAATAAATACGATTGAATGAATGAAGGAACTTTCCCTGCCCACAATTGGTTTACAGTCTAGAGGTTATTGTTATATTATTTTATTATTTATTATAGTTGTGGTATTTGTGAAACACCTCATATGTGCCAAATACCAGAGTAGATATATTACTATCGAATCATATGCCAAGATCCACAAGGGGCTCACAATCTAACTATTGACAGCGGACAAAACTGAAGCACAGAGATGTGAAGCGACTTGTCCAAGGTCATGACACAGGTAAGTGGCAGAGCAGGGAAGAGAATGCAGGCCCTCTGATGCCCAGGACACTGTTCTTTTGATTAGGGCACACTGCTTCACTCCGCTAACAGGCCTAAATGAACACAAATAATAAAGAAGCAGCAAGGCTTAGTGGAATGAGCATGGATGGGCCTGGGTGTCAGAGACCTGGGTTGTATTCCTGACTCTGCCACCGGCCTGCTCTGTGACTTTGGGCAAGTTGTGAGAAGCAGCATGGCTTAGTGGAAAGAGTACAGGCTTGGGAGTCAGAGGACGTGGGTTCTAATTCCGGCTCTGCCACTTGTCTGCTATGTGACCTTAGGCAAATCACTTCACTTCTCTGTACCTCAGTTCCTTCATCTGTAAAATGGGGATGAAGACTGTGAGCCCCTCGTGGGACAGCCTTGTATCTCCCCCAGTGCTTTGAACAGTGCTTGGCACATAGTAAGCGCTTAACAAATACCATTATTATTATTATTATTATTATTATTATTATTTGTGCCACAGTTATCTGTACAATAAAGATTAAGATTGTGAGCCCTGTGTGGGACAGGGAATGTGCCCAACCGGATTTGCTTGTATCCACCCCAGGGCTTAGAACAGTGCTTGGCACCTAGTAAGTGGTTAGCAGATACCACAGTTATTATTAGTCACACGCATATTGAGACTGTAGGGGATGTGGACTGTGTACAACTTGATGAACTTGTATCTACCTCAGCGTTTAATACAGTGTCAGGCAGATAGTAAGCACTTAACAAATGCCATAAAAATATTATTTGCAGGACTAGTAAAATACAAAGAATACAAAGTTTTGCAGTCATTCTGAACCCAGGAAGTAACAACTAGGGACCATTGGGTTCCTTTTCTAGACCGTCAGTTTTTTTGAGTGTCTGACATGGGGAAATCAGGAAAAGTACATAATTGATTATCCATATGTCTGTGAAGGCTGAGGGAGGGTATAAATGAATGTCTCTTAGTGATAGAGGGGGTTCGAAGGGTTGAGGAGACAGGCTGCTGGAAATTTATCAGTGAAGGCTTGTTGGAGGAAGTGGTGACTTTGGGCAAGTCACTTAACTTCTCTGTGCCTCAGTTACCTCATCTGTAAAATGGGGATTAAGACTGTGAGCTCACATGGGACAACCTGATCACCTTGTAACTTCCCCAGAGCATAGAATAGTGCTATGCACAAAGTAAGTGCTTAATAAATGCCATCATTATGCCACTATTATTATTATTATTATTCAACCCTCATATCCGATTTGGCACTAAAAACCTGTTGGTGCCACCTTCACAGTATAGCTGAAATCCATCCTTTCCCTCCATCCAAACTGCTACCAGGTTAATCCAATCACTTATCCTATCCCACCTTGATTACTGTATCAGCCTCCTTGCTGACTTCCCAGGCTTCTGTCTTTCCCCATTCCTAACTATACTTCACTTTGCTGCCTGGATCATTTTCTACAAAAACGTTCAAGCCATGTTTTCCCCACTCCTCAAGAAACTCCAGTGGTTGCCCATACACTTCCACAGGAAACAAAAACTCCTCACAATTGGCTTTAAAGCAGTTTGTCACCTTGCCCCCTCCTTCTTCACCTCACTACTCTCCTACTACAACCCAGTCTGCATACTTTGCTTCTCTAATGCCAACATTCTCGCTGTACCTCGATCTTGTCTCCAACCTCTCGCCCACATCCTGCCTCTGGCCTTGTATGCCCTCTCTCCTCATATCCAACAGACAATTACTTTCCCTGTCTTCAAAGCCTTATTGAAGGCACATCTCCTCCAAGAGGCCTTTCCTGACTAAGCTTTTCTTTCCTCTTTTCCCATTCCTTTTGCGTAGCCCTGACTTTTTCCCTTTATTCATCCCTCCCACCAGCCCCAAAGCATTTATGTACAGATTTGAAATCATTCAGTTGTATTTACTGAGGACTTACTGTGTGCAGAGCACTGAACTAAGTGCTTGGGGGAGTACAACACAATACTGAACAGGCACATTCCCTGTCCATAATGAGGTTACAGTCTAGAGGGGTAGAAAATGGTATTTGTAAGAGCTTAGTAAGTGCCAGGCACTGTACTAAGCACTGGGATAGATATAAACTAATTAAGTTGGATACAGTCCCTGTCTCACATGGAGCTCGCAGTTTTAATCCCCATTTTACAGGTGAGGGAACTGACTCATGGAAAAGTTAAGTGACTTCCCCAAAGTCACACAGCAGATAAGTGGCAGAGTGGGGACTAGAACCCAGGTTCTTCTGACTCTCAGGTCAATGCTCTTTCCACATATCTGCCATTTATTTATATTAATGCCTGTCTCCCCCTCTAGACTGTAAGCTCACTGTGGGCAGGGAATGTGTCTGCTTTTTATTATAGTGTACTCTCCCAAGGGCTTAGTACAGTGCTTCGCACACAGGAAGTGCTCAATAAAAACGATTGAATGAATGAATACAAACTACTACCATGCTGATCCAAGGAAGTAATCTATCCTGTCTTGACTAGAGCATCTGCCTCCTTCCTGACATTCCTGGCCTCCTGTTTCACCTCACTCCAATCCACACTTCAGTCTGCTACCCAGATCATTTATCAACAATAAGTATTCAGTCCACGTCTCCCCACTCTTAAAGAATGTCCAGGATTTTCCCATCCAACTCTACATCAAACAGAAACTCCTTACCATCAGCTTTAAAGCAATAAGCTGGCCCCCTCCTACCTCACCTCACTGGTCTTCTACTACAGCTTAGAACAGTGCTTTGCACATAGTAAGCGCTTAACAAATGCCGTCATCACATTATTATTATTACAGCTCATCACACACTCCGCTCTTCTAGTACTCGCTTACTCACTGTGCCCTGATTTCATCTATCTCACTGCCGACCTCTTTCTCATATCCTCCACCTAGCCTGGAACTCCCTCCTTCTCCATATTCACCAAACCATCATTCTCTCCACTTTCAAAGCATTTTTAAGCTCACATCTCCTCCAAGAGGCCTTCCCCAATTAAGCCCTCTTTCCTCCAGCTTGTTCTCACTTCTGAGTCACTTAGATCTGTGACTTTTGGACGTTTGGTATTCACCCAACCCCAAGCACTTATATACATATCTTTAAATTATATTTTATAAGTTACTCATCATCAATCATATTTATTGAGTGCTTACTATGTGCAGAGCACTGTACTAAGTGCTTACTCATGTTAATGTCTGTCTCCCTCAGACTGTAAGTTTGTTATGATCAGGGAACATGTGTGCTAATTCTTTTGAATTGTACTCTTACAAGTACTTAGTACAGTGTTCTGCACATATGAAGTGCTCAGTAAATGCCATTGATTGATAGGGATTCAATACTTGTTTTCTTTCCCTCAAACTGTGAGGCCCACATGGGACAGGGACTTGGTCTGACTTGATTATCCCAAATCCGGCTCTATGCTTAAAACAGTGCTTGGTCCAGAGTAGGTACTGAACAAATACCATCATCATCATCAAGGTCTAAGCAGTTTGAAGGAATATGGAGCTGTTTATGGTTGCCCCTGCTCTTGTTTACTATTTCCCTGAGTAAGTTGAATTTTCTGCCTTAAATCATGTGGCTCCCAAATAAATGGTTTTTGATGATGGAGTTGAAAATGGAAGGGAGAGAGGAAAGAAGGCATCATTCTCTTGAAGGGAATACTGGAATTAGTCAATGAAGCATAGGTTTTTATTGGGTGCTTTTTCTAATCCTCTAATATGTATGTTTAATGATATCAGGCACTTACTATGTGCCAAACCCTGAACAAAATAATCACATTTGTTGCAATCCCTGTCCCAGTTTTTATGGTATTTGTTCAGTGCCTATTATGTGCCAGACACTGTCCTAAGCACTGGGGTAGATACAGGCTAATGAGGTCAGACACAGTCCCTATCCCACATGGGATTCACCGTCTTGATCCCCATTTTACAGATGAGGCAACTGAGGGACAGAGAAGTTAAGTCACTTCCCAAGATCACACAGCAGACAAGACTTTAGGTTCTCTGACTGCCAGGCTCTATCCACAAGGGAACACTGCTTCTCACCATCCATTTTAGGTTCACAGTCTAAGTGGGAGGAAAGAGGAATTAATCCCCATCTTAGAGATGAAAATGTGGGCTCATTAATAAAAGCAATAATAATAACTGAAGTGTTGGTTAAGTCTCTTACTTAAGAGGAAGATTTCATTCTGAGGAGGTCTTTATCTGAGGGAGCTAAGAGTTATGCCCTGGCTTTTATGTCATTCTCAGTTTATTTTGTTCTACTGGTTTGTAGTCACCTGTGTCAGCCAAGAGTCCAGTGTACTCCCACTAAGATCTCTGGGCCCATAGTGCACCAAGTGAAAAGAGTAGGTTTTGGGAGTGAAGATGTCAAGCAGCACATAGAGACTTAGGACGTGGTGGAGTCATAATTCGGGTATTAATTAGGCACTTACCAGGTGCCATGCACTATGCTAACCATAGTGGCATATTCAGGATCACAACGATAATAATACTGATGGTATATGTTAAGTGCCTACTATGTGCCAAGCACTTTTCTAAGCACTGTAAGGTTGTCCCACATGGGGCTCAAAGTTTTAATCCCCATTTTCCAGATGAGGTAACTGAGGCCCAGAGAAATGGAGTGACTTGCTTAAGGTCACCCAGCAGACAAGTGGCATCAAATGGGACACAGTACCTATCTCACATTTGGCTCACAGTAGGGGAAGGCAGTATTGCCTAGTAGAAAGAGCACAGGTGTGGAAGTAGGAGGATCTAGCTTCTAATACCAGCTCTATCAGTTGCCTGCTCTGTGACCATAAACAAGTAACTTAACTTCTTTGGGCCACAGTTTCCTCATCTTTCAAAAGGGGATTCAGTGCCTGTTCTCTTTCACTTAGACTGTGAGCCCCATGTGGGACAGGGGCTATGTCTGACCTGATTAGCTTGTACGGACCCCAGTGCTTAGAATAGTGGTTGACACATATTAATTGTTTAACAAATACAACAACAGCTATAATAGTACCTTAATGTCTGCTGTGTGACCTTGGGCAGGTCATTTCACTTCTCTTTGCTTCAGTTCCCTCATCTGTAAAATGGGGATTAAGACTGTGAGCCCTATGTGGGACAACCTGATGACCTTGTATCCTCCCCCCCCCAGTGCTTAGAACAGTGCTTTGCACATAGTAAGCACTTAATAAATGTCATTATTATTATTATTATTATTATTATTACTGTGAGCCCTGTGTATGACAGGGACTGTGTCCAACCCAATTTGCTTATATCCACCCCAGTGCTTAGTTTAGTGCCTGGCACAGAGTAAATGCTTAACAAATACCATTATCATTATTAATAATAATAATAATGATAACAATAACAAGAACAGGTATTGAGTCCCCATTTTACATCTGGGGAATTGAGGCCCAGAGAGGTTAAGTGACTTCCTCAAAGTCCTACAGCAGACAAGTGATGGATCTGGGATTTGAACCCAGGACTTCTGACTCTCAGGCCTGTGCTCTCTCCAACAGGCATGCCATACAGTACCCCAGTACCCCTAAAATAGAGCAGCTCACCCCTTTTCTGTTTTCACTTCTGACCAGGAAATCCCTCCCAGAAAACAGGCTTGGAAGTGTACACCACTCTGCTCTTGGGGAAGAATGCTTTGAAAGTTACTCGTTCTTGGAGAAGATTTTTAGAATGAGTACAGTCTTGTACAGTGAGTTCAGCATAGCCTTGAAACATGTATCTGTCCTTTGCAGAGGGCTAAAGGATTGTGAAAATGCTCACTTTTCCCCCCTGAAACACCCCTCAGAGATGTGAAAAATCTCACCTGAAAAATAACTTACATTTTTTGGTATTCAGGTTGATTAAAGTCTCCTCTAGCTATTGAATATGTTTATTGCTTTTACAAAAATTTAGTATGGGATTTTCAGGAGGAAGAGGCCAGCCTTGAGACCCTTGGTGCTAACTGCTGGAACTGCAGCTCAGTCTCTGCTTTTCATTTTCTTCAAGAGTGTTAGACATGGTAGGGAACAGGCAGAAATCATGCTTAATATTTACATCAGATGTCCCTAAGAGCAGGGAAGATGCCTGGTATTAACATGAAGTAGACTTCTTATGCCGTAAATCAATCAATCAATCAATCAATCGTATTTATTGAGCGCTTACTATGTGCAGAGCACTGTACTAAGCGCTTGGGAAGTACAAATTGGCATCACATAGAGACAGTCCCTACCCAACAGTGGGCTCACAGTCTAAAAGGGGGAGACAGAGAACAGAACCAAACATACCAACAAAATAAAATAAGTAGGATAGAAATGTACAAGTAAAATAAATAAATAAATAAATAATTAAATAGAGTAATAAATATGTACAACCATATATACATATATACAGGTGCTGTGGGGAAGGGAAGGAGGTAAGACGGGGGGATGGAGAGGGGGACGAGGGGGAGAGGAAAGAAGGGGCTCAGTCTGGGAAGGCCTCCTGGAGGAGGTGAGCTCTCAGCAGGGCCTTGAAGGGAGGAAGAGAGCTAGCTTGGCGGATGGGCAGAGGGAGGGCATTCCAGGCCCGGGGGATGACGTGGGCCGGGGGTCGATGGCGGGACAGGCGAGAGCGAGGTACAGTGAGGAGATTAGTGGTGGAGGAGCGGAGGGTGCGGGCTGGGCAGTAGAAGGAGAGAAGGGAGGTGAGGTAGGAGGGGGCGAGGTGATGGAGAGCCTTGAAGCCCAGGGTGAGGAGTTTCTGCTTGATGCGCAGATTGATCGGTAGCCATTGGAGGTTTTTGAGGAGGGGAGTAATATGTCCAGAGCGTTTCTGGACAAAGATAATCCGGGCAGCAGCATGAAGTATGGATTGAAGTGGAGAGAGACACGAGGATGGGAGATCAGAGAGAAGGCTAGTGCAGTAGTCCAGACGGGATAGGATGAGAGCTTGAATTAGCAGGGTAGCGGTTTGGATGGAGAGGAAAGGGCGGATCTTGGCAATGTTGCGGAGCTGAGACCGGCAGGTTTTGATGACGGCTTGGATGTGAGGGGTGAATGAGAGAGCGGAGTCGAGGACGACACCAAGGTTGCGGGCTTGTGAGACGGGAAGGATGGTAGTGCCGTCAACAGAGATGGGAAAGTCAGGGAGAGGACAAGGTTTGGGAGGGAAGACAAGGAGCTCAGTCTTCGACATGTAAAGGCTCAAAAGCTCCTCAAAAGACTCCTCATTGGTTTTAAAGCACTCAATCACTTTGCCCCCTCCTATCTCTCCTGGTTGCTCTCATACTATATCCTAGCCTGCTCACTTCATTCCTCTAATGCCACCCTTCTCACTGTACCTCAATCTCATCTATCTTGCCCCCGACCTCTCGCTCAAGTCCTCTGGCCTGGAAGGGCCTTCCCCCTCAAATCTGGCAGACAATTACTCTCCCCTGCTTCAAAGCCATATTGAAGACACATCGCCTCCAAAAGACATTCACTAAGCCCTCCTTTCCTCTTCTACCTCTTCCTTTTGCATCTCCCTGCCTTGCTCCCATAATTCAACCCCCCTTCTAGCCCCACAACACTTATGTTATTAAGTGCCATTGAGTTGTTTCTGATTCATAGCGACTCAATGGATATATTTTCTCCAGAACATCCTGTCTTCTGCCATAATCCGTAACCTTGCTAACGGTTCTTCTGTTATTATTGTTATGGTTTCTATTCATCAAGCTGCTGGTCTGCCTCTTCCACATTTTCCCTGGAATTTTCCTAGCATTAATATATTCTCTAGAGAATTAGTCCTCCTGATTGTGTGTCCAAAATGTGCTAATCTAAGTCGAGTCATTTGGTTTAACAGAGACCACTTTGGAGTAATTTGCTCTGAAATGGATTTGCTTGTTTCTCGGGCAGTCCATGGTATTCCCAAAAGCCTCTCCAACACGACATTTCAAAAGAATCGGATGTTCTTTCTGTCCTGTTTTTTCATTGTCCCGCTTTCCAATTCATACATTGTCATTGGAAATTGACAATTTGTATCTTTGTGGCAATTGTTATGCATGGCCCAGAGGCAAGAGCATGGGATTGCATAATCCCTGACCCTAATGGGGCTCACAGACTAGGTAGGTGGGAGAACAGGTTTTGATAGAGGTAATATCCCTACCCTCAAGGAGTTTACAGTCTACTGTCTGCAGATATAGCAGGAGAGATACATGATAAAGTACATTCCAGATAGCAGAGAGTCATAGCAGATAAAGATATGTATGTAGTTCCATGGGAGGTGGTGAATATTTAACTGCTCAGATCAGTCAATTCGTTGGTGGGATTTATTGAGTGCTTACACTGGAGTGTGGAGAACTGGAGTAAGCATTGGGATTTATTTATTCTCCCATCCCTCAGCCCCAAGTACACATCCAAAATTTATTTTTAATAATAATAATTTTAATAATAATGACTGCATTTGTTAAGCGCTTACAATGTGCAGTGCACTATTCTAAGGGCTGGCGGGGGGGATACAAAATGATCAAGTTGTCCCACGTGGGGCTCACAGTCTTAATCCCCATTTTACAGATGAGGTAACTGAGGCTCAGAGAAGTTAAGTGACTTGCCCAAGGTCACATAGCAGACATGTGGTGGAGCTGGGTTTCGAACCCATGACTTCTGATTCCAAAGCCCATGTTCTTTCCACCGAGCAGCATAGAGATGTCTGTCTCCTGCTCTAGACTGATAGCTCTCTATGGGCAGGGAATGTGTCTACCAACTCGGTTATATTGTATTTTCCTAAGTGCTTAATATAGTATACGTTCAACAAATAATATTGATTGCTGGATTGATTGGGTTAGTCCAGTACAATTAGTGGCTGATTTCTGCCCAAAAGGAACTGACAGTTTCTCTAGGATGTGGGCCAGGTGTGATGCCTATCGGAACACAGTATAAAATTTGCTCATCTGTTTCCCACCCTGGCAGGCTATACCATGCCTCCTCTTCAGCTGTTGTTTTGATCTGTTTTGTTAAATGCTTGTGCCTGAACTGCCTGGGGTTCTCAGGAAACAGTAAGTGGATTTTCAGAACCTCCTTCCCCAAGAGTTGAGTGGGTTCTGGCTTTGTATTTATTTTTTCAAAAAACATTGCTCAAATCCTCTTTCCTCCCTTCAAAAGCAGAAGACAAAGAGCCAGCTCAACAGCACTTTGAGGGAGGGGCAGGAACCAGGGAAGATGAGCTTGTGGTATTACAGTTGTATTTCCTCAGCTAACTTAGCTGGGAGGGAAATACAGATGCTTCTTAAGAGGTCAGGGACGTGGCATTTCAAAAGGATATTTGAGAGGGGAAAAGCCACAAGACTGAAAACCTCTTTGCAGGGTATATGCTGGTTTTCTCTATCATCAGAAGCTAAGCCACACTGATGGAAATGGATTGTTTCTATTATCAAGGCAAACACTCCAAGCAAAGAGGAAAAAGGAGAGACTGACCATTGGCGATGAACTGAGGTTTAAATAGTGCTACCTGTTGCCTGAAAGGCATTGTGGAGTATAGTGAGCTGATTTAGCCTTCATGACTTTAATGCCCGCCTCCCCCCCACCGCCCCCCCCCGCCTCATAAGGCCTTTTGATAATGATAATTATGATGATAATGATGATAATCATAATAAGCTCATTATGGGCAGGTAAACTGTCTGCTAATTCCATTCTCTCTCCCCAGCACTTAGTATGGTTCTTTGCAAAAAGTAAGTGTTCAATTAATACCACTGATTGATAGTAATGACTGTGGTATCTATGTACTTATGGCTTTTTTAGGGGGTTGTTTACTTTTTATGGGATTTGTTAAGTGGTTATTAATGTGTCAAATGCTGTTTGACAGCGTTTGACACTGTTTGACACTGTTCTAAGTGCTGACATTTTTCTAAGCACTGTATTAAGTGCTGAGGTAGATACAAAATGATAGTAACTTGTACTTTCCAAGTGCTTAGCACAGTGCTCTGCACAAAGTAAGTGCTCAATAAATATGATTGAATGAATACTGTGGGATTTGTTATGGGCTTACAATTTGCCAGGCACTGTACTAAGCACTGAGAAGGATCAAAACCAATCAGGTTGGACCCAGTGCCTTTCCAACACAGTGCTCATAGGCTAAGGGATATTCCCATTTTACAGATAAAGAACCTGAGGTGCAGAGAAGTTAAGTGATTTATCTAAGATCAGACAAAAGATAAGTGTGAGAGCTGGAATTAGAAACCGGGTCCCCTGACTTCTAGGCCTTTGCTCTTTCCACTATGCCTCACTGCTTCTGTTTCTTTACTAATTAATTATGATATTGAAGAGCTTGCTGTGTGTCAACCACTGTACTTAATGCTGGGGAAGATATAAGGTAATCAGATTGGACACAGTCCCTGTCCCATATAGTAAGCACTCAATAAATACGATTGAATGAATATAGGGCTCACAGTTTAAGTAGGAGGGAGTAGGATTTAATCACCATTTTACAGATGAAGAAACAGACACAGAAAAGTAGTGACTTGCCCAAGAACATACAGCAGCGTGGCTTAGTGGAAAGAGCACAGGCTCGGGAGTCAGGTGTAATGGGTTCTAATCCAGGCTCTGCCACTTATCAGCTGTGTAACTTTGGGCAAGTCACTTCAGTTCTCTGTGTCTGTTACCTCATCTATTATATGAGGATTAAGACTGTGAGACCTATATGGGACAGAGACTGTGTCCACCTTTATTATGCTGTACAGACTGAAAGCTCATTGTGGGCAGGGAATGTATCCATTTACCTTTATATTGTACTCCTCCAAGTGCTTTGTATAGTGCTCTGCACACAGTAAATGCTCAATAAATACAATTGAATCAGTTCATCAGTGGAAATCATTGAGAGCATACTGTGTAGCAGACAAGTGGCAGAGCAGAATTAGAACTCAGGTCCTCTATCTCCTAGGTCTATGGTCTTTCCACTATACCATGCGGTTCCACATCTGGACACCTTAGCACTCATTACTTTCTTTTCCACTTCTGTAGTTACTGATTTATATTATGTATTCTACTACATACTTTTTCCTCCTATTTGTGAATTAGTAATGATAATAGGTGCAGTATTTAAGTGCCTACTATATTCTGAGCACTGTACTAAGCCTGGGGATGATACAAGATAATCAGGTTGGACACTGTCCCTGTCTCACCTGATGATGATGATAATAATATTGATAACATTGGTGCGTAGTTAGTGCTTAACATAGTATCATTATAATCATCATTATACTGTACTAAATGCCAGAATAGATACATGGAGCTCATAATCTAAGTAGAAGGGGGCTAGGATTTAATTCCCATTTCACTGATGGGAAAATTGAGGCACAGAGAAGTGAAGTGATTTGCCCAAGGTCACACAGCAGGCATGTGGCAGAACCAGAATTAGAACCCAGGTCCTTTGGCTCCTAATAATAATAATAATAATGGTATTTGCTAGCACATACTATGTGCCAAGCACTGTTCTAAGTGCAGGGGTAGATACAACTTGTACTTCCCAAGGGCTTAGTACAGTGCTTTGCACACAGTAAGCACTCAATAAATACGATTGAATGAATGAATACAAGGTAATCAGGTGGTCCCTTGTGGGGCTCACAGTCTTAATTCCCATTTTACGGATGAGAGAACTGAGGCACTGAGAAGTTAAGTGACTTGCCCAAAGTCACAGAGCTGATAAGTGGCAGAGTTGGGATTAGAACCCATGACCTCTGATTCCCAAGCTCAGGCTCTTTCCACTAAGCTATGTTGCTTCTTCTTCCTAGGCCTGTGCTCTTTTCACTGGGCTGCACTGCTCCTGTTTTACATTGGATTGTAAGCTCCTTGAGGTCAGAGATCATAATAATAAGAGTAATTATTATTAAGGTACTTAAGTGCTTACTTTGTGCCAAGGCCTGTACTAAGCACTGGGATAGATACAAGATAATCTGGTTGGACACAGTCCCTGTCCCTCATGGGGCTCACACTCTTAATTCCCATTTTACAGATGAGGGAACTGAGGTTCAGAAAAGTGAAGTCCCTTGCCCAAGGTTACACAGCAGACAAGTGGCAGAGCCAGAATTGGAACCCAGGACCATCTGACTCCCAGGCCTGGGCTCTATCCACTAAGCTATGCTGCTTCCCACTAATTCTTCTGTACTCTCCCAGGTGCTTAGTAGAGTTCTGTGCACACCACTGCCACTCAGTCTAAGGCTACTAATTAATGAAATGGGTGAAAATTACCCGTGATCAATCCCTTTTAAAAAGATACCCCCTGTGGATTTCATATTGGTTATACCCAAAGCTGCTAAGTCCTCTTTTCTTTTTCTTCAGCTCCCTTCTGCATCTCCCTGACTTGCCTGCTTTGTTCTTCCCCCTCCTAGCCCCACAGCACTTAACTACGTATCTGTTATTTATTTATTTGTACTGCTGTCTGTCTCCCTCTCTGGACTGTAAACTTCTTGTGGGCAGGGAATGTATTTGTTATATTGTCCTCTCCAAGTGGTTAGTACAGTCCTCTGAACACAGTAAGCACTCAATAAATACGATTGACTGACTTACTGAACTGCCTTGTAATGACTAGAGTGGAGCTGAGAGTGGGGAAGTCGAAAGTCATGACAGATAATAATAATGATGATAATAATAATAATAATAATAATGGCATTTATGAAGCACTTACTATGTGCAATGCACTGTTCTAAGTGCTGGGGAGGTTACAAGGTGATCAGGTTGTCCCACAGGGGGCTCACAGTCTTAATCCCCATTTTACAGATGAGGTAACTGAGGCACAGAGAAGTTATGACTTGCCCAAAGTCACACAGCTGACAAGTGGGGGAGCAGAATTTGAACCCATGACCTCTGACTCCAAAGTCTGTGCTCGTTCCACTGAGCCTCGCTGCTTCTCTGTACTGCGATGCAGTTGAGATGTTAAGTAGGCAGTGGCAGGCAGCAGGTGGGAGTGGACAAGGTCCTTGCTCAGTGTTCATCAGTGCATATCCTGAGCTAGATAGAGACCAGACTAATTAGTGTTGTAAAATAAAATAAAAATCTACCGTCAGCCTAGCTAGACTCTCATTCCTTGCTCAGTTTTTAAGTTACGTGTTAGCTTGTTGACTGGCTAAGTTTAAATTTGGCTCCATCACAGGAAAATAGCACCACACTTAATCACTGGCCCCTCAGCAGCTTCCAAAATGGGAGCACAACCCAACCCAGTGGCTGCATTCCAGCCTTCACATTTTGCTCCTCTAACGCTAACCTTCTCACTGTACCTCCATCTTTTCTGTTTTGCCTCTGACCTCTTCTTGCTCACGGCCTCCCTCTGGCCCGGAACGCCCTCCCTGCTCATATCCGAGAGGCAATGACTCTCCCTTGCTTCAAAGCCTTATTGAAGGCCCATCTTCTCCAAGTGGCCTTCCCTGACTAAGCCCTCCTTCACTTTTTTTTCAACTCCCTTCTGCGTCGCTCTGCCTTGCTCCTTTTATTCATCCCCCCTCCCAGCCCTACAGCACTTTTGTACATATCCATAAGTAAAGACCATAAAAGCTCACTGTGGGCAGGGAATATGTTTGTTATATTGCTATATTGTACTCTCCCAAGTGCTTCATACAGTGCAGAGGAAAAGTGGAAATTAGTCTGGGAAGGCCTCTTGAAGGAACTGCACCTTCAAGAGGGCTTTGAAGCGGAGGAGAGTGATTGTCTGGCAGATTTGAGGAAGGTGGGAGTTCCAGACCAGAGGTAGGACATGGTCCAGGGGTCATCCGTAAGGCAGGTGAGATCAAGGTCCATTGACAAGGTGAGAAGGTTGGGGAGACAGACCCTGAAATAATTTATAGGCACAACAAAGCAGTAGAACACAAAGATATGTACCTAAGTGCAATGGATTTTTTTTTGGTATTTTTTTAAGCTCTTTCTATGTGTCAAGCACTGCACTAAGTGCTAGGGTAGATACAAGATTGAGTAGGACACAGTCCCTGCCCCACATAGAACTTAAAATATTAATCCTCATTTTACAGATGAGGTAACCGTGACACAGAGAAGTGGCTTGCCCATAGTTAAACCACAGGCATGTGGAGGAGCCAGAATTAGAACGCAGGTCCTCTGACTCCCTCGACCGTGCTCTTTCCATTAAGCCACACTGCTTCTCTCCCTGGAATAATGTGAGTACTTGAGTGCTTAGCTCATGCAGAGGGGAAGGGCCTGCTACTCAGTTTACAACTTCCCACTTCCCAAGACAACAGCAAAGTGTCAGAAGATTCATCTCCTTTAGCCCTTTATTTATGGTGGTGTTGTCCACTGGATTCATTTATCATGGTATCCCAATAAAATGTATTTTAAGATAAATTTCTGAATAGTAAGCCCAACAGAGCTGTTAGGTAATGATCTCAATCTGCTGCCAAACTCGTGTCTTCCTAAGAACACATTGTTCCATACTTTTCTCCTCATCATTTTCCATTCTGACCTCTCTGCATTTTTCATTTTGCCTGATTTGGAATAAGCATCACTTCTTCAAGTTCTGCCTGGAGACATTGTCTGTTGGGAAAAACTTTAGGTCGCTATAGTATTTGCTTTCTCCTCTCTGATGTCCTTGGAGAATCTTGCCATCCTTCCTCCTCTGTCCTGTGTATCTGGTGAGAAGATAGAGCCCCTCAAAGGAAGTATGTGTGAATAATAAATAATTACGATATTTAAGGTGCTCATTGTATTCCAAAAACTCTAGGTGCTGGAGAAGATACAAGATAATCAATTAATAATAATATTGGTATTTGTTAAGCACTTAGAAAAGCAGCGTGGCTCAGTGGAAAGAGCACGGGCTTTGGAGTTAGAGGTCATGAGTTCAAATTCCTGCTCCCCCACTTGTCAGCCATGTGACTTTAGGCAAGTCAATTTCTCTGTGCCCCAGTTACCTCGTCTGTAAAATGGGGATTAAGACTGAGCCTCACGTGGGACAACCTGATCATCTTGTAACCTCCTCAGGGCTCAGAACAGTGCTTTGCACATAGTAAGCGCTTAATAAATGCCATTATTATTATTATTATTACTGCTATGTACCAGGCACTGTACTAAGTGCTGGGGTGGAAACAAACAAGTCAGATTTGACACAGTCCCTGTCCCGCAAAGGGCTCATGCTCTTAATTCAGCACTTAGAACAGTGCTCAGCTCTTGGAACAGTGCTTGGCACACAGCAAGCACTTAACAAATACCATCAATATATTTTACAGATGAGGGAACTGAGGAAGAGAGAATTGAAGTGACTTTCCCAAGACCACACAGCAAACAAGTGGTTGAGCTGGGATCAGAGACCATGATCTTCTGACTCTCAAGCCCATGCTCTATCCACTACTGGACACAGTCAATGTCCCGAGTGGGGCTCACAGTCTAAGAAGGAGGAAGAACAGGAATCAAATCCCTATTTACAGATGAGGAAACCGAGGCACAAAGCAGTGAAGTGAAACGTTCACACAGCAGACAGGTGGCGGAGGGGGGATTAGAACCCAGGTCCTTTGACTCCTAGGCCAATGCTCTTTCCACTAGGCCACACTGCTTCCCGATAAAGGATAGATGAAAAAGGAAATCATGATATTCCTCCCAGTCCCTCGGCAATTCCTCGGACTGGCTCAGAGGTAAGGAGCACCCCTTGGGTTCTGCCTCTTTTCTGTGTCTACTGTAGGCATAGGCCACAGGACAGAGTGATCACCCGTAAATCAAACTCGTTCTCAAGTGAAAAACAACAAATGCTGTTAAAAAAAAAAAAAGCTTGGTGACCCCATCTCTGGCAATGATGCCATCTCTGGCCCAGAACCAATAGGATGACCTCTCCTGGCCTTTGCTTCCCAGGATGAACAGGACAAAGATTCCAAGCTGACCCCAATTGTTGTCAATACATCGGGAATTTCTCTCTGAGGAATGATTTGAGGATACTAAGTATCCTGAAATATTCTAAGTGCTCATGTTCCTACAGGAGTCTTTGATTTTTTCAAAATATTTCCCCCTTTCCCTCAAAAAGATGCTTTCCAGATCTTGTCTGGAGAAGCATTGGGCCAAACCTGCAAAATCATCGGCTAAGGCACTTCCACAAGACAACCTTGATTGCACACAAAAGAACTGAAGCAGAACTGAAGTGGAGGAAGAGATGAAAAAGCCTTCGCAGAAATATAACGGGAGGTATTGGATGGCCTAGAGGAAAGGGAGAGGAACCAGAGGACGGAGACACTCTTTTTTAAAATTTATTTTTAATAGCATTTGTTACATGCTTACTAAGTACCAGGCACGGTATTAAGTGCTGGGATAAATACAAGCTAATCAGGTTGGACACAGACCATGTCTCATATGGGGCTCACAGTCTTAACCCCCATTTTGCAAATGAGGCAACTGAGGCAAAAAGAAGTTAAGTGACTCACCCAAAAGTGGTCTTGTTAGAGCATGGGCTTGGGAGTCAGAAGGACCTGGGTTCTAATTCCAGCTACTCCACTTGTCTGCTGCGTGACCTTAGGCAAGTCACTTCATTGATTCATTGATTCATTGATTCATTTGTATTTATTGAGTGCTTACTGTGTGCAGAGCACTCTACTAAGCACTTGGAAAGTACAATTTAGCATCAGATAGGGACAGTCCCTACCCAACAACTTCTCTTCTCTGCATCTCAGTAACTTCATTGGTAAAATGTAGATTTAAAACTGAGCCCCATGTGAGAAAGGGACTGTGTCCAACCTTGTATCTACCCCAGTGTTTAGACCACTGTCTGGCACATAGTAAGAGCTTAACAAATAACATTAAAAAAAAGTAGTGGAGCTGGGATTCTGGTTCCACTTCTGCCAGTGGCCTGCTGTGTGAGCTTGGGCAAACCACTCAACTTTTCTGTAGATTTCTCATCTTTAAATGGAGAGAAAATAGATTTCAAATCCCATGTGGGATAGGGACTGTGTATGATCTGATAACTTTGTCCTTAAACTTAGCACACGTCTGGCACAGAGCACTAAATACAAACCAGGAGTCTTTGTGGTTAATGGTATTTGTTAGTGCTCACTATATACAGGCACTGTTCTAAGCACTGGGGTAAATGCAAGCTAATCAGGCTGGACACAGTCTCTGTCTCACATGGGACTCAGTCTTAACCCCCATTTTACAGATGAGGTAGTGGAGGCACAGAGAAGTGAAGTTAGTTGCCCAAGGTCACCCAGCAGACAAGTGATGGAGCTCAGATTAGAACCCAGGTCCTTCAGACTCCCAGACCTGGGCTTTATCCACTAGGCCACACTCTTTCTCTTAGTCGTGAGTATAAGTATAGAATGCAAAACAAATATCTGAAAGGTCAAATGAGCTATATGTTTTCAGTGGAATTCAGTCATATTTATTGAGCACTTACTGTGTGCAGAGCACTGTCCTAAGAGCTTGGCAGAGTACGACACAACACTGAACTGACACCTTCCCAGCTCACAACCAGCTTACAGTCTAGAGGGAATGAACTAGTGGAAAAACAAGGGCCTAGGAGTTCGAGGGCTTGGATCACAATCCTCACCCTCTCACCTAGCCAACATGTGAGCTTGGGCAAAGTCGCTTCGCTTCTCTGGGTCTCAACCTCCTTATCTGGGAAATGGGGGTTCAATACCTTCTCTTTCTCCTCCTTAGACCTGGAGCCCCAAGTGGGACAAGGATGGTGTCCAATCTGACTATCTTGTATCTAGAGATACAAGATCTAGAGAAGCAGCTTGGCTCAGTGGAAAGCACATGGGTTTTGGAGTCAGAGGTCATGGGTTCAAATCCCGGCTCCGCCCGCTGTCAGCTGTGTGACTTTGGGTAAGTCACTTAACTTCTCTGGGCCTCAGTTCCCTCATCTGTAAAATGGGGATTAAGACTGTGAGCCCCAGGTGGGACAACCTGATCACCTTGTATCCTTCCCAGTGCTTAGAACAGTGTTTTGCACATAATAACAATGTGCAATAGTAACAAATGCCATCATTATTATTATTATTATTACCCCAGCACTTCTCCAAGTGTATCATGTAGTGTTTTTACCACAGAGAAGGGGGTTTAGAAATATCAACAGCATGGCATAGTAGATGAAGCCCGGCCCTTGGAGTCAGAAGGTCAGGAGTTCTGTTATCGGCTCTGCCACTTGTCCGCTGACTGACCTTTTGCAAGTCACTTCACTTCTCTGAGTTTCAGTTCCCTCGTCTGTAAAATGGGGATGAAGAATGTGAGCCCCATGTGATAGAGGGACTGTGTCCAACCCAATTTCCCTGTACCCACCCCAACACTTAGAACAGTGCCTGGCACATAGTAAGTGCTTAACAGATACAACAGTTATCAACACCAGGTAAGTATCTGAACTCTAATCATCAACAAATTCCAATTATTGACATCTCTCAAATTTAAATCGACCTTAATACGTGACAAACCTGGTTTTGTGTAGGACTTTAGGTTAGGGGAAGGGTTGATGCAAGGGTTAGGGCTAAACTCAGAGTTAGAGGGCTATGGTGGAGATTTAGGATTACAGTCAGTGATTGGTTTATTGGGATGTGGGTGACTCGCTAGTCAAGACAATGTGTGTTTCTGCCTTCAGTGTTCCATAATTAGTAGAAATCGTGGCCAGGCCCAGTTAGCTCTCTCAGGGTGGCAGTAATGGTGGAGGCAGGGGGTGGTCCTCCCTGCCCAGTGAGAGAGAAAGGTTGCCTGGCAACTCTTTGACAATCCTCAGGCTGGGAGCCTGTCTTCCGCTTGATAGGCCAGGCGGGAGCCAGGGAGATAAGATGCTGAACAGCGGATGACAAAGGGAAATGAGAAAGTATCTCTGAGCTGTCTCTGAGCTGTCTCTCTCCCCTCACCCCCACCGGCCGCCCACCTTCATCCCTCTCACTCCTGCCTAAAAAGCTGGCCCTGCTGACCCAAGGAGAGCTCAGCTAAGGTGAAACTTGAAACCCTGATGCTCCTTTTGGGTTTGTCATCGTCTCTGTCTTCCACACATTTGTCAGTCCCTCCTGATGTCTGTGATGGCATTTATTATTAAGTGCTTACTATGTGCAAAGCACTGTTCTAAGCACTGGGGAGGTAACAAGGTGATCAAGTTGTCCCATGGGGGGCTCACACTCTTAATCCCCATTTTACAGATGAGGGAACTGAGGCCCAGAAAGTCAAGTGACTTGCCCAAAGTCACACAGCTGACAGTTGGTGGAGCTGGGATTTGACCTCTGACTCCAAAGCCTGTGCTCTTTCCACAGAGCCACGCTGCTTCTTGCTATGCGAGTCAGTCTGTGGCCACTACTGTGTCCCTCCCATCCCCACAACAACCCATATCCCCAACCTTAGAGATTGTGAACCTTAAAAGGCCAGGGACCATGTCAGAGCTCCTCTTGGCATTTCTTTCCCAGAATTTAATCCAGTGCTTTCCACATAAGAACGTGGCTTAGTGGAAAGAGCATGGGCTTGGGAATCAGAGATCGTGAGTTCTAATCTCGGCTCCGCCACTTGTCTGCTGTGTGACTTTGGGCAAGTCACTTAACTTCTCTGTGCCTCAGTTACCTCATCTGTAGAATGGGGATTAAGACTGTGAGTCCACGTGGGACAACTTGATAACCTTGTATCTATCCCAGTGCTTAGAACAGTGCTTGACACATAGTAAACACTTAACAAATACCATCATTATTATTATTATTGTTATTAAATGAGCACTGTACTGAGCACCGGGAATGAGAATGGCTAGGACACAGCTTGTGCCCAGGACACTTATTTCAGTCTGTATCTTCCCTCCCCTTCCCCACCACCTCCCAGTGGTCCCCAGGGAGCTGGGGGGAGGGATGTAGGGGGGCGGAGCCCCAGGGACTTGGGTCTCTGCCTGGCTCAGACCCCTGGATTTGCCCTGCCATGTTTTCAAGCCTAGGACCAAGCCCAGAACAGATCCTTCCCTTGGGGAGGACTTTATCATTCATTCATTCAGTCAGTCATTTTTATTGAGCACTTACTGTGTGCAGAGCACTGATCTAAGCACTTGGGAGACTATGGATGCTTGTCTCAGATCCAAACCCTCACAGATGCCACCCCAGCTGGTGAGCTGTTCAGGTAATAATAATAATGACGATAACAATAATAATTGTTCTGGTATTTGTTGATAAATTTTCACTGCTGAACACCATGCTAATTGTTATGGTAGTTGATACAATACAATCAGATCAGACACAATTCCACTGGAAGTCAGAGGGTGCGGGTTTTAATCCCGACTCTGCCACTTGTCTGCTGTGTGACCTTGGGAAAGGCACTTAACTTCTCTGTGTCTCAGTTACTTCATCTGTAAAATGGGGATGAAGACTGTGAGCCCCACATGGGACAACCTGATTACCTTGTATCTACCCCAGCACTTAGAACAGTGTTTGGCACATAGTAAGTGCTTAACAAATACCATAATTATTATTATTATTACCCCCTCCTCCCTCCTACTTAAACTGCGAGCACCATGTGGGATAGGAACTGGGTCCAACCTGATTTATTTGTATCTACCCCAGGGCTTAGAACAGTGCTTGACACATAGTGAGCGCTTAACAAATACCATTATCGTCATACAATACGAGTTGGTAGACACATTACTTGCCCACAGTGAGCTTACAGCCTAGAAAATGAGTTGACTGGTCTTAAGGGCCATGGGGATGAGGGGAGGGTGACTGCCAAAGTGGGGTTCAGACCCAGGCACGTAGGTGATACAAAGGAGAGGGAGGATAGGGTGGGAAGATGAGGTTAGTCAGGGAAGGCTTCCTGGAGGAGATGGGATTTTTAGAATGGTTTTAAACATGGAGAGAGTGATGATCTATTGTTGTGATGTCTGTCTCTTCCCTTCTAGACTGTATGCCTGGTGTGGGTCCCCTCCTACCTCACCTCCCTTCTCTCCTTCTCCAGCCCAGCCTGCACCCTCTGCTCCTCTGTCGCTAACCTCCTCACTGTACCTCGTTCTCGCCTGTTCCACCGTCGACCCCCGGCCCACGTCCTCCCCCTGGCCTGGAATGCCCTCCCTCCACACATCCGCCAAGCTAGCTCTCTTCCTTCCTTCAAAGCCCTACTGAGGGCTGACATCCTCCAGAAGGCCTTCCCAGACTGAGCCCTCTTTTTCCTCTCCTCCTCTACATCCCCCACCCTACCTCCTTCCCCTCCCCACAGCATTTGCATACATATTTGTACAGATTTGTTACTCTATTTTACTTGTACATATTTACTACTCTATTTTGTTAATAATAATAACAATAATGGCATTTATTATTACTTAATCCCCATTTTACAGATGAGGGAACTGAGGCACAGAGAAGTTAAGTGATTTGCCTAAAGTCACACAGCTGACAATTGGCAGAGCTGGGGTTCAAACCCATGACCTCTGACTCCAAAGCCCGGGCTCCTTCCACTGAGCCATGCTGCTTCCCAGCTATATGATATGTATATAGCTTTAATTCTATTTGTTCCGATGACTTTGACACTTGTCTACATGTTTTGTTCTGTTGTCTGTCTCCCCATTCTAGACTGTGAGCCCGTTGTTGGGTAGGGACCATCTCTATATGTTGCCAACTTGTACTTCCCAAGCGCTTAGTACAGTGCTCTGCACACAGTAAGCACTCAATATGATTGAATGAATGAATGAATTTTCTCTCTTTATTGCTGAATTGTACTTTCCAATTGCTTAGTATCGTGCTCTGCTTGCAGTAAACACTCAATAAATATGATTGAATGAATGAATGAATGAAGTAGGGGGACGATCGAGACCAGAGGGAGGATTTGAGCATTTATTCATTCAATCGTATTTACTGAGCGCTTACTGTGTGCAGAGCACTGTACTAAGCACTTACTGAGCATGGGGTTAACAGTGAGAGGGGAGATTGAGGTATACAGTTAAGTTGTTATAAGAAGAGTGAAGTGTGCATGCTGGCTTGTAGTTGGAGAGGAGAAAGGTAGTAGACAGAGAGCTGATTGAGTGATTTTAAGGTAAAGAGTTACTATTTGATGTTGAGATGGATGGATGAAGAGATGGAGATGTGCACAGAACACACTCCCAGAAAGATGGATCCAGGCAAGCAGAATGAAGTATGCATGGGAGTCGGAGAGACAGGAGTCAGAGAGATCAGCAAGGAGGTGATGTAATAGTTGAGATGGATGGTGAAGAGTGCTTGGATCTATCGATCATATTTATTGAGTGCTTACCGTGTACTAAGCACTTGAGAGAGTACAATACAACAAAATAACTGACACATTCCCTGTCCATACTGAGCTTACAGTTTAGAGAGATCAGTCAGGTAGCAGTTAGATTGAGATCCTAGAGATGTTGGAGAAGTAGAACTGACAGGATTTGGTGACTGACTCAATATATAGGTTGAACGGGAAATATGAGCTGAGGATAGTGTCAAGGTTACTGGCTTGTGAGACAGGGAACCTGTTGGTCACCTCTCTTACTGCCTGCATTTCTACTCTGAGAGTTTAGCAAGCACCTCTATGTAATATATGCTTGCCATGGCCATCAACACACATCTCCTGGGACGTCAAAGTCACTGTCTTTGGTTCCGTGAATGTTATGCCTCACGATGAGGCCGTGGGCCATCTTTTAGATAGCCATTTTCAGGCGCTTCTCAGCAAGGCTCCTTGTCAGTTTCCAGCTGACTCCTGAGGGTCTCTCCCTGAAATTCACAGTTTCCTTAACTCTGCTGCCCTTATCTTGGGGACCCAATTACGCTCAGAATGTGAACCATCCCACATGGGTTACCTCAGCGTTAACCTTCTCACTCCCCAATGGAACCGGTGCTGACCCAGTGGCAGACCCATGCTGAGCATGGAAGAGATGCCGTCATGGAGGCCGGGCTGTGCCTTGGCACACTCCTTCCACTCGTCCTTCGATCCAGCTGGAGGAACGGCTCGTTACCTCAAGAAGGAAACATCCAACCGTGGGTCAGGCCGCCCGGGCACCCGCCCAGCCACTCTCCTTGATGGAGGATTGGCCTCTCAGAGTGCCCGGGGTGGGAAAGCAGCAAAGCCTAGTGGATAGAGCATGGGCCTAGAAGTCAGAAGGACCTGGATTGCCATCCTGGCTCTACCGCTTGTCTGCTATGTGACCTAGGGTAAGTCATTTCCAGTCTGGGCAAGTCATGTCCAGACTGAGCCCCCTCCTTCCTCTCCCCATCCCCCCCCCCACTTACCTCCTTCCCCTCCCCACAGCACCTGTATATATGTATATATGTTTGTATGGATTTATTACTCTATTTTATTTGTACACATTTATTCTATTTATTTTATTTTGTTAATATATTTTGTTTTGTTCTCTGTCTCCCCCTTCTAGACTGTGAGCCCACTGTTGGGTAGGGACCGTCTCTATATGTTGCCAACTTGGACTTCCTAAGTGCTTAGTACAGTGCTCTGCACATAGGAAGCACTCAATAAATACGATTGAATGAATGAATGAATTTCACTTCTCTGAGCTGCAGTTACCACAACTATTTAAAGGGGATTAAGACTGTAACCCTCACAAAGGACATGGACTGTGTCCAACCCGATTATCCTGTACCTATCTTCGCACTTGGCACATAGTAAATGCTTAGAAGAAGCAGCGTGGCTCAGTGGAAAGAGCCCGGGCTTTGGATTCAGAGGTCATGGGTTCAAATTCCGTCTCTGCCAATTGTCCAGCTGTGTGACTTTGGGCAAGTCACTTAACTTCTCTGGGCTTCAGTTACCTCATCTGTAAAATGGGGATTAAGACTGTGAGCCCCCGTGGGACAACCTGATCACCTTGTTACCTCCCCAATGCTTAGAACAGTGCTTTGCACATAGTAAGCATTTAATAAATGCCATTATTATTATTATTATTATCAAATGCTATAAAAATAAATATGATTGATGGATAGCCACCCAGTACCAATCAGTAGTACTTACAGATTGCTTTCTGTGCACAGAGCACTGTACTAAGTGGTTGGGAGGTCCAATACGATAGAACTGGTAATATGTTCCCTACCCCCCAGAAGCTTGCAGACTAGAGGGGAAGATAGACATTAAAATAAATTATGGATGTGTACAGAGCTGCCGTATGACTGAGGTTTGGGGGAATGTCAACTGTTTTAATTATGTTGCTCTCCCTAACTGTGGAGGCTCAGTAAAGAGCTCTCACCACTACAGGCAGTCAGTAAAGTGCTGAGAGAAGCAGCATGACAGTGGATACAGCATGGACCTGGGTTCTAATCCCAGCTCTGCCACTTATCTGCTGTGTGACCTTGGGCAAGTCACTCAATTTCTCTGTGTCTCTGTGCCTCACTCAGTGGGGATTGAGTGAGATTCCCCCTGTGGGACATGGACTGCGTTTGACTTATTTATCTTGTATCTGCTCCAGTACTTAGTACAGTCCCTGGCACAGAATAAGCACTTAAATAATAATAATAGTAATAATAATAGCATTTATTAAGCACTATGTGCAAATCACTGTTCTATACACAAATTCCATTGCTATACACAAATACCATTTGAAAAAAAGTGCTCTGATCACCCTAGGCATCCAGTATGGTGCTCTTCCCATGGTAGGCAACTACTACAGTGTTCCTCTCAACACCATGAGGCACCTAGAACAGTTCAAACCTCAACTGTGGCTGCTCAGTACTGTGCTGTCCCCAGCCATAGGCATTCAGTACATGGCTCTCCACCTACAAGCACAAAGCAGTAATAATAATACTCCCTCCTACTTAGACTGTGAGCCCCATGTGTGATAGGGACATTGTTCAACGTGATTAACTTGTTTCTACCCCAGCGCTTAAAACAGTGTAATAAGCACACAGTAAGTGCTCAATGAATGCGATCGAATGAATGAAGCATAAATATTATTAATGATCATAATTTTAGTATTCAGTAAGTGATTGCTAGCACTGTACTAAGTGCTGGGGTAGATAGACAATAATGAGCTTCCACATGGAGCTTACAGTCTAAGTTAAGAGGGAAAGCAGGTATTGAATCCCCATAGTGCGGGTGAGGGAACTAAGACCCAGAGAAGTTAAATGATTGGCCAAGGTCAAACTCAGCAGGTAAGTGGCGGGTTCAGGATTAGAACCCAGATCCTCTAACTCCTAGGCCTGGGCACTTTCCACTAGGCCAAACTGCTTCCTCTGCTATAGCCATGAGTGAGAAAATGATTTTACGTAATAGAAGCAAGCATAGCAACTTAGTAACAAATAAGTAGATAAATGCATGACTTTTGAAAGGGTGAATGAAATGTAATGCACTATGCTTTGTGCAACCCAAACCCTTCCTCAATCAAAGGTCATGGGTTTTAATCCCGACTCCGCTGCTTGTCGGCTGTGTGACTTTGGGCAAGTCACTTAACTTCTCTGTGCATCAGTGAGCTCATCTGGAAAATGGGAATTGAGACTGTGAGCCCAACATGGGGCAACCTGTTACCTTGCATCTCTCCCAGTGCTTAGAACAGTGCTTGGCACATGGTAAGCGCTTAACAAATACCATCATTATTAATGCTAACAGTGATGGTATTTGTTAGGTACTTCCTATGTGCCAGGCACTGTTCTAAGCTCAGGGGTGGGTACAATCAAATTGGTTTGGACACAGTCCCCATCCCACATGGGGCTCACAACATGGCTCAGTGGAAAGAGCACGGGTTTTGGAGTCAGAGTTCATGGGTTCAAATCCCGGCTCTGCCAATTGTCAGCTGTGTGACTTTGGGCAAGTCACTTAACTTCTCTGTGTCTCGGTTACCTCATCTGTAAAATGGGAATTAAAATTGTGAGCCTCCTGTGGGACAACCTGATCACCTTGTAATCTCCCCAGCTCTTAGAACAGTGCTTTGCACATAGTAAGTGCTTAATAAATGCCATTATTATTATTATTATTATTATTATTATGAATCCCCATTTTACAGGTGAGATATCTGAGGCACAGAGAAGTGAAGTGACTTACCCGATGTCACGCAGCAGACATGTGGCAGATTAGAACCCGGGATTAGAACCCAGATCCTTCTGACTCACAGGCCTGTGTGCTGCTTCTCATCCTATCCAGTGACTGATTGAATCAGATATCAGAGTGAATTGAACTCAGACTCTGGCTTAGCAAGCAGAAACCTGCAGTTCATCATAGCCAAGCAGACCAGATACTTTAAAACCGAAGTGAAGGCTACTCAGCCATGGGAATATTTTATTTAGGAGTTCAGACAGCGACAGACTAGAAGAAGCAGTGGAAATTGAAGTGAGGAGTCTCAGGAGGCTGCAGTGTTCCTAAAATAGCGAAGGTCAGGGCTGTTTGGGAGCAATAACAGGACCACTTATTCAGCACTTCTGATGCCCTGGAACTATTCTACCTGCCGGCAGAGCTAGAAGATCAGGCCTGGGGCCCTCACCTCCCTAATAATAATAATAATAATAATAATAATAATAATAATAATAATATTGGCATTTGTTAAGCACTTACTATGTGCCAAGCACTGTTCTAAGCACTGGGGTAATGATAATAATAATCATGGTATTTGTTATGTGCTTACTATGTGCCAAGCACTGTTCTAATTTCTGGGGTAGATACAAGATCATCAAGTTGTCCCATGTGGGGCTCGCAGTCTTAATCCCCATTTTACAGATGAGGTAACTGAGGCACAGAGAAGTGAAATGACTTGCCCGAAGTCACCCATCTGACAACTGGTGGATTGAGATTAGAATCCATGACCTCTGACTCCCAAGCCCTCTCTCTTTCCACCAAGCCACGCTGCTTCTAGGATGCCCTGAACAAAAGTGACAGCACTTCCCCATAACTCTGAGCATACAACGTCTGGAAGGGAGGAGCTTTCATACTCTTCACTGTTCAGGGCAGGATCAAATTGTCTAAGGTCCAAGAAGTCCAACTGTCCACTTTTTCACAGTGGTAGGAAGAGTATTTATTGAGCACACACTCTGTGTCATGAATCAGTCATTGGGCAGAGCTTGGCACATAGTAAGCACTTAACAAATACCATTATTATTGTTATTGAGTGTTTAATGTGGACAGAGCTCTATACTGAGTGCTTGGAAGAGTTGGAAGAAATGTTCCCTTATCACAAGGCACTTACTTCTAGGCTGTAAGCCCATTGTTGGGTAGGGACCATCTGTATATGTTGCCGATTTGTATTTCCCAAGTGCTTAGTACAGTGCTCTTAACACAGTACGCACTCAATAAATACGAATGAATGAATACTGGGGGAGACAGACATTAATAAAAATAAATAAATTATGGATATGGACATAAATGCTGTGGAGCTGAGGGAAGGATGGAATAAAGCTGGCAAATTCAAGTGCAAGGGCAGAGAAGTTAAATGACTTGCCCAAGGTCACATAGCAAGCAATTGGCGGAGCTAGGATTAATAATAATCATAATAGTAATAATGATGGTGTTTAAGCACTTACTATGTGCCAAACACTGTTCTAAGCGCTGGGGGAGATACAAGGTAATCAGGTTGTCCCATGTGTGGCTCACAGTCCTCATCTCCATTTTACAGCTGAGGTAACTGAAGCACAGAGAAGTTCAGTGTCTTGTCCAAAGTCAGACAGCTGACAAGTGGTGAAGCTGGGATTAGAACCCATGACCGCTGACTCTCAAGCCTGGGCTCCTTCCACTGAGCCACGCCGCTTCTCCTGTTGTGGGGAATCATCATCAATCGTATTTATTGAGCGCTTACTGTGTGCAGGGCACTGTACTAAGCGCTTGGGAAGTACAAGTTGGCAACATATAGAGACAGCCAATCAATCAATCAATCAATCGTATTTATTGAGTGCTTACTGTGTGCAAAGCACTGTACTAAGCACTTGGGAAGTACAAGTTGGCAATCTTGTACAAGTTGGCAACATATAGAGACAGTCCCTACCCAACAGTGGGCTCACAGTCTAAAAGGGGGAGACAGAGAACAAAACCAAACATACTAACAAAATAAAATAAATAGAATAGATATGTACAGGTAAAATAAATAAATAAATAAATAAATGAGTAATAAATATGTACAAACATATATACATATATACAGGTGCTGTGGGGAAGGGAAGGAGGTAAGATGTGGGGGATGGAGAGGGGGACGAGGGGGAGAGGAAGGAAGGGGCTCAGTCTGGGAAGGCCTCCTGGAGGAGGTGAGCTCTCAGTAGGGCCTTGAAGGGAGGAAGAGAGCTAGCTTGGCGGATGTGCAGAGGGAGGGCATTCCAGGTCTGGGGGATGACGTGGGCTGGGGGTCGATGGCGGGATAGGCGAGAACGAGGTATGGTGAGGAGATTAGCGGCAGAGGAGCAGAGGGTGCAGGGTGGGCTTCCGCCAGAGGAGCTGAGTCTGTGGCCCCCCGTTCTCCTTGATCTCATAGCGGACACTGTTGAAGAGGGCGACGCCTTACTGGGCCTCGTAGAACTGGACAAACTCTCTCAGGATCTTTCCTGTTTCCTCTGCGTTGTGCTGGCACTGGCCCTCGTCCAGGTGCGTGGACAGCGCGTCCCCCATGGTGGAGCAGACATGGGGAGCCGGACCCCCCAGGACGGGCGGGGCGCACAGCTGCCTCCTCCGGCCAGGCCGGGGTGGGGCTGTGCGGTGCGTGCTGCCCCCGAGCCTGGGCCTCGGAGCTGACGTCCTGGGAAACCCACTGCCAGTTCTGCCACTGCCTTCTTGCCCCAAGGGCCTCTGAGGAGGGTGACTGACTCCCCCGGGCGCGCCCAGGCCGAGAGCAAATCAAGGCAACACAGAAGGGAGTAGGAGAAGAGGAAAGGAAGGCTTAATCAGAGAAGGCCTCTTCGAGGAGATGTGCCTCTCTACCCTACCCTACCCAACAGTGGGCTCACAGTCTAAAAGAATCATGTGACCTTTAAGGGATGATGAATAGATTAGCACTTGGATTAATCAAAAGAGTGCATAACTTGTCGTGAGAGGGAAGTGTCACTGTTGAAGATCAATTGCAAGAGGCTTTTGGTGGATTGGGCCCACAGTACACTAGTCAGAAAACTGAGGAAAGATGGCATTCTGGTAACGCCTGCTCAAAGAAAGGTATCATTTGACTTCAGGAGAAAAATGAAAAAAAGAACTGCAGTCAGAAATTTCAGAAATCACAGAGAATGTGGGCAGCTCTCTGACATGGTGTCATTCTTAAGGGATAAGGAATTGAATGAGTGTTTTGAAACATCTGTGACATAATAATGGCATTTATCAATCAATCAATCATCATCATCAATCATATTTATTGAGCGCTTACTATGTGCAGAGCACTGTACTAAGTGCTTGGGAAGTACAAGTTGGCAACATATAGAGATGGTCCCTACCCAACAGTGGGCTCACAGTCTAGAAGGGGGAGACAGAGAACAAAACAGAACATATTAACAAAATAAAATAAAAAGAATAAATATGTACAAGTAAAATAAATAAATAGAGTAATAAATACGTGCAAACATATATACAGGTGCTGTGCGGAAGGGAAGGAGGTAAGGTGGGGGGATGGAGGGGGGAGGAGGGGGAGAGGAAGGAGGGGGCTCAGTCTGAGAAGGCCTCCTGAGTCTGGGAAGAACTCCTGAGCACTTATTTATTAAGTGCTTACTATGTGCAAAGCACTGTTCTAAGCACTGGGGAGGTTACAAGGTGATCAGGTTGTCCCACATGGGGCTCACAGTCTTAATCCATGCTAGAGAAGCAGCGTGGCTCAGTGGAAAGAGCGCAGGCTTTGGAGTCAGAGGTCATAGGTTCAAATCCCAGCTCTGCCACTTGTCAGCTGTGTGACTTTGGGCAAGTCACTTCACTTCTCTGGGCCTCAGTTACCTCATCTGTAAAATGTGGATTAAGACTGTGAGCCCCACATGGGACAACCTGATCACATTGTATCCTCCCCAGTGCTTAGAACAGTGCTTTGCACATAGTAAGCACTTAACAAGTGCCATCATTATTATTATTATTATTATTATCCTCATTTTACAGATGAGGTAACTGAGGCACAGAGAAGTTGACTTGCCCAAAGACACACAGCTGACAAGTGGGGGAGCCAGAATTTGAACCCATGACCTCTGACTCCATAGCCCGTGTCCTTTGCTCTGAGCTACGCTGCTTCTCTACTCTGTGATCTTGGACAAGTCACTTAACTTCCTTGTGCCTCAGTTACCTCATCTGTAAAATGGGGATTGAGACTATGAGCCCCATATGGGACATGGACTGTGTCCACACTGATTCATTTATATCTAGCCCAGTGTGTAGTAAAGTGCCTGATGTGTAGTAAGTGCTTAGCAAAAACCATTTTTTTTTTTAAAAAGATGATTGCTTTTGGTTTATAGGAGAAATGAGGCTTTGGCTGAAACCGAGCAGCAAGCAGCATGGCTTAGTGGAAAGGGCATGGGCTTGGGAGTCAGAGGACATGGGTTCTAATCCCTGCTCTGCCACTAGTCTGCTGTGTGACCTTGAGCAAGTCACTTAACTTCTCTGTGCTTCAGTCACCTCCTCTGTAAAATGGGGATTAAGACTTTGAGCTCCACGTGGGACAGCCTGATTACCTTGTATCTCCCCCTGCTCTTAGAAAAGTGCCTGGCACAAAATAAGTGCTTAACAAATGCCATAATGATAATAATAGTAACCGAGGGAACCAATCTATCCATAGTGCTTGAGTGCTTACAGTGGGCTTTTCCTCTCATGATACATCTGTTGAGTCTTGCTAGACCTACTTGGAAGAATCAAGTAACTGAAGTGTAATATCCACTATGAAGTGGAAGCTACTTCCATTCTTATAAAGCTACAATTTAGGCTGTGTTGACCTCCTGAAGTTGTTGATATAATCATTTGATAAATTTTGGAAGCTGCAGTAGGTGTATATTGAAAAACTTGATGGGTCTTGAGCACACAAGGATTGAAAGTCAGTCATCAAATAGAAGAGAGGTAATGTGAATTTAGATGGAATAGAATTGCCAAATCATTCTTTCAGCATGGGGATGGTAAGCTGAGAAGTGGTTATGTAGGAAGGAATGAGAGTTCCCAAGAATAAATTTGAAAATGACCACTCTGAGAGACAGACCATTGAGCTGCACAGATGGGAAAGTGTGAATCAATCAATCAATCAATCAATCATATTTATTGAGTGCTTACTGTGTGCAGAGCACTGTACTAAGCGCTTGGGAAGTACAAGTTGGCAACATATAGAGACGGTCCCTACCCAACAGTGGGCTCACAGTCTAGAAGGGGGAGACAGAGAACAAAATCAAACATATTAACAAAATAAAATAAATAGAATAGATATGTACAAGTAAAATAAATAGAATAATAAATATGTACAAACATATATACATATATACAGGTGCTGTGGGGAAGGGAAGGAGGTAAGACGGGGGGATGGAGACGGGGAAGAGGGAGAGAGGAAGGAGGGGGCTCAGTCTGGGAAGGCCTCCTGAAGGAGGTGAGCTCTCAGTAGGGCCTTGAAGGGAGGAAGAGCGCTAGCTTGGCAGATGTGCAGAGGGAGGGTATTCCAGGCCCGGGGGATGACGTGGGCTGGGAGTCGACGGCGGGACAGGCAAGAACGAGGCACGGTGAGGAGATTGGTGGCAGAGGAGCGGAGGGTGCGGGCTGGGCTGGAGAAGGAGAGAAGGGAGGTGAGGTAGGAGGGGGTGAGGTGATGGACAGCCTTGAAGCCCAGGGTGAGGAGTTTCTGCCTGAGGCGTAGGTTGATTGGAGACTTTTGAGGAGGGGAGTAACATGCTCAGAGCATTTCTGCACAAAGACAATCCGGGCAGCGGCGTGAAGTATGGATTGAAGTGGGGAGAGACAGGAGGGTGGGCGATTGGAGAGGAAGTTGATGCAGTAATCCAGACGGGATCCACTCCTCAACTCCACTGACCTCTTGCTCTGTCCAGCTCACCAAATGGAAAGCAAACTTGATCTCAACATCTCTAGTCACAATAATGATAATTTGTTAAGTGCTTACTAAGTGCCAAGCACTGTACTAAATGCTGGGTTGGATGCAAGCTTATTGCGTTGGACACTGTCCCTGCCCTATGCGGGGCTCAGAGCCTCAATCCCCATTTTAGAAAAGGAACAAGGCTTAGTGGAAAGAGCATTGGCTTGGGAGTCAGAGGTCATGGGTTACAATCCCATCTCTGCCACTTATCAACTGTGTGACTTTGGGCAAGTCACTTAACTTCTCTGTGCCTTGGTTCCCTCATCTGTAAAATGGGGACTAAGACTGTGAGCCCCATGTGGGACTGGGACTGTGTCCAACCTCATTACCTTGTATCTACCCTGGTGCTTAGAAAAGTGCTTGACACATAGTAAGCACTTAACAAATATCATCATTATTATTTTACAGAGGTGGTAACTGAGGCACGGAGAATGATGATGATGTGTATGGTATTTGTTAAGTGTTTACTGTGTACCAGACACTGTTCTAAATGCTGGGGTAGATACAAGATAATTGGGTTGGACATAGTCCCTGTCCCACATAGGGCTAACAGTATTAAATCCCCATTTTACAGATGAGGGAACTGAGGCACAGAGAAGTGAAGCAACTTGCCCAAGGAGCTGGGATTAGAACCCAGGACCTTCTGAGTCCCAGGCCTGTGCTTCACAACTGCCCCACCTGCCTTCTCTCCCACATACTCCCTCCCCACATATCTGTGCTGTTCCTCCACAGAGTTCTCCGATCATTTGACCTTCCCAGGATCATTAGGCCTTCCCAGACTGAGTCCCCTCCTTCCTCTCCCCATCCCCCTCACCTTACCTCTTTCCCCTCCCCAAAGCACCTGTGTATATGTACATGTTTGTACATATTTATTACTCTATTTTACTTGTACATATTCTATTTATTTTATTTTGTTAATTTGTTTTGTTGTCTGTCTCCCCCTTCTAGACAGTGAGCCTGCTTTTGGGTAGGGACCGTCTCTATATGTTGCCAACTTGTAATTCCCAAGCGCTTAGTACAGTGCTTTGCACACAGTAAGCGCTCAATAAATATGATTGAATGAATGAATGAATGAATTTGACCTCATCCAATTATCTGAAGTTATCATGCCCCACTTAGTCTCTGTATTCAAACATTTTTTCTCTGATGGCCAAATTCATGCCCTCAACACCACCCTTTCTATTGAACTAAACTCACTTGCCCACCTGTCTCTTCACAGATCTTGTACCACTAACCCTCAGCCCTGGATTACCTCTGCAGCCCGCTTCCTCTGCTCCTGTGCTTGAGTCTCTAATCCATACTGATTCCCTTCAAACTCTAGACTTTCTTCGACACCTCCAGTCATCCCTTTGGCCAAGTCACTTAACTTCTCTGTGCCTCAGTTACCTAATCTGTAAAATGGGGATTAAGACTGTGAGCCCCATGTGGGACAACCTGATCACGTTGTATCCTCCCAGTGCTTAGAACAGTGCTTTGCACATAGTAAGTGCTTAACAAATGCCATTATTATTATTATTATTATTTTCCCCTTCTCCTGGAAACACTATCTAACCTCAGCTTCACTGACCCTGTCCTCTCCTGATTCTCCTATCTCTCTGGCTGTTCATTCTTAGTCTCTTTTGCAGGCTCCTGTTCTGCTTCCCAACCCCAAACTGTGGGTGTCCCTCAGGGTTCAGGTCTGGGTCCCCATCTTTTCTCCATCCACACCCACTCCCTTGGAGAACTCGTTTGCTTACACGGCTTCAACTGTCACCTCTATGTGGTTGATTCCCAAATCTTCACCTCCTGCCCTGATCTCTCTCCCTCCCTGCAGTCTTGCATTTCCTTCTGCCTTCAAGACATCTCTACTTTGATGTCCTGCAGTCACCTCAAACTTCATATGTCAAAAACAGACCTCCTTAACTTCCCACCCAAGCCCTGTCCTTCCCCTGACTTTCCAATCACTGTAGACAACATCTCCATCCTTCTTGTCTCACAAGCCTGTGACCTTGGCATTATCCTTGATTTATTTATCTCTGTCATTCAACCCACATGTTCAATCTGTCACTGAATTCTGTTGGTTCAACCTTCACAAAATCTCAAAAATATGTGCTTTCCTCTCCATCCAAACTGCTAACATGTTAATCCAAGCACAGCCTAGCTTGCCTTGATTACTGTATCTGCCTCCTTGCTGACCTCCCCACCTCCTGTCTCTTCCAACTCCAGTCCATACTTCACTCTGCTGCCCGGGTCATTTGTCTACAGAAATGTTCAGTCCATGTTTCCTCACTCTCAAGAATCTCCAGTGGTTGCCCATCCACCTCCACATCAAACAGAGACTCTTTATTCTGGGCTTTAAAGCTTTCAATTCCCTTGTCCCTTCCTACCTTACTTCATTCCTTTCCTACCCACACACTTCTATCCTCTAACACCAACATACTCTCTGTACCTCAGTCTTGTCTATCTCATCATTGACCTCTTGACCACATCCTGTCTCTGGCCTGAAATGGGTACTCCTCTTCATATCCTACAGATAATCACTCTCTCCAGCTTCAAAGCCTTATTGAAGGTACCCCTCCTTGAAGAGATCTTCACTGAATGGGCCTCATTTCCTCTTCTCCCACTCCCTTCTGTTACCTTTGCACCTGGATTTGCATCCTTAATTTACCCCTCCCACAGCACCTTTGTACAAACCTGTATTTTATTTATTGATATTAAAGTCTGTATCCCCCTCTAGACTGTAAGCTCATTATGGGCAGGAAACGTGCATACCAACTCCATTATACTGTACTCTCTCAAGTGGTTAATACAATGCACTGCTCAAAGTAAGCACTCAGTAAATACTATTGGTTGACTGGAATGGAAAATATGACTGAATATTACTTTCAACCAATCAATCACTGGACTTTATTGAGTGCTTACTATGTACAGAGCCCTATACTAAGTACTTGAGAGAGCACAGTACATTAGAGTTGATTGACATGATCCCCGCCCACAAGGAGCTTATATTCCAGTTGGCTAGACTGATATCAAAATAATTCACAGATGGAGAAGCTACAGAATATCAGGAGATGGGCATAAATGCTGTGGGGGTGGAGTGGGGTGAATTTCAAAGTGCTTAAAACATTGAGATTGAAGTGCAAAGGTGACGTGGATGGGTTAAGGTAGAGGAAATGAGGGCTTAGAGAAGGCATCCTTTTTTATATTTGTTAAATGTTTACTATGTGCCAGACACTGTACAAAGCTTTGAGGTACATACACACTAATCAGATTGGACAGAGTCCATATCCCACAGGTGGCTGACATTCTTACTCCCCATTTTCAGATGAGGGAACTGAAGCACAAAAAAGTTAAGTGACTTGTGCAAGGTCCCATAGCAGACAAGAGGATGTGATTTCTGTAGGGCTTTGAAGGAGGTGAGAGTGGTGATCTGATGGATATGTGTGGGGAGGGAGTTTCAAGCCAGAGGGAGGATGCAGGCAAAGGTTTGGAGGCAGAATAGAAGAGCTGAACATACAATGAGTAGGGTGGCATTAGAGGAGCAAAATGTGCTGGCTGGGTTATAGTAGGAGATTAATGAGGTAAAATAGGAGGGGGAGAGCTGATTGAGTGCCTTAACGCCAATGGTAAGGAGTTTCTATTTGATGTGGAGGTTGATGGGCAATCACTGGAGCTTCTTGAGGAGTGGGGAGATGTGATCTGAACAATCCATGCAACAGATTGTAGTAAGGTCAGGAGTGGGGAGAGACAGAAGGCAGGGACATCAGTGAGGAGGCTGTTTAAGTAGTCAAGTGGGATATGAGAAATGCTTGGGATATGAGAAATGCTTGGATCAGTATGGAAGCATTTTGAATGGGAAGGAAAGGGTGGGTTCTAGAGATGCTCTGAAGGTAAAGCCCACAGGATTTGGTGACAGATTGAACATGTGGATTGAATGAGTTAGATAAGTCAAGGATAATGCCAAGGTTATGGGCTTGGGAGAATGAGAGGGTAGTGGTGTCGTCTACAGTGATGGGACAAGTCTGTATTAAGACAGGATTTGGGTGGGAAGATGAGGGTTTTTTTGGAACTAAGATCAAGGTGTCAATGGAACATCCAAGTAGAAATGTCCTCAAGGCAGGAGGAAATGCAGGACTGCGTAGAAGAAGAGAAGTCAGGGCTGGAGAGGAAAATTTAGGAACCATCCATGTATTGATGGTAGTTGAAGCCATGGGAAAAAAATAATTCTCCAAGGAAGAGGATGCAGATGGAGAAGAGAAGGAGACTCAGACCTAAGCCTTGAGAGACTCCCACAGGTAAGAGTTGGGAGTCAAAGGACTAAGAAATAGCACCGGTTTGGGAGTCAGAAGATCATGGGTTCTAATCCTGGCTTTGCCACTTGTCTGCTGTGTGACCTTGGGTGAGTCACTTAACTTCTCTGGGCCTCAGTTACCTCATCTGTAAAATATGAGCACCATGTGGGACAGGGAATGTGTCCAACCCAATTTGATTGTATCCACCTCAGCACTTAATACAGCACTTGGCACGTAGTAAGGGCTTAACAAGTACCATAATTATTAATCATTTTTATTATTAAGGAGGAGTGGCTTCTAGACTGTGAGCCCACTGTTGGATAGGGACTGTCTCTATATGTTACCAATTTGTACTTCCCAAGCGCTTAGTACAGTGCTCTGCACACAGTAAGCACTCAATAAATACGATTGAATGAATGAATGAATAAAGAGGATAGGAGGAGAACCAGGAGAGAACAGTGTCAGTGAAGCCAATTTTGGATAATGTTTCCAGGAGAAGGGAGTGGTCCTCAGTGTCAAAGGCAGCTGAAAGGTCGAGGAGAATTAGGATGGAGTAATAACTGTCAGATTTGACAGGGAAGCCATTGCTCATGTTAGGATAATGTCCTTGGAGTGGATCAAGTGGAAGCCAGATTAGAGGCAGTTAAGGAGGGCAAGTGAAGACAGTGGGCCTAAGCAGTTCGCTTAAGAGTTTATTTAGAAAGGAATGGTCAGAGGAAGATGGGTGACACTGACTTGGACCTTGTGCTTGAGAGTTAAAATGATGAAGTCTTCTTGCTGGGTGGAGGAGAGGACAGAATTAAAGCAGATGAGGATGTTTCAGATGAATGAGGTTGGCCTGATGTCTGGATTTCCACCGGTGGTGTTCTGTGGCTCATGCACAGCAGTGGAAGAAGCGGACTGTGGAGGTGATCCAGGGTGCGGGGTAATAATAATGATAATAATGATGGCATTTATAAAGTGCTTACTATGTGCAAAGCACTGTTCTGAGCACTGGGGAGGTTACAAGGTGATCAGGTTGTCCCACGGGGGACCCACAGTCTTAATCCCCATTTTACAGAGGAGGTCACTGAGGCACAGAGAAGTTAAGTGACTTGCCCAAAATCACACAGCTGACAATTGGCGGAGCCGGGATTTGAACCCCTGACCTCTGACTCCAAAGCCTGTGCTCTTTCCACTGAGCCACGGGGTCTTGATATTAAACCAGAAGGACAGAGAAGTGAGGGAATTCAGTTCAGCTGAGACTGTGGAGTTGAAGGATTGGCTTTGTGTGTCAAGAAAAGGTAGTGTTGATGTGGAGACCAAATGAGGCATGATGATTTTGGAAAATTAGAGGGATCAGAGATCTCTGGTGGGGAACAGGGCAGATTTGTGGGGAAAGGGTGTGTTGGGGAGAAGATAGGTGAGGAGGTTGTGGTTAAGTAAAGAGATTTCAGAGTCAGTGAGGGTAGAGATTACTCAGTGAGTAGAGATGATGAGGTTGAGCGTGAGTCCAAGTTGGTGAGTGGCTGAGGTGCGGTGGAGCAGGAGGTTGGTGGACTTGAGGATTAAGTGGAAGCAGGGTGACCCAGTGGATAGAGCACAAGCCTGGGAATCCAAAGAACCTGGGTTCTAATCCTGGCTTCACCACTTGTCTGCTGTATGACCTTGGGCAAATCACTTTCCTCTCTGTGTCTGTTATCTGTAAAATGGGGATTAAGACTCTGAGCCCCCCATGGAACTTAGACTCTGTCCAACCTGACTATTTTGTACCTACCCCAGTGCTTAGTACAGAGTTTGGCACAGAGTGAGCACTTAATGAATACTATTAAAAAAAAAACCCAGAAGCAATCAGTGGGAAGGTCAACAGGGACATTCACATGAATACTGAAATCCCTGGGAATCAGTGTAGGGATGAAGACAGAGAGAAGGAATGTGAGAAAGTGATCAAAATGGTTCAGAAAGTTGGAGGTGGGGCCTGGAGGGCCCTAGATGACATGACTAGTAATTGGAGTGGGTGGTAGAGGAGGAAGATATGGGCTTCAGAGGAAGGATGGGAGTGGCTGGGGATTGCATAAATGGCACCGGGGGGGGGGGGTAAAAAGGAAGCCAACTTCATCCCCTTTCCCAGTGAGTTTTGTGGAGTGGGAGAAGATGAGGGGCCCCTAGGCCCCAGGAGAGAGTGGCAGGTAAGACAACGTCATCTGGGGAGAGCATGTTTCCAGTAATGATGAAGAGGAGCAAATCAATCCTATACTTTACTAAGCACTTGGGAGAGTACAATAGTAATATTAATAATAATAATGATGGTGTTAAGGACTTACTACATACCAGGAACTGTACTAAGTGAAGCAGCATGGCTCAGTGGAAAGAGTACGGGCTTTGGAGTCAGCGGTCATGGGTTCAAATCCCAGCTCTGCCAATTGTCAGCTGTGTGACTTTGGGCAAGTCACTTCACTTCTCTGTGCCTCAGTTCCATCATCTGTAAAATGGGGATGAAGACTGTGAGCCCCAAGTGGGACAACCTGATCACCTTGTATCCCCCCAGGGCTTAGAACAGTGCTTTGCACATAGTAAGCGCTTAACAAGTACCATTATTATTATTATTATTATTGTTATTATTATTGTTATTACAAGCGAATTGTGTTGGGCACAGTCCCTGTCTTATGTGGAGCTCACAGTCTCAATCCCCATTTTACAGATGAGGTAGGTAACTGAGGCACAGAAAAGTGATGCAACTTGCCCAAGGTAACACAGCAGAGATATGGTGGAGCTGGGATCAGAATCCATGACCATCTGACTCCCAGTCCCGTGCTCCACTAGATCATTAGTAGTGACTGGGTCAGGAACAGGTCTAGATAATAATGATGATAATCATCATCATAATAATTGTGGTACTTGTTCATTCATTCATTCATTCGATCGTATTTATTGAGCGCTTACTGTGTGCAGAGCACTGTACTAAGCTCTTGGGAAGTGAGTGCTTACTGTGTGCCAGCACTGTACTAAGTGCTGGAGTAGATAGAAGCTAAATGAGTTGGACAGAGTCCCTATTGCATGTTGGGCTCATGGTCTCAATCCCCATTTTACAGATGAGGTAACTGAGGCCCAGTGAAGTGAGTTGCCCACAGTCACACACACACACACACACACACACACACACACACACACACACACACACACACACACAATATTAGCATTGGAACAGGGATTAGAACCCAAGTCCTTCTGACTCCCAATCAATCAATCATATTTATTGAGTGCTTACTGTGTGCAGAGCACTGTACTAAGCGCTTGGGAAGTACAAGTTGGCAACATATAGAGACGGTCCCTACCCAACAGTGGGCTCACAGTCTAGAAAGGCCCATGCTCTATCCACTAGGCCACACTGCTTCTGCTGAGGTGAAGCTTTCCCAAGCTAGAGCAGGGTCTCCACAGGTCACACTGGGTTTGGCTGGGGAAGGGTGTGGGGCTGGGCTGGGAGGAGTTGGATGGGAGTCAGCTGGCGGGGACCTAGGGTGGGAGTGGGAATCAAGGACCGGGATGGAGGCATCAGAAGGGTATTGAGGAGACGTGGTGAGGTCAGAGTACTTTAAGAGAATGTTTGGAGTAGCTTAATCCCGAGTTTCAGGAGATTAATTGTAGGTTCCTTTGGTGGGTGGGAAAGGACACACCCAGCAGCTCCCAGCCAGAGGCTCTTCCCAAGTGAATAGACGATTGTTGACATGCAATTTCCATGCAATTAGAGAAGCAGCGTGGCTCAGTGGAAAGATCACGGGTTTAGGAGTCAGAGGTCATGGGTTCCAATCCCGGCTCCTCCGCTTGTCAGCCGTGTGACTTTGGCCAAGTCACTTCACTTCTCTAGGCCTCAGTTCGTTCCCTCATCTGCAAAATGGGGATTAAGACTGTGAGTCCCACGTGGGACAACCTGATTTCTTTGTTTCCCCCCCAGCACTTAGAAAAGTGCTTGGCACAGAGTAAGTGCCTGACAATTACCATCATTATTATTCAATCAATCAATCATATTTATTGAGCGCTTACTGTGTGCAGAGCACTGTACTAAGCACTTGGGAAGTACAAGTTGGCAACATATTATTATTATTATTAATTAAGAGGCTTGATTGATCTGTTCAGACATACAGAGAGTAGGTCTGTGGTAAAGGGGTGAAACGAGTCAGTCAATCATATTGAGCATTTATTGTGTGCAGAGCACTATACTAAGTGCTTGAGAGAGAACAGTATAACAATATACAAACACATTCCCTGCCCACAATGAGCTTCCAGTCTAGAGGGGCAGACATCAATATGAGTAAATAAATTCCAGATATGGACATAAGTGCTGTTAGGCTGGGAGGGGGCATGAATAAAGGGAGCAACTCAGGGCAATTCAGAAAGGAGTGGGAGAAGAGGAAAGGAGGGCTTAGTCAGAGAAGGCCTCTCCTCCAATAAAACTTTGAAGGAGAGTAATTGCCATGGGGTGGGAGGGCATTCTTGGCCAGAGTCAGGATGTGGACGAGAGGTCGGAGGCGAGATAGATGAGATGGAGGTACAGAGAGAAGGTTAGCATTACAGGAGTGAAGTGTGCTGTCTGGGAGAAGAGGGAGATACAGTAGTAATAATAATAATAATAATAATAATAATAATAATAATAATAATGGTATTTGTTAAGCGCTTACTATGTCAAAGCACTGTTCTAAGCGTCTGGGGGGGATACAAGTTGATCAGGTTGTCCCACGTGGGGCTCACAGTCTTAATCTCCATTTTACAGATGAGGAAACTGAGGCACAGAGAAATCAAGTGATTTACCCAAGGTCGCACAGCTGACAAGTGGCAGAGTCAGGATTCGAACCCATGAGCTCTGACTCCCAAGCCCGGGCTCTTTCCACTGAGCCACGCTGCTTCTCTAGGGCAAGGCAAGTATGGGACAAGGTGACTGAGTGTTTTAAAGCCAATGGTTAGGAGTTTCTGTTGACATGAAGTTGGATGGGCAATCATTAGAGATTTTTGAGAAGTGGGGAATCATGGTCTGAACATTTTTGTAGAAAAATGTTCCAGGCAGCTGAGTGAAGTATGGACTGGAGTTGGGAGAGAAAGGAGGCAGGGCTGTAAACATCTTGGAAGCAGCATTCTTTTCCGCAAGACAAACGGGTTTTTCATCCATGAGGAATTTTATTTCCACAACCAGTGGAAAGGCTAAGTGAGTCCAAAGCCAGGTCTCATAGGGTTCTGCTGCGATGTTTGAGGGCAGATGATGGATAGACATTGAGTTTCATGAAAGATGGGATGGAGGAGTGAGGCCTCAAGAGGGGATGGAGATGTAGTGTGTGACAACGCATGGCCTGGGAGTCAGAGGACATGGGTTCTAATTCTGGTTCTGCGACTTGTCTGCTTTGTGACCCTGGACAAGTCACTTCATTTCTCTTTGCCTCACTTACCTCAACTGTAAAATGGGGATTAAGATTGTAAACCCCGTGGGACAGGTACTTCGTCCAACCTGATTAGCTTGTATCTACCCCAGTGCTTAATGTAGTGCCTGACACATAGTAAGCATTTGACAAAAAAAAAAGTCAGTGAATGCTCAACTTCCAGGCAGGAAATGTTCATGTGTGCCAGGGTGAATTGGGAAATGATGAGCGTGTTGAGAAGAAAATCTTCATATGACCTTCTTATATTTAGAAATTTAGAGAAGCAGCATGGCCTAGTGGATAGAACACGGGCCTGGGAGTAAGAAGGAACTGGTTTCTAATCTCCATTCCACAGACCTTGGGCAGGTCACTTCACTTCTCTGTGTCTCAGTTACCTCTTCTGTAAAATGGGGATTAAGACTGCGAGCACCATTTGGGACATGGACTGCGTCCAACCTGATTATCTTGTATCTACTCCAACGCTTAGATCAGTGCCTGGTCCATGGAAAGCACTTAACAAATAACATAAAAAAAATAGATTGAGAGAGTTTGCCTTTGTATTCAAAGTTGGCACCTCTGATGGTCATTTGCCCTATTGATTAATCAGTCAATCGAGAAGAGTCAGACCTTAAGATAAATTACAGGTAGAGGAAGAAACTGAGTCTAAGGATCTGTTCATGTGCTGCGGGGTGAAGAAGACATTAGTATCAAAGCACTTCATGGGCTCAGTGGAAAGAGCCCGGGTTTGGGAGTCAGAGGTCATGGGTTTGAATCCCGGCTCTGCCACTTATCAGCTGTGTGACTTTGGGCAAGTCACTTAACTTCTCTGTGTCTCAGTTACCTCATCTGTAAAATGGGGATTGAGATTGTGAGCCCCATGTGGGACAACCTGATTACCTGGTATCCCCCCCCCCCACCCCAGTGCTTAGAGCAATGTTTTGCACATAGTAAGCACTTACCAAATACCATTCTTCTTCTTCTTATTATTATTATTATTATTATTATTACAGGCCCAAGTGCACAGGTGAGGCAAGAGGGAAGGGCCATTAGTGTGCAAAGATTAGAGGTTAGTCAGAGAAGGCTTCCTGGAGGAGGTGCAATTTAAGAAGCACTTTGGAAGGTGGTGGTCTGTTGGATATGTAGCTGGAGGGTTTTCCAAGCATGAAAGAAGGCATGAGAAAAGTGTTGATAGCAAGAGTGACAAAATCAAAGCACAGTGAGTAGCCTGTTTTTTTATTTCTTTTTTTTAAATGGTATTTATGAAGGCATGTGCCAGGGACTGCACTAACCACTGGGGTAGATACACGATAATCAGGTTAGACACAGTTCATGTCCCATATGGGGCTAACAGTCCTAACCCCCATTTCACAGATGAGGTAATCAATCAACCGTAATTGAGGCACAGAGAAGTGAAGTGACTTGCCCAAGGTCACGCAGCAGAGAAGTGGCAGAGCTGGGATGAAAATCCAGGTCCTCTGCCTCCCAGGACTGTACTCTTTCCATTAGGCCACGCTGCTTTTAAATAAAACTCAGTAAATGTTCTACTGCTATTCCTTCTTTTCACATCATAATGTCTGGCCACATCAATAAAGGATGCAGCATGCTACAACTGTGTTGCCACCTGTAAACTCAAATAGTACGTTGTAAATTAGGAAAGAAAGTACTATCCCAGTATATTACCTGTATCTTTTAGCTCTGCACGTTTGATAAATTGTGTTTACCGGCAAGAAATGAAAAGTTATTGCAGCAGATGAAAGTTCAGAGGCAAAGGGATATACGTCTTCAGGATCACAAACCAAGAGCAATAAAAATCACTTCAATGAATTATTTAATTTTCTCTTATGACAGAACTTTCATATTCATTCCATTCAAATTCAAAAATCTGTTCTTACCACATCCCCGGAAAGCAAACAAATCTACTTATTTCTTAACACGAACAAATCCTGTCATTTTGTCCCCTGGAGTATTTACTCTAGATTAAGCCTGTGTGGTTGGGATGGTTAGACAGAACGGATTTTGATGATGTGTAAATAGAGTCTTCCAATGTCAGCAGTATCTCAGAAACTGGAGAGTGATGTTTCCTCTTTCCCTGATCTCTCTGAAGTAATTTGTTGGATTGTTCTCCAGGAGAGGGCCTGGGCTATGCCTTAGACTCCAGCTCACACTCTGTCTTCCTTCAAACAAGGCTTCTTGCTGGTTTGCCATCTCACTGGGTCTCCATCTCAGTGGGTCCCCTTCTCCCCACTTTTTCTACTCCAGCCCCCTGTTCCTGCCCTTCTTCTGCTTTGGAACTCCCTCCCCCTTCAGATGGACAGATCACGGCTCTCCTAATCATCAAAGCCCTCCTGAAATCCAACCTTCTTCAAAATCCTTCCTCAATATAATTTTCTTCTTCCCAGAGTTATATTCTTCCAATTATCTTCTCTCCACTTTTTTATGGTATTGTCAAGTACGTAATATGTCCTAGGCACTGAACTAAATGCAGGGGTAGCTACAAGTTAATCTGATTGGACATAGTGCATGTCCTACTTGGACCTTATAGTCTTAATCCCCATTTTACAGACAAGGGAATTGAGGCACAGAGAAGTTAAGTGAATTGCCCAAGGTCACACAGCAGATAAATGGAGGCAGGATTAGAACCCAGGTCCTTTTCATTCATTCCCTCAATTGTATGTATTGAGCACTTACCATGTGCAAAACACTGTATTGAGCACTGGGAAGAGTACAGTACAAAAACAGACAGACACATTCCCTGCCCACAGTGAGCTTGCAGTCAAGGAGGGAGTTGGAGAGGGGGGAAGAAAGGGGAGACCTTTTGATTCCTAGGCCCATGCTGGGCTTTGCTACTGCTCTAGACACTTAGTCGATCACCGCCAAATGTGACCGTTTTACATATATCAATTTATGGACTTTATGATTTCAGAATTTAATCACCAATCCATCTTTTCATTTTCTTCTTCCTCATATGTGTGAATTATTTTAAGTCTATCTCTCCCAATAGATTGTCAGTTCCTTGAGGACAGGGATCATATGTTTTATATCTCTTGCACTCTACCAAGTACTTCATATCATGCTTTGTACACAGTAAATGCTCAGTAAGTACTGTTGATTGGTTGATTTTACTTCTACTGCAACAATAGGCTCTCAATAAATAAGGAGCAGCAAAACCTAAGATAGGTTTTCTGGAGACTCAGGTTTGAATCTGAACTCTGCCCCTGGCCCACTGCTGTGTAACCTTAGGTAAATTGCTAAGGTAAAACTTCTCTGCCTCAGTTTCCTCATTTGTAAACTAATAATAATCATGGTGTCTGGTGTCTGTTAAATGCTTACTATGTGCCAAGCACTGTTCTAAGCACTGGGGTAGCTACAAGGTTATTAGGTTTTCCCACTTGGCACTCTGTCTTAATCCCCATTTTACAGGTGAGGTAACTGAGGCACAGAGAAGTTAAGTGACTTGCCCATGCCACACAGCAAACAAGTGGTGGAGTTGGAATTAGAACCCTCGGCCTCTGATTCCCAAGCCCATGCTCTTGCCACTAAGCCACACTGCTTAGATCCCAACTCTTCTTCCTGTATGGAGCAGAGACTGTTCTGTTCTGATTATCTACCCCAATTTTTGGCAAAGAGCTTGGCAATCATATTTATTGAGTGCTTATTGTGTGCAGAGCACTGTACTAAGTGCTTGGGAAGTCCAAGTTGGCAACATATAGAGACGGTCCCTACCCAACAGTGGGCTCACTGAGTAAGCATCTATTAAATACCAGAATTAACTCCTGATAAACAGAAGAAATCCAAAAAGTGATATTGCTTCACAAACTTATTTGAGAAGGTGAATGATAGCAATTGCCCTCTACCCTTTCTTCTTACAAATGACAAGCAATAACATTTTAGTTCCCTCTCTGAGATAGCTTGAGGCCTCTGTTTTCAAGACCAACTGGGCTTTGTCAATTTGACCCACTGCTTCCAGAAGGTGCTCTCCAACTCATTTCCATCACACTGGGCTTGCCCACCCTTAAGTTGGTCTGCACAGTTGGACAAACTCTACCTCATTTTACACCCTCCATTCAAACTCACCCTCCATGCAAACTATCCATTCATCTCTTTTCTACAGTTCTACAGACATCAATATGTTGTTGTTTTTATGCTTCCTTGGCTTGTGTACTGCTCATCTCTGGCTGTCTTCCCCATAAGATAATAATAACAATAATGATGACATTTATTAAGTGCTTACTATGTGCAAAGCACTGTACTAAGCGCTGGGCACTGTACTAAGATTTGAAATTCCTCGAGGGCAGGATACAGTTCAGTAGAGTTGGTAGACACGTTTCCAGCCCCAAAAGAGCTTGCATTGTACTCTCTCAAGCAGTTAGTCCAGGACTCTGTACACCGTTAACGTTCAATGAATTCATTCATTCATTCAATTGTATTTATTGAGCACTTACTGTGTGCAGTGCACTGTACTAAGTGCTTGGAAACTACAGTTCAGCAATTAAGAGAGACAATCCCTGCCCAAAGAGGGCTTACAGTCTAGAAGGGGGAAGACAGACATAAAACAAGTAAACAGGCATCAATATAAATAAATAAAATTATAGATATGTACACATCAAAACAAGTGTACAGCATCAATGTAAATAAATAGAATTATACATATATACATAAATGCAAAGTGCTGTATGGTAGGGAGGGGGGAAAGAGCAAAGGGAATGAGTTGAGGTGATGTGGACGGAAGGGGGAGCTGAGGAAAAGGGGGGCTTAGTCTGGGAAGGCCTCTTGGAGGAGGTGAGCCTTCATTAGGGCTTTGAAGGGGGAAGAGTGATCTTTTGGTGGATTTGAGGAGGGAGGGCATTCCGGGACAGAGGTAGGACGTGGGCTGGGGTCGAAGGTGGGACGGGCAAGATCGAGGCACGGTGAGAAGGTTAGTGCCAGAAGAGTGGAGTGTGCGGGCTCTGAATGTCACTGATTGATTAATTGATTGGCTGATTGTACTGATTCTTAGTGCTTGCAGTAGTCAAACCAGAATCTGGATTCATCTGTTATCTAATAGCAGCTGCAAAGCCCGAGGTCAAAACATGGTGCCTATCGGTTAATAAGACATTCTAATTCTCCTGAAAATCTCCAAATGTCTGAGAAACTAACTCTTGGAAAGACGGAAGGGAAACTGCCCTTCTTTCTGAGTTCCTACTCTGGTACTGACAGGCAGGTGTAGAGTGAGGCAAAAATCCTGTGGCAGGCTGGGCCCAGCATCTCTGAGTCATGTGGAATCTGTGGGATGTGTTCCCACTGTGGGCAGGCACCTGGTGTTTGGCTGCAGGCAGACTCTCCCAAAGTCTTTGGGCTGGAGCTGTTGATATCCTGAGCATGCTGCAGGACAGCCCTGAGACCTTGTGGGCCTGGATCCCTACCTCTGAGGGCTTTGGACCCTCCTCAGAGAGTCTGGACCCCTCCTCTGAAGACCTGGTCTCCACTTCTGAGGGCCTGGACTCCACCTCTGAGGGCCTGCAACCCTCCTCTGATGGCCCAGACCCGTCATCTGAAGGTCTGGTGTGTAGGGGGAGGAAGGAAGTAGAAAGAAAAGGAATCAGAAAGATAGTGACAGCATTAGATAGAAAGTATTAGAAGAAATATAGCTTAAGAGAAAGGAAAATGAAAGGAGGGGAAAGAAAAAGAAATAACACCACATCTATCTAATGTGGGCAGACAGGTATTCGTGGTCTTCTATTATGAATTGTGTTCAATTTTTCTCTTGAAGCTCCTGTTAATAATGGAATGATCTCCTTGACTGCACAGATTCAGAGTCAGAAAAGGTGTCAGACACTACATTAAATTATATGAAATGCTCATGAACCTCTGAAATTTACTGACCAAATTTAACAGAGTTGTTCCCATGATCTGCCTTGTCTCTCTGAATGGAGCCAGAGTCTGCATTCTTGACCCCTGTCCTACAGCTTCTGGGTTTGAAAATCCATAAACCTAGACTGGCTTTAGGCTCTCTATTCTTGATGTCTCGTATGGCTTTCAAATAGTCTCTCCTTCACTCATCCAGTCAAGTGATCAACAGTCGTTCGCATTTATTGAGTGGTTACTGTGTTCAGAGCACTGTACTAAGTGCTTGGGAGAGTACAAGATAGCAGAGTTGATAGATATGTTCCTTGCCCACAACTAGAGAGATCTATAAACTTATTGTGGGCCGGGAATGCATCTGCCATCTCTGTTATATTGCAGGCAGCCAATCAGTCAATCAATCAAATTTATTGAGCATGTTCTGAGCATGCTTAGAACAGTGCTTTGCACATAGTAAGTGCTTAACAAATACCATTATTATTATTATTATTATTATTATTATTATTCTCTGTGCCTCAGTTACCTTATCTGTAAAATAAGGAGTAAGACTGGGAGCCTCACGTGGGACAACCTGATTACCTTGTATCTACCCCAGCACTTAGAACAGTGCTCAGCACATAGTGAGTCCTTAACGAATACCAGAATTATAATCATTATTATTAGCATGGTGCTCTGCACACAGTAAGCATTCAAGAAATACCATAGATTAATTGATTAGGTTCTGTAATGTTGGGATGGCAAAAACTGAATGCAGGCGGTCTTCTGGAAATAGATACACTTGCCAGGGAGAAGCCAGAATACTGACTGTGTTTCTCTTACTAGAATTTAGAAGATTAAGGAAGACTGGCATGTCAGTTAGGTGAAATTTCATAATTCAATTTCATAAGCAGGGGCTTTTCAGTTGGGGTTGGGAAATGTGCCCAGAGAAATACCCAATACTTGAACTTCAAAGCCAGGGAAGGTAGAGGGGTCATGGGGCAGGGAGAGCTGAGAACAGGGCGTCGGGGGAGTGGAGGAATGGGGTAAGGGTGTGTCAACTATGGTGATTCCTGGCCTCAAGGAGGGTAGAAATTCATATTTAGGACAGATTTCTAAAATCTAAATTGGCACCCAAACTTCAAGAAGTGAATCTCTTTTCGGCCAGTAAGGCCCTTGGTCAGTTTGCAGCTGGGATGAATTTCAATAATAATAATAATTTTAAAAAATGATAGAAGTAACGACTGTGGCAGAGTGTGTACAGAGTTTCTGTAAACTGACCACCCACACCCACACACAAACACACTCACACAAAGCAGTAAAGCCCAAGAACGGGACTTTGGGGTGGGGAGTTCTATAACTAGCTAAGCACTCAGTAAATACCATTGCCGACTAACTGATGGTTTGGAATTGCCCTGCTGGGGTGGGCCGCCCAGAGCAGGTGATGGAGAAGGGGGTCTCTGTCTCCACCCCGTTTTTCTTCCCAGAGACTGAAGCACCTGGGACTGATGGAAAGATCCCCTCACCCCCATCCCACTGCTCCTCTGCCTTGTCTTCCCCTCCACCCCACAAATCAGTCTCTCAAGTCATGGCTGTCGGAATCTGGGCCAGAACAGCAGGGATGGTGTCTGCTAACTCTTTTGTCATCTCCCAAATGCTCAGTCCAGTGTTCCTTTAAGCCCCCTTTTCCTCTGCTCCCCCACCTTTACCCCATCTGCTCCCTTTGCTCTACCCCCCTCCCTGCCCCACAGCACTTGTATATATATATATATCTATATATATCTATATATCTATATCTATATATATCTCTCTATATAGAATTATAAATGTCTAGAAGGACATATACACATCATTAATAAAAATAAATAGAATTATAATTGTACATGTATACATATTTATAATTATAATTCTATTTATTTTTATTAATGATGTTTATATGTCCTTCTAGACAGTCCTTCTAGACTGTGAGCCCTTTGTTGGGTAGGGACCGTCTCTATATGTTTCTGACTTGTACTTCCCAAGCACTTAGTACAGTGCTTTGCACACAGTAAGTGCTCAATAAATATGATTGAATGAATGAATGAATATGTCTATAATTCTATTTATTTCTAATGATGCTGCTGATGCCTGCTTACTTTTTTTGATGTCTGTCTCCCCCGCTGGAGAAGCAATGTGGCTCAGTGGAAAGAGCACGGGTCATGGGTTCAAATCCCAGCTCTGCCAATTGTCAGCTGTGTGACTTTGGGCAAGTCACTTAACTTCTCTGTGCCTCAGTTACCTCATCTGTTACATGCTGATTAAGACTGTGAGCCCCACGTGGGACAACCTGATAACCTTGTAAGCTCTCCAGCACTTAGAACAGTGCTTTGCACTTAGTAAGTGCTTAATAAATACGATCATTATTATTATTATTCTAGACTGTGAGGCCGCGGTGGACAGGGATTGTCTCTCTTTGTTGCTGAATTGTACTTCCCAGGTGCTTAGTATGGTGCTCTGCACACAGTAAGCATTCAATAAATATGATTAAATGAATGAATGAAAGGCATTTTTCAAGCACTTACCAACTGCCAAATATTGTACTAAGCATTAGGAGAGATGCACTACAAGCAGATTGGATACAGGCCCTGTCCCTCATGGGGCTCTCCATCCTAAGGGGAGGGAGAACAGTCAAATAGAAGTCAAAACCTGATAATTCTTTTCCCTCAAAGCCCTATTGCATCATAGACTACTGTGGAGTTATCCCTTCAGATGATTTGGTGCAACTTGCACTAGCAACAAAGTGCTTTTATTGTCTGTTTTAACAGAATTGTTCTCAGCATTTACCTCCTGCAACAAAGTCATGTTGTTCAGATTCTGATCATGAAAATTAACACTCAAATCACAGGAAACCTTAGGTTAATGGCCATAATAGTCGAGTAGTAATTCACAACCTTCCTTTTAATAACTGTAGCTTTAAGATGACGGTTTTTTTCCCCTCTATGTTGTCTCTTTAATGAAGAGGGGACTCTATTTTGGGACCTTGAGGCTATATATATCTATCATATTTAATTTGTCTTGATAGTCTACAGTGTCTTGTCAAAACACTGGTCTCTTCTTTTTCCCCTCTGACCTTTTTCTTTCCATTCCTTCCTGAGGCCTTGGGAGAGACTGGATGACAGATCACACTTCAGAACGTCTAGGAATGTGTTGTTTTAAAAATGGTTAAAAACAGTTTTAGAATGAATGGCATAAGCAGTAATCTAATTACCATACTGTGTTAAATTTATTTGGGAATTTTAAAGCTTGTAAAATACCTGCTGTCCCTCAAGGAATCTGCTCTAACTATAAAACAAGAATGCTGATGATACTAGAACACACCCGCTGGGGCAATCAACAACTTCTTTCATCTTAATTACACTCCATTTGCTCTCTGGGGATGAGATTTCAGTCAATCAATTAATCGTATTTATTGAGCACTTACTGTGTGCAGAGCACTGTCCCAAGCGCTTAGGACAGTACAGTACAACAGAATTGGTTGAAAAGGTCATGCTCTCAAGGAGCTTACAGTCTAGAATGGGGGGCAGACATTAATATAAATAAATTCATTATGGCTATGTTAGTAAGTGCAATAAGGCTGAGGGTGGGGTGACGAAAGGGTGAAAATACAAGTGCCAGGTTTGAATGTAGTAAGGTTAGAGTGTATAATAGTAATAATGGCATTTGTTAAGCGCTTACTATGTGCAAAGCACTGTTCTAAGCGCTGGGGGGGGGGGGGGATACAAGGTGATCAAGTTGTCCCACACGGGGCTCACAGTCTTAATCCCCATTTTACAGATGAGGTAACTGAAGCTCAGAGAAGTTAAGTGACTTGTCCAAGGTCACACAGCAGACATGTGGCGGATCCGGGATTAGAACCCATGACCTCTGACTCCAAAGCCTGTGCTCTTTCCACTGAGCCATGCTGTATCCCCTCAGCCTTTAAGCAAATAGCAGTCAGACAGTCAGTGGTATTTATTGAGCTCTTACCATGTGCAGAGCACTGTAGTAAACACTTGGGAGCATACAATATAACAGACACATTCCCTGCCCACAATGAGCTCAGAGTCTAGAGGGGGAGACGGACATTAATATAAACAAATAAAATCACAGATATGTACGTAAGTTCTCTCCGTCTGGGGAGGTTGTTGGATAAGGGGAGCAAGTCAAGGCGGAGCAGAGGGAGCAGGAGAAGAGGAAAGAGGAAAGGAAGGCTTAGCCAGGGAAGTCCTCTTGGAGAAGATGTGCCTTCAGTAAGACTTTGAAAGTGGGAGAAATAATTGTCTATTGGATATAAGAAGGAGAGCGTTCCAGGCCAGAGGCAGGACGTGGGCAAAATGTAGGTGGCAAGATTGATGAGATCGAAGTACTCAAATTTTCAAGCCCAAAAATGGTTCTAAATTAGTCTGCTCCTCAATTCTGTTTCCACCCTTACCCCAATCACCACACCAACAGGACAACTCAGATTGTTAACCCTAGACTACAAGATCTCTGAGGGCAGGTTACTCTCCTAAGTGCTTAGTACTATAAGCTGTACATAGTGGACTGTGAGGAATGATGTCTTCTAGCTCTATAATCATTAACATAGCATATAGTATAATAGCACACAGTATACCGTAAGTTCCCTACTGGACTCTTCCAAGAGCTTAGTTCAGTGCTTTGCACACACTGGGCACTCAAATACTAACGAATCAATCAATCAGTTGGTATTTATTAAGCCCTTACTGTATGCAGAACACCACATTAAGTACTTGAGAGAGTGTAATACAACAGAGTTGGTACATACGGTTCCTACACTCAATGGGTTTGTGATTCAGGGGTGCACTTGGTTTGCTATATCTGACTGGATTACTGCCATTCCCTGTATTTGATAGTCTTCCACCCAGTTTAAAGAGTTGAAGTCCTCTGGTTGATTCCCTCAGACAGGATCTGACTGATGGGGAGAACTGCCAGTCATCCAACACAGTGAATTCACAGTGGGGCACAGAGATTGAGAGACAGAGAGAATGTTTCAGAAAAATCTGAATGTGTTCTTCCCACTCCCCATCATAGTGGGAAAAGGGACTGAGAAAGAGAGACAGAGAGAATGTTTCTGAAAAATAATAACTATAGTATTTAAGTGCTTACTATGATCCAGGCACTGTACTAAGCGCTGGAATAATTGTGGTATTTGTTGAGCACTTACTATGTGCCAAGAACTGATCTGAGCACTGGAGTAGCTAATCAGATTGGACACAGTCCATTTCCCACATGGGGCTCACAATCTCTATCCCCATTTTATGGTGATGTGACTGAAGCTCAGAGAACTGAAGTGACTTGCCCAAGGTCACAAAGCAGACATGTGGCAGAGCCAGGATTAGAAACGATGCCCTCTGGCTCCCAGGCCTGTGGTCTTTCCACTAGACCATGCTACTTCCCAATAACTGTGGTTGCTGTTAGGCGCTTACTATGTGCCAGGCACTGTACTAAGCGCTGGGGTGGATACAAATAAATCTAAATCAGTGTGCTTCCTGCCCCATCACCCAGCCATGTGGATGTCCTCCAGGCCAGGCATCAGGGACATCCCTGCCCCAGCAGCCTCAAAACGTTATGTTCTCATTCCCTTGGCAGGGGTAGGAAAACTGAGGTGGCCATGTCTGAGGCACCAAAGAAGGAATCCTGTCCAGCAGGGACCATTTCATCTGCAAAACGGGGATGGAGACTGTGAGCCCCAAGTGGGACAAGAGACTGTGTCCAAACCAATTTGCTTGTGTCCACCCCAGCATTTAGTACAGTGCCTGGCACGTAGTAAGTGCTTAAAAAATACCATTATCATCATCATCATTTCCTTCTTGGCCACCATCATTCTGGGAGACAGGGGGGCCTAGGAGGGGCTCCAGGAGAGTTGGAGTCAAGGGAGGGGACAGAGAGGAGGAGGTGCAGACTCCAAATTAATAATAATGATTGTGGTATTTGTTAAGTGCTTACTATGTGCCAAGCACTGTGCTTTGCACTGGGGTAGATACACGGTAATCAGGTTGGACACAGTCCTTGTCCCACATGGGGCTAACAATCTCGATCCCCATTTTAATCAATCAATCATCATCATCATCATCATCAATTGTATTTATTGAGCGCTTACTATGTGCAGAGCACTGTACTAAGCACTTAGGAAGTACAAATTGGCAACATATACAGTCCCTACCCAACAGTGGGCTCACAGTCTAAAAGGGGGAGACAGAGAACAAAACCAAACGTACTAACAAAATAAAATAAATAGAAAAGATATGTACAAATAAAATAAATAAATAAATAGAGTAATATAATCAATCAATCGTATTTATTGAGCGCTTACTGTGTGCAGAGCACTGTACTAAGCACTTGGGAAGTACAAGTTGGCAACACATAGAGACAGTCCCTACCCAACAGTGGGCTCACAGTCTAAAAGGGGGAGACATCGAACAAAACCAAACATACTAAGAAAATAAAATAAATAGAAATAAAATAAATAGAAATACTTCAGTTTACAGATGAAGCAACTGAGGCACAGAGAAGTTAAGTGTCTTGCCTAAGGTCACGCAGCAACATGTGGCGGAGACAGGATTAGAGCACACATCCTCGAACCAGGCCCAGGTTCTTTCCACTGGACCACAGTGCTTCGCAAGAGCTCCAAGAGGGTTGGTGTCAATGGAAGGGAAAAGGAGGAGGGGGAGGGAGTGCTGTCAGTGGAGGAGACAGAGAGATAGAGGAGGAGGGGGGTGTCGGGGGAGGGACGGAGAGGAGAAGGAGGGGTCTCTGGGAAAGGTGAGGTTTTTGTTTGATGTGTAAGTGGATGGGCAACCATTGGAGGTTTTTGAGTAGAGGGGAGTTATGGACTGAAGGGTTTTGCTAAAAATGATCTGGAAAGCAGAGTGAAGGAAGGACTTGAGAGAGAAGAGATTGACTGATGGAAGTGGCTTTCATTCCTACTCACCCACTCACCAGGCCCACGCCGCTCCTTGCCATGAGGGGTCCACTTATTCATTCATTCATTCAATCGTATTTATTGAGCACTTACTGTGTGTAGAGCACTGTACTAAGCGCTTGGGAAGTACATTTCTGGGAGATGAATCCTGACTCAGTGACTCTTCATCACCCTGGTTGAACATGCTGGTCCCTAAGCCTCTGTCTCCTTGCTGAGGGCCCTGGGAGGAACCTATGCCAATGGGATGGCTGTTCTGTTAGAGTGGAAGCCCCCTGTGGGCATGGAACTTGGTGCTTCTTTACTCCGTTCTTAATTCTGCAGCAGCCGGGCTGGGGAAGAGGGTCTCTCCTATCTCTGTACCTCAAGATCCTCTCTCTCACGGCCAGCCCCTCTTCCCCTCCCTCTGGCTTGGAAATCCCTACCCCTTCATGTACAACTGACCTTGATTCACCTCACCTTCAAAGCCTTGTTGAAATGAGATCTCCTCCAAGAGGTTTTCTGTGAATAACCCCTCATTTCCCCTGCTTTTCCTCCCTTATAATAATAATAATGATGATGGCATTTGTTAAGTGCTTACTATGTGCAAAGCATTGTTCTGAGGGGGGGGATACAAGGTAATCAGGTTGTCCCACATGGGGCTCACAGTCATCATCATCAATCGTATTTATTGAGTGCTTACTGTGTGCAGTCTTAATCACTATTTTACAGATGAGGTAACTGAGGCTCAGAGAGGTTAAGTGACTTGCCCAAGGTCACACAGCAGACATGTGGCAGAGTCGGGATGTGTTACCTGTGCACTTGGGTCTGTACCCCTTAAACACTTGGATTTTCACCCTAAGGCACTTAAATAGGAAGCCACTTGTAATTGACTTTAGCGTGTGTCACCCACTCTAGACTCTATGCTCCTTGAAGTCAGGGATCATGTCTACCTGTGTCTCAGTTGCCTCATCTGTAAAATGGGGATTAATAATAATAATAATAATGATAATTATTAGTATAATGATGGTACATGTTAAGCACCTACTATGTGCCAAGCAAGCACTGTTCTAAGCACTGGGGAAGATATGAGGACATTAGGTTGCCCCAAGTGGAGCTTGCAGTCTTAATGCCCATTTTACAGATGACATAACTGAGGCACAGAGAAGTTAATTGACTTGCTGAAAATCACACAGTTGACAAGTGGCAGAGCCAGGATTAGAACCCATAACCTCTGACTCCAAGCACAGATTAAGACATTGAGTCCCTCCACATATCTGCCAAGCTAGCTCTCTTCCTCCCTTCAAAGCCCTACTGAGAGCTCACCTCCTCCAAGAGGCCTTCCCACACTGAGCCCTCTTTTTCCTCTCCTCCTCCTGATCTCCCCTGCCCTACCTCCTTCAGGTAGGAGCACCTCCCACAGCACCTGTATATATACTTGCACTGATTTATTACTCTATTTTACTTGTACATATTTACTATTCTATTTATTTTGTTAATGATATGCATATAGCTTTAATTCTATTTCTTGTGACGACTTTGACATCTGTCTACATGTTTTGTTGTCTGTCTCCCCCTTCTAGACTGTGAGCCCATTGTTGGGTAGGAACCATCTCTATATTTTGCCAACTGGTACTTCCCAAGCAGTTAGTACAGTGCTCTGCACACAGTAAGTGCTCAATAAATATGATTGAATGAATGAATGACAGGGACTGCGTCCATCCTGGTTACCATGTATCTACCCCAGGGCTTAGAACAGTGCTTGGCACAGAGTAAGCACTTAAAAAATACCATAATTATTATTACTATTATTATTACCTTGTGGTATCATATTCTCCCAAGTGCTTATGTCCAGTGCTCTGCATTGTATCACTGATTGATTGATTGATCTCCTGGGTTTTCCTAAGGATTTTCCAGTGGCCCCTGAGAGAGATCTGGTCTATCCAGCCAACTCCAAACCCATGCCAGGAGTTGACTTGATCAGCTTTCATAAGCAGCTGGTGGGACTCTAGACAATCCAGGGTTCCCGAAGTCCTCTCAGAAGAATTTGGCCCCAAGCCTCTGCCAATTAAACTGAAGAACAGCAAGGAAGAACACCTGGGCCTGTGAGTTAGACCACTCAGATTCTAATCCCAGCTCTTCCAGTTGCCTGCTGTGTGCTGCCTGCTGGGACAGGACTCTTTCCTTTTTTTTTTTTAAATAGTATTTGTTAAGCACTTACTATGTGCCAGGTGCATAGTAATAACCGCTGGGGTAGATACAAGATAATCAGGCTAATAAAAATAATTATGGTATTTGTTAAGTGCTTACTATGTGCCAAGCACTGTTCTAAGCACTGGGGTAGATACAAGGTAATCAGGTTGTCCCACATGGGGCTCACAGTCTGAATCCTCATTTTACAGATGAGGGAACTGAGGCACAGAGAAGTGACTTGCCCAAGGTCACACTGTACAAATTTTCCAGAGCCGGGATTAGTACCCACGTCCTCTAACTCAGAGGCTGCGCTCTTTCCACTAAGCCACGCTGCTTCACGGTCCATATCCCATATAATAATAATAATGATTATTAATAATGGAGTGGGGAGAGACAGGAGGCAGGGAGGTCAGCGAGGAGGCTGTTGCAGTAGTCGAGGTGTGAGATGATTAATAAATAATAATAATAATGATGGCATTTGTTAAGTGCTTACTCTGTGCAAAGCACTGTTCTAAGCACTGGGAGGGATACAAGGTGATCAGGTTGTCCCGTGTGGGGCTCACAGTCTTTTGCCCCATTTTACAGATAAGGTAACTGAGGCACAGGGAGGTTAACTGACTTGCCCAAGGTCACACAGCAGACAAGTGGCGGAGTCGGGATCAGAACTCACATCTTCTGCCCCAAGCCCATGTTCTTTTTCCTAGGCCATGCTGTTTCCCTAATTTCTCTGGGCCTCTGTTTCCTCATCGGTAAAATGGGGATTCAATACCTGTTTTCCCTTCATATTAGACCATGAGTCCCATGTGGGACCGGAACAGTGTCTGACCAATTACTTTGTATCCTAGTGCTTAGTATGGTGTTCAGCACATAGTCTACTTTTGTTGTTTGTCTCCCCCTTCTAGACTGTGAGCCCGTTGTTAGGTAGGGACTGTCTCTATTTGTTGCCGACTTGTACTTCCCAAGAGCTTAGCACAGTTCTCTGCACACAGCAAGCGCTCAATAAATACGATTGAATGAATGAATGACTAGTACATGCTTAAGAAATACCAAATACCCAAAGAGGTTCATCAGCTCTCTCCCTCTTTTCTTATCTCACTGATCTCCTACTGCAGCCAAACCCACACGTTTTGCTCCTCTTCCACCAACCTATTCACTGTACTCCCTGATTCCTTGCCCAAGTCCTCCCTCTGGCCTGGAAGTCCAACCCCCTTCATGTTCAACGGACCATCACTCTCCCCATCTTCAAAATCCTCCCCAAAAAACACCTCCTCCAAGAGGCCTTCCCCGGCTAGTAACTCATTTCTCTTATTCACCCTTCCTTTTGAGTCATCTGTGCACTCAGATCCATACAAAGCACTTAGTATTCAGGCCACCTCCAGCCCCACAGCACTTGTATACATATCATTATGCTCTCCCATTCCTCTATTAATAATTTATCGTATTGTCTGTCTCCCCCTCTGGACTGTGAGCTCCTGTGAACAGGGAACAAATCTACAAAGATATGATTCATTCATTCATTCCTTCAATTGTATTTATTGAGCGCTATGTGCAGAGCACTGTACTAAGCGCTTGGAAAGTACAATTCGGCAACAGATAGAGAAGTTCCCTACCCAACAACAGGCTCACAGTCTAGAAGGGGGAGACAGACAACAAAACAAGTAGACAGGTGCCAATATCATCAAAATAGATAGAATTATAGCTATAGACACATTAATAAAATAGAGTAATAAATACGTACAAATATACACAAGTGCTGTGAGGAGGGGAAGAAGGTAGGGCAGAGGGAGGGAGTGGGGGTGATGGGGAGGGGAGGAAGAGCAAAGGAAAAAGGGGGGTTGTGTCGTATCCTCCCAAGTGTCTACTACAGTGCTGTCAATAATGATCAGTGATAGACTGACGGATCAATCCTGTCATTTCCAATAGTAGGCAGTAGCCTGGTTTGTTTCTGATCTTATGTACAAGTAGATTTCGGTCGGATTTTGAGTGGCTGGATACCAAAGTAGGCATTTTGCATTTTACTGTGCACTGAGTGGAGCCAGGGCATAGAAACTGTAAGTTTGTTGTGGGCAGGAAATGTGTCTATTGTTACACTGTATTCTTCCAAGCACTTAGTACAGTGTTCTGTACACAGTATACACAGTATGCACTCACACACTCACACAGTATGCACTGTACACAGTATGCACTCATTAGAGACCACTGAATACATAGAGCAGGACTTTGCCCTCTGTGAGAGAATCCACAGACCAGAGACATTTCCCTTAGTGTCATAGAGGAAAATGGGCAGATTGGGACCAAAGTATGGTCAGTAAACTGCCTTTCTCAAGATGTATTTTTGGAAATTCTTGTTGTTTTGTGTTCTATCTTTGACAGATTCATGTGGTTTACAGAGGAAGATGTGGAGTTTATACAGGTGGAAAAAATACATCATCCCATAGCTGAGAAATCTGAATTATTCCCAGTCCATTAGTGAAGGTTAAGTCTCCCAGCCTTGATGATTATAGTTAGAAGATAGATTTTGAGGTAGAAGAAAATCACCTCATCACTTTTCTCCAGTGAGTGGAGCAAATGGAAAACCATAAATGAGGAAGGAATCTGATTAGAAAACTCTCTGCCCATGAAGTTGAGAAAGTCAGCTGGAACCAAGAGATGTTTTTATTCCACAGTTCAGGGTGTAGACGATCTTCATAAGCCTGATTATTGTGACATTTATAATGATGGACTGGGTTTTGGTAAAGTAGTAGTGGCAGTGGCAGTGTTTGTTGAGCATCTGCTGCTTTCGAGGCACGGTACTAAGTATTTGGGAATACAGTGGAAGCACAAGCAAATCCTCTAGGTTGTAAGCTCATTGTGGGAAGGGAATGTGTTCTAGTATATTGTTATACTGCATGCTTCCAGGTGCTTAGTACAGTGTTCTGCACACAGTAGGCACTCAATAAATATGATTGACTCGCTGACACAAGAAGCATTCCCAGCCTCCAAAGAGCATCCACTCTAACTGGGAGGATGGGAACAGAAATATATACCTGGAGAAAAATCAGAGTAAACAGCGGCCATCCAGTGGATGGCATGGCTCAGTGGAAAGAACACGGTCTTGGAAATCAGAGATCATGGGTTCTAATCCCGGCTCCACTGCTTGTCAGCTGTGTGACTTTGGGCAAGTCACTTAGCCTCTCTGTGCCTCTGTGTAAAATGGGGATTAAGACTGTGAGCCCCACGTGGGACAACCTGATCACCTCATATCTACCCCAGCACTTACAGCAGTGCTTGGCACATACTAAGCACTTAACAAATGCCATCATTATCACTATTATATCCACATGAGAAGATGGGCAAAAAGAAAGACCTAAGTTTTGTAGAGGAAGCAGCTGGGTTTATGTAACTTGGGACATGGGGATTATTCAGGGAAGTCCTCAGGGCCTGTTGGGGTTGGTGGGTGGGAAGGAGAGCCCCAGGCTGAGAGTGGAGTAAAGTTTAAGGTAAGTGATCATCTCTTCTGTGATATTCTTTTTTACCTTGCAATGGACAGAAAAGGCAAACTGACCTGGAGGGAATCAGAAAAACCCAGGCCACCTGGATGCATTCATTCAATCAATCGTATTTTTTGAGTGCTTACTGTGTACAGAGCACTGAACTAAGCGCTTGGAAAAATACTACATAACAATAAACAGATACATTCCCTGCCCACAATGAGCTTACAGTCTAGAGGGGAAGATGGACATTAATATAAAGAAAAATTACAGCTCTGTAGATAAGTGTGTGGCACAGATTGAGCATTTAATACACCCCATAATAAATAGGCCGAAGAAGAATCGGGCTGTGGGCCTTAAAGGAATTTAATATCCTGCTCTTCCATTTACTGGACTGTCCCAAGAGCTCCCTACCTTCAAAGACTTTACATCGCCCTGCCCCACAGCACTCCCGTGTGCGTCTTCTCCATTGGCCGGGGTCAAATCGGACCTTCTTCTGCAGGTCCCTGGGCAACTGATTTAGCTGATTTTTGCATACAGCTGTAATTCTATTTATTCTGACGATTTTGACACCTGTCTACATGTTTTGTTTTGTTGTCTGTCTCCCCCTTCTAGACTGTGAGCCCGTGTTTGGGTAAGGACCGTCTCTATATGTTGCCGACTTGTACTTCCCAAGCGCTTAGTACAGTGCTCTGCACACAGTAAGAGCTCAATAAATATGATTGAATGAATGAATGAATAAGTACTGCGGGGCTGGGACGGGGGAAGATAAAGGGAGCAAGTCCGGGCAGTGCAGAAGGGAGTGGGAGAAGAGGAGAGGAGGGCTTCTGGATTCTAATCCCTCTCAGCTCTCCCACCATCCTACTGTTGGGAGGTTGGCCTAGTGTCTTCACGCCTGAGGCCCTCAGTCTTCCCTCCTTAGAAATGGGGATGATGATGGTATCTGTCCAACACAGCCCTCCATAAAGCTGCCCCACCAATCCCCGCCCTTGCCTGCCCATCCCATCCCATTTCCTTCATCCCCCTGGCCACCAGCCCTTCTCTGCCCCTGAAGAATGCTGCAGCAACAAGGTAAATGACTGAAGAGAAAGGGCACTGGGAAATCAAAGAGCTCTAGGGTTAAGGAGTTGTTGCAGAGTTCCATGTTGAGATCATTGGACTCCACCCTCCGCCCCACACAATTCAAAGGAGGTAACACGATGGAGAGAGGGGGACCCTGCCCAGAGCAATCCCCCTCATTACCCATTTAAAATGTCATCCACACAGCTCCCTCAAACTGGAGCTCAGAGCTGGAATAGACAGTCCTAAAGTCCATCTTGCATGTACCAATCATTCAATATTCGGGAGCTGGTAGAGCCCCTTTGTGTTAAGAAGCAGTATGGCCTAGTGGATAGAACCCAGGCCTTGCAACTTGTCTGCTGTGTGACCTTGGGTCAGTCACTTCATTCCCTGTGCCTCAGTTCTGTCGTCTGTAAAATAGGGATTAAGACTGTGAGCCCTATGTGGGACAGGGGCTGTGTCCAACATGATTCTAATCCCTCTCCACTGTTCCAGTTAAGTTTTGGGAGGTTGGCCAAGTGTCTTCATGCCCTCGACACTCAGTCTTCTAACCCCAGGGCTTAGGACAGTGCTTGACACATATTAAGCACTTAACAAATACCGTCAAAACAAAACAAACCTTTTGTTAATGAGTTTCTGTTCGATGTGGTGGTGGAGCAGTGGGGAAGCATGGTCTGAACTTTTTTTTAGACAAATGAATTAAGTAAGGACTTAGAGAAGGGAGAGCCAGAAGGCAGGGAGGTCAGCGAGGAGGCTGTTGTAATAATCAAGGCAGGATATGATGAGTGCATGGATGGAGAGGAAGAGATGAATTCTAGAGATGTTGTGAAGGTAGAATTGACAGGATTTCGTGACAGATTGAATAGTTGGATTGAATGAGAAAAATGAGTCGAGGATAATGCCAAGGTAACAGACTTGTGAGACAAGGAGGGTGGAGCCATCTACCATGATGGGAAAGTCAGGGGAAGGATTCTTGTCTTCACCTGGCAATAGAGGGTAGTCTTTTCCAGCATCAGCCCAAGGTTGACAGGAAAAGAATACTTAGTGAACCGAATTGAGCAACTAATTGAGTTGCATGTTGCGAAAGATTTGAAAATTTCCACCACATTGGTTTCAATAATTACCCTGGCTAAAAGTTTTTTTAGTCTGGGCTTGCCAAAAGCTTGGTGTGGTTGTCGGGAAATTCATTCATTCATTCAATAATATTCATGTAGCTCCTACTGTGTGCCAAGGTCTGTATTGGGTGCCTGTTATGGGCAGATGTGGTAATAATAATAATAATAGCATTTATTAAGCACTTACTATGTGCAAAGCACTGTTCTAAGTGCTGGTACTGGTTGTCTGCTTGAGTACTTGAGTACAGGGAAGCAGCGTGGCTCGGTGGAAAGAGCCCGGGTTTGGGAGTCTGAGGTCGTGGGTTCAAATCCCACCTCCACCACTTGTCAGCTGTGTGACTTTGGGCAAGTCACTTCACTTCTCTGTGCCTCAGTTCCCTCATCTGTAAAATGGGGATGAAGACTGAACACCACGTGGGACAACCATGATTACCTTGTATCCCCCCAGCGCTTAGAACAGTGCTTGGCACATGGTAAGCACTTAACAAATACCAACATTATTATAATTATTATTACTGTGCTATAGAGCTCTCCCCATTGTCAAAGCCCTGCTAAAATCCAAAATAATAATAATAATAATAATAAAAACTCACCTGTGCTGGGCAGCAGCGCCATGGGAGTTAACTGCACAGAAGGGGATGGTAAACCACTTCCATATTTTTATAAAGAAAACTTTATGGATATAATACCAGAATAATTGCAGATGGAGGTAGGGTGTTCTGGGAGAAACGTGTCAGACCATGGGCATAGGAGTCAGAAGTCGTGGGTTCTAATCCTGTGTGAACTCTGTGTGGTTTTGGGCATATCACTTAATCTCTCTGTGCCTCAGTCACCTCGTCTGTAAAATGGGGATTAAGACTGTGAGCACCATGTGGGACAACTTGATTACCGCATATCTACCCCAGCACTTAGGGCAGTGTTGGCACATAGTAAGCACTTAACAGATACTGCAATTATTATTATCACTATTACCAACTCAATTGCATTGTGTTCTCTCATGTTCTTAGCACTGTTCTCAGCCCAGAGTAAGTGCTCAGTAGTACCATTGATTGATGGATTTACCAAGCCAGTAAAATGGAGGGTAAAACACTGGAGAGAGGAGAACCCTGCAGATTAATCAATGGCCAGATCATCATCAATCATCATCATCATCAATCATATTTATTAAGCGCTTACTGTGTGCAGAGCACTGTACTAAGAGCTTGGGAAGTACAAATTGGCAACATATAGAGACAGTCCCTACCCAACAGTGGGGCTCACAGTCTAAAAGAGGGAGACAGAGAACAAAACCAAACATACTAACAAAATAAAATAAATAGAATAGATATGTACAAGTAAAATAAATAAATAAATAAATAAATAGAGTAATAAATATGTGCAAACATACATATATACAGGTGCTGTGGGGAAGGGAAGGAGGTAAGATGGGGGGATGGAGAGGGGGACGAGGGGGAGAGGAAGGAAGGGGCTCAGTCTGGGAGGGCCTCCTGGAGGAGGTGAGCTCTCAGTAGGGCCTTGAAGGGAGGAAGGCCTAGAAAGGAGGAAAGATCAATCTGACTTTTCACATTTTAGACTATGCCGCTCCCTAAGAAGGGCCTGGGGGGTCACAGGATCTTGGTTCTAATCTTTCTCCACCACTTCCTTGCTATATGACCTTTGGCAAGTCACTTAATTTCTCTGTGCCTCAGTTTCCTCAACTGTAGAATGGGGATTCAATACCTGTTCTCCCTCTGACAGACTGTGAGCCCCATATGGGACAGCAATTGTGACCAAACTGATTAACTTGAATCTACCCCAGTGCATCACCTCTCAGGGTCCCACCTGGAGAGTTTCCAGCCCTCTACCAGTCTTGACTATGGGAGGGAGAGTCAAACGGAGGGATAGACATTCCATTCCCAGCTTGGGCAGCGGCTAGCGAGTGGAAGGCAATCTGCTCCAAGTCAAAACTCACCCATGCTGGGCAGCAGCGGCATGGGAGAGAGTTGAGAGTGGAGATTCAAGTTTACTAATGTGTGGAAGGAGGCAATGGTAAACCGCTTCCGTATTTTTGCCAAGAAAACTCTATGGATCCACTACCGGACTGATTTCAGATGGAGGTGGGGTGTTCTGGGAGAGATTTGTCCATGGCATTGCTGTGGGTCGGACACGACTCGATGACATAAGACAACAACAACCAGCCCAGTGCATAGAAAGGCACTTGACACAGTAAGTGCTTAACAAAAACGTTATTATTGTTGTGGTTATTATTTTAAAATGTGGCTCACAAAGCTCTCTCAAACGTGAGCTCAAATTGGGACTATCTGGCCCTAAAGACTCTCCGGCAAGTGTCAATCAATCAATATATGTTGCCAACTTGTACTTCCCAAGTGCTTAGGACAGTGCTCTGCACACAGTAAGCGCTCAATAAATACGATTGATTGATTGATTGAATAGCATTGACTATCACTCAATCCAATAATGGGGTTTTTGAGCACTTAACTGTTTGTAAAGCCCAGTAATAAACGTTTGAGAGAGTGCAGTAGAGTTAGTAGGTACGATCCTTGAATCCCTGTATTCTAGAAGTGTGCAATATATTACTTTCAGAATACTGTACTAAGCCTTCTTGAGACAATAATTGATATAGTAGACAGGATCCCTGCCCTCAAAGAGCTTACAGTCTTATGTGTGCAGAGCACAGGATTGAGCACTTGAAGAAAGACAATAGAGGTAGCAATAATAATAACAATAATAAATGTGGTATTTGTTAAGCACTCAATATGTTCCAGGTGCTGTACTAAAGGCTGGGGTGGTTACAAGCAAACCGTGTTGGACACAGCCCCTTTCCCATGTTGGGCCTCCAGGCTCAATTCCTATTATACAGAATGAGGTAACTGAGGCACAGAGAAGTGAAATGACTTGCCCAAGGTCACACAGGAGACAAATAGTGGAACGGATTAAAACCCATGACCTGACCTTGTAGATATGAGCCCTGCCCTGAGGGACTTTAGATTCAGGCTGTATGTCATAAAAAGAAAATGGGGGGATTTTACAGGCCCACCCAATATCCCTAAAATAAATGTTTAATGATAGGGGAAATACATCTTGTTTCTGTTTTTCTGCTTCAGTGTGCAAAGTAAACACTACATTTCTTACTGATAATGTGGAAGAACTTTAAGTGTGTCCAGCGGGAGAGAGAGAGAGGCAGAGGGAAAGTCTTCTCAGGGAATGTGTCTGTCACTATATTGTGCTCTCCCAAGAGCTAAGCACAGTGCTTTGCACACAGTAAATGCTCAATAAATGCTATTTGAACTATTTCTATGTGTCCCTCTTTGATACAATGAATGGGGTTGGTTGATTTTAGCCCTGGGCCCAGTCAAAATGTTTTTTTGATAAATCGAAAGACCGACCCCAAAATTTGTAAGAAGGACCTAAATGTAGTCTCATTCTGGCCCCCATCAGCTTTCGTCAGCTCCATGTTCACGTTATGTACATATCTTTACATTAATATTATAAATCATTTGTATTAATGTGTCTCCCCCTTTAAACGGTAAGTTCCTTAGGGGCAGAGGATGTACAGAGGCACAAAGACGTTAATCGACTTGCCCACGATTCACACAGCTGGCAATTGGCAGAGCTGGGATTACAACCCAGATCCTCTGACTCAATCATTCAGTTGTATTTACTGAGCGCTTACTGTGAGCAGAGGACTGTACTAAGTGCTTGGGAGAGTGTGATATAACAATATAATAGGCACATCCCCTGCCCCAGCCCCATGCTCTTTCCACTAAGCCACACTCCTTCCCCTTTTCCCCTCTCTTCCTCTGCCCCCTCTTCATCCTCTCCCTCCTCCTCTCCCTCCTCCTTTCCATTTCCCCCCCTCCTCCCTGGCCTAGCTTCCTTTACCCTTTACCCTTTCACTTCCCCTCTGTCCTTGGCTCCGTGGAGAGAGCCCGGGCTTTGGAGTCAGCGGTCGTGGGTTCAAATCCCAGCTCCGCCAGTTGTCAGCTGGGTGACTTTGGGCTTCTCTGGGCCTCAGTTACCTCACCTGTCTACATGTTTTGTTTTGTTGTGTGTCTCCCCCTTCTAGACTGTGAGCCCGTTGTTGCGTCGGGACTGTCTCTATATGTTGCGGACTTGTACTTCCCAAACAGTACAGTGCTCTGCACACAGTAAGCACTCAATAAATATGATTTAATGCTACCCCCTCCTCTTTTCCTTTTCCTCCCTCTTCTTCCTCCCCCTCTGCCCCATCTTCTTCCTCCTCTTCTGTATCCTCCTCTCCCTCATCGCTCTTCTTTTCTTTTCCTCAGTCCTCCTCTTTTCCTTTCATTCAGTCAGTAATATTTATTGAGTGCTTGCTGTGTGCAGAGCACTGTGCTAAGCACTTGGAAAGGACAATATAGCAATAGACAATACCTGCCCACAACGAGCTCACCTCTTACCCCTCCTCTCCACTCCCCTGCTTCAACTAATAATATTAATTGTATTATTTATGCGCTTAAAATGTGCCAGGAACCTTACTAAGCACAGGAATGGATACAAGATAATCAGCTTGGATATAGTCTCTGTCCCACATGGGCCTCACAGCCTTAATCCCCATTTTATAGATGCGGAAACTGAGGCTCAAAGAAGGGAAGTGTATCCCAGCTCTGCCACTTGTCTGGTGTGTGACCTTGGACAAGTCACTTCACTTCTGTGGGCCTCAGTTTCCTCATCTATAAAATAGGGTTGGAGACTGTAAGCCACGTGGGACTGGGACTGGGTCCAACCCGATTTGCTTGAATCTACCCCAGCACTTAGTATAGTACCTGGCACATAGTAAGTGCTTAACAAGTACCATCATTATTATTATTATTACTGTCATTATTTCTTGCCCAAGGTCACACAGCAGACACATGGTGGAGCCAGGATTAGAATCCGGGTTCTTCTGACTCCAAAGCCTATGCTCTATTCACTAGGCCACATTCCTTGCGGGCAACCTAAGATGGGAAGGTGGATTAGTGCTTCCTGACTGCTGGCCTCAGCGAGTACAGTGCTCCGCACGGAGTAAGCACTCAATAAATATGATTGAATGAATGAATGAAAGAGAAGGGGTCCCTTAAACCCCCTAAATTGACAGCCCTCCCAGTGCCCTGGGAGGAGTCCACAACCAACTTTGGCTCCAAGGCTCCGCAGTCCCGACCTGGCCCTGCCCTCTCTGACTGCGTATCCTCCAGCCGGTCTGGCTTCCTGGGATCTTTCCCCTCCCATCACTTTCCAGGAAGGATCTGAGAAGCAGCATGGCTCGGTGGAAAGTGCATGGGCTTTGGAGTCAGAGGTCATGGGTTCAAATCCCAGCTACGCCAACTGTCAGCTGTGTGACTTTGGGCCAGTCACTTCACTTCTCTGTGCCTGTTACCTCATCTGCAAAATGGGGATTAAAACTGTGAGCCTCCTGTGGGACAACCTGATCACCTTGTAGCCTCCCCAGCGCTTAGAACAGTGCTTTGCACATAGTAAGTGCTTAACAAATACTATCATTATTATTATTATCTGGGTCCTCCAACGTCTTGCCAGCTGTCAGCCCATCCGGGGAAAAGATGCGAGCAGCTTGGGTTGATCTCGCTGCTCTGGGCGCCCAGGACAGTACTGCAGCATGCGGTGGCAGCGCATCTCAGCATCTTGGGGACGGAGGGCGGCCCAAAGCCCATCACTCAAACCCAACTCCTCACCGTGGGCTTCAAGGCTGGCCACCAGCTCCTTTCTTACATTTCTGCCCACTCCACCTGCTGGATCCTTAACTTCTCGGAGCCTCAGTTACCTCATCTGTAAAATGGGGATGATGACTGTAAGCCCCACACGGGACAACCTGATCACCTTGTAGGCCCCCAGCGCTTAGAAAAAAAAATAATGGTATTTATTAAGCGCTTACTATGTGCAAAGCACTGTTTTAAGCGCTGGAACAGTGATTTGCACATAGTAAGCGCCTAACAAATGCCATCATTATTATTATCCCAGCTCAGAGCGGTATGCTTCCCCAGGGTTTGTCCCCCACTTCTTGCTCTCCCCCGTCCCACCTCTGACTTCTGACTCAGACTTCTCCTCCACTGCCTAGGATTCCTCCCCACTTCCAATCCACCAGAATGACTTTAAAACACTTCACCAAATCAGCCAGGTGTTCGGGCCTCTAAGGGAGAGAGGACAGAAATAAATCGGGGCTAAAATTCAGGAGGCTTTCTGCAAAAGAGCTGCAAATGGGGCTGCATTTCTTTTCTACTGATTTCTTTCACTTCTCCACACTCCACATGTTTGTGATGGTTCCGATCTCGAATTTTCGTCTTGCTCCCACTCTGTGGATTCAGTCTGGATCTGCCTGCCTCCCCCATGTGACTCTAAACCCATTGTGAGTAGGAACTCAGTCTTTTTCTTGCATTATATTCCCCCAGGTGCTCGGGACTGGGCCGTGTCCCCATTGGGTTCTGAACAAATATTGTGGAATTCATTCATTCATTCAATTGTATTTACTGAGCACTTACTATGTGCAGAGCACTGTAGTAAGTGCTTGGGAAGTACAAGCTGGCAACATATAGAGACGGTCCCTACCCAACAGTGGGCTCACAGTCTAGAATGCACATGGGCATTCTCCAGGTAATTCCTTCACATATGCTGAGGAAAACATAACTGAGTGATGATGTTGCTGAAGGTTTCGCATATCCATGTGTCTACTTTTACTGAAATTCAAGAAGCCCTTCAGAGAACAAGGTTAATTCAATTAAAAACAAGACAAACAAATGGAAGGCGAAAAGTAACATGGCATAATGGATAGAGTCCAGGCCTTGGAGTCAGAAGGTCATGGGTTCTAATTCTGGCTCTGTCACTTGACTGCTGCATGACTTTGGGAAAGTCACTTCTCTTAGAAGCATGCATTCATTCATTCAATTGTATTAATTGAGCTCTTACTGTGTGCAGAGCACTGTACTAAGCGCTTGGGAAGTACAAGTTGGTAACATATAGAGACGGTCCCTACCCAACAACGGGCTCACAGTTTAGAAGGGGGAGACAGACAACAGAACAACACCTATTAACAAAATGAAATAAATGGAATAGTAAATATGTACAAGTAAAATAGAGTAATAAATCTGTACAAACATATATACAGGTGCTGTGGGGAGGAGAGCATGGCGTAGTGGAAAGAGCACGGGTTTAGGAGTCAAAGGTCATGGGTTCTAATCCTGGCTCTGCTGCTTGTCTGCTATGTGACTTTGGGTAAGTCAATTCACTTCTCTTGGCCTCAGTTCAGCGTGGCTCAATGGAAAGAGCACATGATTTGGAGTCAGAGGTCATTAGTTCAAATAACGGCTCTGCCACTTGTCAGCTGTGTGACTTTGGGCAAGTCACTTAACTGCTCTGATCCTCAGTTACCTAATCTGTAAAATGGGGATTAAGACTGTGAGCCCCACGTGGGACAACCTGATCACCTTGTAAACTCCCCAGAGCTTAGAACAGTGCTTTGCACGTAGTAAGCACCTAATAAATGCCATCATTATTATTATTATTATTAAAATGGGGACTAAGACTGTGAGCCCCTGGTGGGACAGGGACTTTGTCCAGCCCAGTCTGCTTGTATCCACCCTATAGTTAAGCACTTAACAAATACAATAATAATAATAATAATGATTCCCTGGGCCTCAGTTACTTCAGCTGTAAAATAGGGATTGAGACTGTAAACCTGATGTGGGACAGGGACTGTGTTCAACCCAATTTGCTTGTATCCACCCCAGCACTTAGTACAGTGCTCTGCACACAGTAAGCGCTCAATAAATATGATTGAATGAATGAAAAGACCATAATAATAATAATGATAATAATGATTCCCTGGGCCTCAGTTACTTCAGCTGTAAAATGGGGGTTGAGACTGTAAACCTGATGTGGGACAGGGACTGTGTGCAACCCAATTTGCTTGTATCCACCCTAGCGCTTAGTACAGTGCTCGGCACACAGTAAGCGCTGAATAAATATGACTGAATGAATGAAATATAATAATGATAATAATAATAATAATAATAATAATTCCCTGGGCCTCAGTTGCTTCAGCCATAAAATGGGGATTGAGACTGTAAACCTGATGTGGGACAGGGACTGTGTGCAACCCGATTTGCTTGTATCCACCCCAGTGCCTAGTACAGTGCTCTGCACACGATAAGCGCTCAATAAATACAATTGAATGAATGAAAATCCCATAAAATAATAATAATAATGATGATGATGATAATAATAATAATAATAATTCCCTGGGCCTCTGTTACTTCAGCTGTAAAATGGGGGTTGAGTCTGTAAACCTGATGTGGGATAGGGAATGTGTGCAACCTAATTGGCTTGCATCCACCCCAGCGCTTAGTACAGTGCTCTGCACACAGTAAGCGCTCGATAAAGACGATTGAATGAATGAAAATACCATAATAATAACAATAATGATTCCTTGGGCCTCATTTACTTCAGCCGTAAAAAGGGGATTGAGACTGTAAACCTGATGTGGGACAGGGACTGTGTGCAACCCGATTTGCTTGTATCCACCCCAGGGCTTAGTACAGTTCTTGGCCCACAGTAAGCGCTTAAAAATACCGCAATTACTATTATTGTTATTATCATTATTATTAAGGCACATCCATCCTTTTGAAAGGCTTTGTTTCCCGTCCGTGTTGCATGGTTGGTTTGCCGGCCCAGAGGTGGCAGTTAGTGGTTTCTGCGCGCCCTCTGCTGGCCCACATGGTACTTGCAGTGGCAGTGCCCGGAGGAATCCTTGGGCGTTTTTCGCATGGGTTGTTTTCCTTCATTTCTTAAAAAATCTTGTTTTAATAATTGGCATTTGTTCAGCGCTTACTATGTGCAAAGCACTGTTCTAAGCACTGGGGAGGATACAGGGTGATCAGGTTGTCCCACGTGGGGTTCACGGTCTTCATCCCATTTTACAGATGAGGTAACTGAGGCTCAGAGAAGTTAAGTGACTTGCCCAAGATCACACAGCAGACATGTGGCGGAGCCGGGATTCGAACCCATGGCCTCTGACTCCAAAGCCCGGGCTCTTTCCACTGAGCCACGCTGCTTCTCCTTTACAAGGCCAGGCCAACAAAAGCGCCAAGAACCTTGAAGGATTAAATATCATCAATTTCACACCTGCTTCGACCATTTGCACTCTCCCCCTCCTCCCCCTCTCCATCCCCCCCCCCGCCTTACCTCCTTCCCTTCCCCACAGCACCTGTATATATGTTTGTACGTATTCATTACTCTATTTATTTATTTATTTTACTTGTACTTATTTATTCTATTTATTTTATTCTGTTAATACGTTTTGTTTTGTTCTCTGTCTCCGCCTTCTAGACTGTGAGCCCACTGTTGGGTAGGGACCGTCTCTATATGTTGCCAACTTGTACTGCCCAAGTGCTCAGTACAGTGCTCTGCACACAGTAAGTGCTCAATAAATACGATTGAATGAATGAATTCTGTGATTCACCCCGTGGGACAACCTGATCACCTTGTAACCTCCCCAGATCGCAGAACAGTGCTTTGCACATAGTAAGCGTTTAATAACTGCCATTAGTATTATTATTATCATTATTATTCTGGGATTCAACAAGGCTGTTTGGTCAATTTGTGATGATGATGATGGTGGTGGTAACTAGAATAATAATCATTGTGGAATTTGTTGAACACTTACTACATGGGAAGCAGCAGGGCTCAGTGGAAAGAGCACGGGCTTTGGAGTCAGAGATCATGGGTTCAAATCCTCACTCCGCCACTTGTCAGCTGTGTGATTTTGGGCAAGTCACTTCACTTCTCTTTGCCTCAGTTCCCTCATTTGTAAAATGGGGATTAAGACTGTGAGCCCTACGTGGGACAACCTGATCACCTTGTAACCTCCACAGAGCTTAGAACAGTGCTTTGCACATAGTAAGTGCTCAATAAATGCCATCATTATTATTATTATTATGTCAAACGCTGTACTAAGTTCTGGGATAGATAGAAGATAATCAAGTCAGATGCATTTACTGTCCCGCGTAGGGCTGACATTCCAAGTGGGAGGGAGAGCAGGTATCATCCCCATTTCACGGATGAGGAAGCTGAGGCCCAGAGCAGTCAGTTGACTTGCCCAAAGCCATGCAGAAGGCAGGTGACAGTCAGAATTGGAACTCTGGCCCTTGTCTCCGGGGCCCTGTTCTCTTTCCACTATGCCATACTGCTTCTCACTCTGCATTCTGGGAGTCAAGCCTACATTCTGGGAGTCAACACAACGGTTTTGAAAATTTTCATTTTGGGAGTTTAGGAGTTACATGCCTGTTCTGACCCTTGGTATTCTGGGAGTCGACACAATTGCTGTGAACATTTGCAATCTTGGGAGTTTCGGAGTCACACACCTATTCTGACCATTTGTACTCTGGGAGTCTAGGCTTAATAATAATTAATTATGATACTTAAGTGCTTACTATGTGCCAAGCATTCTAGACTGTGAGCCCACTGTTGGGTAGGGACTGTTTCTATATGATGCCAACTTGTATTTCCCAAGCTCTTAGTACAGTGCTCTGCACACAGTAAGTGCTCAATAAATACGATTGATTGATTCTAAGAGCTGGGATAGATAAATGTTAATCAGGTTGGACATAGTCCCTGCCCCACAGGGGGCTCACACTCTTATCCCCATTTTACAGATGAGGTAACTGTGGCACAGAGAAGTTAAATGACTTTCCCAGGGTCAAACAGCAGGGAGGTGGTGGAGCAGGATTAGAACCCAGGTCTTTTTGAATTCCAGGCCCGTGATCTATCCACTAGGATTCACACACCTGATGGCTCTGGTTTACTATCCAAACTCCAACCCACTGCCTTGACCTCCACTCACAAAGCCCTCCTAAAAAGTTAATGTCCACACCCCTTGGGTGAAGACATTTCATTCTTTTTTTTTTTATGGTATTTGCTGAGCATTTACTCACCTTTCAGGGTCACCCCTGGAGAGTTTCCAGCGGTCTACCAGTCTCCACTGTGGGAGGGAGAATCAAGCAGAGGCATATCCATTCCAGTCCTAGCTAGGGATGCCTAAATCAGAATTGTTTGTGTTCTGGAAGTCTTATGCTGGTATTGACCCCTGCTTGAAGAAACTTGGGCTGTTGCCTTCTAGGCTGATCTTTGCTGTCCATTACCTGGGTGTGGGGGGAGGTGTTTGTGTGTGTGTAACAGTGTGTGTGTGTGTGTGTGTGTGTGTGTGTGTGTGTGTGTGTGTTGGTAGTCATCGTTGACCTCTTGGACGATGCGTGGTGCCCTGACCTGGAGATGCCAACAGTGGGAAATGTTGGTTTCTCTGACCAGCAGCATGGAGAGACCATGCATCCTCTCCTCAATCAATCAATCAATCAATTTATTGAGCACTTACTGTGTGCAGAGCACTGTACTAAGCTCTTGGAAAGTACAAGTTGTTGACATATAGAGACAGTCCCTACCCAACAGTGGGCTCACAGTCTCATCCCTCCCATCCTACCTTCTTCCCCTCCCCACAGCACTTGTATATATATTTGTACAGATTTATTACTCTATTTATTTTACTTGTACACATTTACTATTCTATTTTGTTAATGATGTGCGTCTAGCTTTAATTCTATTTGTTCTGACAATTTTGACACCTGTCTACGTGTTGTTTTGTTGTCTGTCTCCCCCTTCTAGACTGTGAGCCCGTCATTGGGTAGGGACTGGTCTCTATATGTTGCCGACTTGTACTTCCCAAGTGCTTAGTACAGTGGTCTGCACACAGTAAGCGCTCAATAAATACGATTGAATGAATGAATGAATGAATGAATGAACAGCCTCTGTGGTAGTCTAGGAAATAGACTTTTGTGGCCAACTGTGGTCCCTCCATGTAGGGGACACATTCTATCCTCAATGGTCACAACAGGGGACTGATGTTTGTGTCTCTGCTAAATGCTTGCTGCGTAACCTTGGGCAAGTCACTTGACTTCTCTGTGATTCAGTTTCCTCAACTGTAAAATGGGAATTCAATACCTGCTCTGTCTCTTACTTAGAATGTGAGCCCATGCAGGACAGGGACTGTGTCCTACCTGATTAACTTGTATCTACCACAGCACTTAAAACAGTATTTCACACCTAGTATGTGCTTAGCAAATGCCATAAAATAAATGAAATGTCATGCCCCAAGGGGTGTGGGCATTAACATTTTAGGAGGGCTTTGTGAGTGGGGACATTGCAGCCAGGGTCAAGGCAGTAGGCTGAAGGTTGGATGGTGAAGAGGCTTCTTGAAGAAATAAAGAACAGGATTCGGGGAATTGCAGGAATGTGGGTTGGTATGGGAGTGTTGGGCAATGACAAGCCCCAGGGCTGATGGTCAGAAGTTTGCAGGACTGTCTGAAGAGATGTCTGATTTATGCCAGTGATCCTTTCTAAGGAAAGATGGTCTAGGCCGCTCTATGTGAGACCAACTATCAACCAATTCTGCTATATTGTGCTCCCCAAGGGCTGATATGGTGCTCTATAAATATGATTGCCAACTTGTACTTCCCAAGCACTTAGTACAGTGCTCTGCACACAGTAAGCACTCAATAAATACGATTGAATGAATGAATGAATTAATGATTGACATATCAAATGAAGAAGGGAGAAGGTCTCACCTGGGAGACAGTGAGGAAACTATCCCCAGTGAAGCACCTGAGAATCAGTCAGTCACATTTATTGAGTGCTTACTGTGTGCAGAGCACCATACTTAGCACTTGGAGGAGTACAGTATAACAATATAACAGACACATTCCCTGTCCACAATGAGCTTACAGTCTAGAGGGGGAAGGAAAACCAGGGAGACAGGATGGGTGTAAGAATGGAAAAGGAAAAGTGCATATGTCACAGGGGATACCAGATGGGGAAGAAGCTATCAGGGAATGAGCAGCTGAAAATGGCAATTAATGTTAGGGAGGAGAGTGAATGCCAGTGGACTGTTAGGGAATGTTTTCCCACAGTGCATGTAAAGCATATTGTGATATCACAAAAAAAACACATCTCTGCAGTGCTGTCAAGGAGAAACTTTAATGTTGCCAGTGCTCCTTAACTTCCACAGTACGAGAACTTTGTGTTAGTGCTTGTGTGTTTGTATGCATGTCTGTGTGTGTTTAGAGCGAGTGAGAGAGAGCGTACAAGAGAAAACCTAAGGGGAAGAACAAACTCTTAAGATCAGCTAGGTGTCAACGGGTTTAAAAAAGGAATTTTCCATTGGAAATTTCCTGTTAAAAGCAATTTTTCCCAAGGTAAGCAAAGTCATGATCAGCTCACAGATTAGTGTGTTGAACTGGGTTCCTTATAATTCCAATATGGAAGCTCTACTGGGAAGAGGCCATTGTTATCTGGATTATTATCAGGAAGGCATATGCGAGAAAAATAGGATCATAAAATATATTTTAATCTCAGTAAAAAGTTTAATTAAATAAAACTAACAGTGTTCTAAAAAGGAGTGCAGTTCAATTTTGAAAATGGTATGTAGTGTTTTCGGTTAATCAAATGACATACGCTTTATTGTCTTGGGGTCACATTAATGAGCAATATTCAATTAAAAGCTAATTGAAACCTCCAGGCAGCAATTATGTGGAAATAGAGATGCCAAATCACAGTTGAGCAGGCAGGTGAGAATAAGGCAGAACCAGTTGAATTCTATCACTGGGTGATGGAATGGAGGAGGAAAAATAGTAGTAATAAATCCTACATCCTCCTCTTAGACAGTGAGATTCATGTGGGACAGGGACTGTGTCTACCCTGATTATCTTGTCTCTAACCCGTTGCTTTGTACCTTGCATAACACATAGTAATAGTGGAAAGAGCATGGGCCTGGGAAGCAGAAGGTCGTGGGTTCTAATCCCGGCTCCACCACTTGTCTGCTGTGTGACCTTGGGCAAGTCACTTTGCTTCTCTGTGCCTCAGTTACCTCATCTGTAAAATGGGGATTGAGATTGTGAGCCTCACGTGAGACAGGGACTGTATCCAACTCGATTTGCTTGTAACCACCCCAGTGCTTAGTACAGTGCTTGGCACATAGGAAGTGCCTAACAAATACCTAATAACAATAATTATTATTATTACTTAAGAAGCACCATAATTAATCACTATATTCTGTAATAGTAATAATAATTGTTCTAGTAATTATCTACTAATAATTGTTCTAGTTAAGCTCTACTCCAAGTGCTGGATCAGTACAAGTTGATCAGTTCAGATACAGTTACTGTCCCACATGAGTCTCACAGTCTAAGTAACAGAGATTCAACTGACATTGAATCCCCATTTTACTGATGAGGAAACAAACTGAGGTCCAGAGAAGTGAAACGACTTACCCAAGGTCACCAGGAAAGCAAGGCAGAGCTAGGATTAGAACCCAGGACCTATAACAACCAAGCCCTTTCCACTTAGGCCATGCTGCGTAATACTGTATTGGTCGAAGACTCTTTTGAAAATATCCTAGACGGCAAGCTTCTAGAAAAGAGGATCTATGGCATCTTCCAGTTACCTTCCCACAGTCCGAAGCACAGTGCTCGGACACACTGCTCCCCAGCTGACTAACGTGGATTCCTCTAGTTTTTGTTTTGGCTCCAGTTTTCTGTTCCTTTAACTTTAGTGAGAGATAAAAGAGGCGAAAAAGAAAACAGCACCAGGCCCTGCCAACACTGACCGTGATATTACAACATGAGGTGGCCTTTTTTGTGTGCCAGGTAGCCAGAACCATGGGTTCCACATTGGCCTTTTCAGTCACACATGCATTCAGAGTTGAACTCTATAATGACAGTATTAATGGTGGTTTTTGTTAAGCGGTTGCTATGTGCCAAGTGCTGTATAAAGCGCTGGGGCAGATGTGAAATAATCAGTTTGGACATAATCCCTGTCCCTCACTGGGCTCACAATTTTAAGTATGAGGGAGAAAACTGCACTGTAGTTTCCACTCTAAGGGGAGACACTGACATTAAAGTATTGTAATGAAAATCTACCAGTATCAATTGTATTAACTGAGTGCTTACTGCATGCAGAGCACCGTACTAAGCGCTTAGGAGCGTAAAATATAGCAGTATAACAGAGTTGGCAGACACATTCCTTGCCCACAGTGAACTTACAGTCTAGAGGGAGAGACAGACATTAATAGAAACAAATTGTGAATATGTACATAAGTGATGTAGACGGGTGGGTGGATTAAGGGAGAAAATCAGGACGATGCAGAAGAGAGTGGGAGAGGAGGAAATGAAAGCTCACCTCCTCCAGGAGGCTTTCCCAGACTGAGCCCCCCTTTCCCCTTCCCCAATGCCCCTACTCCCTCCCTCTGCTCTACCCCTGCCTCACAGCACTTTCATATATATGTACATATTTATTATTCTATTTATTTTATTATTGATGTATATATATCTATAATTATCTTTATATTGATGTTATTGATGCCTGTGGGCTTGTTTTTTTTTGTTGCTGTTGTTGTCTGTCTCCCCACTTGTAGACTGTGAGCCCATTGTTGGGTAGGGATCATCTCTATTGGTTGCCAAATTGTACTTTCCAAGTGCTTAGTACAGTGCTCTGCATACAGTGAGCACTCAATAAATATGATTGAATGAATGAATGAACGAGGAAATGAGGGCTTAGTCAGGGAAGGCCACTTGGAGGAGATGTGCCTTCAATAATGCTTTGAAGATGGGGAGAGTAATTGTCGGATATGAAGAGGCAGTAATGCATGAATGTACTATCAAATGAATTTATGTAGCTAAGTGCTGAGGGTGTTCATAACTAAATCCAAACATGGTGGATTCCTTCCTCAGCTCTCCATCAGTTACTGACAGGAAGAAACAATGGACACTATTTTTCCCAAGAAAGCAACTCACAAAAATGTCAAAAACAGATTAGCTAGTGTCTTGAAACAAAACCAAGGATTAGGTAGAAAAGCTCAGAAAAACCACCAGACCCACTGAGGCAGGTGGACAAAGAAATGTCAGTGGCAGAGTGAAATTAGATTTTCTGACATTTCTATTTAGAACCAGTGAGGAGACATGATAAGAGGCTCTCCCCGATGGTTCAGACAAGTGGGCAGCATATTCAAATGTCTAGAAGATATGTCTTTTCTTGATTGTTTTATTATTATCTTGCATTAACAGCTGTAATTAATCAGTACCAGTCCATCAGTTACTATTGAAATGATTAATGCTAATTAGGTACAAGATATTTTACAGGAACCAGACTTTGAGGCTGAAAATTTACACAGCTTTGTTCTTTGGAAATCACACACACAAACCACACACCAGACACAATTGTATTTTGGGGCTTAATCATAAGTGAGGCAGGGGAGCATAAAATTCACCGATCTTTGCAATCTGCAGTTCAGTCATTTAGAGAAAATAATCCTCACCCTGTGAAGTCTAATTCGTGGAAGAAAATGTTAAAGGATTCAGTGTCACTTCCAAAGCAGGGCCAATTGTACTAGGACAATTTGTAATTTCATCCAAACAATAGAAAGGAATTGAAGCAAACCTTGAGGGATTCACTTCTCCTTCATTGGTCCCTGCCTCCTGCTCAGTTGCTTGTGTTATTTGTTAGGCGCTTACTTTGTGCTAGGCACTGTACTAAAGGACCGCATGACCTAATGGTTAAGATGCCTAACTTCAGGTCAAAAGATTGAAGGTTTGATTCCCTTCGTGGTCACTTGTTTGGCCGGCTCTTTGGTCTAGGGGTATGCTTCTTGCTTAGGATGTGAGAGGTCCTGGGTTCAAATCCCGGAGAAGCAGTGTGGCCTACTGGATAGAGTAGGGGTCTGGGAGTGAGAAGGACCTGGGTTCTAATCCCCGCTCTGACATTTTCCTATTCTGTGACCCTGGATAAGTCACTTTACTTCCCTGTGCCTCAGTTACCTCATCTGGAAAATGGGGATTAAGACAGTGAGCCCCATGTGGGACAGGGACTGTGTCCAGTCTTATTTGCTTGTATCCATCCTGGCACTTAGTACAGTGGTGGGCACATTAAGCGCTTAGAGCGGTGCTTAACAAATACCATCATTATTATTATTATAATGAGCACTGAACAAATACCACAATTATTATCATTATTATATTTATTAATTATTACTATTACTAAGCACTGAGATAGATACAAGATAGTTTGTATGCCTTGGGGTCTGGAGTCCACTTTTTCTCTCTCCACACCCCTGAAGAGCTGGGACAAAGCCAGGCAAACTGCCCCCCATCCACGCACCCCTGACCACTCCTGCTTTCCCAGTTTTGACTTTGGTTGCAGAAAAACTCTAGCCAGGAGACCCAGGAAACGGTGTCTACTACCATGAGAGGCATCATATAATGGGTCACTGAATGTCCACCCCACCCACCTTCCCTCATTTAAAACCAGAGGGGATCGTGTCACTGGCATAGGGAATTCAACAGGAAGATTTTTCCATCAGTCAGATCCTGCCTGGGGGAATCACTCAGAGGAGGGGTAGACTGTAGACTAGCATTTTAACCGGTCGAATGAGAACAGCAAAGGTCTCCCCAGAGCCTTTCATTTGTCGTGGGGGTTGTAGAGGAGCAAGTTGCAGATTTATCCATCAGATTCCTTCGGCACCATCAGCATAACCTTCGTTTCCCCTTCAGGTTTGGTGGGTGCGACGTGGAAGCATTCTTGAGGGTGATGCGACAACTTCACTTCCAGTTCTTCTGCAGCTTTGAGACACTTAAATATTCCCAACCCTCCTCCCCTCCCCTCAACACTGAATTCATGCACGTAGCTCATATGATCTGTCACTTTTTTTGGCTTAATTCATTTAGGTGTCTGACTGTCCGCTAGGTTGTAACCTCCTTGAGGGCAGGTCTCTAAACCCGGCTGTACCGCTTGTCTGCTGAATGACCTTGGACAAGTCGCTTAAGTTGTGCTCGCTTCAGCAGCACATATACTAAAATTGGAACGATCCAGAGAAGATTAGCATGGCCCCTGCGCAAGGATGACACTCAAATTTGTGAAGCGTTCCATATTTTTCTATTTATTTTATTTTGTTAGTATGTTTGGTTTTGTTCTCTGTCTTCCCCTTTAAGACTGTGAGCCTACTGTTGGGTAGGGACTGTCTCTAAATGTTGCCAACTTGTACTTCCCAAGCGCTTAGTACAGTGCTCTGCACACAGTAAGCGCTCAATAAATACGATTGATTGATTGACTGAATGATTGATTGATTAAGTTCTCTTGGTCTCAGTTTCCCGATTTTTACAAAGGAGATAAAATACCTGTTCCCCCTTCTACTTAGGATTGTAACCCTAAGTAGAAGATTTTTGTATAGCAACAGCGGCCTGCCTTCACACCAACCCAGCCCATTTTCTCCTAAACACTGGCTTTTTCACTCTCAAGTACCAAGGCCCTGCTCACAATTCAAACTTTTCCTCGGAGAATCACTGGATTAAGCAGTTATTGCTGTTGATTACCTCACCTACAATCCTTAACTTCCCTGGCCTCACCATGACCCCTCAATCCCCACCCTCCAGTCAGCCCATTCCAGTGCAGGCTGCAGAAGGCCTGTTCCAGCCTGGGGAAGCCTTCCTTCATCCTTGACCAGCTCCTGACCCAATCACTGCTCCTCCTCACTGAGACTGAAACCAGGTTCTCTCCAGATGACATGGTCTCTCCTTCCACTCTCCCCAAAGGGGTCTTATCTTCACCCACTCCCCTAGACTCACTGGGGAGGGAAGAGGTGTTGGCTTCTTTTTCACACCCCAGTGCCACTTTCACATATTTCACTTCCCCAATCCCTGTCTTTCCCTTCCTTTGAATTCCACATTCATTCATTTAATTGTATTTATTGAGCACTTAGTGCAGAGCACAGTACTAAGCGCTTGGAAACTATAATTCAGCAATTAAGAGACACAGTCCCTGCCCACACAGGGCTTACAGTCTAGAAAAGGGGAAGACAGATATAAAACCAGTAAACAGGCATTGATATAAATAAATAAAATTATAGATACAAACACATCGAAACAAGTATACAGCCACCAATATAAATAAATGGAATTATACATACATACATAAATACGTAAGTGCTGTGTGGTAGGGAGAGGGGGGAAGAGCAAAGGGAGTGAGTTGAGATGATGCAGATGGGAGGGGGAGCTGAGGAAAAGGGGGGTTTAGTCTGGGAAGGCCTCTTGGAGGAGGTGAGCCTTCAGTAGGACTTTGAAGGGGGAAAGAGTGATCTTTTGGTGGATTTGAGGAGGGAGAGCATTCTGGGATAGAGGTAGGACGTAGGCCAGGGGTCAACGGTGGGACAAGTGAGATTGAGGCACGGTGAGAAGGTTAGCACCAGAAGAGCGGAGTGTGCAGGCTGGGCGTGTGCCAAGCACTGAACGAAGCACTGGGAACTAGACCTAGCTGAACATCTGTCTTGCAGCAGGGCTGAGCTGCTTGAATCACCTTTATTTCCAGAATCGGAAACCTTCCTCCTTTCTGGAGAAGACCGGGATGCCAAACCGGGAGTGCTGGGTTTAGGCTGGATGCCACTTGTCCGGTTTCTGGCCTGCTAGGCGGTCCCTCTGTGGGGGCAGGAGACCCCGGCCCAAGGAGGCCCCCGATTATGGGGAGACCCTGAGAATGCAGCGGAAGCATCTCCGCGTGCTGGTTTGGAAGACGAGGTTGTACGGAGGCGATTCCCCTGGATTCCAGGGGATTCAGGGGCCGGTGGCTCGGTCGCCTCAGTCAGCTTCCTCACCGCTGGTTAATCGAGAGCAACTTTTGAGGCTGGGTAGGATCCACACTCTCCAATGGCTCTGGATTTTGGGACCTGCTGAGGCTATGTGGTTGCGCTTGAGGGTCATTGAGAGATGGACTGCTCCAGACCGTTGTCAAGCATTGTCATCCGAGTCACGGCACCAAATTATGGTGGAAGAAAAACTCTTCAGACTCAATCTGACTGGCTTCCCCAAGTTTCCTGAAGATAGTCCCATGTCACAGGAGTTTCAAGGCGTCTGGACCCCGCAGCATGCCATCCTGGTTCAAGTCTTAGGTGCTTTGGCCTCAGCCCCAATAAGGTGTCTCAGCGCAGATCTTAGATATTTGTTTTCTTTGTTCCGTAGCCCCAGGGCACCAGTTCTTTTCCCCTTTAACCGGGTGTTTTGTTTTTTTTTTGGGGGGGGGGCTGCAGGGAGGGAGTTGTGGAGGAAATTCTCATTTGCTGCTCCAACTCCCTGCTATCTGCAGCACATTTTCCGCCTCTACCACACACTCCAGATTCTAGTAACAGTCATCTACCATGCCCCTAGGCTGTACCTCCAATTTTGTGAACGGTTTTGATCCCTTTCTCACATTCCTTCTCTCTTTCTCCATCCTTACATTGATCCTTGGGGACTTTAATATCCACATCGATGTTCCTGACAACTCTTCTGTTGTCTGCTTTCTATCACTCCCCAATTCGACTGACCTCCTGTTCCACCCCAGCTTGCCCTCTCACTAAGTTGGACATACACTCCTCACTATTGTCTTCAAAGCTCTCCATCCCCTCACCCCCTCCTATCTTACCTCCCTTCTCTCCTTCTACAGCCCAGCCCACACATTCCACTCCTCTCATGCTAACTTTCTCACTGTGTCTCTTTCTGCCCTGTCCCTCCATCAACCCCTGGCCCATGTCCTACTTCTGGCCTGGAATGCCCTCCCTCCACACATCCGCCAAATTAGCTCTCTTCCTCTCTTCAAAGCCCTACTGAGAGCTCACCTCCTCCAGCAGGCCTTCCCAGACTGAGCCCCCCTTTTCCTCTGCTCCTCCTCCCCTCCCCATCACTCCTATGCCCTCCCCCTGCTCTACACCCCTCCCCACCCCATGGCACTTGTGTATATTTGTACATATTTATTATTCTATTTATTTTATTAATGATGTATATATATATCTATAATTCTATTTATTTATATTGATGCTATTGATGCCTGTTTACTTGTTTTGTTGTCTGTCTCCCCCCTTCTAGACTGTGAGCCCGTTATTGGGTAGGGACTGTCTCTTTTGTTGCTGAACTGTACTTTCCAACCACTTAGTACAGTGCTCTGCACATTCATTCATTCATTCATTCAATCATATTTATTGAGAGCTTATTGTGTGCAGAGCACTGTACTAAGCACTTGGGAAGTACAAGTTGGCAACATATAGAGACAGTCCCTACCCAACAATGGGCTCACAGTCTAGAGGGGGGAGACAGACAACAAAACAAAACATGTGGACAGGTGCCAAGTCATCAGAATAAATAGAAGTAAAGCTAGATGCCCATCATTAACAAAATAAATAGAAGAGTAAATATGTACAAGTAAAATAAATAGAGTAATAAATCTGTACAAACATATATACAGGTGCTGTGGGGAGGGGAAGGAGGTAGGGCATGGGGGTGGGAAGAGGGAGAGGAAAGAGGGGGCTCAGTCTGGGAAGGCCTCCTAGAGGAGATGAGCTCCAAGTAGGGTTTTGAAGGAAACAGTAAGTACTCAATAAATATGATTGAATGAATGAATAAATACCTGCACCAACTCTGAAATCCCTCTACTTGACCACAACCTCCTCACCTATCTTCTCTCCCTCACACCTCCAACCCACTAATCTGTCCTGTTCCCCCACAGAGACCTCCATCTTTTGACCCCATCCAATTTTCTCAACTCATCATGCCTCATTTAGCCTCTACCTTCCCTTGTTGACCAAACTGATGCTCTAAACACCTCCCTTTCTTCTAAACTCAACTCACTTGCTTCCCTATCTCTTTGTTGATCTTGTACCACTGACCCTTTGACCTGGATCACCCTCCCAGCCCACCTCCTTGAGTCTTGTGCACGAGCCACGAATGCTGCTGGTGGAAAACTCGACTGACCTTGTCCACTTCAAGTTTATCCTCTACCTGCTTTAATTCTTCCCTCTCCTCTGCCTGGCTAAATTATTTCTCCATGCTTATTGACTCCCATGCCCATTGCCCTCACCAGTTATTTTAGCTGTTTAACTCCCTCAGCCGATATCTTGTCCCTAATGACCTGGCCACCTACATTGTTGAGAAAATCAAAACTATTAGTTATGATATTCCTAAAATCTCCCCTGTCCCTCACTAGTCCCTCCCACCTCCTGCCCCTCCTTCAACTCTCCCATCTTTCCCAGCAATATTTCGAGAGGAGATCTCCTGGTTTCTCTCAATATCCAACCCCCCTCCTTTCTTCCCTCCCTAATGGCCAACTGGAACTGTCTATCAGTTAGTCATATATATTGAGTGCTTACTCTGTGCAGAGCACTGTATTAAGTGCTTGGGAGGGTACAATATAACAATACAACAGACACATTCCTTGCCCACAGTGAGCTTAAAGTTTAGAGAGGGAGACGGGCATTAATATAAATAAATAAGTTAAGGATATGTACATAAGTGCTGTGGGGCTGGGTGGGAGGATGAATAAAGGGAGTGTGTCAGGGTGATGCAGAAGGGAAGAGGGAGTGGAAGAAAAAGAAAAGAGGGCTTAGTAGATAAGGCCTCTTGGAGGAGATGTGCCTTCAATAACGCTTTGAAGGAGGGCCTGTCGTATTTGAAGAGGGAGTGCGTTCCAGGCCAGAGGCAGGATGTGGGCAAGAGGTCAATGGCGAGATAGATGAGATTGAGGAAAAGTGAGAAAGTTTCCATTAAAGGAGCAAGGTGTGCAGACTGGGTTGAAGTAGGAGAGGGTAAGGCAATGGACTGCTTGAAAGCCAATGGGAGGAGTTTTTGTTTGGTGCAGAGGTGGATTAGCACTCACTGAAGGTTCTTGAGGAATGGGGAAACATCATCTGAACGTTTTTGTGGAAAAATGATCCGGGCAGTACAATGAAGTAAGTACTGGAGTGGGGAGAGACAAGGAGGGAGGGAGGTCGGCAAGGAGTTCAGCCTCCTTGATAGAACAATCAAGGCACAATAAAGAAGACTGTGAGCTCCATGTGGGACAACCTGATCATCTTGTATCCTCCCCAGCACTTAGAACAGTGCTCTGCACAGAGTAAGTGCTTAACAAATACCAAAAATATTATTATTATAAGTGCTTGGATTAAGGTGGTAGCAGTTTGGTTGGAGAGGAAAAGTCAGATTTTAGCCGGATTTAGTGATAGCAGGCGATATGACAGACAGTTATTCTCCCCACCTTCAAAGTCTTATTGAAGGCACATCTCTTCCAAGATGCCTTCCCTAAGCCTCCCTTTCCTCTTCTCCCACTCCTTTCTGTGTCACCCTGACTTTCTCTCTTTATTCACACTCTCCACAGCCACACTACACTTGTGCACATAACTGTAATTTATTTATTCATTTAATTATTTAGTTATCTATTCATACTATCTGTCTCCCCCTCTAGACTGTAAGCTCATTGTCAGCAGGGAATGTGTCTGTTTATTGTTTTATTGTAATAATGATAATAACAATAACGGTATTTGATAAGCACTTACTATGTGCCAAACACTGTTCTAAGCACTGGCATAGATACAAGTATCAGGTTGTCCCACTTGGGGCTTACAGTCTTCACCCCCATTTTACAGATGAGGTAACTGAGGCACAGAGAAGCTAAGTGACTTGTCCAAAGTCACACAGCTGACAAGTGGTGGATCCGGGATTAGAACCCACGACCTCTGACTCCTAAGCCCGGGCTCTTTCCACTAAGCCACACTGCTTCTTAACAATAAAGCAGAAGATCCCGGGGGGCACCCAAATATGAACCAGGGTCTGCTTAATCTGCAGTCAAATGCTCTACCACTGAGCTATACCCCCTGTACAGTGCTTTGAACACAGTAAGTGCTCAGTAAATCTGATTGAATGAAAGAATGCATGAATGAATGAATAGGAGGAGAACCAGGAGAGGACAGTGTCAATGAAGCTGAGGTTGGATAATGTTTCCAGGAGAAGGGGGTGGTCGACAGTGTCAAAGACAGCTGAGAGATTGAGGAGGATTAGGTTGGAGTAGAGGCTGTTGGATTTGACAAGGAGATCATTTGGACCTTTGAGAGGGCAGTTTCTGTGGAGAGGAGATTTAAGCTAAATTGGAGGGGTCGAGGAGAGAATTGGAGGAGAGGAACTTGAGACAGCGGGTGTAGACAACTCACTCAAGGAGTTTGAAGAGGAATCGTAGGAGGGAGATGGGGTGAAACTGGAGGGAGCCATGGGGTCAAGGGAGGGTTTTTTTTTAGGATAGAGGAGACATGGGCATGTTTGAAAGCAGTGGGGAAGAAGCCATTGGAGAGCAGCTCATGAGTTTTGAGGGCAGGGAATTTGTCTATTGTATTGTTATGTTGTAATAATAATAATAACGATGGCATTTTTTAGCACTTACTATGTGCTGAGTACTGTTCTAAGTGCTGGGGTAGATACAAGGTAATCAGGTTGTCCCACGTGGAGCTCACCATCTTAATCCCCATTTTACAGATGAGGTAACTGAGGCCTGGAGAAGTCAAGTGATTTGCCCAAAGTCACACTGCTGATAAGCGGCAGAGCCAGGATTAGAACCCATGACCTCTGACTCCCAAGCCCGGGCTCTTTCCACTAAGCCATGCTGCTTACTCTCGCAAGCACTTAGTACAGCTCTCTGCACACAGTAAGTGCTTAATAGATACGATTGATTGATTGACTGAGACGTGTGGTGCAGGACTGTGTTCAATGTAAACAAGGAAGTAATCTGTAATTTATTTGTATTAATACCTCTCTCCTCCTCTGGAATATAAGCTCTTTGTGGGCAATTCTACCAATTCTGCTATACTGTATTCATTCATTCAGTATTTATTGAGCACTTACTGTGTGCAGAGCACTGTACTAAGTGCTTGGGAAGTACAAGTTGGCAACATATAAAGACGGTCCCTACCCAACAACGGGCCCACAGTCTAGAAGGGGGAGCAGACAACAAAACAAAACATGTAGACAGGTGTCAAAGTCATCAGAACAAATAGAATTAAAGCTCTATGCACATCATTAACAAAACAAATAGAATAGTAGATATGTACAAGTAAAATAAATAGAGTAATAAATCTGTACAAATATATATACAAGTGCCGTGGGTAGGGGAAGGAGGTAGGGCGGGGGGGAGATGGGGAGGAGGAGAGGAAAAAATGGGTTCAGTCTGGGAAGGCCTCCTGGAGGAGGTGAGCTCTCAGTAGGGCTTTGAAGGGAGGAAGAGAGCAAGCTTGGCAGATGGGCAGAGGAAGGGCATTCCAGGCCAGGGGGAGGATGTGGGCCAGGGGTCGATGACGAGACAGGTGAGAACGTGGTACAGTGAGGAGGCTAGCGGCAGAGGAGCGGAGGGTGCGGGCTGGGCTGGAGAAGGAGAGAAGGGAGGTGAAGTAGGAGGGGGCGAGGAGATGGACAGCCTTGAAGCCCAGGGGGAGGAGTTTTTGCTTGATTCGTAGGTTGACAGGCAGCCATTGGAGATTTTTGAGGAGGGGAGTAACATTCCCAGAGCATTTCTGCACAAAGATGATCCGGGCAAGGGCAGTGTTCTCCACATAGAAAGTGGTAAATAAATATGATTGATTCAACAATGACCATTGATTTTAAGCTCCCTGAGGGCAGGACTGTGTCTTTCATTTGGTGGTTTAGTGGATAGAGCACGGGCCTGGGAGTCAGAAGGAGCAGGGTTCTAATTCTGGCTCCACCCATGTCTGCTGTGTGACCTTAGACAAGTCATTTAATTTCTCTGGGTCTCAGTTACCTCAACTGTAAAATGTGGATGAAGAGCGTGAGCCCCACGTGGGACAGGAACTGTGTTCAACCTGATTAACTTGTACCTACTCTAGAGCTTACGACAGCGCTTGTCACATAGTAAGCGCTTAACAAGTACTTTTATTGTTATTATTATTACATGTGCAAAAGTGCCGAGCAAAAACTAGCAAAAGCTAGCTCTCTTCCTCCCTTCAAGGCCCTACTGAGAGCTCACCTCCTCCAGGAGGCCTTCCCACACTGAGCCCCCTCCTTCCCTCCCCCTCCTCCCCCTCTCCATCTCCCCTACCTTACCTCCTTACCCTCCCCACAGCACCTGTATATATGTATACATGTTTGTATGTATTTATTACTCTATTTATTTATTATTTATTTATTATTTATTATTTATTTACTTGTACTTATTTATTCTATTTATTTTATTTTGTTAATATGTTTTGTTTTGTTGTCTGTCTCCCCCTTCTAGACTGTGAGCCCACTGTTGGGTAGGGACTGTCTCTATATGTTGCCAACTTGTACTTCCCAAGCGCTTAGAACAGTGCTCTGCACACAGTAAGCGCTCAATAAATACGATTGATTGATTGATATATGTTGCCAACTTGTACTTCCCAAGCGCTTAGTATACAGTGCTCTGCACACAGTAAGTGCTCAATAAATATGATTGAATGAATGAATGAATGACAAATAGTGCTCAGCATCTGTCCAAGAACAGTATGTCCTGACGCTGATGATGCGAAGGTCTTGTTAGGAGAGTTTCCGTTGAAATCAGAAAGGACATCTACTTTAAACATTTCACCCATCTCTGCAATTCTTTCAGACCTGTTTCCTCTGGGGAATCTAGAGTTTACTTTGTAAAATGGGTTTCCAGAGTAATGTTTTCTCAAAGGGTCTGTGACCTTGAAGGAGGAGATACACTGGAGAAGTTATCATCTCAAAACATTCTAGTCTCTGTGCCATCCGTGACAGGTGATTAGGTTGTTGGGCAAGAGGGTTAGTGCTTGCTTGTATCCACTAGCCTCCCTTTTCCCAAAATGACTCGATGACTACACAACTAGATGATAACTATGACAATCAATCAATCAATCGTATTTATTGAGCGCTTACTGTGTGCAGAGCACTGTACTAAGCACTTGGGAAGTACAAGTTGGCAACATATAGAGACAGTCCCTACCCAACAGTGGGCTCACAGTCTAAAAGGGGAGACAGAGAACAAAACCAAACATACTAACAAAATAAAATAAATAGAATAGATATGTACAAGTAAAATAAATAAATAGAGTAATAAATATGTACAACCATATATACATATATGCAGGTGCTGTGGGGAAGGGAAGGAGGTAAGATGGGGGGGATGGAGAGGGGGACGATGGGGAGAGGAAGGAAGGGGCTCAGTGTGGGAAGGCCTCCTGGAGGAGGTGAGCTCTCAGTAGGGTCTTGAAGGGAGGAAGAGAGCTTGCTTGGCGGATGGGCAGAGGGAGGGCATTCCAGGCCCGGGGGAGGACGTGGGCCGGGGGTCGATGGCGGGACAGGTGAGAACGAGGTACGGTGAGGAGATTAGCGGCGGAGGAGCGGAGGGTGCGGGGTGGGCTGGAGAAGGAGAGAAGGGAGGTGAGGTAGGTGGGGGCGAGGGGATGGACAGCCTTGAAGCCCAGGGTGAGGAGTTTCTGCCTGATGCGCAGATTGATTGGTAGCCATTGGAGATTTTTGAGGAAGGGAGTAACATGCCCAGAGCATTTCTGGGCAAAGACAATCCGGGTAGCAGCAGGAAGTATGGATTGAAGTGGGGAGAGACACGAGGATGGGAGATCAGAGAGAAGGCTGATGCAGTAGTCCTGACGGGATAGAATGAGAGCTTGAATGAGCAGGGTAGTGGTATGGATGGAGAGGGGTGAATGAGAGAGCGGAGTCGAGGATGACACCAAGGATGTGTGTCCTTGAGGATGACAACACCCTCAAACTGTACTATATTGGCCCAAGCACTTAGCATCATGCTCTTCACAGAACAGCATGACATAGTGGATAAAGCACAGCCTGGGAGTCAGAAGGTCATGGGTTCTAATCCCGGCTCCACCGCTCGTCTGCTGTGTGACCTTGGGCAAATCAATCAATCAATCAATCGTATTTATTGAGCCCTTACTGTGTGCAGAGCACTGTGCTAAGCACTTGGGAAGTACAAGTTGGCAACATATAGAGACGGTCCCTACCCGCAGCTCACAGTCTAGAAGAGTGGGCTCACAGTCTAGAAGGCCTCCTGGAGGAGGTGAGCTCTCAGTAAAGCCTTGAACAGTGCTTTGCACAAAGTAAGCACTTAACAAATGCCATTATTATTATTATTAAAGGGGGAGACAGAGAACAAAACACATGAACAAAATAAAATAAATAGGTACAAATAACGGCTCACTTAACTTCTCTTTACCTCAGTTACCTCAACCATAAAATGAGGATTAAGACTATGAGCCCCACATGGGCTACTGATGCCTGTCTACTTGTTTTGTTTTGTTGTCTGTCTCCCCCTTCTAGACTTTGAGCCTGTTGTTGGGTAGGGATTGTCTCTATTTTTTGCCAAATTACATTCATTCATTCGTTCAATGGTATTTATTGAGCGCTTACTGTGTGCAGAGCACTGTACTAAGCACTTGGGAAGTACAAGTTGGCAACATATAGAGACGGTTCCTACCCAACAGTGGGCTCACAGTCTAGAAGATCCAAGTGCTTAGTGCAGTGCTCTGCACACAGTAAGTACTCCATAAATACGAATGAATGAATGAATGAGAACCTGATTATCTTGTATCTACCCCAGCGCTTAGAACAGGGCTTAGCACAAGTAAGGGCTTAACAAATACCATATTATTATTAAAAGTGCCACTTTCATAAATTCATTCAATCGTATTAAGACCTTACTGTGTGCAGAGCATTGTACTAAGTGCTTGGGAAAGTATATTACGGCAATAATGAGTGACATTCCCTGCCCACAATGAATTTATAGTCCAGGGGTGGGGGAAGAGACAGACATCAGTACAAATAAACAAACAACAATACAAATAAAGTGCTTAGTCTAGTGCTCTGCTCACAGTAAGTGCTCAATAAATATAATTGAATGAATGAAATAAAATTACAGATAGTTACATAAGTGTAGTCCTTCACTTATATGTCTTTTTTCATACAGCTTCATTTCTTTCTTCCGCCTGCCTGATTGCCTCCTCTGCTAGATTTTATGCTCATTGAGGGCAGGCATTATGTCTATTGGAGAAGCAGCATGGAGTAGTGGTTAGAACCCGGGACTGGGAGTTAGCAGGTCATGGGTTCTAAACCCGGCTCCACTACTTGTCTGCTGTGTGACCTTCGACAAGTCACTTCACTTCTCTGTGCCTCAGTTACATCATCTGTAAAATGGGAATTGAGACTGTGAGCCCTACATGAGACTGGGAATGTGTCCAACCCAGTTAGCTTGTATCCACTCCAGCACTCAGTACAGTGCCCAGCATACTATAAGCACTTAACAAATACCGTAATTATTAGTATTATTATTAACACTATTGTACTCTCCTGAGTGCTTAGCTCACCTCCTCCAGGAAGCCTTCACATATTGAGCCCCCTTTTTCCTCTCCTCCTCCCCATTCCCTCGCCCTACGTCCTGCCCCTCCCCACAACACTTGTATATATTTGTACAGATTTATTACTCTATTTATTTTACTTGTACATATTCACTATTCTATTTATGTTGTTAATGGTGTGCATCTAGCTTTAATTCTATTTGTTCTGATGATTTTGACACCTGTCTACATGTTTGGTTTTGTTGTCTGTCTCCCCCTTCTAGACTGTGAGCCCGTTGTTGGGTATGGACCGTCTCTATATGTTGCCGACTTGTACTTCCCAAGCGCTTGGTACAGTCTGCACACAGTAAGCACTCAATAAATACGACTGAATGAATGGATGCTCTGCACATGGTAGACTAAGCTTCTTGAGTGCAAGGATGGTTTCTACTAACTCTATTGTATTTGCCCAAGTGCAGAGTTCAATGGGAGTCAGAGGACCTGGGTTCTAATCCGAGCTCTACTGATTGCTCTCTGTGGGACCTTGACAAGCCAACCGATCAAATGTATTGTTTGAGCTCTTACTGTGTGCAGAGCACTGTACTAAGCACTTGGGAGAACACAATATAACAATATAACAGAGTTGGTAGACACTTTCCCTGCCTGCAAAAACTTCTCTGTGCCTTTCCTCAACTATAAAATGGGGATCCAGTATCCACTCTCCCTGTAGCATTTAGAGCAGTGTTTGACACATTCTAAGTGCTTAACAAGTACCATGAAGAAAAAACAATCAAGAGTAGCAATGTGGACTATGGAAAAGAGCAGAGGCCTGAAAGTCCAAGAACCTGGGTTCTAATCGTAGCTCCGTCATTGCCTGCTGTGTGACTTTGGACAGACTGTTCAGTGCCTCAGTTTCCTCATCTTTAAAATGGGAATTCAATCTCTGTTCTCTCTCCTACTTTGAGCCCGAGTGCGACAGGGTTTGTGTCTGACCTCATTATTTTGTCTCTACCCCAGCATTTAGTACAGTGCTTAGCAGACAACCCAATAGTTAGTAGATGAGTGATAATTGTTGAGTACTCACTATGTGCGGAACAGTGTACTGAGAACTTGATGGATGGAATAGATACAAAATAAATATTATTTACCTCACCATTTTTGAAGAAGTCCCAAGTATTATTTGTGAAATGGAGAGCTTCTAAAGGGAAAGGAAACACTCCATATTTCCTCCAAAGTGTGCTTTCCATGGCAAGGTATAACCACTAGATGGTGGTTGGAATCCACAGGATTTCCAAGATGAGATGATGAGCACAAAAGATAAAGCCAGTTTGAATATTATGAATAGTATCATCATAATCATCATCAATGATATTTATTGAGTACTTTCAGAGCACTGTACTAAGTGCTTTGGAGAGCACAATACAACAGAGTTGGCAGACATGTTCCCTGCCAACAACAAGCATCGCTTACTTTACAGAGCTAGAAAAACATACTGAAATATTTTCGAAACTCTAATTAAAAATCAAATCTATTTAAGAATGGATGCAGCCTTTCTTTGATAAAAATAGTGAATAATATAAATAACAGCAATAATAATGATAATGATAATAATAATATAATCATAGTATTTGTTAAGTGCTTACAATGTGCTAAGCACTCTACTAAGCAAAGGGGTAAATACAAGGTAATCAAGTTGGACACAGTCCCTGTCCCATGCTGGGTTTACCAAACAGGTTTTAAGATGATATTTGAAATCGGGCTGTTTGCAACAGGAGCCAGCCAGCACTTAGGGTGCAGTCACAGTGCAGTAGACTATAAGCTCGTTGTGGGCAGGGAATGTGTTTGTTTATTGTTATACTGTACTCTCCGAAGTGCTTAAGTCAGTGTTCTGCACATAGTAAGCGTACAATAACTACTATTGAGTGAATGAATGGGTGGGGAAAGCATTTATTTGGAGGCAAATTTTGAGGGGAAAACCCATTTTTGCCTAGATGTTACTTTTGTTCTATTCTCCCTAATAAGCCTTTGCATGCAATAGGCAGATGGGTCTCTGAGGGCAATGGGTCTTTGGTACAGTCTTTGCACATGGAAGGCAATTAGATACTGAAGGTGTTCAAAAATACTAAGTCAATGAGCTTTGTCTGGCACGGCAAAGAGACAAGCACTGACCTGTTGTTGTCAGGGATTGGAATGAAACAGCACAGAATCAGTCCATCATTAGAAATGGAATACTTACTGTGTCAAAGAAATGTACTAATCATGTGGGGGAGGATAGTGGAATTTAAAGACATGATAGCCTTGTCTCTTTGAAACTCTCTTCTCTTGTCAGCATATTGGCCTGAACAGCACTTGAACCAGAGACCAGGGTTGGTGGTGGTAAGATTTGGGGGTCTCCAGCACCCCAAGAATCAGTTACCAATGAGCTACAGTCTAAAACAAGTCATGAGGAAAGAAAAATCCCAGCAAAATTACTCTATTTCCAGATTGAATATTTTTGTGATAATCCTTTCAGCTCATCTCCTCTCCCTTGGCCTAAAATGGAAGAACATAGTACTTTTTTGACATTTTACAGCTGAGGAAACTGGAGCCCAGAGAAGTTAAGTAACTTGTCCGATATCATTCTTTCGTTCATTCAATTCTATTTATTGAGCACTTACTGTGTGCAGAGCACTAAACTAAGTGCTTGAGAAGTACAAATAAGCAACATGTAGAGACGGTCCTTACCCAGCAGTGGGCTCACAGTCTAGAAGGGGGAGACAGACATCAAAACAAAATAAGTAGACAGGTGTCAATACCATCAGAATAGATAGAATTATAGCTATATGCACATCATTAATAAAAAAATATAGTAAGTGTGTGCAAATAAAATAGAGTAATAAATACGTAGAAATATAAACAAATGCTGTGGGGAGGGGAAGTGGGTAGGGCAGGGGGCGATGGGGAGGGGAGAAGGAGGAGGGAAGGGAAAAGGGGGACACAGCCTGGGAAGGCCTCCTGGAGGAGGTTCTCAGTAGGGCTTTGAAGGGAGGAAGAGAGCTAGCTTGGTGGATGTGGGGAGGGAGGGCATTCCAGGCCAGGGGGATGATGTGGGCCGGGGGTCAACGGCGGGACAGGTGAGAATGAGGCCCAGTGAGGAGGTTAGTGGTGCTGGAGGAGTGGAGGGTGCGGGCTGGGCTGTAGAAGGAGAGTAGGGAGGTGAGGTAGGAGGGGGCGTGGGGATGGAGAGCCTTGAGGGGGCAAGTGCCGGAACCGGGATTAGAACCCAGGGCCTCCTGACTTCTGCACTCTTTCGACTAGGCCACATCGCCTGGAAGCCGAGAGGTCTGTGAATTCAAATCAGGCAGTCAATCATATTTACTGAGTGCTTAATGTGTAGAGAGCACTGAATTATGCCCTTAGGAGACTACTATATAGTCTACTATACGATACTATACTATACTACTATATAGTCTACTATATAATATATATATATATACCATATAGCTGAATATTTAGTCTAGAGGGGCTTATCCTAACATTCCTAGCTGCTGTGCAGAACAGCTTCCTCACCTTCAGCCCTCCAGGCTGAATCCCAATTTAGTATCAGCCCAGGCCTCGTCCCATGGATTCTGTGGCTTTGAGTCTCTGTCCTCGCCAATCTTCTGCCTTCTGATGTGCCTGCGCTGAAACAAATTCATTCAATCATATTTATTGAGCACTTACTGTGTAGAGCACTGTACTAAGCGCTACTTACTTAGAAATAGCACTTCGTACTAATAGCACCTATGTTGTCAACGCAAGGCCGTCCTTAAGATAGCCACCAAACTCAGTCCCCATTAACCAAAAATGGAAGCATATCAATCAGTCAGTCATATTTGTTGAGCACTTACCGTGTGCAGAGCACTGTACTAAGCGCTTGGGACAGTACAACACAACAATATAACAGACACATCCCCTACCCAAAATGAGTTTACAGCCTAAAGGGGGAGAAAGACATATATAATCTTCCTTCCCCATGACCAGCTTCGGGACCCTAACCTCTTGGTCCCCAACTTAATTGTACTCAACTTGAATTATATTTTCCAAGTGCTTAGGACAGTGCTCTGCACACAGTAAGCATTCAGTCAATACGATTGAATGAATAAACTTATGCCCTCATTTCCTCTACTTTCTCCCAAGCTCTTCCACATCACCGTTTCACTTGGATTTGCATCCTTTATTCACCCTTCCCTCAGCCCCACAGCACAGATGTCCAGCTCTGTCATTTATTTATTTATATTAATGTCTGTCTCACCCTCTAAACTGTACATTCCTTATGGTCATGGAACACGTCTACCGATATAGTTGCACTGTACTCTTCCAAGCACTTAGATCAGTGCTCTGTACACAGTAAGCACTCAACAAATGCCACTGATTGTTCATCCTCAGAACCAAGTCAATCAATCATTTCCTTTCAACTAATCAATGTTTATGCATTTATTTGTTTTTAATTGTCTTTATTAGGTGCTATGTGCCAGGCAACCTATTAAATACTGGGGGGGGGGATACCAGTTAATCTAGTTGTACACAGTCCATGCCCCACATGGGGCTCACAGTTTTAATCCCCATTCTACAGATTGGGCACAGAGAAATTACATAATTTGCCTTGGGAGTCAGACTTCAGACAAGTGGCATAGCCGAAATTGGAACCCAGGTCCTATGACTCCTAGTAGGAGTCCTCAAGGCCATACTGCTTCTCGAGCCCTCTACAGAGCCCTTACTCTGTGCATGCAGAACACTGTACTAAGTACCTGGGAGAGCACAATATAGTCCAAAGGCCCTATCTCTGCCCCATATCCCTCCTACCATTCCTTTCCAAGCTCCTTGAACGAGTTGTCTACACGCGCTGCCTCAAATTCCTCAACACCAACTCACTCCTCGACTCCCTCCAGTCTGGCTTCCGTCCCCTACATTCCACGGAAACTGCCCTCTCAAAGGTCACCAATGACCTCCTGCTTGCCAAATCCAATGGCTCCTACTCTATCCTAATCCTCCTCGACCTCTCACCTGCCCTCAACACTGTGGACCACCCCCTTCTCCTCAACACGCTATCCGACCTTGGCTTCACAGACTCCATCCTCTCCTGGTTCTCCTCTTATCTCTCCGGTCGCTCATTCTCAGTCTCTTTTGCAGGTTCCTCCTCCCCCTCCCATCCCCTTACTGTGGGGGTTCCCCAAGGTTCAGTGCTTGGTCCCCTTCTGTTCTCGATCTACACGCACTCCCTTGGTGACCTCATTCGCTCCCACGGCTTCAACTATCATCTCTACGCTGATGACACCGAGATCTACATCTCTGCCCCTGCTCTCTCCCCCTCTCTCCAGGCTCGCATCTCCTCCTGCCTTCAGGACATCTCCATCTGGATGTCTGCCCACCCCCTCAAACTCAACATGTCCAAGACTGAACTCCTTGTCTTCCCTCCCAAACCCTGCCCTCTCCCTGAGTTCTCATCTCTGTTGACGGCACTACCATCCTTCCCGTCTCACAAGCCTGCAACCTTGGTGTCATCCTCGACTCCGCTCTCTTGTTCACCCCTCACATTCAAACCGTCACCAAAACCTGCCGGTCTCAGCTCCACAACATTGCCAAGATCTGCCCTTTCCTCTCCATCCAAACCACTACCCTGCTCGTTCAAGCTCTCATCCTATCCTGTCTGGACTACTGCATCAGCCTTCTCTCTTATCTCCCATCCTCGTGTCTCTCCCCACTTCAATCCATACTTCATGCTGCCGCCTGGATTGTCTTTGTCCACAAACGCTCTGGGCATGTTACTTCCCTCCTCAAAAATCTCCAGTGGCTACCAATCAATCTGCACATCAGGCAAAAACTCCTCACACTCGGCTTCAAGGCTGTCCATCACCTCGCCCCCTCCTACCTCACCTCCCTTCTCTCCTTCTCCAGCCCAGCCTGCACCCTCCACTCCTCTGCCGCTAATCTCCTCACCGTGCCTCATTCTTGCCTGTCCCGCCATCAACCCCCGGCCCACGTCATCCCCCAGGCCTGGAATACGTTCCCTCTGCCCATCCGCCAAGCTAGCTCTCTTCCTCCCTTCAAGGCCCTACTGAGAGCTCACCTCTTCCAGGAGGCCTTCCCAGACTGAGCCCCTTTCTTCCTCTCCCCCTCGTCCCCCCTCCGTCCCCCCATCTTACCTCCTTCCCTTCCCCACAGCACCTGTATATACGTATATATGTCTGTACATATTTATTACTCTATTTATTAATTTATTTTACTTGTACATACCTATTCTATTTATTTTATTCTGTTAGTATGTTTTGTTGTCTGTCTCCCACTTCTAGACTGTGAGCCCACTGTTGGGTAGGGACTGTCTCTATATGTTGCCAACTTGTATTTCCCAAGCACTTAGTACAGTGCTCTGCACACAGGAAGTGCTCAATAAATATGATTGATTGATTGATTGATCAAAGAGTGGGCAATTTTTCTAGTCATTTCTGCAGATCTTTTCATTCTCATTTGCCCACCTGCTTTCTCCTCCTACCCCCTTGATCCACTGCTTGAGGTAAATCTGTTTTTCAAATGCAGCCCTGACTCTCCCTCCATTCCCTGGGGTATAGCCATCACATTCCATAGTCCAGTGGGAAGACAAAGGGTCAGCTCTTGATGGTGGCCAAAGCATCATGTGGCTGAGGGAAACTATCAGGCTGATAGCAGCCAGGAGTGCTGCAGCTTTTCAGATGGGATTTTATAGAGTCTGAGTCTTTTGTAAAGCTGATTTTCATCAATCAGTCTGACTCATTTTCCAAGGCAAACTCCAATGCACCATCATCATTGGTATTTATTAAGTGCTTACTATGTGCAGAGGATGGTACTAAGTGCTTGGGAGAGTACAGTGTAACAGGGTTGGCCGATCTGTTCTCTGCCCACAACAAGTTTATAGTCTAGAGGGGGAGACAGATATTAATAGAAATAAGTAATTTATAATATATAATTTAAAAATATGTACATTAGAACTGTGGGGTTGAGGGTGGGGCGAACACTAGATGCCCAAAGGTCACAGATCCAAATGCCTAGATGACGCACATCAAAGAGGAAGCTGGTCAGGGAATGTGTCTGTTTACTGTTTTATTGTATGCTCCCAAGTGGTTAGTACAGTGTTCTGCACACATTAAATGCTCAATAAATACAACTGACTGACAATGAAAAGAGGGCTCAGTTGGGGAAGGCCTCTTGGAGGAAAGCTGATGTTCCCACTGGTAAGCTGAAGAGGTCACTGTAAGCTCAAAGACACAATTTAATAATAATCACAATAAATAATGATGGCATTTGTTAAGCGCTTACTATGTGCCGAGCAGTGTTCTAAGCACTGGGGTAGATCCAAAGGTAATCAGGTTGTCCCACATAGGGCTCACAGTCTTCATCTCCATTTTACAGATGAGGTAACTGAGGCACAGAGAAGTCAAATGACTTGCCCAAAGTCACACAGCTGATCAGTGGCAGAGCTGGATTAGAACTCACGACCTCTGACTCTCAAAATGCTAGCTGTGTGAGCTCGGGCAGGTCACTTCACTTCTCTGTCCCTCAGTTCTCCTGTTCTCCTTCCTAGGCAGAATGTGAGCCCCATGAGGGACAGGGACTGTGTTCAACCTAATTCACTTTTATCTAACCCAGCTCTTTGAACAATGTTTGACACATAGTAAGCACTTAATAAATGCCATATAAATAAAACAAAATAAAACGAAGCCAAACAAAAAAAACCAAGAGACTTTAACACTATGCCTTGTCCCAGTTAACTTCCTCCTCCCTGGGCCAAACTGTAGCACTTATTTCATTCTGTTGGAAGCATCATGAGTTTAACTGAGCCCTTAGGAATAAGAAATAGGACCATTGTTCTACTGTGCATCCTGTGAGGAGAAAATGCTGCAAGCGTATGGAAAGATGCTTAATTTTCAGTCTGAGAGTAGGTGATGGTGGAGGATTGTGCTAGAAGGGGAGGGGCATGGTGGCATATGCTCATGAATAATGAATTTGACATTATAGTTATGCAAATATAACCCAGCAAGCTCTAAGCGAAAACTTTGTTTATATCATCATTTATTCAGATTTTTGTGTTCAGCACCTGGATAGAGCTCGCAGTGGTAATGAAGCAAAACCATATGCTTTGTTTCCGATGGGGAGGGCACGAGGAGATGAATTGGAGGAAAAATGAGGAACGTTCTATTTCATTGATTAGGATTTTATTGAACAGATAAAGGTAAGGTAGAACGGCAGATTCGGAGTGAAAACGGCAGACTGGAGGCCTGAAAGGGTAGCATCTGTTTGGGTGTCGGCAGCTCCTATTAACTGGCACAAGACAGTGATGGATTGGAAACCCGGAAGTAAGAAAGAGTATCTAAATCTGTGTAGGATTGCAACATCAGAAGACTGCTGGCATCCTGCCTATTGTCTTTGGCTATGTAGTGGACTGCCTTCCTGTGACTGGTCCCTAGCAAGCCTCAGGGGAATTGCCACCTTCTTTTTCTGGGCTGGCAGAATGGCCAAGAGAGCATAGAGGTGGTCTCTTTGAGCCCCTCCCTTCCCCAGTCAACCCCTCCCTCGGCTCCTTTGGGAGCTACTTGCCCATAGGAGAGGTGGGCACAACTGTGTACCACAAAACATCCTTAGGTAGGGGTGGATGGAGGCTTCTCATAAAATGCCGATGATAATAATAATGGTATTTGTTAAGCGCTTACTTTGTGTTGAGTACCATTCTAAGTGTTGGGGTGGCTACGAGCTAATCAGGTTGGACACAGACCCTGTCCCTCATGGGGCTTACAGTCCAAGTAGGAAGGAGAACAGGTCTTGAATCCCCATTATGCAGTTGAGGAAACAGAGGCACAGAGAAGTGAAGCAATTTGCCTAAGTTCACACAGCGGACCAGTGATGCAAGCAGGATTAGAACCTGGGTCCTCTGGTCCCCAGTCCTGTGCCGTATCCACTGGCCACGCTGCTTCTCATAGTATATGTCGAGCACTGTTCAAAGCACTGGGGCAGATAGAAGTTAATTAGTTTGGACACAGTCCCTGTCCCAAATGGGGCTCACACAACAGGTATTAAATCCTGATTTTACAGATGAGGAAACTGAGGCCCAGAGAAGCAAAGTGACCTGCCCAAGGTCACACAGCAGGCAAGCGGTAGAGCTGGTTTTAGAATCCAGGTCCTCTGACTCCCGGGCTTGCCCTCCTTCCACTAGGCCACACTGCTTCTCCATGTGGATAAACAGGTGGAGGCCCCTTGACCGTGGTTTAGGCATTCCTACTTAAAGGGAGAGCGGACCTCAGGAAGATTTGTCCAAACAATCAATTGGTAAGGTTTGCTGAGCATTCCTTCTGTGGACAGAGTTTGGGAGAGTACAGCAGAAGAAGAAGACAAGAGACCTGGCCACAGGAAGTTTCAAATCCAGCGGGGAGACAGGCACAAAATCATTTAGAAATTGGGGGAAGAAGGGCTCAAATTGAAGATTATTTATATATGTATACAATATATATACATATATATACAGCTATCTATCTATATATATACAGCTATCTATACAAAAGTACAGAGTGAAGCTTCGAGTAGAAAAGCACTGAGATGGTGGGAGAATGTGATCTCGGAGAAGAAAAATGAATCAGGGAAGGCCTCCTGGAGGAGGTGGGAACTAGAAAGGTTTGGAGGGGTCCCAGTGAGAGAGACAACCTCCTCCTGGCTTTGCTTTCTTTGCACTTTCTGTCTGGGAAAGGAAGACCTGTCATGGAAGAGTCTTTCCACCCTAGGGAGAAGCCTGGGAGATGACAGAGATGCAGCTCAGCATCCTCACAGAAACTTCTCTAGCAGAGGTGGGATAGAGGTGGGACGGAGGCAGAACTGGGGCATGACCGAGGGGTGAAGTGACACCAAGGTGTGACCAACGTTTGAGGTTTGACCCAGCTGTGACCTAGGCAAGACCTAGGTGTGAACCAAGGGATGACTGAGGCAGGACAGAAGCAATGGGAGTCTCCATGGGGCCGTGAGGTGACTCGGGCCATGGGCCTTCAGTTCACAGCTCCCTGAGGGATGGCTCATTGCCGGTTTCTCCTCTTGGCTTTCCACAGGCCACAGGTCTGGACTGCCCAGCCCTCTCCATCTCTTCCCTCTTTAAAAAACAAGGACGAAAAATGGATTTATGGGAATTAATTCCCTCCTCCAACCTGCCTCTATGGCCCCAAGTCTTCGAATGATAATGACTGTGGGAGCTATTAAGTGCTCACTGTGTGCCAAACACCGTTCTAAATGCTGAGGAGGCCACCAGATATTCAGATCGGGACTCATAGTGGGCGGGAGAACAAGTACTGAATCCCCATTTTACAGATGAGGAAACTGTACTTCCCAAGTGCTTTGTACAGTGCTCTGCACGCAGTAACCGCTCAATAAATACGATTGAATGAATGAATGAATAAATGAAGCCCAGATAAGTGGGAAGTGACTTACCCAATGTCACACAGCAGACAACTGGTGGAGCTGGGATTAGAACCCAGGCCCTCTGACTCGCAGGCCTGAGCTCTTTCAGCTAAGCCGTGCTGCTTTTCGAAGCAGGAGCCAGGCTAGGCAGTTGGTAGCCAACTTCCAAATTACCATTTGGCATGGAAATTTCCTGCCTTTAAACAAAAGAGTTTCCCCAACCAGTTCACAAGTCAGAGTCTCATTGTCGTTGCTAAATTAAAATGTGCAGTTGGGCTTGGAATTTTGCCATTTTGCCTCAGATCAGTTTTAGAAATCTGCTTAAATATTTTCTCCACGGGAGTTAGCTACCGTGAAGGCTAGAGAAATGCCTGTTTTCTTTGCGGAGGCTGTAAGGTCACAGGATTCCCAAGAGGTCAATGGGCCCATCCTCCAGTCTCTGCAATTCAATCAGCCTCTTGCCACAAGGAGCAGATAAAAGAATTTTCCATTTCTCCTCCCAGGCAGAGCCAGCTCCAGAACAAGTTTGTTTCCTGCTCTATTTGTATTAACAACCCCTTTTAGGTTAAAAGACAACAAACCTCTATTTAGGAAGACTATCAGATCTGAAAGACATTTACTTTGAATTTCTTTTGAAACCAAGATCCAGGATAATGCCCACCTACTCCTCCCTCCTCTTAATTTCCATTGTACATAGTAGAACAGCGTTTACTAAAAGTAGAAATAGGATCCAAAAGAAGAAAATAATTAGTAATTGGGGTTCATTTTCCATTGCTGCTGCTTAACAACTATTTTCACTTTGACACGGAAGTCACTGTATCCAGTGATTACATTGTATTGCAGGCCCTAAATGGCTTTGTAAATATAGTGACTAGATTTGCTGCATTTAGCAGGAAATTTGCTGCTTGCAGCTCCACAAGAAACCAATTGGAAACTTTTGGTTCATGTGGGAATATTATGATTTTCCTTTTGCAAGGTATTTGAAAGTCAGAAAAGCAAAATCAGTGCTTTGCGTCCCAAGGAGGGTAGAGCAGTGATTCTTATCTCACCCACAAGTTCACAGGCTTGCACAATGCAACACACACATACACACACACACACAATGGAAGCTTGATACTGACAGGTTTTTGCCTTCAATAGACAATAATCCCTCCAGGGAATACTGGTGCATAATAAAATCTGCTTGTTTTTAAGGTGATTGTGAGACATTAAAGCAATATACAAATACGAAATTCTCCTCCAACTTCATTTTGCAAATGGATGTCCTTAAGTGGCTTAGGGAGAATTAGAATCACAAGTTTTGCTAGAAGCCTGGCAGATTCCTCTAGGCTGGAAACTCCGTGAGGGCAGGAATTGTGTCTTCCAATTCTATTCTAATAATAATAATAATAATAATAGCATTTGTTAAGCGCCTACTATGTCCCAAGCACTGTTCTAAGCCCTGGGGTAGATCCAATATAATCAGGTTGTCCCACATGGGGTGCACAGTCTTCATCCTCATTTTCCAAATTAGGCAACTGAGTCCCAGAGAAGTGAAGTGATTTGCCCAAAGTCACACAGCTGATAAGTGGTGGAGTCAGGATTAGAACCCACAACCTTTGACTCCCAAACGTGGGCTCTTTCCACTGAGCCACTCTGCTTCTCTATTGTACTGTACCCTCTCTTACCACAGCACTCAGTGAATATTACTCTATTTATTTATTTATTTTACTTGTACATACCTATTCTATTTATTTTATTTTGTTAGTATGTTTGGTTTTGTTCTCTGTCTCCCCCTTTTAGACTGTGAGCCCACTGTTGGGTAGGGACTGTCTCTATATGTTGCCAACTTGTACTTCCCAAGCACTTAGTACAGTGCTCTGCACACAGTAAGTGCTCAATAAATACGATTGATTGATTGATTGAACACCATTGATTGACTGATTGGTGACTGGATCATTAATTCCTCATTCCTCAACTCTCCAGTTTCCTTAATGCCTTCACCTAACTTGGACGGTCCTCGTCTCCCAGAGCCAACCCAGTTTGCCCTGTCCATAGGTCTGTGGTTTCCTTCCTGAGAAGCAACGTGGCTCAGTGGAAAAAGCTTGGGCTTGGGAGTCAGGGATAATGGGTTCGAATCCCTGGCTCTGCCAATTGTCAGCTGTGTGACTTTGGACAAGTCAGTTAACTTCTCTGTGCCTCAGTTACCTCATCTGTAAAATGGGGATTAAGACTGTGACCCCCCCCCCCGTGGGACAACATGATCACCTTTTCATTCATTCATTCATTCAATTGTATTTATTGAGTGCTTACTGTGTGCAGAGCACTGTACTAAGCGCTTGGGAAGTACAAGTTGGCAACATATAGAGATGGTCTCTACTCAACACCTTGCATCCTCCCCAGTGCTCAGAACAGTGCTTTGCACATAGTAAGCACTTAACAAATGCCATCATAATTATTTATTATTGTCAGGAGAACTGCAACTCTCTGCAGCCCATCTGTCAGTTGGCGGTATTTATTGAGTGCTCACTGAGTGCAAGGCACTGTACTTTCACATTGCTATTCACGGAGAAGCAGCGTGGCTTAGTGGAAAGAGCACAGGGAGTCAGAGGTTGTGGGTTCAAATCCTGACTCCGCCACTAGTCAGCTATATGACTTTGGGCAGGTCACTTAACTTCTCTCCTCTGCTCTACCCCCTCCCCACTCCACAGCACTTGTGTATATAGGCACATATTTATTATTCTATTTATTTTATTAATGATGTGTATATATCTGCAGTTCTATTTATTAATATTGGTGCTATTGCTGCCTACTTCTTTTGCTTTGTTTTCTTGTCTGTCTCCCCCTTGGGTAGGGATTGTCTCTGTTGCCAAATTGTACTTTCCAAGCACTTAGCACAGTGCTCTGCACACAGTAAGAACTCAAAAAATACAATTGAATGAATGAATGAATTCTCTGTGGCTTAGTTACCTCATCTGTAAAATGGGGATTAAGACTGATAGCCCCACATGGGACAACCTGATTACCTTGGATCTACCCCAGTGTTTAGAACAATGCTTGGCACATAGTAAGTGCTTAACAAATACCATTATTATTATTATTATTATTATTATTATTATTATTATTATTATGGGAGCAAAGTAGGCAAGGTGTTTGGTGATTCCTGCCATGCTCTTGGAGGAGAGATGGATCAGCTCGCCTCAAGACTAATGGTTTTTTGGCATTTGCGTGATTCCTTGTGAGTGGAATTGGGCAGGAACTGTCCCCTGCAGAAGGAGATTTCTAGCCTGGTTGGGGACTTCTTACCCAGCACAACAAGGCAGAGCTGTTTGGAAGATCATTATATTAATTATTTATATTAATATCAATCTCCCCCTTTAGACTGTAAGCTCATTGTTGGAAGGGAAGGTGTCTGTTTATTCATTCATTCATTCAATCGTATTTGAGTGCTTACTGTGCGCAAAGCACTGTACGAGTGCTTGGGAGAGCACAATATAACAATAGACAGACACATTCTGCTTATAACAGAATTGATAGGCATGTTTCCTGTTTGTGAGCCCCACTTTGGACCTGGACTGTTTCCAAATTGATTAGCTTGTATCTACTTAGTACAGCACCTGGCATATAGTAAACAGTTAACAAAGACATATTTTTTAAGAAACGGGCCTGTGGGCAATTTAATTTTCTGTGGATGTGGCGTTATTTCCTGGAAAATGAGATCAGGGTTACCCAGCTTGCTCCAGTTGGTGTTACAGGAAGAACCACGAACACACAACAGGGAACAGAAGACCATTTCCCGGAAGCAAGGAAAACCAGAGGTTGTGGTCTCTTGCTAAGTGCTTATCATGGACCAACTACTGTGCTAAGCCCTGGGACACAGTCTCATCCTGTATGGGGTTCACATTTTCTCAGCTGGAGGGGGAACAGAGATTTAAATCCCAATAAGAAAAATGGGATTATTAAGTCTGCTGATTCCTAGCCCTGTTTTCTTTCCACAAGGCTCCACTGTTTCTTTGGAAGAGGCAGGGGATAATAAAGTTTAGGGCTACCAGAAAAAGATTTAGAAAATGTTTGATCTAACTGGATCTGAAGCTGACTGAATCTGTAGGCTGGGGCAAATTTGGCATTTCCCAGTATGGTTTGGTATTTTCTTCTTTGCTGGAGAGATCAGGATTTATAAAGAGCTCAGTTTTGGGAGTGTCATGGGGATGGTGGGTGTGTTGGAGCCAACTAGTAATAATTATGACGGTACTTGTTAAGCTCTTACTATATGCCAGGCACTGTACTAAACTCTGGGTCGAATACAAGCAAAGTCAAGGGCTCAGGGCCTATCTACCAGCCTGATGACATTGCCTGCTTGGATGTTTTACCAAATCTACTGGGCCTGTCATCCACATAAGAGGTAGTAGTTGAAGCCAAGGGAGGGACAAAGCTTATGTGTGCAGGGAATGTGTTAATTAATTAATTAATCAATTAATTCATTCAGTAGTATTTATTGAGCACTTACTGTGTGTAAAGCACTGTATTGAGCATTTGAGAGAGTGCAGTATAACAACAAATAGACACATTCCTGCCCACAACGAGCTCATAGTCTAGAGGGGGAGAAAGATGTTAATATAAATGAATAGACAAATAAACCAATAAATTACATATGTGCTGTGGGGTTGGGAGGGAGGATGAATGAAGGAGCAAGTAAGGGCGGCACAGAAGGGAGTGGGAGAAGAGAGAAGGGCTTAGTCAGGGAAGGTTTTTGGGAGGAAATGGGCCTTCAGTAAGGTTTTGAAATAGGAGAGCAATTAGCTGTCTTTGTTTATTGTTACATTATACTCTCCCAAGTGCTTAATACAGTGCTCTGCACACAGTAAGTGCTCAATAAATACAGTTGAATGAATGAATGAATGAATAGGGTGAGGACAGAAGGGGACATAGAGCATTTGGGATTAAGAGGCAGAGGAAGACCAGCTAAAGATATGGGCTAGAGGCAACAAGAGCTTAAATTCATTCCTCGTCTCAAGATTCATTCATTCATTCATTCAATCATATTTATTGAGCGCTTACTGTGTGCAGAGCACTGTACTAAGCGCTTGGGAAGCACAAGTTGGCAACACATAGAGACGGTCCCTATCCAACAGTGGGCTCACAGTCTAGCATTGATAGAACTGTGAAAGTAGATGGTAAAATAATAATGATAATGACAATAATAATAATAATAATAATAATGTTGGTATTTGTTAAGCATTTACTATGTGCAAAGCACTGTTCTAAGCGCTGGGGGAATACAAGGAGATGAGGTTGTCCCATGTGGGGCTCACAGTCTTAATCCCCAATTAACAGATGAGGGAACTGAGGCACAGAGAATCAATCAATCAATCAATTTCATTTATTGAGCGCTTACTGTGTGCAGAGCACTGCACTAAGCGCTTGAGAAGTGAAGTGACTTGCCCAAGGTCATACAGCAGACATGTGGAGGAGGTGGGATTCGAACCCATGACCAATTTTACAAGAGACCATTGACAAAGTAAAAGGGGACAGTGGGGCCTAGTGGAAAGAGCATGGGTCTGAGGGGTCAAAGGATGTGGGCTCAAAACCCAGCTCTGCCACATGTCTGCTGTGTGACCATGGACAAGTCACTTCACTTCTCTGGGGCTCAGTTTCCTCAACTGTAAAAAGGGGATTAAATACTTGTTCTCCTTCCTCCTTAGATTGTGATACCCATGTAGGGCAGCGTCTGAATCCAATCTGATTATCTCATATCTACGACAGTGCTTGATACATAGTAAACTCACAACAAGCACCACAATTATTACATCAAAAATCTCCAGTGGCTACCAATCAACCTATGCATCAGGCAGAAACTCCTCACCCTGGGCTTCAAGGCTGTCCATCCCCTCGCCCCCTCCTACCTCACCTCCCTTCTCTCCTTCTCCAGCCCAGCCCACACCCTCCGTTCCTCTGCTGCTAATCTCCTCACCATGCCTCATTCTCGCCTGTCCCGCCGTCGACCCCCGGCCCACATCATCCCCCTGGCCTGGAATGCCCTCCCTCTGCCCATCCACCAAGCTAGCTCTATTCCTCCCTTCAAGGCCCTACTGAGAGCTCACCTCCTCCAGGAGGCCTTCCCAGACTGAGCCCCCTCCTTCCTCTCCCCCTCCTCCCCCTGTCCATCTGCCCCACCTTACCTCCTTCCCTTCCCCACAGCACCTGTATATATGTATATATGTTTGTACGTATTTATTATCCTATTTATTTATTTATTTTACATGTACATATTTATTCTACTTATTTTATTTTGTTAATATGTTTTGTTTTGTTGTCTGTCTCCCCCTTCTAGACTGTGAGTCCACTGTTGGGTAGGGACCATCTCTATATGTTTCCAACTTGTACTTCCCAAGCGCTTAGTACAGTGCTCTGCACACAGTAAGCACTCAATAAATACGATTGAATGAATGAATGAATTACAATTATTATTATTATTGTTGCTATTAGAGTGGAAAAAGAAAATGATCAAATGCCTAATTAGGAAAGGTCTTCTGGAAGCATTTATTCATTCATTCATATTTACTGAGTGCTTCCTGTGTGCAGAAAACTCTACTAAGCACTTGAGAGTACGATACAACAACAGACACATCCACTGCTCACAACGAGCTTACATTCTGGAGGGAGGGAGACAGACATTAATATAAATAAATTCCAGACATGTACAAATTCTTCAACTGTGAAGAATTTCCCCATGTATGTTGTATCCTTGGAGAACCAATACACTTCCATGTGCTTTCCAGAGTGCAAGGAATCTTGTACTGCTGATAAAAAAAAAAAAGTGCTCATTGGAGCAATAATGGCTGCTGGAAAATTAATGGCCCTCACAGGAGAAACCCACCCTTTCCATAGATCACTGGATCCCTACATTATTAAAACTGGCTAATCTAGCTCTTATTACCTCAAAATGCTCTGATAAAGAACTAGACTATGGATTAGTTTAGACTTCTCTCCCAGACCTTTACTTTCCATCATTTATACCCTGCCAAGTGTGTGCTGGACGATAAATCGAATATTGACTTTTCATGAAAAGATCAAAGTTAAGACCGAGCCTTAGGATATCTCCATTTCCGACTCAGAATTTTGTGTTTTTAATCTGCCCTGTGTTAGTGGTTTCTTATCCCAGCATATTTGTTTCTTTTGTTTAAATTTCACACTTTCATATTAAAAATGAAATGAAATTTATTGTAAGATTACTCTATGTAAAAAGCAATTTGAGTCTTAAAGTTATCTAACAACAAATAGAACTGTTCTCTTTCTACCTACTATAATCTAATTTGCAGCCTGGTATTTCCAAGATAGATATGTATAACTCAATATCTAAATGTTTCAGTCTCAGATTTTCTATAATTGTTTATTCATTAAGGATAATAATAAATAAATGAGTAATTTGTTAGCACCTACTATGCGCCAAACACTGTACTAACTGCTGGGGTAGATACAAGATAATCAGCTCCCGCATGGGGCTCAGAGTCTAAGCAGGAAAGAGAATAGATGTTGAATTCCCATTTGGCAGATGAGGGAACTGAGGCACAGAGAAGTTAAGTGATTTGCTCAAGGTCACACAGCAGACAAGTGGTACAGCTGGGATTAGAACCTGGATCCTCTGATTCCCGGGCCTTTGCTCTGTCCACTAGGATACACTCCTTCCCTATTCAGCCAGGAGGTAAACGTTATAAGGTAACAGTGCTCTCTGCTTTGAATTCCTAAATGGAACACCCTTTTAAAGCAAATATACCAATCCTTCAATACAAATCAAATCTTAGAATGCAAAGAAAACACTTCTAGGGGGAAAGAATTACCATCTGCTAATGAGAAATGTCAATCTTGCCAATTTTAGTCTTCAAAAAATCTTTTTTTGCCATAATTAGAATGAAATGTTTTCTGATTAGAAGTAAATATTGTTACAACAGAAAGATCTTCTAGGAAACAATTTTTGTTGAAGTTTCCTTTGGTAAATCTGAAGAATCTTATCATTTGTTTTTTTAATACATTGTTTTCCCTATCCATATAAACAAAAATTCCCTAATTGTTTTTTATTCATAGAAGTGAGCTAGATGAAATATAGAAAGGTAGATTTAGAGTAGCTGTTATTGGGCTGAACATTTTTTTAAATAACTCATTAATTCATTCATTCAATCGTATTTATTGAGCACTTACTGTATGCAGAGCACTGTACTAAGCACTTGGGAAGTACAAGTTGGCAACATATAGAGAACGTTCCCTACCCAACAACGGGCTCACAGTCTAGAAGGGGGAGACAGATAACAAAACAAAACATGTCGACAGGTGTCAAGTCATCAGAATAAATAGAAGTAAAATTAGATGCATATCATTAACAAAATAAATAGAATAGTAAATATGTACAAGTAAAATGAATAGAGTAATGAATCTGTACAAACATATATACAAGTGTTGTGGGGAGGGGAAGGAGGTAGGGCGGGGGGAAAGGAAAAATGGGGCTCAGTTTGGGAAGGCCTCCTGGAGGAGGTGAGCTCTCAGTAGGGCTTTGAAGGGAGGAAGAAAGCTAGCTTGGCGGATGTGTGGAGGAAGGGGGAGGCCAGGGGGAGGACAGGCCAGGGGGAGGACGTGGGCCTGGGGTTGATGGCGGGACAGGCGAGAATGAGGCCCAGTGAGGAGGTTAGCGGTAGCAGAGGAGAGGAGGGTGTGGGCTGGGCTGGAGAAGGAGAGAAGGGAAGTGAGGTAGGAGGGGGCAAGGTGATGGACAGCCTTGAAGCCGAGAGTGAGGAGTTTTTGCTTGATGCATAGGTTGATTGGTAGCCACTGGAGATTTTTGAGGAGGGGAATAACATGCCCAGAGTGTTTCTGCACAAAGATGATCCAGGCAGCAGCGTGAAGTATAGACTGAAGTGGGGAGAGACAGGAGGATGGGAAATCAGAGAGGAGGCTGATGCAATAATCCAGTCGGGATAGGATGAGAGATTGAACCAGTAAGGTAGCAGTTTGGATGGAGAGGAAAGGGCAGATCTTGGTGATGTTGCAGAGGTGAGACCGGCAGGTTTTGGTGATGGATTGGATGTGGGGGTGAACGAGAGAGCAGAGTCGAGGATGACACCAAGGTTGCGGGCTTGTGAGACGGGAAGGATGGTAGTGCCGTCTACAGTAAGGGGAAAGTCAGGGAGAGGGCAGGGTCTGGGAGGGAAGACAAGGAGTTCAGTCTTGGACATATTGAGTTTTAGATGGTGGGCACACAACCAGATGGAGATGTCCTGAAGGCAGGAGGAGATGCAAGCCTGAAGGGAGGGAGAGAGAGAGCAGGGGCAGAGATGTAGATTTGGGTGTCATCAGCGTAGAGATGATAGTTGAAGCCGTGGGAGCAAATGGTTCACCAAGGGAGTGAGTGTAGATAGAGAACAGAAGGGGACCAAGAACTGACCCTTGAGGAACCCCTACAGTAAGGAGATGGGAGGGAGAGGAGGAGCCCATGAAGGAGACTCAGAATGAACAGCTGGAGAGATAAAAGGAGAACCAGGAGAGGACAGAGTCTATGAAGCCAAAGTTGGATAACGTGTTGAGGAGAACGGGGTGGTCCACAGTGTCGAAGGCAGCTGAGTGGTTGAGGAGGATTAGGATCGAGTAGGAGCTGTTGGATTTGGCAAGCAGGAGGTCATTGGTGACCTTTGAGAGGGCAGTTTCGGTGGAGTGTAGGGGACGGAAGTCAGATTGAAGGGGGTCAAGGAGAGAGTTGGTGTTGAATAACTCAAATAAATCTTTAAAGTCTTGGAAATACCAAAACCAGATCACTAAGAGATAGAGTTCTTTAAGTTAGTCATGGAACTGTGTGCAAGAAGTGTGAAGACATTTCATTTTTCAATTTCAGAATCAAAACAGCCATGATAATCTAGCCTTTTACAGGGGTAAAACCAATGTGCTATAATTGTTATGCTATATCAATTTTGGGGGGGGTATTTGTTAAGTCATCACTATGTTTCAAGCATGTTTCTACATTCTGGGATAGATACAAGATAATCATGTTGGACACAGTCCCTTTCGCACTTTGGGCTCGCAATCTAAGTAGGAGGGAGAACATATTCATTCAATCGTGTTTATTGAGCACTTACCGGAGCACACCCCTCCCCATCCCCCCGCCTTACCTCTTTCCCCTCCCCACAGCATCTGTATATGTTTGTACATATTTATTACTCTATTTTACTTGTACATATTTACTATTCTATTTATTTTATTTTGTTAATATGTTTTGTTTTGTTGTCTGTCTCCCCCTTCTAGACTGTAAGCCCGCTGTTGGGTAGGGACCGTCTCTATATGTTGCCAACTTGTACTTCCCAAGTGCTTAGTACAGTGCTCAGCACACAGTAAGCGCTCAATAAATACGATTGATTGATTACTACAGTGCTCTGCACACAGTAAGCGTTCAATAAATATGATTGTATGAATGAATGAAAGTAATATCAGAATATCAGAGAAACAGCGTGGCGTAGTGGAAAGAGCATGGGCTTGGAAGTCAGAGGTCATGGGTCCTAACCCTGGCTCTGCCACTTGTCAGCTGTATGAGCTTGGGCAAATCACTTCACTTCTCTGGGCCTCAGTTCCCTCATCTGTGAAATGGGGATGAAGACTGTGAGCCCCACGTGGGACAATCTGATTACCTTGTATCTACCCCAGTGTTTAGAACAGTGCTTGGCACATAGTAAGCACTTAAGAAATACCATTATTATTATTAATACTATTGACAGACATTGGCCTCCCTATTTCAAGGAAGAGGAAATTGAGCCACAGAGGAAGTGAGGTGACTTTGCCCAAGGTTACCCAGCAGAGAAGTGCTGGAGCTGGTATTTGAACCCAGGTCCTCTGGTAGGGGTATTTATCGAGCACTAACTGTGTGCAGAGCACACTACCAAGTGGTTTGGAGAATACAGTGCAGTAGAAATAGTTGGCAGGACCCCTGCCCATATCTTCAAGACATTACAATTTTGGAAGGGAAGGATTTGAGTGCCCCAGGGGCTGGTCAGAGCCAAAGGAAACGGAGGGCACCGAGGTTGGGCCCCCACCTCCAAATAGAAGAAGTCAAGTAGAGTGTCCTGAGTGGGCAGAGGGTAGATTACTGGGCTGCGGGGACAGCTCAGAAACAGTCTTCAGACTGAATCCCAGCAGTCGTGCTCAATGTAACACTGGGAAGAGAGGTGGGCGTCATCAGGACTCAGTGTCTCCTAGGGGATCGCATCCAAGTTCTTCCTGACTTCTTCCCAGAACCCCAAGTCAAACAAATCCACCTCCAACCTCCCTCACTTATTATTCTCTTGTCTATAGGTAGCCTCAACATTTTCACCTGTCAGTTATTCGATTGTGCCTTCCACAACTTTCTTTGATGTAGGGAAGACGCATTGCCTAGGGGAAAGAGCCGAGTTGGAATCCCATCCCGACTCCACCATGTGTCCGCTGTGTGACCTTGGGCAAGTCACTTAACTTCTCTGGGCCTCAGTTACCTCATCTGTAAAATGGGGGTGATGACTGTGAGCCCCACGTGGGACAACCTGATCACCTTGTATCCCCCCCCAGCGCTTAGAACAGTGCTTTGCACATAGTAAGCACTTAACAAATGCCATCATTATTGTTATTATTATTACCTCTGCCACCTGCTTGTTGTGTGACCTTGGACCAGTCCCTTACCTTCACTGGTCTCAGTTCCTTCATGTCTAAAATAGGAGTTCTCCCTCCCCTGGACAGTGAGCCCCATGTGGGGCAGGGACTCTTTCTGACCTGATTACTTCCTATCTATCCCAGACCTTAGTGCGATGCTTGGCACATAGTAAGCGCTTAACAAATACCATAATCACCATCATTATTATTCGTTACTCTACAGGGAAATCTTTTTATGTCTGTTTCCTCTATTAGAATATAAACTCCTTGTGGGAAGAGATTGTGCCTCTTCTCACTTTAGAATTTCCGGAGTGCTTAAAGCTCTACTTCCACTGAGTGCTCAATAATGCTACCACTATTACTGCTACTGTGGAAAGAGCAGAGGCTTGGGAGTCAGAGATCGTGGGTTCTAATCCCAGCTCTGCCACTGATCAGCAGTGTGACTTTGGACAAGTCACTTAACTTCTCTGGGCCTCAGTTAACTCATCTGTAAAATGGGGATTAAGACTATGAGTCCCACGGGGGGCAATCTGATTACCTTGTATCTACCCTAGTGCTTAGAACGGTGCTTGGCACATAGTACGTGCGTAACAATTACCATCATTATTAATACTGCTACTACTACAGGAAGGTGTCTGTTTACTGTTATATTGTGCTGCTACAACTACTACTACTAATTCTAATACTGCCACTACTACAGGAATGTGTTTACTGCTCTACTGTACTCTAACACTTAGTATACTGCTCTGCACACAGTAAGTGCTCAATAAATACAACTGGCTGATTGAATGAATACTACAGAGAAGCAGCGTGGCTTAATGGAAAGAGTGCGGACTTGGGAGTCACAGGATGTGGGTTCTAATCCCGCCTCCACCCCTCATCTGCTCTGTGACCTTGGGCAAGCCACTTAACTTCTCTGTGCTTCAGTGACCTCATCTGTAAAATGGGGAATGAGATGTGAGCCCCACGTGGAACAATCTGATGACCTTGTATCTACCCAAGTGCTTAGGACAGTGCTTGCCACATAGTAAGAACTTAAAAAATACCATTATTATTATTATTCTACTACTATTCATGCTACTACTTCTACTACTACAACTGTGGAGAAACAGCGTGGCTCAGTGGAAAGAGCCCAGGCTTTGGAGTCAGAGGTCATGGGTTCAAATCCCAGCTCTGCCAACTGTCAGCTATATGACTTCGGGCAAGTCATTTCACTTTTCTGTGCCTCAGTTCCCTCATCTGTAAAATGGGGATTAAGACTGTGAAGCCCACATGGGACAACCTGATCACCTTGTAACCTCCCCAGCTCTTAGGACAGTGATTTGCACATAGTAAGCGCTTAATAAATGCCATCATTAATATTAGTAGTAGTAGTACTACTACAACTATTGCTACTACTACTACTTCTACTACTACTAGTACTGCTACTACCACTAATGCTACTTCCACAAACTGTGGTATTTGCTAAGCGCTTACTATGTGCGAAGGACTATACTAAATGCTGGGGTGGATAAAAGCAAATAGGGTTGGGCACAGTCTCTATCCTACTTGGGTCTCCCTGTTTTACAGATGAGGTAACTTAGGCACAGAGAAGTTAAGTGACTTGCCCAAGGTCACACAGCAGACAAGTGGTGGAGCTTGGATTAGAACTCATGACCTGACTCCCAGGCCTATGCTCTATTCACCACTTCACTAGAGAAGCAGCGTGGCTTAGTGGAAAGAACTCAAGCTTGGGAGTCAGAGGTCATGGGTTCTAATCCTGACCCCGCCACTTATCCTCTGTGTGACTTTGGGCAAGTCACTTAACTTCTCTGTGCCTCAGTTACCTCATCTGTAAAATGGCAATGAAGACTGTGAGCCCCACGTGGGACAACCTGATCACCTTGTATCTGTCCCAGCAATTAGAACAGTGCTTAGCACATAGTAAGCACTTAACAAATGCCATTAGTATTATTATCATTATTATGCCATGCTGCTTCTACTATTGCTATTACTCTGACAAAGATGACTGCTTTAAGACATTTGATGTTTATTCATTAATTTGGAAATATTTGTGACTAGTTTCCTGGTTACTCGTTGCCGTTTCAGGCATGACAGTCTGAAAGAGGTCAAATCATTCCAGAGCCATTGCGTGATCTTGCTTGACTCGAGTGACAATGGCGTGAGGATAATAATAATAATAATAATGATGGTATTTCTTAAGCTCTTACTATGTGCAAAGCACTGTTCTAAGCACTGGGGAGATTACAAGGTGATCAGGTTGTCCCACAGAGGGCTCACAGTTTTTAATCCCCATTTTACAGATGAGGGAACTGAGGCACAGAGAAGTTAAGTGACTTGCCCAAAGTCACACAGCTGACAATTGGCGGAGCCGCAATTTGAAACCATGACCTCTGACTCCGAAACACTGAGCCACACTGCTTCTCTAATATATGGAATATCTGGAATCTGATATGGACAAAAGAGCTACCAGTTGTTGTAAGCACAGTCACTCATTCATTCATTCAATTGCATTTACTGAGCACTTACTGTGGGCAGAGCATTGTACTATGTTCTATGGAGAGTACAATACAACAATAAACAGACACATACTCTGACATAATAGTAATGATAGCATTTATTAAGCACTTACAATGTGCAAAGCACTGTTCTAAGTGCTGATACAATAATAAGAATAGCATTTATTAAGTGCTTACTATGTGCAAAGCACTGTTCTAAGCGCTGGGGAGGTTACAAGATGATCAGGTGGTCCCACGGGGTGCTCAGTCTTCATCCCCATTTTACAGATGAGGTAACTGAGGCCCAGAGAAGTGAAGTGAGTTGCCCAAAGTCACACAGCTGACAATTGGCAGAGCCAGGATTTGAACCCATGACCTCTGACTTCAAAGCCCGGGCTCTTTCCACTGAGCCACGCTGCTTCTCTAGGATGAGGCAGGGCACCTTCAAAGGTGACTCAACCTGGTGCCCTGCTTGAAGTTACCTGACCTGAACATCAGTCAGTAAGTCAATTGTATTTATTGAGTGCTTACTGTGCACAGAGCACAGACCTCAATGCTTGGGAGAGTACAAAATGATAGTATAACAGACATATTCCCTATCCACAACCAGTTTACAGTCTAGAGACTCTCTAGGACAGTCCTATTGTCAGAGTTGGGGTTTTTTGGTGGTATGAAGGGCTTCTAAAGCACTGCAGAGGCCTTGGAATTGCTGACTTCATTCCCCACAGCTACCAGATGCTGCCTCAGAGATATTATTTTACTTGTTCATATTTACTATTTGATTTATTTTGTTAATGATGTGCATATAGCTATAATTCTATTTGTTCTGATGATTTTGACACCTGTCTACATGTTTTGTTTTGTTGTCTGTCTCCCCCTTCTAGACTGTGAGCCCGTTGTTAGGTAGGGACCGTCTCTATATGTTGCCGACTTGTACTTCCCAAGCGCTTAGTACAGTGCTCTGCACACAGTAAGAGCTCAATAAATATGATTGAATGAATGAATTAGACTGCTTTCATTCCCTAGGAATTCGACATTAGCCTTCTTTGGGTGTTAGAAGGTAAGCTCACTGTGGGAGGGGGACTATGTCTACCAGTTCTGTTGTACTGTACTCTTCCAAGTATATACTACTACTACTAATAACAATAATAATGATAATAATAATGGTTTTTGTTAAGTGCTTACTGTGTGCCAAGCACATAGTCTTATTCCCCATTTTACAGATGAGGGAACTGAGGCCCAGAGAAGTTAAATGACTTGCCCAAAGTCACACAGCTAAGTGGCAGAGGCAGGATTAGAACACATTCCCTCTGACTCCCAAGCCCATGCTCTTTCTACTAAGCCACGCTGCTTCTCCAGCCTCAGCACTTGGGACAATTTCCAATAGCACTACACCAGGCCCTTCTCGGGCTTCTCAGAGTCGTCTTCCAGAACCAGGAGTGCTACAGTGCTCTGCACACAGTAAGTGCTCAATAAATACCATTAATTGATTTTTGAATCATTGACTATATTGTTCCATGGGTATGGATCCTATCAGATCTGGTCAGTCTATCAGTCATTTTTTGGACACCGATTGTGTGCAGAGCATTGTACCAACCGCTTGGGAGAATACATTTACAGGACAACACCCATTCCCTGCCTTTGTCACTGTACAGTCACTTAGACTGTAAGCTCCTTGTGGGCAGGAGTCCGTTCTACCTACTCTGTTTTGTTCCTTTCCTAGTGCTTAATATAGTGCTCTGCATGCAGTAAGTGCTCAATAAATACCACTGATAGATGGATTTGAGGAGCTTACGCATCTCGTGTGGAAGGGCTAAAATGCATAGGGATTTCATCCCCTGCTAAGAAAAAAATGGTAAAATGAATGAAATGCTTCCCATTAAATAGAGGAGAAATAGTGTTATTCTGAAACCCAGGTACCCCAGTAAATTTGCCCTAACATTTTTACAGCGGGCTAAAAATCAAACCATAAGTACCTGCATGTTTAGAGGCAATATTCAATCATTCACTGGAAACATCTTCCAAAGGTGGCTTATTGAATTATTCCAGCACAATTTAAAGATAAGAAAGGAATTGTACTATTCATTATTAAAGGGAATAGTGTCACAATTTTAGATTAAGTTTAATTTAAAGTGTGTATAGTGTAATGCAGGGGAATAGTGGAAATGCTGAATGTAGTTTTCCAATGGCTTTAGGAAGTACAGGGAAGCTATACCGTGGCTATGAAATTGAGCCTAAGAAATATTGAGTTCCAAGTAATACACCTTTTGAAGGAATGCACACTGAGCTTTCAGTGACAAATTCAAAAATGAATGCTTATAAACTAGCAATGCAATGAGGAACAAAGAATTATTTCAATTATTCATTTATGTTATTATCTGTCTCCCCCTCTAAACTGCAGGCTTGTTATGGACCGGGAACGTATCTGCCAACTCGGTTGTAGTGTACACTCTCCTAAGTGCTTACTAATAATAATAATGGTACTTGTTAAGCACTTACTATGTGCCAAGCACTGTTCTAAACACTGGAGTAGATACAAGGTAATCAGGTTGTCTTTCATGGGGCTCACAGTCTTAATCCCTATTTTACAAATGAGGTAAATGAGGCAGAGAGAAGTTAAGTGACTTGCCCAAAGTCACACAGGTGATCAGTGGCAGAGCCAGGATTAGAACCCATGACCTCTGCCTCCCAAACCTGGAGTCTTTCCACTAAGCCTCACTGCTTCTCTACTGTGTTCTACACTCAGTAAGAACTCAGTAAATACCACTGATGATGAAGAAGACTGACCTATATAAAACAAATCTTCCTTAATGCTTGTAAGAAAAATGGAAGGGTAGCAATAATAACAATTACGTGTTTGCTAAGCGCTTACTATGTACCAAGCACTGCGCTATGTGCTGGGGTTGATGCAAAGTAATCAGGTTGAACACATGGGGTTCACAGTCTTAATCCCCATTTTACAGATGAGATAACTGAGGCACAGAGAAGTGAAGTGACTTGCCCAAAGTCACACAGCAGACAAGTGGCAGAGGCGGGATTAGAACCCACGTCCTCTGACTCCCAAACCCATGGTTACCTCCTTCCCTTCCCCTCAGCACCTGTATATATGTATATATGTTTGTACATATTTATTACTCTATTTATTTATTTATTTATTTATTTATTTATTTATTTATTTATTTTACTTGTACATAGCTATTCTATTTATTTTATTTTGTTAGTATGTTTGGTTTTGTTCTCTGTCTCCCCCTTTTAGACTGTGAGCCTACTGTTGGGTAGGGACTGTCTCTATATGTTGCCAATTTGTACTTCCCAAGTGCTTAGTACAGTGCTCTGCACATAGTAAGCGCTCAATAAATACGATTGATGATGATGGTCTTGCCACTAACTGTTTCCGGAGCCACGGGAAGTGAGGGCGAGGCTCATGGTCTCACAGAATGGGGACTGGGTCAGAGGTCTGATTTCAGGGGTCAGGACTTCCAATTTGCCATGGCCTCTTGTGTAACATGAGGCAAGTCACTTTAACTTCTCTGGGCCTCCATTTCTTCATCTGTAAAATGGGGATAAGACAGATTTTGAGCTCCCTGTGGATCAGGAATCTTGCCTGATTTCATAACCTTCCAGCTACTCCAGCGCTCAGCACATGGTAAATGTTTAAAAAAATTCGATAATGCTTTCATTTCCTAAATTAATATTTTAAAAAGAACATTTTCATATTTCACAGGAAGTTGAATTTTTGGTGGCCGAGTAGAGGACAGTAATACTTGTCGCCTTAGACGCAGATGCTGCTATCTTAATCTTGTGATATAGATAGAAGGAAATTTTATATTTCAAAAAAATCGTTAGCAGATGGCGTAGAAATGATTAAAATAGAGTTCAGCAATTATCAACATGATAATTCCAAGAGACTAGTAGCAGTTACAGGCGGCTCTGGGACTGCTTCATTTTGTTGGACAATAGATTCCAAATCTGTCATTAGTCACAACGTAATTAACATCTTTTTTTAAAAAAAAATAGTACATGAGTGTTGGTAGAAATAGCCTCCGGAGGAATTCGGGAGGTTGAAATGGTTTATTTAAGGTGCAGCAGCTTTAGGGAATTCTGATATTGGGAGCAAGAGAAGCTCAACCCAAGGAGGGAGAGAAGAACTTGTCCAGTGATGAGGGAAGGTGGGCGGGCATGGGAGATGGGTTCCAGACCCATCTAGGTCTATGATGTACCATCTCAGCCTGCCAACAGTCACTTAATCATCATAATAACTGGGGCATTTGTTAAGTGCTTACTATGTGCCAGGCACTGTTAAGCTGTGGGGTAGATTCAAGCAAATGGGGTCAGACACAGTCCCTGTCCCACATGGGGCTCACTGTCTTAATCCCCATTTTACAGTTGAGGGAACTGAGGCCCAGAGAAGTGAAGTGACTTCACAAAGCAGACAAGTGGTAGATCCAGGATTAGAACGCAGGTCCTTTTGAATCCCAGGCCTCGTACTTTAACCACTAGGCCACACTGTTTCTCCAACCTGTAGATTGTCAGCTCCTCCACTACTTTGCAAACCTCCTTAGAGCAGGGAGGCTCCCCTGAGGGAACTGTGCCTATATCGACAGCTATTGTGTTATTTTGATGATTGTACCAGCCTGCTAGTTGCCTCCTTTCTCTCCCCACTCCAGTCCATATTTCACTCTCCGGCCAAGATCATTTTTCTACAAAAACGTTCAGGCCACGTCTCCCCATGCCTCAAGAACATTCAGTGGTTGCCCATCCACCTCCTCTTTGAACAGAATCTCCTCACCATTGGCTTTAAAGCAGTCTATCCCCTTGCTCTCTCCAACCTCATCTTATTACTCTCCTATTATAATCCAGCCTGCACACTTTGCTCCTCTAAATGCTAACCTTTTCGTTGTATCTTGAACTCGTCTATCTCGCTGCTGACCGCTTGCCCACGTCCTGCCTCTGGCCTGGAACGTACTCCCTCCTCATATCTGACAGACAATTAATCTCGCCCACCACCCCCCGCCCCCCAAAGCCTTATTGAAGGCACACCTCTTTCAAGAGGCCTTCCCTGAATAAGCCCTCTTATCATTTTCTTCAACTCCCTTCTGCATCCCCCTGACTTGCTCCCTATATTCTCCCCCACCCAACCCCACAGCACTTAATAATAATAATAATGATGGCATTTAGTAAGCGCTTACTATGTGCAAAGCACTGTTCTAAACGCTGGGGAGGTTACAAGGTGATCAGGTTGTTCCACGGGGGGCTCAGAGTCTTAATGCCCATTTTACAGATGAGGGAACTGAGGCCCAGAGAAGTTAAGTGACTTGCCCAAAGTCACACAGCTGACAATTGGCAGAGCCGGGATTTGAACCCATGACCTCTGACTCCAAAGCCCGTGCACTTTCCACTGAGCCATGCTGCTTCCCCTGTGTCCACATCTGTAATTAATTTATGTATACTATTATCTGTCTCCCCTTCTAGACTGTAACCTTGCTGTGTGCAGGTAATGTGTTTGCTATATTGTTATATCATACTCTCGCAAGCACTTAGTTCAGTGTTCTGTGCACAGTAAGCACTCAATAAATATGCTTGACTGACTGGCTGACTGTTTGATGAATGCCTTAGTGATATGCATTCAGGAGTCTACTCAGTCCTTTAAATGTCACTTTCACCACCGAAGAGGGGCGGGGTGGGAGAAGGAAGCAGGATTCGACCAGCCTCTGGCCTCTCCCCTTCTCCCCCTTATCCTACAGCACTTCATCTCCCTCTCCCCATCAGGTCTCACCAACTCCCACTCCATTTCCCCTATGTCCTCTACTTCTCCAGGACAATACATTCCACCGAAACTGCCCTCTCAAAGGTCACCAATGACCTCCTGCTTGCCAAATCCAACGGCTCCTACTCTATGCTAATCCTCCTCGACCACTCAGCTGCCTTCGACACTGTGGACCACCCCCTTTTCCTCAACACACTATCCAACCTTGGCTTCACAGACTCTGTCCTCTTCTGGTTCTCCTCTTATCTCTCCGGCCGTTCATCCTCAGTCTCTTTTGCGGGCTTCTCCTCCCCCTCCCATCCCCTTACTGTAGGGGTTCCTCAAGGGTGAGTTCTTGGTCCCCTTCTGTTCTCTATCTACACTCACTCCCTTGGTGAACTCATTCACTCTCACGGCTTCAACTATCATCTCTACGCTGATGACACCCAAATCTACATCTCTGCCCCTGCTCTCTCTCCCTCCCTTCAGGTTTGTGTCTCCTCCTGCCTTCAAGACATCTCTATCTGGATGTCTGCCCACCATCTAAAACTCAATATGTCCAAGATTGTACTCCTTATCGTCCCTCCCAAACCCTGCCCTCTCCCTGACTTTCCCATCACTGTTGATGGCACAACCATCCTTCCCATCTCACAAGCCCACAACCTTGGTGTCCTCCTCGGCTCTGCTCTCTCATTCACCCTTCACATCCAATCCATCACCAAAACCTGCCGGTCCCACCTCCGCAACATCGCCAAGATTCGCCCTTTCCTCTCCATCCAAACTGCTACCCAGCTGGTTCAATCTCTCATCCTATCCTGACTGGATTACTGCATCGTCCTCCTCTCTGATCTCCCATCCTCCTGTCTCTCCCCACTTCAATTTATACTTCACGCTGCTGCCCTGATCAGAAACGCTCTGGGCATGTTACTCCCCTCCTCAAAAATCTCCAGTGGCTACCAGTCAACCTACGCATCAAGCAAAAACTCCTCACTCTCAGCTTCAAGGCTGTCCATCACTTCGCCCCCTCCTACCTCACCTCCCTTCTCTCCTTCTCCAGCCCACCCCGCACCCTCCGCTCCTCTGCCGCTAATCTCCTCACTGTGCCTCGTTCTTGCCTGTCCCGCAGTCGACCCCTGGCCCACGTCATCCCCCGGGCCTGGAATGCCCTCCCTCTGCCCATCCGCCCAGCTAGCTCTCTTCGTCCCTTCAAGGCCCTACTGAGAGCTCACCTCCTCCAGGAGGCCTTCCCAGACTGAGCCCCCTCCTTCCTCTCCCCCTCCCCACAGCACCTGTATATATGCTTGTTATTCTATTTTACTTGTACATATTTGCTATTCTATTTATTTTATTTTGTTAATATGTTTTGTTTTGTTGTCTGTATGCCCCTTCTAGACTTTGATCCCGCTGTTGGGTAGGGACCGTCTCTATATGTTGCCAACTTGTACTTCCTAAGTGCTTAGTACAGTGCTCTGCACACAGTAAGCACTCAGTAAATACGATTGAATGAATGAATGAATACAAGAGCCATTTCTCTGTCCATAATTTGGCTATGGGCTTAGCCCTGCATTGTTCTGTTGAGCCATACCTGCTGACGGAAGTGAAATTCACCATCAGGTATGTCTTCTTTGAACATGGACAACATTACACACAAACTCATTCAATCATATTTATTGCACTGTACTAAGTGCTTGGGCGAGTACAGTATAACAATAAATAGACATGTCCCCCATTCACAACAAGCTTACAGTCTAGCGGGGGAGACAGGCATTAATATAAATAAATAAATTACAGATATGTGCCTAAGAGCCATGGGTCTGGGACTGGGGATGAATACAGTAAAATTACAAACGTAAGTCAATCTCAGAGTCCATTCATCACTTTAGTCAATCAATCCATCATGGGATTTATTGGGTATTTGGTGCAGAGCACTGTTCTAAGTGCTCATTTAATGTTTGAAACCAAGAATCTACAGTCAAAGAAGATATCTCTGATAATTCCCCAATCAATCAATCAGTCAAGAATAGTATTTATTATGTGCTTACTTACTGTACGTACTTATTTATTTATGTACTGTGTACAAAGAGTTAGAGAGAGTACAGAACAACAGAATTGATAGAGTCACGTTCCCTGCCCACAGTGAGCTACTTAATAGGATTGGGAGTAGAAATTTGACATGTGTGTTTGTTTTTAGTTTATTGGACAGTATTTGCTTATGCTCAGTGGAACACAGATAATTGGAACCACAGAAATACATGGTGGGTTTCGTAAGTATGAACGATGGCTTGGAATTGTTATGTACATACAAGTCTTTAGATCTCCTTTTCGTAATCATAGTACAGTATACAATGGGGCAGGAAGCCGCATAACTGGCCTATGGAAAATCTAAGTAGAAACACTCAAGCTGAGAAAACTTTATTTCTTACCTCTTTCAACAATTATTCCATGCTGAAAACCAAACCAAACCAAACTAAAAAAAAACAGGCACAACTGATACAACAGACTAATAAACCAAACACTCATAGAAAGAAAAATCTAACAGCACCATCTTTAGAAAATTTTGTTTTCACAAATAGCATCATAAAGCTGGCATATGAAAATAACTGGTCTTCTGTTATTTTCATCTGAGGTTTCTCTGAGCAAATATGAAAAGATCAGTAGATCCTCGTCTTCCCTCAGCAGTCATCTCCGCCAACACGGCAGCTGCAGTGTCACCCGGCTTATGGTGTGAGAAAAACCAGGCCCATAGTTATCACAGATTCAACAGCAATGATGTAAAATTAGGACGACAAATTAGGAGGGAGGCAGCATGGCCAAGTTGGAGAAGTATGGGACTAGTCAAGTCACTTAGCCTCTCTGGGCCTCGGTTTTCACAGCTTTAAAATGGGAATATAAATGACACCTGCCGTTCCTCCTCCTTAAACTTTAGTCCCTGTGTGGGACACCAACTGCCCATCTGATTGTCCTGTTTCTAACCCAGGATTTAGGACGGAGTAAGTGCTTACTACATATAATTGTCATCCAGTGTTTACCGAAAAGGCAGGGAGGTATCCCACGCAGAACCAGCATGGCCTAATGGAAAGAGTAAGGGCCTGCAAATCACTTCTCCACTTTTCTGTTGTATGAACTTGGGCAAGTCAGTTAACTTCTCTGTGCCTCAGTTCTCATTATTATTATTGGATGTCGTCGAGTCATTTCTGATTCACAGCGACTCTATGGATATATTTTCTCTAGAAGGTCCTGTCTTGAGCTGTAATCCATAACCTTGCTATCAGGTCTTCTGTTATAGTTGTTATGGTCTCTCTCCATCTAGCTGCCGATCTGCCTTTTCCACATTTTCCCTGGACTTTTCCTAGCATTAGTGTCTTCCCCAGAGAATTATTTATGCTAATCTAAGTCGAGTCATTTGGCCTTCCAAAGACTGCATTGCCTCAGTTCCCTCATCTGTAAAAAGGGAATTAAGACCTTGAGCCCCATGTGGGGCAAGGACTGTGGCCAAACTGATTACCTTGTATCTACCCTAGCACTTAATACAGTGCCTGGCACATAGTGAGCACTTAAATAGTGTGCAATAGACATAGACAATCAAGACCTTTCCTTTTTGTTGTCTACTAATCAGCTTACATTTTTGCTCTTCTTTGGGTTAAGTAACCTCATTAAGGTTTTACAATGAAATTCAGACTTCTGTCTACATCTGCCAAAATTATCACTAGGAGCTGCCGATACGAACATGAAAACATAACAAGGGCCAGCCTGCTGTGTGTACGATGTGCCTAGGGTTGTGGGTCTCACACTGGCCTTTTTAGCCACAGATTAGCATTATATTTGTTAAGTGCTTATTATATGTCACACCCTGTTTTAAGCACTGGGGTAGGTATAAGTTAATCAGATGGGACACAGTCCCTGTCCCTCATGGGGCTCAGGGTCTAAGTAGGCAGGAGAACAGGCATTGATTCCCCATTTTACAGATGAGGAAATTGAGGCACATAGGAGTTAAGTAACTTTCCCAGGTCACACAGCAGGTAAGTATTAATCTACCAACTCTGTTGCAGTGTATTCCCCCAAGCGCTGAGTACGTTGCTGTACACAAAGCAAGTGCTCAGTAAACACAATTGATTGAAGTGGTAGACTTGACAATAAAACCCAGGTTCTCTGACTCCTAGTCTGAGCTCTTTCATCTAGATCACAGGTCTGTGCCAAGGTGAATTTCAAGGACAGTTATATATGTTCACCTCTGCTAATCTGTGGTTCCGTAGAACAGATCTCTTCTCTGGTCGCTAAAAGCCAAAGTTGCAACAATTCCATCTTATCCTTGATCTGATCTGTTTGGTCCCCTCTGATCTCTTTATTTCCACTTGAATTTCCATGAAAAAGGCTTTCAATTAGTAATGTTTGAAAAAGCACTCGTGATTGAATCCCAGCTCATAGGCTTTCTGGCAGGAAGTGGGCAGAAATGTTTATTCCTCTGCCAGGTGGGCTCAATTGATGGATTGTCGTGGAAAGAGAGAAGGGAAGAAAATGGCCAGAAACCTTGTAGAATTTGTTCCACCTGTAAGTGCATTGATTTAATTAATCTCCCTCCATCAGTCGTGGAGCATGATTATAACTGCAAGCTCAGAAGTACCGTTTGTGCAAGTGATGAGCTTGTAGTCGAAGATGAAAGGGAGAAGATGAGGCATTTACAAACATGACTCTATTAGGAGTTTTGACTTGCTCGTGTATCCCGGGAGGCCTCAGAAGACATTGTACAGATCAAAGAAAAGTGAAAGCATCTGCAGCTTTTCCTGAAATTAACAGAGAATCAAAGCTTTCAGGAGAAGAAATGACATGCGGGCACCTAACTGGAACAAACAAAGGCTAGTGGATCCTGAATCTGACCCACCAGTTGGAATTCAATGAAGCCAGAGCAGGGACCTGGCCTTCCTAGGAGATGCACGTTAGCACCCAACGTGGAGCACTGCAACAGTCAGTCATATGTATTGAGTGCTTACTTTGCACAGAGCACTGTACTAGGCGACTGGGAGCGTTCATTATAGCAATATAACAGACCCATTCCCTGCCCACAACGAGCTTTCATTCTGGCTAGGTTGGGGGTGGGCTGACTTGGAACACCCTCCCTCCTCAAATCCTCTGGACAATGACTGTCCCCAATTAGAGAAGCAGCGTGGCTCAGTGGAAAGAGCACAGGCTTTGGAGTCAGAGGTCATGGGTTCATATCCTGACTCCACCAATTGTCAGCTGTGTGACTTTGGGCAAGTCACTTAACTTCTCTGTGCCTCAGTTACCTCATCTGTGAAATGGGGATTAAGACTGTGAGCCCCCGGTGGGACACCCTGATCACCTTGTAATCTCCCCAGTGCTTAGAACAGTGCTTTGCACATAGAAAGAGCTTCATAAATGACATCATTAATTTCAAAGTCTTATTGAAGGCCCATCTCTTCCAAGAGGCCTTCCCTGACTAAACCCCCCCACTATCTCCCACTCTCTTCTGCATCGCCCTGACTTGTTGCCTTTATTCACCTCCTCCACCAGCTCCAGAGCATTTATGTACATCCTCTAGTCTGTAATCTTGTTATGGGCAGGGAATGTGTCTGTTGATTGTTGTATTTTACCCACCCAGCACTTAGTACAGTTCTTTGCACACAGTAAGTGCTCAATTAATATGATTTAAAGCTTAAATATCTGTTATTTATTCATTTATATTACTGTCTGTCTCCCACTCTAGATAGTAAGCTCATTGTGGACAGGGAATGTCTCATAGTGTACCCTTTCTCACGTTTAGTAATAATAATAATAAGGATAATAATGATGATGGTGGTATTTGTTAAGCACTTACTATGTGCCAAGCACTGTTCTAAGCACTGGGGTACATCCAAGGTAATCATGTTGTCCCACATGGGGCTTACAGTCCTAATTCCCATTTTACAGATGAGGTAACTAAGGCACAGTGAAGTTAAGTGACTTGTCCAAAGTCACATAGCTAGTAAGTGGCAGAGCCGGATCAGAACCCATGACCGCTGACTCTCAAGCTCGGGCTCTTCCTACTAAGCCATACTGCTTAGTACAGTGCTCTGCACACAGTAAGTGCTCAATAAGTACTACGGAATGAATGAATGAGAAGGAGCATGGATATTAAGCTTTGTTGTGTCAGTGCAGTCCATCAATCAATCAATCATATTTATTGAGCACTTACTGTGTGCAGAGCACTGTACTAAGTGCTTGGGAAGTACAAGTTGGCAACATATAAAGACGGTTCCTACCCAACAGTGGGCTCACAGTCTAGAAGGGGGAGACAGACAATAAAACAGGGACCTTGTGTTTTGGTGCATTATGTATCTTACTGTGTATTTGTACTCAGCTACCATTTCCCCGTACACCCCTGGTGAAGAGAAGCAAACTGGGAAAATGGGCTTTTGGCATGAGCTCCATTTTGGCGGGGCATAAAGGGGCCAGGACTGTAGGTTAGGAGGAGAAATGGGCTTTGGGGCTCAGGGCATCTCCCTGAGCCAAATGTCTTTAGGGGGCAGGTTTTTCTATAGACTCTTCCACCATTTCAGTGTGGCCCAAAGCAGCATGATATAGTGGATAGAGCATAGGTAGGCCTAGGTAAAATGGGTTCTCAATCCCACTTCTGCCACTTGTTTGCTATGTGACTTGGGGCAAGTCACTTCATTTCTCTCTGCCTCAGTTACCTCATCTGTAAAGTGGAGATTGAACTGTGAGTCCCACTTGGGACAGGGACTGTATCCAACCCGATTTGCTTGTATCCACCCCAGTACTCAGTACAGTGCCTGGCACATAGTAAGTGCTTAACAAGAACCACAATCATTATGAAACATTGATAGTGTTAGTTTGAATGTTTCACCTTTATTATCCATATCTTTCTATTTTACTTTCATGAGGATATAAACCCTGAGAGGAAGAAAAATGGAGTATTCCAATAGGCCTGAATTAATTCAGTACTGCCAACCTCAAAGCCCCTCTGGACTTCAGGTTTCGTCATATGTAAGATGCAAAACTCTTCATCACCTCTTCCTCACTCCTGCCTTCACAGATAAGTTGTGAAGATAAAATGTCATAATTGATGTGACAGTGCTTTGGAAAATGAAACTATTTTACAATTTCAAGATATTATTACTATGAAACAGTGCCTGGCACAGAGTAAGTCATTAACGAACACTATTGAAAAAACAAAAACAAAAACCCCTCAAAATCAATTCCTTGTGGGCAGGGAATATATCTACCAACTCTTTTACGTTTTGCTCTCTCAAGCTCTGTTTATTCATTCATTCAATCGTATTTATTGAGCGCTTACTGTGTGCAGAGCCCTGCACTAAGCACTTGTGAAGTACATGTCGGCAACATAAAGAGATGGTCCCTACCCAACAATGGGCTCCCAGTCTAGAAGGGGGAGACAGACAATGAAACAAAACAAGTAGACAGGTGTCAAAACCGTCAGAATAAATAGAATTATAGCTATGTGCACATCAAAATTGAAATACAGCACTTGGTGATCGGCGTTTTAGAGTATGTATCTGAAAAATGGGTTATTGTGGTTTGGAGAGTGGGTCTGAAAGGCCCATATATACAATGGGATGTTAAGATTACTCATATTTATCCAACAGCACACACCTTTCAATGCTTCTTAGTTAAAAGCTGATGGACGGTAAGTAAATATCAAGGGAGAGATGAGCAATGAGAAAGCTCGCTCTCTCCAAATATGCAGCTACATTCAAAGAGCAGAGGAAGAATGTTTGCATTTCCTCTCCCACCCTGGAGCAGGGCAAAGCAGCCTTCGGGGTGGGATGTAAGTATTTATAGTTTATCGGGGACAGCTTGAAAAAGCAAAGAGCTGAAGGTGAAGCGTGTGATGAGATTTTCTACCCAGCACCAGGTTGGTGGGAAATTCTCAATATAAAAAAAAAAAACATGTTCAATAGATAAATTGCCTAAGGAGCAAAGGAACCCAGGTAGTTCAAATTTTTAATCGGTAGAGCTGTGTGCTTCTTCTTTTCAAGGTGTTTTTCCTTTTCTGATTGACTCTCAGTAGGAAAATCATGGGTTACAAAGACTATTGTCAACAGAGGCAAAATGCTTTTAAAATGCTTCAGAATGGCTGTTGCCTTCTAAATTTCCCAACCTGTTTCTAAGATGGAATTTACAAACTGAAGAAAAGATTTCAGGATCTAGGTAGTAAACCTTCGCTCCCCATGGTTGAAAACGGGGAGAAAATGTGTGTCTAATTTAACATCGTGCTGTTTTGGAAATCTCTTCTAGACAATGTCGGTGTGCTAGTCTGGTCTCAGACTGGTTCTTCCCCCTATGTAGCTCTTAAACTTCAAAGATAAATAGAAAATACCCCTTATTTACTTATTCCCCATTTTGGGGTGAAAAGGTAAAGAAACTTCAGAGAACTCTTATTTCTGAGCTAGAGCTTTCAGCTTATCAGTGGACGTCCCCCAATAGGGTTGCGGTGTGATATGTATTTCTTGATGAGTGCTTCTGATTAAGATGTAGATCGTCTTCTGAGTAAATTATGGCTGGCTATTTTTGGACTTCACAGGAGTACACATGAATGGAGGCAGGAGGGAAATAGTATCTAATGAATGGGAATCTGGAAATTCCCTCTGCAGACTTTCAATTCTGCCCTACTGCCAAACTGCATGTTTTGGCTAAATCCTGGTTAGGTGATTAAGGGTGGCCGGATTGGACGCAGAAAGGTGCCATCTATGAAGAAATGCTTTCTTCACCGCTTCTCGTTGTCGGACCCGGCGAGCCCTGCGATGCAAGTTTCCTCTAAAGCATTTTTTGCTAGGGCGAGACTCCTCGTTATAGGCAAATGGGGTCTTCTCTGTACTGTCAGGAAAGAAATGTGGCTTCAATTTGAAATCCTAACCTGTATAAGTTACCATTCTCTCTGTTGACTGGACACCAACCCCTGTGTAGACTTGACTACAAACTGTAAGCTTGTTGTGGACAGGGTGTCTGCCAACTCTGTTGTATTGTACTCTCTCAAGTGCTTAGTACAGTGCTCTGCACACAGTAAGTGCTCAATAAATACCGCTGATTGATTTAGAGAAGCAGCACGGCTCAGTGGAAAGAGCAGGGGCTTTGAAGTCAGAGGTCATGGGTTCAAATCCCGCTCTGACAATTGTCAGCTGTGTGACTTTGGGAAAGTCACTTAACTTCTCTGGGCCTCAGTTACCTCATCTGTAAAGTGGGGATGAAGACTGTGAGTCATATGTGTGGGACATCCTGATCACCTTCTAACCTCCCCAGTGCTTAGAACAGGGCTTTGCACATAATAAGCACTTAATAGATGCCACCATTATTATTTAGTGTTCTCCCCTAATCACAGTGAAGGTGGGTGACCTCTAGTCTCCTTTTTAGACCTTTTCTCTGAAATTTATTTTATGTCTCCTCCGTTAAACTGTAAGCCCTTTGGGGACAGGAGCCATGAGTGATTTCTAGTCTCCAGTTTTGATCTATTCTTTGGAATTCATCTCATGCTTCTTCCATTAGATTGTAAGCTCCGTAAGGGCAGGAAGCACATCTTCAAGTTCTATCGTACTTTTCCAGGTGCTTTAGCTTAGCATGGTGCTCTGCACACAGTAAATGCTTAAGAAATTGTACTGATTGATTGATGAAACAATGTATAGAGTTGATAATTTTTCAAGCCATAGGAAGTATTTCATTGGCATTTGCTACTGTGGAACTCCAAAATGGACTATATTTCTATAAAATGACAGGATTTTGCAGCATCTTTTATTCCTCTCTTTATGTTCCTTCTATTTCAAAATGTATTCAGCTCAGAGTAGAGGAAAGAGTATTGACCTGGGAATCAGAGGATTGGAGTTCTAATCCTGGCTCTGCCCAGGTGCCTGCTGTGGGACCTTGGGTGAGTCACTTCATTTCCCTGTGCCTCAGTTTGTTCATTGGTAAAATGGGGATTCAATACCTGTTCTACCTCCTATTTAGACCATGAGCCCCTTGTGGGACAGGGACTGTGTCCAATCTGAATTATTTATATCTACCCCAGTGCTAAGAACAGTGCTTGACATATAGTAAGTGCTTAACAAATGCCAGAGTTATAATAATAATAATGGTGGTATTTGTTAAGGGCTTACTATGTGCCAAGCACTGGTCTAAGCACTGGGGTAGATACAAGGTAATTAGGGTGTCCCATGTGGGGCTCACAGTCATAATCCCCATTTTACAGATGAGGTAACTGAGGCACAGAGAAGTTAAGTGACTTGCCCAAAGTCACACAGCTGACAAGTTGCGGAGCTGGGATCAGAACCCATGACCTCTGATTCCCAAGCCCATGCTTTTTCCACTAAGCGACGCTGCTTTGCTGTTTCATTGTTACTGGTAGCCTGAATTGCTATGAATTCCAACAATTAATTAATTGAAGGAATGTATTGAGGTAAGCCCTGAACTAAACGCTTGAGAGTAGAGTTACACTGCAAGGATCTTATAATCTAGTGGGCAGGACAGGCAGACAAAATTCATTTTTGAAGAGTGGGAGCAGAGGAAAAAGCAAGGACAGAGCAGGAAGTAGGACAACTACACCAGGATGAAATATTCAAATAGTATAACATACAGATAAAAATATATGGCCCCATATTTGCTGGAGACAGGAATATATTTATACATGTTGCAGATAAAATTCATAAATGCAGAAAGTGGGTGTTGGGCTGATTGTGACCCATCAGGCCTTAGCCAGAACAACTTCATTTTGTAACATTCCCCCATTTTGCTCTGAACAAATATGCCACGTATCTCCAGGGGCCCACCCGACACCCTTAGGCCCCTCTGATTCTGAAAACCCACAAAATTACAGCAACCAGAGAGCGATAAAGACTTGTGGGCCCCTCCATTCTCAAAACCCTCAAAGCCACTGAAGCTGGAGGGCTAGTAGTAAGCAATGAAGAACTGTAGACCCCTCGATTCTGAAAACCCGCAAGGTCGGTGAGGATGGAGGGCTAGTAGTGAGTGAAAAAGAACTGTCATCCCCTCGATTCTGAAAACCCACAAGGTCACTGAAGCTGAGTGGCTAGCGGTGAGCGATAAGGAGAATTCCAGGGGGTCTCACCTCTGGATCCTCACAAATATGAACAAAGACTGGGGAGGATCAGGAATTAGCAGGATCAATCAATCAATCAATCAATCGTATTTATTGAGCGCTTACTATGTGCAGAGCACTGTACTAAGTGCTTGGGAAGTACAAATTGGCATCACATAGAGACAGTCCCTACCCAACAGTGGGCTCACAGTCTAAAAGGGGGAGACAGGATATATCTGGAGGGGAGTCAGAACTCTTGGGAGTAGGTTGGAAGTCTGTCACACTGATGTGGCGAGTCACCTTTACCCAGAGTCAGGGACGTCCACTCTGTTGGACTATGTGTGGTTCCAAGTGACCGATCGGACCACTTCACTGGAGCAAGGAGATGTGAGTATCCCCTCAGAGAAGGACCCCAATTGCCAGGTGACTTGCAAGGTGGCTGCTGATAGGGTGATTTGAAAAGTAGTGCTGGAGACTTGATTGATTTGAAAGGTAGCCCATGTTGGGGTGATTTGGAAGGTAGGCTCTGGGGATGACCAGTGCCTCTGCCCAGTTCCACCAGCTGTTAGAATTTGGGGACCATGCCGACCAGTGTACTTGCTGCTTATCAGTCTAGGAATAGCTTTGCTCTTGCAGATTAGTAATAACAACTGTTGTGGTATTTAAATGCTTACTATGTGCCAAACACTGTTCTAACTGCTGGGGTAGATACAAGGTAATAAGGTTGGACACAGACCGAGTCTCACATAGGACTAACAGTCTTAATCCCCATTTTACCGATGAGGGAATTGAAGTGAATAATAACAATAATAACGACATTTATTAAGCACTTACTATGTGCAAAGCACTGTTGTAAGCGCTGGGAAGGTTACAAGGTAATCAAGTTGTCCCACGTGGGGCTCACAGTCTTAATCCCCATTTTGCAGATGAGGGTAATTGAGGCGCAGAGAAGTTAAGTGACTTGCCCAAAGTCACACAGCTGACAATTGGTGGAGCCGGGATTTGAACCCCTGACCTCTGACTCCCACTCTGATCCTCGGAGACTTCAATATCCACATGGATATCCCTAACGACTCCTCTGCCGCCCGCCTTCTATCTCTCCTTGACGCCGCCAACCTCTTCCTCCACCCCACCTCACCCACTCACCAACTTGGTCATACCCTCGACCTCATCATCTCCTACCGCTGCACTGTGTCCACCCTCACCAACTCTGTGATCCCTCTCTCTGATCATAATCTTCTCACCTGCCTCCTCACTCACACTCCTTTCCCCTGTAAATCAGTTTTACTCCCTCACAGAGATCTCCGCTCTCTGGACCCCACCCATCTTTCGGAGCGCCTCACACCCCACCTCGCCGCCCTCTCCTCTCTACCCAGTCTTGATGATCAGATTACTGCTCTCAACTCTACCCTTTCTACTCAGCTAGACTCGCTCGCTCCCCTTTCCCTTCGCCGCTCTCGCACCACTAACCCACAGCCCTGGATCACTGCCACTGTCCGCCTCCTTCGCTCTTATGCTCGAGCTGCTGAACGCTGCTGGCGAAAGTCTAAACACCATGCCAACCTCGTTCACTTCAAGTTTATCCTTTCCTGCCTTAACTCAGCCCTCTCTTCTGCCAGACAAAACTATTTCTCCTCCCTTATTGACACCCATGCCCATCACCCCCGCCAGCTCTTCCGTACATTCAACTCCCTTCTCAGGCCCCCGGTTCCTCCCCCTCCTCCTTCCCTCACCCCCAACGATCTGGCCTCCTACTTCATTAACAAAATTAAATCCATCAGGTCCGACCTCCCCAAAGTCTCTTCCCCCCTTTCTCCAACCCCCCGGCTCTCAACACTCTCTGCTACTCTCCCATCCTTCCCAGCAGTATCCTCAGAGGAACTCTCCTCCCTCCTCTCAAGTGCTACTCCGGCCACCTGTGCTTCTGACCCCATTCCCTCTCATCTTATGAAATCTCTCGCTCCATCCCTTCTCCCCTCCTTAACTTCCATCTTCAACCGCTCACTCTCCACTGGTTCCTTCCCCTCTGCCTTCAAACATGCCCATGTCTCTCCCATCCTAAAAAAACCCTCTCTTGACCCCACCTCACCTTCTAGTTATCGTCCCATATCCCTCCTACCATTCCTTTCCAAACTCCTTGAACGAGTTGTCTACACGCGCTGCCTAGAATTCCTCAACAACAACTCTCTCCTCGACCCCCTCCAGTCTGGCTTCCGTCCCCTTCATTCCACGGAAACTGCCCTCTCAAAGGTCACCAATGACCTCCTGCTTGCCAAATCCAACGGCTCATACTCTGTCCTAATCCTCCTCGACCTCTCAGCTGCCTTTGACACTGTGGACCACCCCCTTCTCCTCAACACGTTATCTGACCTTGGCTTCACTGACTCCGTCCTCTCCTGGTTCTCCTCTTATCTCTCCGGTCGTTCTTTCTCAGTCTCTTTTGCAGGCTCCTCCTCCCCCTCCCATCCTCTTACTGTGGGGGTTCCCCAAGGTTCAGTTCTTGGTCCCCTTCTGTTCTCAATCTACACTCACTCCCTTGGTGACCTCATTCGCTCCCACGGCTTCAACTATCATCTCTACGCTGATGACACCCAGATCTACATCTCTGCCCCTGCTCTCTCCCCCTCCCTCCAGGCTCGCATCTCCTCCTGCCTTCAGGACATCTCCATCTGGATGTCCGCCCGCCACCTAAAGCTCAACATGTCGAAGACTGAGCTCCTTGTCTTCCCTCCCAAACCTTGTCCTCTCCCTAACTTTCCCATCTCTGTTGACGGCACTACCATCCTTCCCGTCTCACAAGCCCGCAACCTCGGTGTCATCCTCGACTCCGCTCTCTCATTCACCCCTCACATCCAAGCCGTCACCAAAACCTGCCGGTCTCAGCTCCGCAACATTGCCAAGATCCGCCCTTTCCTCTCCATCCAAACTGCTACCCTGCTCATTCAAGCTCTCATCCTATCCCGTCTGGACTACTGCACTAGCCTTCTCTCTGATCTCCCATCCTCGTGTCTCTCTCCACTTCAATCCATACTTCATGCTGCTGCCCGGATTATCTTTGTCCAGAAACGCTCTGGACATATTACTCCCCTCCTCAAAAGCCTCCAATGGCTACCGATCAATCTGCGCATCAAGCAGAAACTCCTCACCCTGGGCTTCAAGGCTCTCCATCACCTCGCCCCCTCCTACCTCACCTCCCTTCTCTCCTTCTACTGCCCAGCCCGCACCCTCCGCTCCTCCACCACTAATCTCCTCACTGTACCTCGCTCTCGCCTGTCCCGCCGTCGACCCCCGGCCCACGTCATCCCCCGGGTCTGGAATGCCCTCCCTCTGCCCATCCGCCAAGCTAGCTCTCTTACTCCCTTCAAGGCCCTGCTGAGAGCTCACCTCCTCCAGGAGGCCTTCCCAGACTGAGCCCCTTCTTTCCTCTCCCCTCGTCCCCCTCTCCATCCCCCTGTCTTACCTCCTTCCCTTCCCCACAGCACCTGTATATATGTATATATGGTTGTACATATTTATTACTCTATTTATTTATTTATTTTACTTGTACATTTCTATCCTACTTATTTTATTTTGTTGGTATGTTTGGTTCTGTTCTCTGTCTCCCCCTTTTAGACTGTGAGCCCACTGTTGGGTAGGGACTGTCTCTATGTGATGCCAATTTGTACTTCCCAAGCGCTTAGTACAGTGCTCTGCACATAGTAAGCGCTCAATAAATACGATTGATTGATTGATTGATTGATTGATTGACTCCAAAGCCCATGCTCTTTCCACTGAGCCACACTGCTTCTCTGTGAAGTGAAGTGACTTGCCCAAGGTCATGCAGCAGACATGTGGCAGATCAGGATTCGAGCCCACATCCCCTGCCTTCTGGGCCTGGGCTCTTTCCACTAGGCCACACTGCAAATTCTATGCACTTTAATCTTAATAAACCTTCTTCTACTCCCCATAATCCTCAAGTCCGTGAGTCCTTCAGGAGGCTGTCAAATAGTGTGTGGCGGCAGTGTGAGTTACCAGGCTCCAGACCAAACTGAAGGTCTCAGAGCTGTAGCGTTGTCCAATATTCCCTATGGTCTCTTCTAGAATGTGAGCCCACTGTTGGGCAGTGACCGTCTCTATATGTTGCCAATTTGTACTTCCCAAGCGCTTAGTACAGTGCTCTGCACACAGTAAGCGCTCAATAAATACAATTCATTGATTGATTGGCGAGACCTGAGCCCCACTCAGATGCCACAACCGGTTCTCTGACCACTTCTACCAGCAGTACCTAGGGCCCAGAGCAATATCAAATGGCAAAATCAACAACAGTGAAATTCTGGAACATAGCTGCTCTTGGAACATTAAAGCTCTGCTCATCCTAACACTGCCCCACTGAGTGGGACGTGGGAGAATGGAAGATCTGGAATTGGGAAAGAGAAAGCCACCTGGGTAGAGAGGTTTTAAGGACCCAGTGAAATAAAATCTCAGACAAAACTGTGTCTGACCACTGGGAGTCAGTTCCTGAAGTCAGACTGGTACAGTAATGATTAATAATTACGATACTTTCATTCCCTCCCTCTGCCCATCTGCCAAGCTAGCTCTCTTCCTCCCTTCAAGGCCCTACTGAGAGCTCACCTCCTCCAGGAGGCCTTCCCAGGCTGAGCCCCTTCCTTTCTCTCCCCCTCGTCCCCCTCTCCATCCCCCAAATCTTACCTCCTTCCCTTCCCCACAGCACCCGTATATATGTATATATGTTTGTACATATTTATTACTCTATTTATTTATTTTACTTGTACCTATCTATTCTATTCATTTTATTTTGTTAGTATGTTTGGTTTTGTTCTCTGTCTCCCCCTTTTAGACTGTGAGCCCACTGTTGGGTAGGGACTGTCTCTATATGTTGCCAACTTGTACTTCCCAAGCATTTAGTACAGTGCTCTGCACACAGTAAGCTTTCAATAAATACGATTGATTGATTGATTGATTTCATTCATTCATTCAATTGTATTTATTGAGTGCTTACTGTGTGTGCAGAGCACTGTACTAAGCACTTGGGAGAGTACAATACAGCAATAAACAGACCCATTCCCTGCCCAGAACGAGCTTACAGTCTTACTACTGCCTAGCAAGTTAAGCACTTACTATGTGCCAAGCACTGTTCTAAGCGCTGGGGTAGATACAAGTTAATCAGGCTGTACCCAATCCGTGTCCCACATAGTGCTCACAGTCTTAATCCTCATTTTACAGATGAGGGAACTGAGGCCCAGAGAAATGAAGTGACTTGCCCAAGGTCACGCAGCAGACAGTGGTGGAGCTGGGATTAGAAACCATGGCCTACTGCAGCATGGCTCAGTGGAAAGAGCACGGGCTTTGGAGTCAGAGGTCATGGGTTCAAATCACAGCTCCGCCAATTGTCAGCTGTGTGACGTTGGGCAAGTCACTTAAATTCTCTGTGCTTCAGTTACCTCATCTGCAAAATGGGGATTGACTGTGAGCCCCCCGTGGGACAACCTGATCACCTTGTAGCCTCCGCAGTGCTTAGAACAGTGCTTTGCACATAGTAAGTGCTTAATAAATACCATCATTATTATTACTGACTCTCAGGCTCATGTTCTAGCCACTAAGCCATTCTGCTTCTCACTAAGCCATACTACTTCTCAGCATCTTCCACTGATGGTAAGAAGGGAGGGTCTCTTATTGGGCTACAAAGAGGGTGGAAAGAACGCAGGCTTGGGAGTCAGAAGAATTGGGTTCTAATCCCGGCTCTGCCACTTGTCTGCTTAAATGACCTTGGGCAAATCATTTCACTTCCCTGGGCCTCAGTTACCTCATTTGTAAAGTGGAGATGAAGACTGTGACCCCTAAGTGGGACAGGGATTACGTCCAACCTGATAATCTTGTGAAACAGCATGGCTCAGTGGAAAGAGCCCGGGCTTGGGAGTCAGAGATCATGGGTTCGAATGCAGGCTCCGCCACTTGTCAGCTATGTGACCTTGGGCAAGTCATTTAACTTCTCTAGGCCTCAGTTCCCTCATCTGTAAAATGGGGAGGAAGACTGTGAGCCCCACGTGGGACAATTTGATTACCTTGTATCCAGCCCAGCACTTAGAACAGTGCTTTGCACATAGTAAGCGCTTAATAAATGCCATCATTATTATTATTTAGTTTTAATTCTCTTTGTTCTGATGACTAGACACCTGTCTACTTGTTTTGTTTTGTTGTCTCTCTCCCCTTCTAGACTGGATACCGTTGTTGGGTAGGGACCGTCTCTATATGTTGCCAACCTGTACTTCCCAAGCGCTTCGTACAGTGCTCTGCACACAGTAAGCGCTCAAGAAATACGATTGAATGAATGAATGAATAACATTCATTGAGCACCCAGTGGGGCACAGTGCACTGTAACAAACACGTGGGAAGCAGAAATAATAATGATAATAAATAATCAGCTGTTCTTGCAAGTGTCCTATGGGGCTGCTGGGGCCCTGAAACACTAATAATAATAATTAGGAGAAGCAGCGTGGCTCAGTGGAAAGAGCACGGGCTTTGGAGTCAGAGGTCATGGGTTCAAATCCCAGCTCCACCAACTGTCAGCTGTGCGACTTTGGGCAAGTCACTTCACTTCTCTGGGCCTCAGCTACCTCATCTGTAAAATGGGGATTAAAACTGTGAGCCCCCGTGGGACAGCCTAATCACCTTGTATCCTCCCCAGCGCTTAGAACAGTGCTTTGCACATAGTAAGCGCCTAGCAAATACCATTATTATAATAACAGTACTTGTTAAGTGCTTACTATGTGCCAAGCACTGGGGTAGATACAAGTTAATCAGTTTGGACAGAGTCTGTGTCCCACATGGGGCTCACAGACTTAATCCCCACTTTCCAGATGAGGTAACTGAGGCCTAGGGAAGGAAAGCGACTTGCTCAAGGTCACACGGCAGACACGTGGGGGAGCCGGGATTAGAAGCCAGGTTTTTCCAATTCCCAGGCCCGGGTTCTAACCACTAGGTCACACTGCTTGTCTAAGGGTGCCAGTGTTTCTGCAGGCCTGCAGGTGACCTGCAACTCTCACAGATTCCTGTGGAAATGATGGTGTCCTGCAGAACTGCAGGGGCCCCGTGGGCTACCAGTGTCCTTTGGTGCTACTAATAGTAATAATAATCATAACAATTGTGGTATTTATTAAGCACTTACTCTGTGGCATGCACTGTTCTAAGCACTGGGGTGGATACAAGCAAACTTCATTCATGCATTCATTCAATCGTATTTATTGAGCACTTACTGTGTGCAGAGCACTGTACTAAGTGCTTGGGAAGTAGAAGTTGGCAACAGACAGAGATAGCCCCTACCCAACAATGGGCTCACAGTCTAGAAGAGCACTTATTGTGTGCAGAGCACTGTACCAAGCGCTTGGAAAGTACAATTCGGTAACAAATAGAGACAATCCGTACCCAACAACGGGCTGGAGAAAGTACAGCATAACAGAGTTGCTAGACATGTTCCCTCAACAAGCTTACAGTCTAGAGGAGGAGACATATTAGACTGTGAGCCCATTGTTGCATAGGAACCATCTCTTTATGTTGCCAATTGTACTTCCCAAGTGCTTAGTACAGTGCTCTGCGCACAGTAAGCGCTCAATAAATACGATTAAATGAATGAACGGATAAATAAACAAATTATTGGTATATACGTAAGTGCTGTGGGTGAAGAAAATGTGCAAATCTAAGTGCAAGGGAGACGCAGAAGGGGGGGGGAGTGAACAGAAGTAGTAGTAACAGTAGTAGCAATAGTAATGGCCCTGATTAAGCACTCATTAGGTGCACTGCACTAAATGTTTGGGAAAGTACCATGAGGAATAATTGTGGTATTTCTTTAGTGCTTACTATGTACCAGGGAAGCAGCATGGCTCAGTGGAAAGAGCCCGCGCTTGGGAGTCAAAGGTCATGGGTTCAAATTCCAGCTCCACCACTTGTCAGCTGTGTGACCTTGGGCAAGTCACTTAACTTCTCTGTGCCTCAGTTCCCTCATCTGTAAAATGGGGATTAAGACTGTGAGCCCCGCATGGTACAACGTGATCACCTTGTACGGGGTGGACAAAAGCAAATCAGAGTGGACACAGTCCCTGACTCACATGGTGCTCACAGTCTCAGTCCCCATTCCACAGATGAGGCAACTGAGGCACAGAGTTGAACAAAGTCCCTGTCCCATGTGGGGCTCACAGTCTCAATTCCCATCTTACAGATGGGGGAACTGAGGCCCAGAGAAGTGAAGTGTAGAGCTGCCGGGCTCCTCCGAGGTGGCTGGTATCCGGAGGGGCTGACCGGAGCCCTGCAAGGTAGCCAGAGTCCTGTGGCATTGCCCATTTCCTGTGGGGCTTTCAGTGCCCTGTGGGGCTGCCTCTACACTCTAAGCTCCTTCTGAGCAGGGAATGTGTCTGTTATATTGTTATATTGGATTCTCCCAAGTGCTTAGTACAGTGCTCTGCACTCACTAAGTGCTCAGTAAATAGGATTGACTGACTAGAGGGCTGCTGGTTCCCTGAGGGGCCAAATATTCATTCATTCAATCATATTAATTGGGTGCTTACTGTGTGCAGAGGACAGTACTAGGTGCTTGGAAAGTACAAATCGGCAACATATAGAGACGGTCCCTACCCAACAACGGGCTCACAGTCTAGAAGGGGGAGACAGACAACAAAACAAAATAAGTAGACAGATGTCCATGCCATCAGAATAGATGAATAGAATTATAGCTACAAGCACATCATTCATAAAATAAATATGTACAAATATACACAAATGCTGTGGGGAGGGGAAGGGTGTAGTGCAGAGGGAGGGAGTGGGGGTGATGGGGAGGTGAGGAGGAGAAGAGGAAAATGGGGGCTCAGTTTGGGAAGGCTGGGAATATAAGATACAAGAAGTAGCATGGCATGGCGGATGCTAAGAAGTATGCCGCAGACAGTTTTATCTTGCTTTGCTCTTCCTGTCCTTGGAGAAAATCAAGTAGTAAATGAATCTATGCCCTCTGCCTCTCTTGGAGCTCTGTTTTAGTCGTTGGAAACTGAGGTCATCGGTAAGAAGGTCCTGAGTTCTAATCCCGGCTCCACCACTTGTCTGCTGTGTGACCTTGGGCAAGTGATTCTGTTTCTCTGGAACTCAGTTTCCTCATCTGTAAAATGGGGACTGAGACTGTGAGCCCCTCAATGGACAGGGACTATATCTAATTTGATTTGCTTGTATACACCCCAGCACTTAATACAGTGACTGGCACATAGTAAGCGCTTAACAGATGCCATCATTATTTGGTGGATACAGTCCCTGTCCCACATGGAACTCACAATCTAAGGAGGAGTTAAAAAATCTCCATTTTACAGAAGAGGTAACCAAGGGCTGGAAAAGTGAAGTGACTTGCCCAAGGTCACACCGCAGACAAGTGGTGCATCTGGGATCAGTACAAGGCCCCCGCTGTTTGGTCTAGGCCACACTGCTTCTCCCCAGCTTTGATTCTCAATGCTTATTCCCTTCAATAGTTCTGAGATCAGAGAATTGGTCGAGTCCTCTAAATTGGAGGTTTTCCTCCACTTAAATGGATATTTCAGAGAAATTAAACCGTTCCACATCAGAGAAAAAAACAGACTTCTGCAAACCATGGTTGGAAAAAATCAGCAATATAAGGCCATTCAGTGACTGCTTGTTAAGCTTGGCAATGAGGGGAAACTTATAATAAAACCTGATGATGGTAATGATTCATCCTATTTATCCTAACACAGTATCCCTGACCACTGGGAAAACTTCACATAGAAAAAATTTAAGAGGGGACAAAGACCCCTTATTTTCCGAGGGTCCGAGAGGGAGCATTGACTGAACTGCGTTGGAAGACCCAGTTTTCAAAGACTAAAATGCAATTCCAAGAGAGGCAGAGGGCATGGATTCATTTACTACTTGATTTTTCCCAAGGACTGGAAAAGCAAAGCAAGATAGAACTATCTGCAGCCTAATATGAATAACGCCTAATTAGGAAAAGATTAGCAGAGTGGAAAGAAATGTATCTTCATTCACCTTCCCTCATTCTTTGAATGGATCTCTTGATGCTGATGATTATTTTCAGGGGGCTGCTCTTTACAAAGGTTTGATTGTCTTACGTGAAGGAAAATTCACAGTGAGCTTGGAGCAAATGTCTTCCGGAGCTCAGAGCCAGCAGCCCTGGGAAATTCTAAACTCTTTTCCCGGGCAGGACAAAATGCAAAATTTTAAGTTGGTGCCACACTTCTCCACACCCAGAATCTCGGATATTCTCCCAGCGTGGGATTTATTTTTATGAAAGTAAGAAGAAATCATGAGGGGTACATGAATAGAAGATTTGTTGGAGTGAATATTCGAACCACATAAATAACCCAGCTTTGTGGCCATAAAACTGTGTTTATGTAAGTGATGTACAGCCAAATAGCCTGAAAGCCAGAAAAATCCAGAAATAATGATCGAGTCTGCGTCCTTTCTCTTGAACATTATGTTCCTGAGAAGTTTTCAACCTTGACAATATTCCTCTTTACCACTGGTATCTCAGTACTAAAACAGATTTTCTGGCAGCTTTGGTCCTAGGACTGGATTGGTATAGAGACTTATGCAGGTCCCTTGGGGAATACTAGTCTTTCCACAGTGGAGCAGGCAGAATCTTGGAAAAGTTTGCCAGGTACTATGTTCCTGGTTTCCTCCTGCCTGCTCCCTCCGCTTTGGGGTTTCCAGACACAGGGATGACTGAGGTTCCAATTTCCCCTTTGCCCTGTCCCAGAGCCTATGTGAATCAATTTTTTTTATGGTATTTGTTAAGCGCTTACTATGTGTTAAACACTGTTCTAAGTTCTGGGGTAGATATAAATTTGCCAGGTTGGACATAGTCCCTGTCCCACATGGGGCCCACAGTCCAAACAGAGGGAGCAATTAGTCAGTCAGTCAGTCGTATTTATTAAGGGCTTACTGTGTGCGGGTGACTCAACTAAGCACTTGGGAGAGTAGGGTATAGCAATATAACAGACACATTCCCTGCCCACAGCAGATTACAGTCTAGAGGGGATGATAGACACCGACATAAATAAATGAATTATGGATTTATACGTAAGTGCAGTGGGGCTGAGAGGGAGCAAATCAGGGCGATGCAGAAGGGAGAGGGAGGAAAGGAAATGAGGGCTTAGTCAGGGAAGGCATCATGGAGGAGACGGGCCTTCAATAAGACTCCGAAAGGTGGAAGCGTCTGTCAGGTTCAAAGAGGGGAGGGTTTTTCAGGTCAAGGGCAGGATTTGAGCGAAAGGCCAGTGGCAAGATAGACGAGGTTGAGGTTGAGGTACAGTGAGAATGTAAGCAGGTAATTTATGTATTTATTAATGTCTGTCTTCTCCCTAAACTGTAAACTCATTGTGGGCAGGGATTGTGTCGGCTTATTGTCGTTTTGTGCTCTCCCAGATGCTTAGTACAGTGCTTTGCACCCAGTAAGCACTCAATAAATATGATTGAATGAAGGAAGGAATTAGAGGAGGGAAGTGTGCCGACTGGGTTGTAGTAGGAGAGTAATAATAATAATAATGATGGCATTTATTAAGCGCTTACTGTGTGCAAAGCACTGTTCTAAACACTGGGGAGGTTACAAGGTGATCAGGTTGTCCCACGGGGGGCTCACAATCTTAATCCCCATTTTCCAGATGAGGTAACTGGGGCACAGAGAAGTTAAGTGACTTGCCCAAAGTCACACAACTGACAATTGGCAGAGCTGGGATTCGAACCCATGAACTCTGACTCCAAAGCCTAGGCTCTTTTCACTGAGCCACGCTGCTTTCCCGTGGTGAGGTAAGAGAGGTGAAGTAGGAGGGGGCAAGGGGATTGACTGCTTAAAGCCGATAGTGAGGAATTTCTATATGATGCAGAGGTAGATGGGCAACCACTGGATATTCTTGAGGAACGGGGAAACATGGTCTGTACGTTTCTGTAGAATAATGATCTGGGGAGTGAAGTATGAGCTGGAGTGGGGAGAGACAGGAGGGTGGCGGGTCAGCAGGAGGCTGATGCAGTAATCAAGGCCAAATAGTATAAGTGATCAGATTAATGTGGTAGCAGTTTAGATGGAGAGGAAAGGGTGGATTTTAGCGATGTTGTGAGAGTGGAACCAACAGGACTTAGCGATGGATAGAATATGGGTGATGGGTCGAGTGAGAGGAGTCAAGGATAATACCAAGATTAGGGGCTCGTGAGATAGAAGGATGCCATCTCCAGTGATGGGAAAGTCAGGGGAAAGACAGGAAAGATAAGGAGCTCTGTTTTAGACATGTTAAGTTTGAGGTGACGGAGTAGGAGTAGGATTTAATCTCACATCCCCGCTTCTCCCTCTCCCTTCTGCATTGCCCTCACACTTGGGTTTGCCCTCTCTTGTCACCCCTCCCTCAGCCCCATAGTACTTATGTAAGCTTGTTATGGGCAGGGAATGTGTTGGCTAATTCTGTTGTATTGTACTCTCCCATGTGCTTAGTACAGTGCTCTAATAATGTTCTGGGTTGATTATGTTCATATCAGTAATTTATTTATTTATATTAGTGTTTGTCTCTCCCTCTAGACTGTAAGCTTGTTGTGGGCAGAGAACATATCTACCAACTCAGTTATATTGTTATATTGTACTCTCCCAAGCTCTAAGGACAGTGCTCTGAACACAGGAAGTACTCAATAAAAATGATTGATTGATTGAATCCCCATTTTGCAGTTGAGGAAGCTGAGGCACAGAGAAGTTAAACGGTGTGCCTACGGTCACACAGCAAGCATTTGGCAGAGCCGGGAATGGAACCCAGCTCCCCTGACTCCCTGATGCCCATGCTCTTTCCACTAGGCCATGTTGCTTCTCATATGTTGAGCCGTGATCTTCCTCAGGAAGGTGGAAAGATGACATTTCATGTACCCAAGTTTCAGATTTCAGTCCGTATTCTTCACGCTCTGCCTGCTTACTCAGTCAATCAGCTTTATACCTTGAGCACCTATGAAGTGCAGAGTACTCTACTGTGTGCGTGGTAAAACCCACCTAGGAGCTTGCAACCAAGTCGTGGAATTGGATGAGCATTACAAATTGTGAAGCAAGTGGAAGAATCATTTCCTAATAGATAGTGGCTGAAGAATAATTGAATATCAATCAATCAATCAATCAATCAATCAATTGTATTTATTGAGCGCTTACTGTGTGCAGAGCACTGTACTAAGCGCTTTGGAAGTACAAGTTGACTACATATAGAGATAGTCCCTACCCAACAGTGGGCTCACAGTCTAAAATATACACATAGTTCACACACACACACACACACACGCCTCCTTATGGACTGAAGGTTGGTATAAATGAACAAATGTCTAAAATGACTGTTGTACTGATGCTTCTTGGAAATTCATTAATAGGGGAAGGCTTCCCGGAGGAGGTGGGAGTTGAGGAGAATGCTGAAGTTGGGAAGAATTGTAAACTGGCCTGGTGGACTGAGACAATAACTTGCTGAAGTGCGGTATAACATAGGGGCTGGGAGTGCATTTAGCTTTAATTCTATTTGTTCCGACGACTTGACACCTGTCTACGTGTTTTGTTTTGTTGTCTGTCTCCCCCTTCTAGACCGTGAGCCCGTTGTTGGGCAGGGACCGTCTCAATATCATCATCAATTGTATTTATTGAGCGCTTACTATGTGCAGAGCACTGTACTAAGCGCTTGGGAAGTACAAATTGGCAACATATAGAGACAGTCCCTACCCAACATTGGGCTCACAGTCTAAAATATGTTGCCAACTTGTACTTCCCAAGAGCTTAGTACAGTGCTCTGCACACAGTAAGCGCTCAATAAGTACAATTGAATGAATGAATGAATGAGTGCACAGGCCTGGGAGCCAAGACACTTGGGTTTCAGTCCCAGCTCAACCACGGTCCTGTTTAGTGACTTTCGACAAGTTACTCAACTGCTCTGGGCCTCAGTTCCCTCACTTGGAGAATGAGGATAAATAAATCAACAATATTTGTTGAGTACCTACCGTGTGGTGAGCACTATACTAAGTAATAATAATAATAATGTTGGTATTTGTTAAGCGCTTACTATGTGCAAAGCACTGTTCTAAGCGCTGGGGGGAACACAAGGAGATGAGGTTGTCCCATGTGGGGCTCACAGTCTTAATCCCCAATTTACAGATGAGGTAACTGAGGCACAGAGAAGTGAAGTTACTTGCCCAACGTCACACAGCAGACATGTGGGGGAAGCGGAATTCGAACCCATGACCTCTGACTCCCAAGCCCGTGCTCTTTCCACAGTACAACAGAGTTGGTTGACACTTTTCCTGTCCACAACGATTAATAGTCTTGATGATTAAATACCTATTCTCCTCCCAACCTTATACTGTGAGACACTTGTAGGGCAGGGTCTGTGTCTGATCTCATTGCTATGTATCTACCACAAAGTAAGCACTTAACAATTGCAAGTATTGTTATTATTAAAATTATTGTTGATATTATTATCATGCAATATTGGTCTTTCTGACACAGATGGAGACCTCAGCAAAGGCTGGGGTGAGAGCCGGGCTGGCCACAGGTTGGAGTAATAATAATGATAATGATAATAATAATAATGATGATGGCATTTATTAAGCGCTTACTATGTACAAAACACTGCTCTAAGTGCTGGGGAGGTAACAAGGTGATCAGGTTGTCCTACAGGGGTTTCACAGTCTTAATCCCCATTTTACAGATGAGGGAACTGAGGTGCAGAGAAGTTAAGTGACTTGCCCAAAGTCACACAGCTGACAATTGGCAGAGCCGGGATTTGAACTCCTGACCTCTGACTCCAAAGCCCGGGCTCTTTCCCCTTTTAGACTGTGAGCCCACTGTTGGGTAGGGACTGTCTCTATATGTTGCCAATTTGTACTTCCCAAGCGCTTAGTACAGTGCTCTGCACATAGTAAGCGCTCAATAAATACGATTAATGATGATGATGATGAGCCACACTGCTTCCTACCAAGCAAGTAGGGGGCTTGGTAGGGGCCAGGGTGGGGTCTGAATAAATACGATTGATTGATAGATTGAAGGGGGCGGGGACGATGCCCCAGAGGCTCATTGATTGTATTGCTCCCATTAGGCAACCAGTCCCCAATGACCTCTGTCGGTCTCAGTCTCCATCATTCTCTATCAGTCCCCTTCCATCCCTATAGGTCCCCTAGAGTCCTAGGAAAGTTGACGGTCCTGGTGGCTCACATCCTACAAAAGTTACCAGGGAGTAACAAAGTTACCAGAGAGACAAAACACGGGCCGTTCACTTTCTAAGAAGCACTTTCAAGCACTTAGTACAGTGCTCCAAACAAAGTAAGCATTTAATAAATAAATAAATAAGCAATAAATAGAGAAGCAGCGTGGCTCAGTGGAAGGAGCACAGGCTTTGGAATCAGAGGCCATGGGTTCAAATCCCAGCTCCGCCAATTGTCAGCTGTGTGACTTTGGACAAGTCTCTTAAATTCGCTGTGCCTCAGTTCCTTCATCTGTAAAATGGGGATTAAGACTGTGAGCCCCCTGATCACCTTGTAACCTCCCCAGCACTTAGAACGGTGCTTTGCACATAGTAAGCACTTAATAAATGCTATCATTATCATTATTATTATTATTAATAATAATAAATTTGACTGAATGAATAAGAAACAAAAAGAGGTTTGACATCCTTAGGTGTAGGGAATGCAAAGGCCTTGGAGAAGTCACTGAGAACTGTACATTGTAACTCCATTGGGAGGAAGAGTCAGCTGCAAGAAAGCAAGCAGCTATTTTACCCAGATGAGTTAATAAGTGTGGTATTTGTTAAGGCACTGTACTAAGTGCTGGCGTTCATAGAAATGAATCGGGTTGGGCACAGTCTCTGTCCCACAGCAGGCTCACGGTCTCAATCCCCATTTTACAGATGAGGGAGCTGCAGCACAGAGAAGTGAAGTGACTTCCCCAGGGCCATACAGCAGATAAATGGCAGAGTCAGAATTAGAACCCATGACCTTCTGACTCTCAGACCTATGCTCTATCCACTATGCCATGCTCCTTCTCTTTGTATTTATTGACTGCTTACTGTGCCCAGAGCACTGTACAGAATGCTTGGAAGAGGACAACAGAACAATGAACAGACCCTTTCCCTGCCCACAATGAGTTTACAGTCTACAGACTCCAGGACCCATTTTCCCCTGAGCCCAAAGTCATTCAGTCAATCAAATGAGGGTATTTATTAAGCACTCATTATGTGCAGAGCACTTTACTAAGCACTTGGGAGAGTAATAATAATGATACTAATGATGATGGCATTTATTAAGCACTTACTATGTGCAAAGCACTGTTCTAAGTGCTGGGGAAGTTACAAGGTGATCAGGTTGAACCAAGGGGGACTCACAGTCTTAATCCCCATTTCACAGATGAGGTAACTGAGGCACAGAGAAGTTCAGTGACTTGCCCAAAGTCACACAGCTGACAATTCAAAGGGTCTCCCTTTCCCTTCAAAGCCCTACTGAGAGCTCACCTCCTCCAGGAGGCCTTCCCAGATTGAGCCCCCTCCTTCCTCTCCCCCTCCCCATCCCCCCGCCCTACCTCCTTCCCCTCCCCACAGTACCTGTATATATGTTTGTACAGATTTATCACTTTATTTATTTTACCTGTACATATTTACTATTCTATTTATTTTGTTAATATGTTTTGTTTTGTTGTCTGTCTCCCCCTTCTAGACTGTGAGCCCGTTGTTGTGGAGGGACTGTCTCTATATGTTGCCAACTTGTACTTCCCAATCAATCAATCAATCAATCAATTGTATTTATTGAGCGCTGCGCTTAGTACAGTTCTCTGCACACAGTAAGCACTCAATAAATACGATTGAATGAATGAATGAATGACAATTGATGGAGCCGGGTCTAACCTCTGACTCCAAAGCCCAGGCTCTTTCCACTGAGCCACATTGCTTCTCTGTATTGTTGTACAATACAACAAAATTAGTGGACATGTTCCCTGCCCATAACGGGCTTACAGTCTAGATGGGGAGGCAGACACTCAAATAAATGAATAATTCATAATTTATAAAGAAGGAAATGAAATGAGAGCAGTTTGGGCCAGGGGTTTTGGGCCCAGACAGGCTGGAGGGATGGGGGCTTTCAAACACAACTGGGCAGTAAGTGGAAGATGAAGACAGCTGTCATACCAAAGAACCTGGCCTGAAGCAACAGCGCGGTGGGCATCTTTGACTAGCCACGGTGGCATATCTGACTAGCCAGGGTAGCATCTGGTGAAAAGTCTTATCCAGCTGAGCCGTAGGCACAGATTTTGAGGCAGAGGGAGTCCGTTTGTATCTTGCATTCCTCCCCTCCCCTCAAAACTCAGATGCAATACACCCTTCAGGGTTCCTGAAGGCAGGTCTCCACCCTCCCCTCCCACAGGCCCCCCCAAAAGATGTTATCTTTTTTGTTGCACTATAAAAGCACATAATCTCTAAAAATCATTTGCTCTCCATCCAACAGAGCTAACGTGTTTGACACCGGTGGAGTGAGAGCTCAGAGAAACTGCTTTGACATTTTATTCACATAAGGGCTTTGAATTACACAAGGCCTCTTTGAGACTCACTGTTGGATATAATCAGAACAGTCGAGTTTGAAAAAAATACCCAGCAATTCTTCCATGTTCACATGAACTCTGAAGTACAAAGGGAAGATGATGTGACAGGGAGAACAAAACACGTGCTTACCCTTAAACAGCAACAAACTATCTCTTTTCCACAAATAAGGGAGGCCTCACAAGTAACACTTTGAAAAGTCTGTACAAACCTAAAACTTTCTTTGGGGTTCTTTTCATAAAAACCCAAAACAACGATGTTATGGACATGTCTACACAGGCCACATGGAGATTAGTTTATCCTGGAACTTTCAGTGTTATTGATGTGATTTCCTTTAAAACAACACAGTGAACGAAAAATGATTCCCAGTGGAAACCTGGGCTGTTATTGCAGGCCAGCTTCTGGCAAGTCAATCTATCAGTAGTATTTACTGAGGGCTCCCCTTTGCCTCAGGACAAATTTGTCTTTCTGGGTTCAGCGTCTCCAGAGGGCCATTGTCCTAGAAGACAAAACCTAGGGCCAGATAGGGAAATGCCCTTGTTTTAAGTATTTTCACGTTTGCCTGTCACGTTACAGTGTATGCTCCTCGTGGACAGGGAATGAGCCCCTTTCCTTGTCCTTCACTTCCCAAGCACTTAGTACAGTGGCCTTGAAGTGAGCTCTCACTCAATGATTCTCTGGCTTTTGCTGCTTCTGTGATGATCACTTCTGGCTAACTGAATTTCCCTGCCAGTAAACCCCATCTATGAGCTATAATGCAGAGAGGGGCAACCGGCATAAAAATGCTGATTCCATGATGCGACCCAATAGTTTGATTTGTCCCTCGAGTCGCAGAAGTGATAAAACATAGCTTCCCTAGCTGTCACCCAGGAGATGTGATGGACGATCTCTCTATTCCTGCAGCCGGTTTCCACTTGCTCTGTTTTACGAGAAACAGGCTTCAGTACTTGCATCTCATGGGGTCTGTATCAGCTCTTTGACTTCTTTCGTGGATTAACCCTTTCTTTACATTGTTCTATCCAGAGAAGCAGGGGGTGAGGGCCTGCTGAATGAAAAGACCCGGGAGGAGAAATAGATTCATCCCTCTCCACCCAAGGGGGCTCAGTCTTGGAAGGCTTCCTGGAGGAGTTGCGCTCTCAGTGGGGCTTTGAAGGGTGGAAGAACAAATAGGTAGGACAGGCGAGAACGAGGCACAGTGAGGTTAGCGTCAGAGGAGTGGAGGGTTCTTGCCTGTCCTGTCATTGACCCTCAGCCCACGTCCTTCCCCTGGCCTGGAATGCCCTCCCTCCACACATCCACCAAGCTAGCTCTCTTCCTCCCTTCAAAGCCCTACTGAAAGCTCACCTCATTTATTCATTCATTCATTCAATCGTATTTATTGAACACTTACTGTATACAGAGCACTGTACAGAGTGCTTGGGAAGTACAAGTTGGCAGCATCTAGAGACGGTCCCTACCCAAGAACAGGCTCACAGTCTCGAAGGGGGAGACAAACAACAAAACATAACATGTGGACAGGTGTCAAGTCATCAGAATAAATAGAAATAAAGCTAGATGCACATCATTAAGAAAATAAATAGAATAGTAAATATGTGCAAGTAAAATGAATAGAGTAATAAATCTGTACAGACATATATACAGGTGCTGTGGAGAGGGGAAGGATGTAGGGTGTGGGGATGGGGAGAAGGAGAGGAAAAAGGGGGCTCAGCCTGGGAAAGCCTCCTGGAGGAGGTGAGCTCTCAGTAGGGCTTTGAAGGGAGGAAGAGAGCTAGCTTGGTGGATGAGCGGAGGGAGGGCATTCCAGGCCAGGGGGAGGATGTGGGCTGGGGGGTCAATGGCAGGACAGGCAAGAACGAGGTACAGTGAAGAGGTTAGCAGCAGAGGACCGGAGGGTGTGGGCTGGGCTGGAGAAGGAGAAAAGGGAGGCGAGGTAGGAGGGGGTGAGGTGATGGACAGCCTTGAAGCCGAGAGTGACGAGTTTTTGTTTGATGCCTAGGTTAACTGGCAGCTATTGGTGATTTTTGAGGAGGGGAGTAACATGTCCAGAGCATTTCTGCACAGAGATGATCCAGGCAGCAGCGTGAAGTGTAGACTGAAGTGGGGAGAGACAGGAGGATGGGAGATCAGAGAGGAGGCTGATGCAGTAATCTGGTCGGTATAGGATGAGAGATTGAACCAGCAAGGTAGTGGTTTGGATGGAGAGGAAAGGGAGGATCTTGGAGATGTTGCGGAAGTGAGACCGGCAGGTTTTGGTGACGGATCGGTTGTGAGGGGTGAACGAGAGAGCGGAGTCAAGGATGACACCAAGGTTGCGGGCTTGTGAGATGGGAAGGATGGTAGTGCTGTCAACAGTGATGGGAAAGTCAGGGAGAGGGCAGGGTTTGGGAGGGAAGATGAGGAGTTCAGTCTTGGACATATGGACATATGGAGTCCAAGAGGCCTTCCCAGGCTGAGCCCCCTTTTCCCTCTTATCCTCCCCACAGCACTTGTACAGATTTATTACTTAATTTATTTTACTTGTACATATTTACTATTCTATTTTGTTAATGATGTGCATATAGCTATAAGTCTATTTGTTCTGACAATTTTGACACTTGTCCACATGTTTTGTTTTGCTGTCTGTCTCCCCCTTCTAGACTGTGAGCCCGTTGTTGGGTAGGGACCGTCTCTGTATGTTGCCGACTTGTACTTCCCAAGTGCTTAGTTCAGTGCTCTGCACATAGTAAGTGCTCAATAAATATGATTGAATGAATGAGTGAATGAATGAATGAGCAAGAAACAGCACGGCATAGTAAGAAGCAGAATAGCACAGTAGATAGACCATAGGCCTGGGAGTCAGAAGCTCGTGGGTTCTAATCCCAGCTCCGCACTTGTCGGCTGTATGACCTTGAGTAAGTCACTTCCCTTCTCTAGGCCTCAGTTACCTCATCTGTAAAATGGGGATTGAAAATGTGAGCCCCATGTGGGATAGGGACTGAATCCCACCCAATTTGCTTGTATCCAGCCCAGCGCTTAGTACAGTGCCTGGAACATAGTAAGTGCTTAACAAATGCCACAATTATCATAATCATTATTATTGTTAGCAATGAAAGTTGGGTTCATTAGGTGTGGTGTGTTGAGGAACAACAAATTAGCTGTACTAAACCCTGGGGTAGATACAAGATAATCACATCCCACATGGGACTCATAGTCTGTGTTGAAGGGAGAAGGGCTCACAGCCCTTCTAGACTGTGAGCCCACTGTTGGGTAGGGACCATCTCTATATGTTGCCAACTTGTACTTCCCAAGCGCTTAGTACAGTGCCCTGCACACAGTAAGCGCTAAATAAATACGATTGAATGAATGAATGAGAATAGGTACTGAATCCCCATTTATGGATGAGGGAATTGAGGCCCAGAGAGGTGAAGTGACTTGCCCAAATCACACAGTCGGCAGGTAGCAGAGCCAGAATTATAACCCAGGTTCTCTGATTTCCAGACCCATGTTCTTTCCATCTGGCCTAGCAAGAAGCAGTGTGGCCTAATGGGAAGGGCATGACTCTGGGAGTGAGGGTACTAGGGTTCTTATCCTGCTCTGCCACATGCCTCCTGTTTGACCCTGAGCAAGTCACTTTACTTCTCATCTATCTCATCTGTAAAATGGAGATGAAATACCCATTCTTCCTCCCTCTTAGACCATGTGGCTCACGTGGGCAAGGACTGTGTCTGATCTGTTTACATTGTATCTATGCCAGTAGTTAGAACAACGCTTTTGCCAGGTAATAACAATAATCATCATCATCATCATCAATCGTATTTATTGAGCGCTTACTATGTGCAGAGCACTGTATTAAGCACTTGGGAAGTACAAATTGGCAACATATAGAGACAGTCCCTACCCAACAGTGGGCTCACAGTCTAAAAGGGGAAGACAGAACAAAACCAAACATACTAACAAAATAAAATAAATAGAATAGATATGTACAAGTAAAATAAATAAATAAATAGAGTAATAAATATGTACAAACATATATACATATATATAGGTGCTGTGGGGAAGGGAAGGAGGTAAGAAGGGGGGGATGGAGAGGGGGACGAGGGGGAGAGGAAGGAAGGGGCTCAGTCTGGGAAGGCCTCCTGGAGGAGGTGAGCTCTCAATAGGGCCTTGAAGGGAGGAAGAGAGCTTGCTTGGCGGATGGGCAGAGGGAGGGCATTCCAGGCCGTGGGCAGGGGGTCGATGGCGGGACAGGCGAGAATGAGGTACGGTGAGGAGACTAGCGGCAGAGGAGCGGAGGTTGCGGGCTGGGCTGGAGAAGGAGAGAAGGGAGGTGAGGTAGGAGGGGGCGAGGTGATGGAGAGCCTTGAAGCCCAGGGTGAGGAGTTTCTGCCTGATGCGCAGATTGATTGGTAGCCACTGGAGATTTCTGAGGAGGGGAGTGATATGCCCAGAGCGTTTCTGTACAAAGATAATCTGGGCAGCAGCATGAAGTATGGATTGAAGTGGAGAGAGACACGAGGATGGGAGATCAGAGAGAAGGCTGATGCAGTAGTCCAGACGGGATAGGAGAGAGCTTGAATGAGCAGGGTAGCGGTATGGATGGAGAGGAAAGGGCGGATCTTGGCAATGTTGCGGAGCTGAGACCGGCAGGTTTTGGTGATGGCTTGGATGTGAGGGGTGAATGAGAGAGCGGAGTCGAGGATGACACCAAGTTTGCGGGCTTGTGAGACAGGAAGGATGGTAGTGCCGTCAACAGAGATGGGAAAGTCAGGGAGAGGGCAAGGTTTGGGAGGGAAAACAAGGAGTTCAGTCTTCAACATGTTGAGCTTTAGGTGGCGGGCAGACATCCAGATGGAGATGACCTGATGGCAGGAGGAGATGCGAGCTTGGAGAGAGGGGGAGAGAGCAGGGGCAGAGATGTAGATTTGGGTGTCATCAGCGTAGAGATGATAGTTGATAATAGTTGATAGTTGATAATAATAATAATAATGGCATTTATTAAGCACTTACTATGTGCAAAGCACTGTTCTAAGCACTCGGGAGGTTACAAGGGGACCGGGTTGTCCCGTGGGAGGCTCACAGTCTTCATCCCCATTTTACAGATGAGGTAACTGAGGCCCAGAGAAGTGAAGTGACTTGCCCAAAGTCACACAGCTGACAATTGACAGAGCCGGGATTTGAACCTATGACCTCTGACTCCAAAGCCTGAGCTGTTTCCACTGAGCCATGCTGCTTCAGATGCCAGATGCCACATTATTACTATTATTATTATCATTGTTGTTATTACTGTCACAGCTAGGATTGAGGGTGTCCATAACGGAGCTGACAATTCTCGGCCTTTGACATTTCACATTTGGTTTTTTGATGTTCTCTGCCCAGTCTCATGACAGCCTGGAATCTCTGGGTCCAGGATCCATTTGGGCAGAAGCCCTGGGCTGATCCAACATAGCACAGAGCAGTGAATTGTCCACATTCAGACAACACTCCCCAACCCACCGGAGATGTTCTGTGGATTCTCCAGACAGAAGCGCCTATATGGAATCGATCACGTATTGTGTATCTATTGTGTGCTTACTGTGTGCAGAGAACTGTACTAAGCTCTTGAAAGAAAACAATACAGTTGCATTGGTGGGCATGATCCCTATCTTCTCAAGGAGCTTACAGTCTAGTGAGTCACTGGATAATTAACTGTTATTGTTATTAATTTGTTAAGCGCTCACTATGTGTAAAGCACTGTTCTAAGCACTGGGATAGATACAAGTTAATCAGGCTAGACACAGAATCCCTGTCCCACATGGGGTTCACAGGAAGGAGAAGAGGCATTGAGTAGCCATTTTACCGCTGAGGAAGGTGAGACATAGAGAAGTGAAGTGACTTACCAAAGGCCACACGGCAGGTAACAGCTAGAGCTGGGATTAGAAGCCAGGTCTTCTGGTTCTCAGGTCCCTGCTCTTAACAGTAGACCACTTTTGTATTCAAGAGCTCATTCTTGGAAGTGGCCATTTTTTCAGTCTGTAGGGTGGCACGGACTGTGATGAGTCGGGTGGTTACTCCTGTGTTGTCCGGCAACCTCACCTGAGAGTGGGTGGGCAAGGGCTATATCTCACAGCTGACCTGTTGCCCACACCCTGCCTCTGGCCTGGAATGCCCTCCCTTCTCAAATTGGGCAGACAGTTACTCTCCCCACCTTCAAAGTCTAACTGAACGCCCATCTCCTACAAGAGGCCTCTTCTGACTAAACCCTTTTTCCTCTTCTCCCACTCCCTCTGTGTCACCGTGATTTGCTCCCCTTACTCACCCCTCCCTCAGGCCCAAAGTACTTATGTATGAATCTGTAATTTATAAATTTATATTAATAACTGCCTCCCCACCCTCAGACTGTAAGCTTGTTGTGGGCAGGGAATGTGTCTACCAACTCGATTATTTTGTTCTATTATACTCTCCCAAGTGCTTACTACAGTGACCTTCCCACAGTAAGCGCTCAATAAATATGATTGATTGATTCAGTGATTGACAAGCTCGACCCCAGATCTCCCTCCCTGTGCCAGCAAGGTGGGGAGATAAAGCAAAGGCCAGCCCAGAGAGGTGGAGCTCAAATCCTTGTTAAATCAGATCCAGTGTCGTCTTGGGGAAACACAGACCATGGTTGCAGGGAATAATAATGACGGCATTTGTTAAGCACTTACTATGTGCGAAGCACTGTTCTAGGTGCTGGAGAGATACAAGGTGATCAGGTTGTCCCACGTGGGGCTCAGTCTTAATCCCCATTTTACAAATGAGGTAACTGAGGCTCAGACTGCTTGAGTTGCATGCCAGAGTAGTAACGTAGGGCATACAAGATGGTCAGATGAACTCACTTTGTTTTAATTGTATTTTTGAAGCGCTTACTATGTGCCAGGCACAGTACTGAAGGCTGGGGTAAATAAAAGCTAGTCAGGCTGGACATAGTCCCTCTCCCATGTGGGGTTTACAGTTTAATTCTCATTTTATAGATGAGGTAACTGAGGCAGAGTTGAAGTGATTTGCCCAAGGTCACACAGCGGACAAGGGGTGGGGCCAGAATTAGAACCCAGGTCCTTCCGTCTCCAAGGCCAGTGCTCTTTCTTCTAGACCATGCTACTTCCCTGCACTTAGCTAGCGCTAAAGTACAGGAGGATTATAGAATGTGAGCCCCTCAAAGAACAGTGTCGGTGTCCAATTTCCCTTTGTATTCTCTGTGTCAGTGCTTAGTAAGTACTATTACTGCTAGATATCAAGGCTACAGAGTTGCCCAAGGCTACCACCTCTCTCCCTATCTTCAAAGCATTACTGAGATCACATCTCCTCCAAGAGGTCTTCCAGGATTAAGTCCTCTTTTCCCCCACTCCCTCTCCCTTCCCTATGCATTTGGATCTATGGCCTTTGGGCATTTGATATTCACCACACCCTGAACCCCACAACACTTTTGTACATATCTTTACATTATATACAATTATTTATTTATATCAATGTCTGTCTCGCCCTCTAGACTGTCAGCTCATTGTAGACAGGGAAAGGGTCTGCTAACTCTGTTTTACTGTACTTTCCCAAGTGTTTCAGTACAGAGGTCTACACCTAGTAAGCGTTCAGTAAATATCTTTGATAGATTGATTGGCAGATAAGATGCATTCCTGCCCACCAGGAGCTTACCATCTAGAGAGGGGACCGACATGAAGATAAATTACAGGTTTGTACCTAATTGTTATGGGGCTCCGGGGAGGTGAATATTTTCGAGTGCATAAAGGAGACAAAGCTAAGTGTGTAGGTGACACAGAAGGGAGAAGGAAAAGGAGGGCCTACTCAAAGAAGTCTATTGGAGGAGGTGTGATTTTAATAAAGCTTTGAAGGTGGGGAGAGTGGTGGTCTGTCATTTATGAAGGGGAAGGAAGTTCCAGGCTAGATGGTGACGTGGACAAAGAGCTGGTGATGAGGAAGACGAGATGGAGATACAGTAGGTAGGTTGGTGTTGGAGGGGTGAAGCATGTGGGTAGGTTGGCGACTCACTGATGGACTTTGGTGGAGGGAAAAGATGCCCTTCAGACAACTGTTCTAGTCAAGCTTCAGAGGGAACCAGTCAGGGATGAATCCGGACCCTCTGCAGAGAGGTGGTTCGTTTGCCGGAAGTGAGAGCAAAATGACCAAAAGTAGGCAAGATGGCAGTATTGGAGCCAGAACTCAGAACGGACACCTCCCCTTTTCACCCTTTCCCCATCCTAAACTCCACCCTGCTCCCTACTCTGATTTGCTTCGACCAGAAATGAAGACCTTGCAGAAAATGCCTATACCTTTGCTTAGTACCCTCTCGGGTTTTCTTTGTTTGGGGGCCAGTTGTGTGGGTGGATTTTTGGTGTGGCTTCTCTCTGAATCCTATGATTTTTGCTGGACTGCTTGTGTGTGGATGTATTTGTGTGTGAGGACTCTGAGTTAACTTGCAAGACGGCAGACCACAGAGTCTTCCTGTACAATAAATGACACTGCAAACGGAGGCAACATCTGTTTAATTTCCAGGTCAGCACATCTCCTCCAAGAGGCCTTCCCTGACTAAGCCTTGATTTCATCTTTTCCCACTCTCTTCTGTGTTTCCCTGACTTGCTCCCTTCATTCACCATCCCCGCCACCCCCACCCCTGATTCCCACAGCATTATGTATATATCTTTAATTGATTTATTTCTATTAATGTCTGTCTCCCCTTCTAGATTGTAAGCTCGTTGTGGGCAGGGAATGTGTCTTTTCATCATTGTTGTATTGCGCTCTCCCAAGTGCTTAGTACAGTGCCCTGCATGCAGTATGCACTCATAAATATGATCGATTGATTGATGTTCTGAAAAATAGAGTTTAGATGTACAGGGCAGGGAAAGGTGGAAACAGGTACAGCCTCTGAAATCCCATCTCATCCAGAAAGTCTTCTCTGATTCATTTCCAATTTCCACCAATTTGTATTTTCGAAATCACTTCAGCCTTTCCACTCTATTTAAGCACTTGGGTACTCCTCTCAGACTACCCCTCCCTCCCCACAACACCTGTAGCATTTAAATTCTTATCTATAAACTCCCTTGCTCCCTTAATTAAATATCATTATTTAATGATAATTAATATCGTTAATTAGTATTAATGGCAATGATTATTATCATTAATAATAATGATCATTATTATTATTCTTGTACTTGTTAAACTTTTACTCTGTTCCAAGCACTATACTAAACATTGGGGTAGATACAAGGTAATTTGGCTGAGCATAGTCCCTGTTCCACATATATATATATATGTTTGTACGTATTTATTACTCTATTTTACTAGTACATATTCTATTTAATTTTGTTAATATGTTTTGTTTTGTTCTCTGTCTCCCCCTTCCAGACTGTGAGCCTACTGTTGGGTAGGGACCGTCTCTATATGTTGCCAACTTGTACTTCTCAAGCACTTAGTACAGTGCCCTGCACACAGTAAGAGCTCAATAAATATGATTGAATGAATGAATGAATAATTGGTCCATTATGGGTTGATATGATGAATCAATTGTTCCATCCATCATATTCACTGAGGGCTTACTCTGTGCAGAGCACTGTACCAAGCACTTGCCTCAATCCCTGTACCAAATCCCTGCCCTCAAGGTGTTTACAATGTAGCCTGGTAGAGAGGATTTCAGATTCACTCCCGGGAGGGGAAGCAATAGAGTGTGCACTAATGCTTGGAAGTGAGGTGAGAAGCCATATTTACAAGTGTCAAGGGGGTTTGAATCGAAAAACAGCATGGCCTAGGAGACAGAACACGGGCCTGGGATTCAGAAGGACCCAGGTTCTAATCCTTGCTTCTCCTCTTTTCTTCTGTGGGACCTTGGGCAAGCCACTTCTCTGTACCTCATTTACCTCATCTGTAAAATGGGGATTAGGGTTGTTTGCACCAAGTGGGACAGGGACTGTGTTCAACTGGATTTGCTCGTAACTCATTAGTACAGTGCCTGGCATATAGTAAGCGCTTAACAAATACTATTATCATTATTATGATTATTACCCTTATTATTATTCAAGTGCCTCTGTGGCACAGTAGGGGGCAGAGAATAGAGTGGGAAGATGAGAGATTAGTCAGGGAAGGTTTCCTGGAGGAGGTGTGATTTTAATAGCATTTTGAAAAGAACAGTGCTTTGCACATAGTAAGCGCTTAATAAATGCCATCAAAAAAAAAAAGATGGGGGAGAGTGGTGGTTAGTCAGATATGAAGGGGGAATTAGTACCAGATAAAATGGGGATGTGAGGACCCTGGGCACCAGATATTTCTCTCCACAGACTAAAGCAATATCTACAGCACCTTCCCTTTCTTTTTAGATGTAAAGGAACATTCCCAAACTTTTGGCTTTAGTTCAGTTACATGCTTGGCATAATACATTCCCTTTAGAAGTAAGTGCTTAACAAATACTATTATCATTATTATGATTATTACCCTTATTATTATTCCAGTGCCCCTGTGGCACAGTAGGGGGCAGAGAATAGAGTGGGAAGATGAGAGATTAGTCAGGGAAGGTTTCCTGGAGGGGGTGTGATTTTAATAGTACTTTGAAGAAAACAGTGCTTTGCACATAGTAAGTGCTTACTAATGTCATCAAAAAAAAAGATGGGGGAGAGTGGTGGTTAGTCAGATATGAAGGGGGAATTAGTACCAGATAAAATAGGGATGTGAGGACCCTGGGCACCAGATATTTCTCTGCATAGACTACAGCATTTTCTACAGCACCTTCCCTTTCTTTTTAGATGTAAAGGAACATTCCCAAACTTTTGGCTTCAGTTCAGTTACATACTTGGCATAATACATTCCCTTTAGAGATGGACCAGAATCTGTTGGAAGTTCTAATGAGGAAGAAAAATCCATTAAAAATTTCCAATTATTCTCATCAATCTCATATATTGATTCTTCCTCCTTTTATCAATTGAACTCCATGTTCTAGAATAACTCATTTGTAGATAATAGAGTGAAATAACCGCGTCCTACACAGTTATAATTGACACCATTTCCTCAAACACATTTATCAGAAATGATTGGTTAGATAATGACTTTGCTGGGATTAGGTAGAAGGGGAAGAGTGTCCTGGAATGACAGAAGTGGAGGGAGAATCCATTTTAAGGAGCCCTCATTTCCCAGCCTTTCACAGACAATTCACTATCCTCGCATTCCTCTTCACCTTTTGGGGGAAGATGGTTTGCCCAGTTCCTTGTGGCTAAGATGAAATCTCACAAACTGAAAGAAATCTTCTTTGTGACTCATTTCTCAAAGGACAATTTTGCCTTTTGCAAAAAGCTTGGCCCTCTGAAGTCAAAAGAGAGAAGTTACTGTGTTGTCTGGAAATTGTAAATTCACAGGTAGTCGCTGACAGAAGATTTCAGAAAAAAATCCCAGTAGGTGATATCTTGCTAGTTACAGAGTGAGGAGAATGAAGAACAAAGTGCCAGCTCTTGGGACTGCAGGGAATTGATGGCTTTGAATGATCGCCTTTTGGGTTTCAGTTGGGGTTAAGAGCCTCAGATTTGCCCTGTTCAACAGCGTGTCCTGGTGGATAGAGCATGGGCCCTGGAGTCAGAAGGACCTGGGTTCGAATCCCTGCTCTGCTACTCGTCTGCTGTGTGATCTTGAGCAAGTCACTTCACTTCTTTGTGCCTCAGTTCTCTCATCTGTAAAATGAGGATTAAGGCTGTGAGCCACATGTGGGAGGGACTCTGTTCAACCTGATTATCTCATATCTACACCAGCGTTTGCTACAGTGTCTGACACATAGTAAACGTATAACAAGAACCATTAAACACCCACACCGACACACTCTCACAAAACCCGGTCTTCCGACTTCCAGGACTGAGCTCTTTCCGGTAGGCCGTGCTACATCCAAACGTACTCCTCTTTGAATGAGATAACCAAATTTAAATCTCTGCACAATCACTTAATCTACCCCAGTGCTTAGAACAGTGCTTTGCACATAGTAAGCACTTAACAAATGCCATTATTATTATTATTACATAGTAATGATAATAATTTAATAATAATAATGATGATGGCATTTTTAAGCACTCCCTATGTGAACTGCTTAACAAATGTCATGATTATTATTAATAATAAAATGATATACTATACATTTCTTTTTTGTATTCATGTTTGACTCCTCTCTTGACTATAAGCTTCTTATGGGGAGAAAACGTTTCTGATTAAGCACTGGGGTGATTAACTGAAGGCCATTGGCTACCAAAACACACCTACTCTCCAGACAAAATATTGCAATCTGAACAATTCTGTTGTCCCCGCAGCCATCATGGTTGAAAATGGTTTCACATGCAGCTACCTGCTGGGTGTCTGCCCATCCAGCCCCTTCCTTCCCCAGTGGCTTCAAGACCTTTAACCAGCTCTCCCCCTCCTTTACTTCATTGATGATGATGGTATTTGTTATGCGCTTACTACATGCCAAGCACTCTTCTAAGTGCTGGGGTAATGATAATAATAATAATAATAATAATAATAATGGTATTTGTTAAGCGCTTACTATGTGCAAAGCACTGTTCTAAGCACTGGGGAGGTTACAAGGTGATCAGGTTGTCCCACGGGGCTCACATTCTTAATCCCCATTTTACAGATGAGGTAGCTGAGGCACGGAGAAGTTAAGTGACTTACCCAAAGTCACTCAGCAGACAAGAGGGGTGGGCGGTATTAGAACCCCGGGCCTCTGAGTCCCAAGTCTGGGCTTTTTCCACTAAGCCACACTGCTTCTGATAGTGATTTCCTATCACAATCCAGCCCACACATGCCAATCTATTCATGGTTCCCTGATCTTGTCTATCTCATCACTGACCCCTCATCCTCAGCCTCCCTCTGGCCATTGGCCTGAATCCCCCCCTCCTTTCATAGCTGATGGACCACCCCCCTCCCCACCTTCAGAGCCCTCCTAAAATCACACCCCCTCCAAGACACTGTCTCTAACTCCTCATTTTCCCTCCCTCTCCTCCCCTCTGCTTTGCCTATATACTCTGTAACCCCCACGTACTTATCCGTGTACTGCAATTTCCCTGGTCTGTTAATTATTTTAATGTCCGTCTTTCTTTCTAGACTGCAAGCTCCTTGTGGGCAGGGTTCATGTCTACCAACTCTATCATACTTTCCCATGTGCTTAATAATAATAATAATAACAATGATGGTATTAAGCACTTACTATGTGCAAAGCACTGTTCTAAGCACTGGGAAGGTTACAAGGTGATCAGGTTGTCCCACGGGGGGCTCACAGTCTTAATCTCCATTTAACAGATGAGGTAACTGGGGCACAGAGAAGTTAAGTGACTTAACTAAAGTGACTAAATATAATACAGTGCTTGGCATAAAGTAAATGCTCAGTAAATACCATTGATTGATACAGCATGGCCTAGAGTATAGACCACGGGACTAGAAGTCAGAAGAACCTCAATTCTAATCGGGGCTCTGCCATTTGTCTGCTGTTTGACCTTGGGAAAATCACTTCACTTCTCTGGGCCTCAGTTACCTCATCTGAAAAATGGAGGTTAAGACTGTGAGCCCCATGTGGGACAGGAACTGTGTAACTTGATTATTTTGTTTCTACTCCAGCAACAGTGCCACATAGTAAGCGCTTAACAAATATGAAAATTATTATTATTGTTATTATATTATACCCTCTCAAGCGTTCTGTACAGTACCCTGCATGCAATAAATCATAAATACCATTGAGATTATAAGCTCATTATAGGCAGGGAATATGTCTGTTGTACTCTTCCAAGCACTTAGTATAGTACTTTACAAACAGTAATTGCTCAGGAAATACCATTGAGACTGTAAGCTCATTGTTGGCAGGAAATTTATGTTATATTTTTATATTGTACTCTCCAAAGCGCTTAGTACAGTGCTCTGCACATAGTAAGAATTCCTGGCATAGTGGATAGAGCATGAGCCGGGGAATCAGAGGGCAATGGGGTCTAATCTCGGTCCTGTCACTTGTCTGCTGTGTGACCCTGGGCACATCACTTCAATTCTCTTGGCCTCAGTTACCTCATCTGTAAAATGGGGACTAAGACTGTGAGCCTCAGGTGGGACAGGGACTGTGTCCAACCTGATTTGCTTGTATCCACCCCAGTTCTTAGTACAGGGCCTGGCACATAGTAAGTGCTTAGCAAATACCACTATTATTACTATTATTATTGATAAATCTAATTGAATGACTGTTTGATAGGTAGCCCTCAAAGCTGTGATTGAATTTGAAGCCAGGAGAATCCCTGACTTTACCCCAGACAAGCCTCCTTGTCCTGAAGGGAGCAAGTACTGAACCTGTTCCTGTGCCCTCCACACACAGGAGCTTAAGAGCACAGGACAGGACCACCACCGCCAGGGCCTGGTGCTGGGTAAGGCCTGTCTTTTTCTTTCTTTTCTATCTTTTCTTTTTTTTTTCTTTCTTTCCTTCTTCCTTTCTTTCTTTCTTACTTTCTTTCTTTCTCTCTCTCTTTCTCTCTCTCTCTCTCTCTTTCTCTCTCTCTCTTTCTTTCTCTCTTTCCTCTCTCTCTTTCTCTCTCTCTCTTTCTCTCTCTCTTTCTCTCTTTCTTTCTCTCTCTCTTTCTCTAGCTCTCTCTTTCTCTCTCTCTCTTTCTCTCTCTCTCTTTCTCTCTCTCTTTCTCTCTCTCTTTTCTTTCTCTTTCTCTCTCTTTGTCTCTCTTTTTCACCCTCCCTTCCTTCCTCCCTCTCTCCCTTCTTCCCATCCTTCCTTCCTTCCTTCCTCCCTCCCTCCCTTCCTTCCTTCCTTCCTTCCTTCCTTCCTTCCTTCCTCCCTTCCTTCGTCCCTCCCTCCCTCCCTCCCTTCCTTCCTCCCTCCCTTCCTTCCTCCCTCCCTTCCTCCCTCCCTCCCTTCCTCCCTTCCTTCCTTTCTCCCTTCCTTCCTTCCTTCAGTCTTTCAGATGCACGCTTTCAACCTACACTCTAATGAAAAATGTTCCAATTAATAGCCTTAAAAGATGAGTATGGGAAGTGAGGATATGAATTTCCATTTCAGTTCATTCTATGCAAGAGCAATCATCCTTAAAGGCTCATAATTTCTTTTAATTAGATATTTTATTACTCGACCAAGGTGCAGAGAACAAAACTAATTTTCTTTGCCTTTTATTTAGCCTTCTCTGTTTGGGAGGAAATTCTTATACTATGGGGCTGGGGGCGGGAGTGGGGGTGAGCATTATTATGGAATCTGTAATCAATTTGCTCATCAGAGATGGGAAAATCATTTACTTTCTATGGCTCAGTTTCTCCTTCTGTGAAAAATAAAGTTGGATATCATTTGTAGGTCTTTCTTTGTTAGAGTCTCACCGAAAAATAGGCCGTCACATTTTCCTGCTCCATAATAATGGTAATAATAATAGTTGCAGTATTTGTTAAGTGGTTACTATATGCCAGGCAGTGTGCTACGTGTTGAGGTAGACTCTCTCCTAGACCCCCTGCAATCTGGCTTCCGTCCCCTACACTTCACCAAAACTGCCCTCTCGAAGGTCACCAGTGACCTTCTTGCCAAATCCAATGGCTCCTACTCTATCCCAATCCTCCTCGACTTCTCAGCTGCCTTTGACACCGTGGATCACCCCCTTCTCCTCAACACGCTATCCAACCTTGGCTTCACAGACTCCATCCTATCTTGGTTCTCCTCTTATTTCTCCGGCCATTCACTCTCAGTCTCCTCCTCCTCCTCCCATCCCATCCCATAGAGAAGCAGCGTGGCTCAGTTGAAAGAGCACGGGCTTTGGAGTCAGAGGTCATGGGTTCAAATCCCATCTCCATCAATCATCAGCAGTGTGACTTTGGGCAAGTCACTTAACTTCTCTTTGCCTCAGTTACCTCATCTGTAAAATGGTGATTAAGACTGTGAGCCCCCTGTGGAACAACCTGATCACCTTGTAACCTCCCCAGCGCTTAGAACAGTGCTTTGCACATATTAAGCGCTTAATAAATGCCATAATTATTCTGATTATTATTATCCCCTTAGTGTAGGGGTTCCTCAAGGGTCAGTTCTTGGTCCCCTTCTGTTCTCCATCTATACTCACTCCCTTGGTGAACTCATTTGTTCCCACAGCTTCAGCTGTCATCTCTATGCTGATGACATACAAATCTACATCTCCACCCCTGTTCTCTCTCCTTCCCTCCAGGCTCATATCTCCTCTTGCCTTCAGGGCATCTCCATCTGGATGTCTGCCCTCCATCTAAAACTCAACATGTCCAAGACTGAGCTCCTTATCTTCCCTCCCAAACCCTGTTCTCTCCCTGATTTTCCCATCACTGTAGATGGCACTGCCATCCTTCCCATATCACAAGCCCGCAACCTTGGTGTCATCCTTGACTCTGCTCTCTCATTCACCCCACACACCCAGTCTGTCACCAAAACCTGCCGGTCTCACCTCCACAACATCGCCAAGATCTGCCCTTTCTTCTCCATCCAAACTGCTACCTTGCTTGTTCATTCTCTCATCCTATCCTGACTAGATTACTGCATCAACCTCTTTTCTGATCTCCCATCCTCCTGTCTCTCCCCACTTCAGTCTATATTTCACTCTGCTGCCTGGATTATCTTTGTACAGAAACGCTCTGGTCATGTCACTCCCTTCCTCCAAAATCTCCAGGGTTGCCTATAAACCTTTGAATCAAACAAAAACTCCTCACTCTCAGTTTCAAAGCCGTCCATCACCTCGCCCCCTCCTACCTCACCTCCCTTCTCTCCTTCTCCAGCCCAGCCAACACACTCCGCTCCTCTGCCACTAACCTCCTCACTGGGCCTCGTTCTCTCCTGTCCCACCATCGACCCCTAGCCCACATTCTACCTCTGTCCGGGAATGCTCTCCCTCCACACACCTCCCAAACTAGCTCTCTTCCTCCCTTCAAAGCCCTACTGAGAGCTCACCTCCTCCAGGAGGTCTTCCCAGACTGAGCCCCCCCTTTTTCCTCTTCTCCTCCTCTTCCCCTCCCCATCACCTCCCCTCCCTCCGCCCTACCTCCTTCCCCTCCCCACAGAACTTGTGTATGATTGTACATATTTATTATTCTATTGATTTTATTAATGATGTGTTTATAGCTATTATTCTATTTATTCTGATGGTATTTGCACCTATCTTCTTGTTTTGTTTTGTTGTCTGTCTCCCCTTTCTAGACTGTGAGTCTGTTGTTGGGTAGGGACTGTCTCAGTATGTTGCCAATTTGTACTTCCCAAGCACTTAGTACAGTGCTCTGCACACAGTAAGAGCTCAGTAAATATGATTGAATGAATGAATGAATATGTGATAATTGGGTTGGACACAGTCCCTGTCCCACATTGGGCTCACTGTCTACCATTGTACAGATGAGTTAACTGAGGCACAGAGAAGTAAAGTGACTTGCCCAAGGTCACATAGCAGACCTATGTTGGAGTGAGAATTAGAACCCAGGATCTCCTGATTCCCAGGCCCAGGATTTAATAATAATAATAATAATAATAATAATAATAATAATAATAATATTTGTTAAGTGCTTTCTATGTGTCAAGTACTGTTCTAAGCATTGGAGGAGACAGAAGGTAATCTGGTTGCCCCACATGGGGCTCACAGCCTTGATACCTATTTTACAAATGAGGTAACTGAGGCACAGAGGAGTTAAATGATTTGCCCGAAATCACACAGCTGAGAAGAGGTGGAGTCAGGATTAGAACCCATGACCTCTGACTCCCAAACCTGTGGTATTTCCACTAAGCCACGCTGTTTCTAACAACTAGGCAGAGGTTCCTCTCCATGACACCACAGCCCACCTCCCACAAACAGGGAGTGTCGAATGAAGATTCTGACTTCTTTATTGAACTAAGTCTCACATCTGGTTCTTCCCTCCATTTCGTAGCTCAGACAACAATTATAAAAACATGGACATTAAAATCCAAAAAGAGAACATTGAATCTGATGATAAGACAAGATCAGCACAAGATTGAACAGTCTTTCTATGCCATGTTACCTCAATAATTATGGTGTTTTTTAAGCACTTTGTACTAATTTGTGGGATCATTTTTCTACAGAAACATTCAGGACGTGTTTCCCCACTCCTCAAGAAACTCCAGTGGTTTCAGTGGTCAAACAAAACCTCCTCAAAATTGGCTTTAAAACAATCTATCACCTCAACCCCTCCTACCTCACCTTAATTTTCTCCTTCTACAACCCTCTAATCTCATCTGTCTCGCTAATGGCCCCTTACCCATGTCCTGCTTCTGGCCTGGAATGTCCTCCCTCCTCAAATCCAGCAATTACTCTCCCCTCCTTCAAAGACACATCTCCTCCAAGAGGCCTTCCCTGACTAAGCCCTCCTTTCTTCTTCTTCCACTCCCTTCTGCATTGCCCTGAGCTGCTTCATTTATTCATCCTCCCTCCCAGTCCCACAGCACTTAGTAATAATAATCCCTCTCTTGACCCCACCTCACCTTCTAGTTATCGCCCCATATCCCTCCTACCATTCCTTTCCAAACTTCTTGAACAAGTTGTCTACATGCACTGCCTAGAATTTCTCAACAACAACTCTCTCTTCGACCTCCTCCAGTCTGGCTTCCGTCGCCTACATTCCATGGAAACTGCCCTCTCAGAGGTCACCAATGACCTCCTGCTTGCCAAATCCAACGGCTCATACTCTGTCCTAATCCTCCTCGACCTCTCAGCTGCCTTCGACACCGTGGACCACCCCCTTCTCCTCAACACGCTATCCGACCTTGGCTTCACAGACTCCGTCCTCTCCTGGTTCTCCTCTTATCTCTCTGGTCGTTCATTCTCAGTCTCTTTTGCAGGCTCCTCCTCCCCCTCCCATCCTCTTACTGTGGGGGTTCCCCAAGGTTCAGTGCTTGGTCCCCTTCTGTTCTCGATCTACAGGCACTCCCTTGGTGACCTCATTCACTCCCACGGCTTCAACTATCATCTCTACGCTGATGACACCCAGATCTCCATCTCTGCCCCTGCTCTCTCCCCCTCCCTCCAGGCTCGCATCTCCTCCTGCCTTCAGGACATCTCCATCTGGATGTCTGCCCACCACCTCAAACTCAACATGCCCAAGACTGAACTCCTTGTCTTCCCTCCCAAACCTTGTCCTCTCCCTGACTTTCCCATCTCTGTTGACGGCACTACCATCCTTCCCGTCTCACAAGCCCGCAACCTTGGTGTCATCCTCGACTCCGCTCTCTCATTCACCCCTCACATCCAAGCCGTCACCAAAACCTGCCGGTCTCAGCTCCACAACATTGCCAAGATCCGCTCTTTCCTCTTCATCCAAACCGCTACCCTGCTTGTTCAAGCTTTCATCCTATCCCGTCTGGACTACTGCATCAGCCTTCTCTCTGATCTCCCATCCTCGTGTCTCTCTCCACTTCAATCCATACTTCATGCTGTTGCCCGGATTATCTTTGTCCAGAAATGCTCTGGGCATATTACTCCCCTCCTCAAAAATCTCCAGTGGTTACCAATCAATCTGCGCATCAGGCAGAAACTCCTCACCCTCGGCTTCAAGGCTGTCCATCCCCTCGCCCCCTCCTCCCTCACCTCCCTTCTCTCCTTCTCCAGCCCAGTCCGCACCCTCCGCTCCTCCACCGCTGATCTCCTCACCGTACCTCGCTCTCGCCTGTCCCGCCATCGTCCCCGGCCCACGTCATCCCCCGGGCCTGGAATGGCCTCCCTCTGCCCATCCACCAAGCTAGCTCTCTTCCTCCCTTCAAGGCTCTACTGAGAGCTCACCTCCTCCAGGAGGCCTTCCCAGACTGAGCCCCTTCCTTCCTGTCCCCCTCATCCCCCTCTCCATCCCCCCCATCTTACCTCCTTCCCTTCCCCCCAGCACCTGTATATATGTATATATGTTTGTACATATTTATTATTCTATTTATTTATTTATTTATTTTACTTGTACATATCTATTCTATTTATTTTATTTTGTTAGTATGTTTGGTTTTGTCTCCCCCTTTTAGACTGTGAGCCCACTGTTGGCTAGGGACTGTCTCTATATGTTGCCAATTTGTACTTCCCAAGCACTTAGTACAGTGCTCTGCACACAGTAAGCGCTCAATAAATACGATTGATGATGATGATGATAATAATAATTTCTCGGGCTCAGAGAGGTTAAATGACTTGCCCAACATCACAAAGCAGGCCAGAGGCAGGACTGGGCTGAGAACTTGGGTCTTCTGAAACCGAGTGCTGTGATCTTTCCACTAGATTTTGCTGTTTTAGAATCATGCTGCTTTTGATCTCCTTTAGACTGTAAGCTCCTTGTGGGAGGGAAGCATCACCACTAATTCTATTGGACTCTCCCAAGCAATTAGTACAGTGCTCTGAATATGGAACATGCTGAAAATCCTTAGTGGACAGAGCATAGGACTGGGTGTCAGCACACCTGGGTTCTAATCCTGTCTTCCCCACTTGTCTGCTCTTAAATCCTCTATGCCTCAGTTCCCTCTTCTGCAAAGCTGGGGACTAAATACCTGTTCTTCCTTTTAGAGTTTGAGCCCCAGGTGAGATAGGGACTATATGTCCGATCAATAAATACCACTGATAATGATGATGAGAGTTGGTAGACATGTTTCCTACCCACAATGAGCTTACAGTCTAGAGAGCAGGTGCAAGAAAATGGGATCGGACACAAGTCCTGGTTCCACACAGGGCTCACAGTCTAGTGGGGAGGGATTGCAGTGATCTCATCCCCATTTTACAGATGAGCAAGCCAAGGCCCAGACAGGTTCATGAGTTTGCCCTGTCTCTCAGCAGGCAATTGTGGGGATTGAGACAGATACATGGGTCTCTTGATTTCCATTTGTTCCTTCAATCGTATTTATTGAGTGCTTACTGTGTGCAGAGCACTATACTAAGCGCTTATTCCAGCCTCCAGTGCTCTTGTCATCAGGCTACACTGGCTGGTGGAAATAGTAATTGTGGTATTTATTAAGTGCTTACTATGTGCCAAACACTGTACTAATGTCTGGAGGAGGTACAACTTCATCAGATCCCACTGGGGCTTATAGCCTAAGAAGGAAGTAGAACAGGTTTTGAATCTCCCTTCGTTATGCTGATGATATCACCCTACTAGCAGGAAGTGAAGAAGATTCAAAGGACTTATTATTCAAAGTTAAAGAACAGAGCAAAAAGATGGGCCTACATCTGAATGTCAAGAAAACAGAGATCATGACAACCGGATGTTTTAACACATTTGTAGTGTATGGAGAGATTGAAATAGTTGACAATTTTTCTCTCCTGGTATCGAAAATCAATAGTAAAGGAACTAATACCCAAGAAATATGCCGAAGATTAATGTTAGGAAGCCTTGCTATGAAGAGCCTGGAAAAAGTCATGAAATATTCTGATGTAACAATTGCCACAAAAATACAAATTGTCAATTCTATGGTGTATCCATTGACAATGTATGGATCTGAAAGCTGGACAGTGAAAAAACAAGATAGAAAGAACACTGATTCTTTTGAAATGTGGTGTTGGAGTAGGCTTTTGCGAATACGATGGACTGCTTGAAAAACAAACGAATGGATTTTGAAGCAAATTAAACCAAAGTGGTCTTTGGAAGGCCAAAGGACTCGACTTAGATGACCATATTTTGGACACATCATCAGGAGGACTAATTCTCTGGAGCAGACACTAATGCTAGGAAAAGTCCAGGGAAACCGTGGAAAAGGCAGACCAGCAGCTAGATGGAGAGAGACCATAACGATAATGGAAGAACCATTAGAAAGGTTGTGGATTATGACAGAGGACAGGATGTTCTGGAGAGAGTATATCCATCATCATCATCATCATCATCATCAATCGTATTTATTGAGCGCTTACTATGTGCAGAGCACTGTACTAAGCGCTTGGGAAGTACATATAGAGACAGTCCCTACCCAACAGTGGGCTCACAATCTAAAAGGGGGAGACAGAGAACAAAACCAAATATACTAACAAAATAAAATAAATAGAATAGATATGTACAAATAAAATAAATAAATAAATAAATAGAGTAAAAAATATGTACAAACATATATACATATATACAGGTGCTGTGGGGAAGGGAAGGAGGTAAGATGGGGGGGATAGAGAGGGGGACGAGGGGGAGAGGAAGGAAGGGGCTCAGTCTGGGAAGGCCTCCTGGAGGAGGTGAGCTCTCAGCAGGGCCTTGAAGGGAGGAAGAGAGCTAGCTTGGTGGATGGGCAAAGAGAGGGCATTCCAGGCCCGGGGGATGACGTGGGCCGGGGGTCGATATCCATGGAATCGCTGTGAATTGGAAACAACTCAATGGCATGTAATAATAATAATAATAATTTGCAGATGAGGTAACTGAGGCACAGAGAAGTGATTTTCCCTCACACGGCAGACAAGTGAGAGAACTGGGATTGGAACCCAGTTCCTCTGACTTCCAGTCCGTGCTCTTTCCACTAGAACACACTGCGTCTGTTGCAGTTGACTGCCTCAACTAGCTCTTCTCTGAAAAGTTGTCTGCCAAGAGAATGTCTGTGTTTGGCAGTGGCTCGAGCTATGCTCGCCATCATCCACAGGAAACCTTTGCATCTTACTTCCTGTTGGATTCTTAAAAGCCAGCACAGGACGGACTTTTGATCATAGTTGAATTTGGCATAGTTGAATCAAAAGCACCGGGGACCCCAAGGGAAAAAGGGCCCACATCCTCTGAACCCACCTCCTGAACCATCTCTCTGCTCCGTGATCCAGAGATTCCATCCGGACGCTCAATCTTTCCACCGTTCTTCCGACAGTATTTCATGCCAGCCCCGGCAACATGACATCTGCCCAGTTCCAACTGAGTCCAAAAGCCACGTGTTGGGTGTCTTTCTTGTAGGCTTTGGTCAGTGATGCTCAAATAGGAACCACAAAATCCTCCTCCCGCCATCTTCACAGTGGGTCGGGATGACTGATGGAGCTAAATCAGGTCCGGGACTGAGCCTCCATGGGATCCGGATGGCCTCTGGCAAAGCAGGCTTCTCCCCAGGTGAGGGGAAAGGGCATCATCAAAAGAAGCTACTGTCAAGGCTAATGAGGACTAGGCAGGGCCCTGCAGGCAGGCAGACAGGCAGATCCTCTAGCAAAAACCCTCCCAACTGCCAGCTTGCCATCGCCTGCTAAATCTCGAATTTTTTCTTCTGCCAACAGCATTGCTCTCCCCATCCACTTTGATTGAAGTTGGGTGAACTTGCCACCTCGTCCACCCCTCGTCCACGGGAAGCAGTGTGGCCTGCTGGAAGGAGCTTGGGTCTGGGAATCAGAGGGCCTCAATTCAATTCAATTCAATCATATTTACTGAGCACTTATGTGTGCAATGTACCATACTAAGTGCTTGGGAGAGTAAAATATATCAATAAACAGACACATTCCCTACCCTCAGTGAGTTCGCAGTCTAGATGATGAGCTGACAGTCTAGTGGACAAACTTACTCTGCCACTTGTCTGCTGGGTGCCCTTGGGCAAGTCACATTATTTCTCTAGGCCTCAGTTTCTTCATCTGTAAAGGGGTGATTCATTATATCTCCTCCCTTCTGCTTAGACTGTGAGCCCCGTGTAGCACAGGGACTCTGTCCAACCTGGATATCTTGTATTTACCCCAGTGCTTAGTACAGTGCTTGGTACATAGTAAGCACTTAACAAATATGGTAATAATTGTAATTATTATTGACTAGACTGTGAGCCCGCTGTTGGGTATGGACCATCTCTATATGTTGCCGACTTATACTTCCCAAGCACTTAGTACAGTGCTCTGCACATGATAAGCACTCACTAAATACGATTGAATGAATGAATGAATGGTTATTATTATTATTATCATTACTATTATTGAGAGGAAATCTCTAGGTCTGATCCTGGGGTAATGGGGTGAAAATTTTCATGCCTTCCTTGGCTTGTGTCTTGGCTTTCTAGGTGCCTACTAGGAGCAGAGCAGTGCTTTGATAATAATAATGATAATGATAATAATAATAATAATGACATTTATTAAGCGCTTACTATATGCGAAGCACTGTTCTAAGCGCTGGAGAGGTTACAAGGTGATCAGGTTGTCCCACGGGGGGCTCACAGTCTTAATCCCCATTTTACAGATGAGGTCACTGAGGCCCAGAGAAGTTAAGTGACTTGCCCAAAGTCACACAGCTGACAATTGGCAGAGCCGGGATTTGAACCCATGACCTCTGACTCCAAAGCCCGTGCTCTTTCCTACTGAGCCACACTGCTTCTCTAATAATAATAATTATAGTATTTGTTAAGCACTCACTATGTGCAAAGCACTGTATTAAGCGCTAGGGTGGACACAAGCAAACCAGGTTGGACATGGTCCCTGTCCCACATGGGGCTCACAGTCTCAATCCCTGTTTTACAGATGGGGGAACTGAGGCATAGAGAAGTGAAGTGACTTTCCTTAGGTCACACAGCAGACACGCGGTGAAGCCAGGATTTGAACCCATGACCTTCTGACTTCCAGGGCCCTGCTCTACATTATGTTGCTTCTCAATAATAATAATGATAATGATGGAATTTGTTAAGTGTATGCTAAGTGTTAAGACTGTGAGCCTGTTGTTGGGTACGGACTGTCTCTATATGTAGCCAAACTGTACTTTCCAAGCACTTAGTACAATGTTCTGCACAGAGTAAGTGCTCAATAAATATGAATGAATGAATGAATGAACTAATGTAAGTGGTTTGAGGAATAGAAGCACTACATAGAAACTCAGGTTTTCTGTTTTGTTTTGTTTTGAGAAGCATTATGGCCTAGTAGAAAGAGCTAGGGCCTGGGAGTCCAAAGGATCAGCAAACTAATCCCTGGCTCAGCTACTTGTCTGCTGTGAGATCTTGGGCAAGTCACTTCATTTCTCTGGGCCTCAGTTACCTCATCTGTTAAATGGTGATGAAGACTGTGAGCCCCATGTGGGGCAGAGACTATGTCCAACCCAATTACCTTGTATCTATGCCTGCGCTTAGTTCAGTGTCTGGCATATAGGAAATACTTAACAAATACCATGAGTATGATTATCATTCATTCAATCATATTTATTGAGCACATACTGTGTGCAGCACACTGTACTAAGCACTTGGAAAGGACAATTCAGCAACAGAGACCCTTCCTACCCAACAACGGACTCACAGTCTAGAAAATATTATCTTTATTATTATTATTGTCATTATTGAAATTATTATTATTGTTATTATTATTAGTAGTAGTAGGAGTAGCAGTAGGAGTAGCGTATGTTTGAACCACTTAAGACACTTCAATTTGTTCAGTCAGGATACATTCCTATGCACCAACTGTTTATTATCCAAAATACATAAATAAAGGCAAGTCCCAAGGTAGAAGTCCATCATTTGTTCATTTATTCAATCATACCTATTGAGCACTTACTGTGTGTGGAGCACTGTACTAAGCACTTGGGGGAGTACAATACAACAATAAACAGACACATACCCTGCCCATAATGAGCTTACAGTCTAGAGGTGGGGAAACAGACCTTAATATAACCAAAAAAATTAGATATTCATTCATTCATTTATTCAGTCGTATGTATTGAGCGCTTACTGTGTGCAGAGCACTGTACTAAGCACTTGGGAAGTACAAGTTGGCAACATATAGAGATGGTCCCTACCCAGCAGCGGGCTCACAGTCTAGAAGATATGTATATATGTCCTCTGGGGCTGGAAGTGGGGATGAGCAAAGGGAGCAGTTAGGGTGATACAGAAAGGAGTGGGAGAAGAGGAAAGGGGGGCTTAGTTAGGGAAGGACATTTAGAGAAGATGTGCCTTCAGTAAGGCTTTGAAGGGGGAGAGTAATTGTCTGTCAAATATGAGGAGGGAAGGCATTTCAGGCGAGACATGGGTGGGAAGTCATCATTGAGATAGACCAGATGGAGGCACGGTGAAAAGGTTAGCAGTAGAGGAGCAAAGTGTGAGGGTTGGGTTGTAGTGGAAGAGTAGCAAGGTGAGGTTGGGGGGACAAGGTGATGGACTTCTTTACAGCCAGGGATGAGGAGTTTCGGTTTGATGTGGATAGGCAACCACCAGTTTTTTGAGGAGTAGGGAAACATGTCCTGAACATTCTTGTAGAAAAATGATCCGGGCAGCAGAGTGAAGAGTGGACTGGAGTGGGGAGAGGCAGGAGGCTGGGAGATCAGCAAGGAGGCTGATGCAGTAATCCAAGAGGGATAGGATGACTGATAATGGTAGCAGTTTGATGGAGAGAAAGGGTGGATTTTAGTGACATTGTGAAGTGGGACCGACAGGATTTAGTGATGGCCCGAATGCGTAGATTGAATGAGAGAGGAGTCAAGGATAATGCCAAGGTTATGGGTTGGTGAGATGTGCCGTATACAGTGATGGGAAAATCAGGGAGAGGACAGGTTGTGGGTGGAAAGATAAGGACTTCTGTTTTGAACAGGTTAAGCTTGAGGTGATGGGAGGACATCTGAGAAGAGATGGTTTGAAGACAGAAGGAGATGCGAGAATGGACCTGGGGGGAGGGATCAGGGCTGGAGATGTAGATTTGAGTATCATCCACATAGAGAATCGACATAAAGAACGCTGCTTAGAGAAGCAGCGTGGCTCAGTGGACAGAGCATGGGCTTGGGAGTCAGATGTCATGGGTTCAAATTCTGACTCCGCCAATTGCCAGCTGTGTGACTTTGGGCAAGTTCCTTCACTTCTCTGGGCCTCAGTTACCTCATCTGGAAAATGGTGATTAAGACTGTGAGCCCCACGTGGGACGACCTGATCACCTGGTAACCTCCCCAGCGCTTACAACAGTGCTTTGCACATAGTAAGCGCTTAATAAATGCCATCATTATTATTATTATTATAGAGGTGGTAGTTGAAGCAATAAGAGCAGATGAGTTCTCCAAGGGAGTGTGTAGATGGAGAATAGAAGGGGACCCAAAATTGAACCTTGAGGGATCCCCACCTTTAGGGAGTGTGAGGAGGAGCCCTCAAAGAGACAGAGAATGAACGGCCACTGTGCCTTTCTTGAATGAGGATCAATCTCTTATTTCAGTTGGCAAACAGCTTTCACGACCACAGGAAACACCGAATAAGAATAATGATAATGTTGATGGCATTTCTTAAGCACTTACTATATGTCGAGCACTATTCTAAATTCTGGGGTAGATACAAGCAAATCAATTTGGACACAGTCCCTGTCCTGCACGGTGCTCACAATCTTAATCCCCATTTTACAGATGAGGTAACTGAGGCACAGAGAAATTAAGTGACTTGCCCGAGTTCATACATGCGGGCAGACGGCCGAGCCGAAATTAGAACCCAGGTCCTTCTGACTCCGAGGCCCGTGTTCTGACCCACTAGGCCACACTGCTTCTCTTGTCCAGCCATGTTGGATGAGACCATTAAGAAGCTCCTACCTGAATCTGTTTAGGATGGCCTGTTCTATTCAAAATGTTTCTTCTCCCCCACCGGGAGGCACAGCCTGACAGTGGACAGGTTTACTAGTGTGTTAAAAGTGTTGAATACTTAGAGAAAATAAAGATAGCAAAAATCTTAGAGGGTTTAGTTTCCAGCGATTCCTGGTATTCTATAACTTGGTTTGAACTTTTGATAGTTCAGAACTCATGAAGAACTGTTAAAAGCTTTATTTTCCGCGGAAGAGCTATGAAGTTAGACCTGATGAGTGAGAAGTAATATTCCCCAAACATAAATCAAGAATGTTTTGAAGGCTCATAAAGATATTTCTCATCTACCCTGGCATTGTGAGTTGCCACTGTTTTCATGACTAACTTGACAGGCTATGACAAGGAGCAAAAGCATAAAAACATCAAATGATAAACCAAAGGAACCTCATTAAAAAGTGAATTGGTATCCAAGTCCCTTTTTGTGGCAGGTACACTTTAGACTTTGGAAGACAAAGACAAGAAGCCATAAGTGGGCAAATGTGTGGGTGAAAGTCCAATTTGATTCTTGTTTGATTCAAAAGAGAAATCCACACCTAATGGAAAATTCGGAAATAAAAACACATTAAAAACGTTAGCTTCTGGATTATTGCCCGGCACGCTCTCTCCACATCATTTATGGTGGCTCTGGGAAGGTTTCTGACCATTATATCAATCAATCAAGCAATCATTGGAAGTTAATTGAGCACTTCTGATGTATTAAGCATTATAACAATATCTGCCATGAGAATGAAACAGTAACCAGATAAAGCCCTTCCTCTAACCATAATAATAATTAGAGTATTGGTTAAGCACTTACTATGCGCCACACACTGTTCTAAGCGCTCAGGTAGATACAAGGTAATCAGGTTGGAAACAGTCCCTGTCCGACATGGGGCTCACAATCTTAATCCCCATTTTACAGGTGAAGTAACTGAGGCACTGAGAAGTTAAATGACTTGCTCAAGGTCACATAGCAGACAAATGGCAGAGCCTGGATTAGAACCCAAGTCCTCTGACTCCAAAGCCCATACTTTTTCCATAAACAGGATCTCATGCAACACGATTATCAGTGGCATTTATAGAGCATTTACTGTGTGTGGGACACTGAACTAAGTGCTTGGCTTAATACAATACAATAGAGTTGGCAGACGTAATCCCTGCCCACCATGGGCTTATAGTCTATGCGGGGAGACTGACAATAAAATAAATTACAGGTAGGGAAAACAACTTCTGCCCGAATATTTCATTTTGCCATGGGAAAGAGAAGGAAGTGAGCCAAAGCTAATAGGTAACTTGCCCTCCCTCACAGTGATTTTGCAACCAGAGTGGAAGCTCCTTGGGGGAAGGGAATGAAACATCTCATACTTCCTCAAACGTGAAACACAGGACACTGCAGCCTGGGGGTGTTCAATAAGCATTACAACTATTAATTAGTTCAAAGGAAATTTTCTCCAGGCATTGTGGAATCAGTGCAAGGAAAGGATGCTAACTTTCCTTTGGTAATAATTATAATAATAATAATAGTGGCATTTGTTAAGCACTTACTATGTGCAGAGCACTGTTCTAAGCGCTGGGGGGGAATACAAGGTGATCAAGTTGTCCCTCGTGGGGCTCACAGTCTTAATCCCCATTTTACAGATGAGGTAACTGAGGCTCAGAGAAGTTAAGTGACTTGCCCAAGGTCACACAGCAGACATGTGGCGGGGTGGGATTCGAACCCATGACCTCTGACTCAAAAGCCCGGGCTCTTTCCACTGAGCCATGCTTATAATTATGGTACTTTATAATAATAATAATGATAGCATTTATTAAGCTCTTATTATGTGCAAAGCACTGTTCTAAGTGCTGGAGAGGTTACAAGGTGATCAGGTTGTCCCACAGGGGGCTCACAGTCTTAATCCCCATTTTACAGATGAAGTAACTGAGGCACAGAGAAGTTAAGTGACTCGCCCAAATTCACACAGCTGACAACTGGCAGAGCCGAGATTTGAACCCATGACCTCTGACTGCAAAGCCCAGGCTCTTTCCACCGAGCCACGCTGCTTCTCTAATTTTGTTAAGCATTTGTTAAGCCCTTACTATGTGTCAGGCACTGTACTAAGCACTAGGGTGGATACAAGCAAATCTGGTTAGACACAGTCTCTGTCCTGCATTGGGCTCACATTCTTCATCCCCATTTGACAGATGAGGTAACTGAGGCACAGAGAAGTGAAGTGACTTACCCAAGGCCGCATGGCAGACAAGTTGAGGAGGCAGGATTTGAACCCATGACCTCCTGACTCCCAGGCCAGACTTTGTCATGCTGCTCCTATTTTCTTTATGGGCAGGAACAGAGTGAGGAAGACAGCAAGCGCTTAGTACAGCCCTTTGCACGGAGTATGCATTCAAAATAACAATCAGTTGAAGTGAGTTTCTCTAGAGGTAAATGACCAAGCGCTTAGTACAGTGCTCTGCACACAGTAAGCGCTCAATAAATACGATTGATTGATTTTCCCTCTCCCTTAGACTAAAGCAGATAATGCAGGATAATAATAATGATAATAATAATGGCATTTATTAAGCCCTTACTATGTGCAAAGCACTGTTCTAAGCACTGGGGAGGTTACAGGTGATCAGGTTGTCCCACAGGGGGCTCACGGTCTTCATATATGTATATATACATATATATATATATATATGTTTGTACATATTTATTACTCTAACTTGTACATATTTATTCTATTTATTTTATTTTGTTAATATGTTTTGTTTTGTTCTCTGTCTCCCCCTTCTAGACTGTGAGCCCACTGTTGGGTAGGGACCGTCTATATATGTTGCCAACTTGTACTTTCCAAGCGCTTAGTACAGTGCCCTGCACACAGTAAGCGCTCAATAAATACAATTGATCGATTGATTGATTCATCCTCATTTTACAGATGAGGGAACTGAGGCCCAGAGAAATGAAGTCATTTGCCCAAAGTCACACAGCTGACAATTGGGAGAGCTGGGATTTGAATCCATGACCTCTGACTCCAAAGCCCAGGCTCTTTCCACTGAGCCACGCTGCTTCTCGGATGGGGACATTATCCGAACTGAATGTCTTGTTTCAAGCCCAGTGCCCAGTACAGTGCTGGCCACAAAGAAAATGCTTAACACCTACCACAATTGTCCTTTTTATAGAGAAACTGAGTGACTTAGCAGAAAGAGCCCAGGCCTGGAGGACCAGGATTCTATTCCCTGATCTGCCACTTGCTTGCTCCGTGACCTTGTGCAAGTCACTTCACTTCTCTGTGCCTCAGTTCCCTCATCTGCAAAATGGGGATTCGATTCCTGTTCATTCATTCATTCATTCAATCATATTTATTGAGCGCTTACTGTGTGCAGAGCACCGTACTAAGCGCTTGGGAAGTCCAGGTTGGCAACATATAGAGACGGTCCCTCCCCAACAGTGGGCTCACAGTGTAGAAGGGGGAGACAGACAAAAAAACAAAACATATTAACAAAATAAAATAATTAGAATAAGTATGTACAAATAAAATTGTTAAGCGCTGTTCTCCCTTCTACTTAGACTGGGAGCCCCATGTGGGACAGGGATTGTGTCTGACTTGATTACCTTGTATCGACCCCAGTGCTTGACACAGAGTAAGCCCTTAACAATTAACATCAGTGTTACTATCAGTTTACGTGGTAAAAGGAAGAGCCTGACAGATAAATGACACTGGACCTGTGCCTTGCTGATGAGCTAGACTCCAGAACAATTCGCAAAGACGATAAACCCAGTACTGACAGGGGATTTCTCCAACACTCCTTTTTAGTTCTCAGCAAATTAGCTAAGAGGAGCAGGACATAATTTCAAAAATCTTATCATTTTTCTCCCAAATGGAAAAAAAAAACACACTTACATGAGCAATGAGAATTCTAATTGGGCTACCATAAAATGCAATTCTTTTCCAAGCCATCTAAGGCAACCAGGGCCCAGGAAGAGATGATTCAGAATGCCAATCAATCAATGGATCAATCCTGTTGTTGGAACACCTAGCCACAGTCTGAGACCATTGAAATCAAGAAGAAAAATGTGAAGGCATTGGTGTCTAAGAGGTCGGCTGCCTCCTGGGACATTTAAACCATTCACAAGGGCAGCTGCATTTGGCCATGATTCAGGGATTTCAAATGGCATCTTAACTTGCAGAGAAGACAAAATAGTTCCCCTACAGAAGAAAGGTAATTAGCAGATGAGAGAGTGAAGTACTTTCACAAAGCCTCTTTCTTTGATCTGGTTTTGAAAAAGACCAAAGTAGTTAAGCAGAGATATCAGAATCAGTTAATCAATCAATCAATTGGATCTATTGAGTGCTTATTATGTGCAGAGCATAATAATAAATAAATGATAGTAATAATTATGGTATTTGTTAAGCACTTACTCTGCACCAAGCATTGTTCTAACTGCTGGGGTAGATACAAGCTAATCAGGTTGGACGCAGTCCATGTCCCACATGGGGTTCACAAATCTTATCCCCATATGAGGTAACTGAGGCACAGAGAACTGAAGTGACTTGCCCAAGGCCACATAGCAGAAGAGTGGCAGAGGCAGGATTAGAACCCAGGTCCTCTGACCCCCAGGCTCGTGCCCTATCCACTAGGCACATTGCTTCATTCTTTAAGGGGAAGTTAAAGAATGGAATACACTTCACTGGAAGCTACTCAAGGAATATTAACATGATTGGCAGTAGGCTCTTAATAAATACTACTACTATTACTATTCTACTAGGAAATTTGCCTAAAGAAACCTCAAACATCAGGAAAAACATATTGTTTCAGCTAGCAGCTGTATTTACACACTGTTGCTCTCATCTAATAGCCATACAGTAGATCTGATTATAAAATGTTTCTAGTTATTAAATGTGTCTTGCAGTCAATCCAATTTACCCTTGTGATATGTGATGCGAGATTCAATTTAGTCATGTCATACTTGAATAATTCATTCATTCATTCAATCGTATCTATTGAGTGCTTAGCTTACTGTGTGCAGAGCACTGTATTAAGAGCTGGGAAAGTACAATACGGCAGTAAAGAGAGAAAAGCCCTGCTCACACTTTAGGCAGGGGAGACAGACATCAAAATAAGTAAAAGAGCATCAATATCATCATCATCATCAATTGTATTTATTGAGCGCTTACTGTGTGCAGAGCACTGTACTAAGCGCTTGGGAAGTACAAGTTGGCAACATATAGAGACAGTCCCTACCCAACAGTGGGCTCACAGTCTGAAAGGGGGAGACAGAGAACAAAACCAAACATACTAACAAAATAAAATAAATAGAATAGATATGTACAAGTAAAATAAGTAAATAAATAGAGTAATAAATATGTACAAACATATATATATACATATATACATCAATATAAATAAGTAGAATTATAATAATAATAATAATGGCATTTATTAAGTGCTTACTATGTGCAAAGCACTGTTCTAAGCACTGGGGAGTTTACAAGGTGATCAGGTTGTCCCACGGGGGGCTCACAGTTTTAATCCCCATTTTACAGATGAGGTAACTGAGGCACAGAGACATTAAGTGACTTACCCAAAGTCACACAGCTGACAATTGGTGGAGCCGGGACTTGAACCCATGATCTCTGACTCCAAAGCCCCTGCTCTTTCCGCTGAGCGACACTGTTTCTCAATATATGTATGTATATATACATATACATATGCACATCTATGCCTAAGTGCTTTGGGCAGGGCGTGGGGAAGAGCAAAGGGAGCCAATTAAAGTGACGTAGAAGGGAGGGAGAGCTGAGGAAAAGGAGCCTTCCTCTTGGAAGGCCTCTTGGAGGAGGTATGCCCTCAGTAGGGCTTTGAAGGGGGGAAGAGTGATTGCTGAAAAATGCAAGCAGGGATGTGACAGTGCTTTGGAAATGATAAAAGGATATTCATTTATTCAATCATATTTATTGAGAGCTTACCGCGTGCAGAGCACTCTACTAAGTGCTTGGGAAAGTTCAATACAACAATCAACTGTGACATTCCCTGCCCACAACGAGTTTACAGTCTAGGATTACAAAGAAGCAGTGGTCTGAGCTGTGTGGCTCAATGTTGGGGGTGGGAAAGGGGGGCATCTCCTTATTAAAGGGGCTTTAAAGCACTTGACATGTTATTTGTGGGTGTGCAGAGGGAGCTGGATGAAGACCACCCCATCCCCATCTGCTTTGTTAATGATGTGCATTTAGCTTTAATTCTGTTTGTTCTGACGACTTGACACCTGTCCACATGTTTTGTTTTGTTGTCTGTCTCCCCCTTCTAGACTGTGAGCTCGTTGTTGGGTAGGGACTGTTTCTATATGTTGCTGACTTGTACTTCCCAAGCGCTTAGTACAGTGCTCTACGCACAGTAAACACTCAATAAATACGATTGAATGAATGAATGAATGAATGATAGAGCACAGCCCTGTGAGTCAGAAGGACCTGGGTTTCTAATCTCGTCTCGGTCACTTGTTTGCTGTGTGACCTTGGTTGGGCAAGTCACTTTACTTCTCCTTACCTCAGTTCCCTCAACTGTGAAATGGGGATTAAGACTGTGAACACTTTGTGGGATATGGGGGATCTATTCAACCAATTACCTTGTATCTACCCTGCACTTAATACAGTGCTTGGCACATAGTGAATGCTTAACAAATACCACAATTATCATTATTAATAAATGTATATATATGTATATTATTTTATTCCCTTTCCCTATTTTGAATATTCTATACTCTTCCACTCTTCCCAAAGGACAGCAATCCAGGGGAGATGCCCCAAAGCTGGATAACAGCCCACAACATATGAGAATGATCGGTCAGGTAATAAATTGTATTTCCTGAATGCTTACTGTATGCACAGCACAGCACTAAGCACTTGGGAGAGTAATAATGATGATAATAATAATAATAATGGCATTTGTTAAGCACTTACTATGTGCCGAGCCCTGTTCTAAGTGCTGGGGGAGATACAAGGTCATCAGCTTGTCCCATGTGGGGCTCACAGTCTCAATCCCCATTTTACAGATTAGTCAACTGAGGCACAGAGAATTGAAGTGACTTGCCCAAAGTCATGCAGCTGACAAGTGGTGGAGCCAGGATTAGAACCCAAGACCTCTGACTCCCAAGCCTGGGCTTTTTCCACTAAGCCACGCTGCTTCGGAGTTGGCAGAAACGTTCCCATGGTACGACCACTTAGGCAAGAGACAAATGGCATCAGATACAAGCCCATTGAAAAAACACCCGAAGCAGCCCAAGTTGGTTGAAGTTCGAACTCTGGAAAGATATGACCATCTGACTCCACTTTGTCCTGGAAGCCACAAGATTTTTTAGAGTTTGAACAGAAAAACTCATCACTTTCCTAACAGAGCTGGCCTGCATTTCTTATCTCCTTTTCCTGAATCATTTCGAGAATTGAATGGACCCTGAAGTGAAACTAAGGACAGAACTCTTGAGATCTGTGGGTCGAGAAAAATGAACCACCTTTTGGCTAGCCAAGCTAATTGGGTTATAAATAATGGATTCCAAATGACAGTGAGTCCACAATAGATAATCTGGTTCAGAATGTTCTCTGTCTCTGACTGGAGATATGGATGTATTTTTCCCTTGAATCTGACCGAAGGTGAAGGATGGAAAACAATTTGAATCTGCTGCCCCACCTGAGGTCTCCTCTTGCTTTGCTCTGAGAAGGTCAAAAGTCAAAATGGTTCTCCTCTATCTTGCCACGTTGGTTTCCTCTCCCTCTCTCTGTTTCCTCATTCTTTTAGTTCCCCTTGTGCAGGAGATGATTCCAGATAAATATACCCGCTTGCCCGACTCAATGACATGGTTCTTATAAGCCTCAGTTGCAGTGAATCATGAGAGAAAACTCTCCCTCTGTTTACAGCCTCTCTTTAATGCTGTTTCACCTTGAAAAATTTATTTGACCCTCAATCCCACTCCTGTTACTTCTAGCAGATTTTATTGTTGTCCCTGGCTAAATCTGCCACTTGGTGTACAATTCATAGTGGCAGTCCTCTTTCAGCCCTTTCTCCTCCACCCCAGATTATTCAGTTTTCCCCACATGCATTTACCAAGTGCTTTTTAATCCACTCAAGCAAAATCTCATGAGTAAAGTGCATTCTGCCCCTCCTCTCAATTAATATTGATGCCTCATGGCTACCTGAACTCAATGTAGTTCAAATATAGGTTATTACCTTTCAAAGAAAACATTACCAAAAAGGTACAGTTTTTGTAGTTATGAAGTAGACTGGTATGATTATTTGGAGGGCTATGTTTAATAAATGCCATTATTATTATTACTATGTTATGTTCATTTAAAAAGGCACTCAGTGTATTTTTCATTTGAAAAGATTGCAGCAAACGAATTCTGAATAGAAACTTTGTCACATTTCAGTTTCCTAAAAGGAAGAGAAGAGGTAATTAAAGTTCTTAAGGCAGGACCAGAACCTGAGAACCAAAATGCTGTCTAGAATGGGGAAATGACAGACACTCAGTACTCAAAGGGACCTCTAAGGATTGGCAAGAATGAAGAGGACAGGAATTTTGTCAAATGTGCTGAGAGATCAATGATACAGACTAGGTTGAATTGATGTACATAATTTCTCTAATCAGACTGCCTGTGGTCCAATGGATAGACCCCAGGCCCGAGAGTCAGAAGGATCAGGGTTCTAATCCCACTCTGCCATTTGTCTCCTGTGTGACCCCAGACAAGTAACTTAACTTCTCTGTGCCTCAGTTACCTCATGTGTAGAATGGGGATTAAGACTGTGATCCCCGTGTGGGACAGGGACTATGTCCAATGCGATTGACTTATATCCACCCAGTGCTTAGTACAGTGCCTAGCACAAAGTAAGTGCTAAACAAATATCATGGTTATCATTATTATTCTTTTTATCATTATTACTAAGTGTCTTGGACTGAACTGCTCCCCCACTAGAGTGTAAGGTGCATATGGGCAGAAACCACGCCTACTATATACCTCTATATGTTGCCAACTTGTACTTCCCAAGTGCTTAGTACAGTGCTCTGCACACAGTAAGTGCTCAATAAATACGATTGATTGATTGATTGATTGATACTAACTCCACAGGATTTACTCACGTGTTTAGTACAATTGTCTGAACACTGTAAGCACCTAGAGGTGCTACTGTACTTTCCTGAGCATTTTCCATAGCACACTGCTCTGCACATGGTAGACTTTAAGCTCCTTGAGGCCAGGGACACCCCCTCTACTAACTTTTTTTTAAATTTGGTATTTGTTGAAAGTGCTTACCCTGTGCCATGCACTGTACTACGTTCTGGAGTAAATAATAATAATAATGATAATAATAATAATGGTATTTGTTAAGTGCTTACTATATGAACAGTTGAGGTTACTATTTAGAAGGAGGCAATGATAAACCACTTCTGTATTATTCCCAAGAAAACTCTATGGATCCACTAGCAGAATGATTGCAGATGGAGGGTTTTGGGGAAAGATGTGTCCATGGAGTCACTATGGGTCGGAGATGACTCCCTAGCATGACAAGGTAAGACACATTCCCTGCCCACAATGAGCTCACAGTCTAGAGTGGGAGACAGACATTAATATAAATGAATAAAATACAGATGTGGACAGAAGTGCTGTGGGCTGAGGGAGGAGTGAATAAAGGGAACAAATCAGGGTGAAATTAGACATTGTAGGTACATGGATGCAATTTCTCTCCTGCTTCTTGTTTTCTGCTAGTTCTTGGGCATGAGCTATAATCAGTCAATCAAGGCAACAGTTATTTGCCATCAAGTGATTTTGTCCTGGAAACTCAATGTCCTGTGAGTTATGTTGAAGAAGTCAAATGCTGATTGGTTTTCTTCCCACTTCAGTGCACAGAAGTACCTAGGCTGTAAAATTAAACATATAAAAGAGAGTGATCTTAAGTGACTCATTGCCATGTGATCCACAGATTAATCCATCTGGATGGTGTCTATATGAGTGGACATATCAATCAACTATATTTCAATCAAATGTATTTATTGAGTGCTCAACTGTGTGCAGAGCACTATACTAAGCGCTTGGCAGCATGGCTTAGTGGAACGAGCACAGGCTTGGGAGTCAGAGAACGTGGGATTTAATCCCGGCTCTGCTACTTGTCTGCTGTGTGACCTTGGGCAAGCCACTTAACTTCTCTTTGCCTCAGTTACCTCATCTGTAAAATGGGGATTGAGACTGTGAGCCCCACTTGGGACAAACTGATTACCTTGTATCTACCCCAGCGCTTAGAACAGTGCTTGGCACATAGTAAGCACTTAACAAATACCATAATTATTATTATTATTATTATTATTATTATTATTATTATTATTACGGTATAACAGAGTACAATATAATAGAGTTGGTAGACACATTCCCCACTCACAGTGATCTCTAGACTCAAAGCTCGATGTGGGCAGGGAATGTGTTTATTGTTATATTGTGCTCTCCCAAGTGCTTAGTATAGTGCTCTGCACAAAGTAAGTGCTAAGTAAATATGACAGATTAATCTTAAAGTCCTGAGGGGGAGACAGACATTAATGTAAATATAAAATGTATATTCTTTTAACATTCATATTATCATTATTGATGATGATGATGATGATGATGATGATAATAATAATAATAATAACAACAACAACAATAATAATAATAATAGTAATAATAATAATAATAATAATAATAATGCAACACTGTGGACAGTGAGCTTCAGTCACCCATGATCAACTTTCCATTTCTAGGTTTGCACAAATGGCATTTTCATGGTCAGTATCATTATTATTATTATTGTTAATACTCAAAGACTCTTGTGGCCAAGGGTAATCAATAGGGAGGCTCTTCAGGACCATTTGGAAGCCGAGAGAAACAGCAGCCGGTTTTACAAATGTTTGGTGAAGCCAAGAGTAATGGCAGAAATTTTTCCTTCCAGATTCCAATGTGATTGTTCTAACATAATACGTTAGATCCTGGCAACTTTATTGCCTTGTTGAGTTAAATGTTGTGGAGATGTGAAACCGTATAGAAACACAGAATACTGAGCAGAGCAGTTCAGAGTAATGCTCTCAGTGTATGCCATTGATTGATTAATAATTTAATAATAACCTCGTTTAATAATTACCCATTATCTTCTTTGGTAATCTCAGTCTAAAATGGAATGAATCTTATCTCTTACCTTGGAGGATTAAAAGTCTTTGGAAACAAAAGACATTTGCATTATTAAGATAGAAATTCTAATATGAAAGAATATCCTCCCCTAGTTGCTTGATTGAGGCAGAGAATAATAGTCCAGTGCTCTGCACACAGTAAGTGCACAATAAATACGATTGAATGAATGAATGATAGCAACAGCACAGGAAGCATCACAGCCTAATCTTGGAAGACCTGAGTTCTAATCCTGACTGCCATTTATCTTCTGTGTTTCTTTGGCAAATCACTTCACTTCTCAGGTGCCTCAATTACCACAATGTAAAATGGGGACTAAGACTGAGAATCCCATGTGGGACATGAACTATGTCCAACCTGATGAGCTCATATCTACCCCAGTGCTTAGAACATTGCCTGGTACATAGTAAATGCTTCAAAAAATACCATAAAAACCCATCATTTTTCAATGGTCACAACATGCCTGATAGCAACCATTTCTTCCTATCCCAGATCTACTAGGGTAAATTTATGGATCATGTCTTCCCAAGAACAGACTTGCTCTGGGGAAAATGAGGTTTTCTAATTCTCCCACTGCATTACATCCAAATTAATAGATCTACACATTACAGAAGAAATGACAATTCACACACACACACACACACACATCCATTCCTTCCTCTCTTTACTACTAAGAAATCCTCTCTTTACCTTTTACATACCTAGTCACATCCTTCTCATCCTTCACTCAGGGATATACATTTAAGTATTCACTTTGTCTGGCCTTGACATATTCAGAAGAACAATTTCCCTCTATGAAACAAGGATCCTGATTTCACTTGACATCTCATTTAATAATTACCCATTATCTTCCTTGGTAATCTCAGTCTAAAATGAATGAATCTTATCTTTTACCTTCGAGGATTAAAAGTCTTTGGAAACAAAAGGCATTTGCATTATTAAGATAGAAACTCTAATACAAAAGAATATCCTCCCCTAGTTGCTTCCCCACAAACTGACACTTATTGGACTTTCTTGACACAGGAGTGTCTCAGGAGAAATCTTAAAGGATTTCCCTCTGAAAGGAAACAGCCATTTAACTTGTAACTCCACAAGCTTCTTCTATACCACTCTCTAATATTCTCATCACACTCAAATTAGGTCACCTATGTGAGAAGGGGCAGGAAAGAGAAGACCCTCAAAGTTAAGCTCTGTAGTGAAAAATCTTTTCATTACTTGGGAATCCCTCAATCCCCAAGGAACATTGCTTTACCATCTTTCGCAGGCAGGTCTTTTCACCTTTAGATCCTTCTTCTCTGTTGCTGCTGTGGTACTATCCCGAGGGATTGTAAACTGATGTTTTCATTAGAAGAATCCAGACAACAAAACTTCCATCAAAGCCTTCCACTTGACAAGGGAGTTGTAGATTAGCAAACCGGAAACCCATCAACCGCCTAATCTAACCACCTCACCCATGCAGGCCACAAGGAAAGAGACAAGGCCCGAAATATCCCTTGGATGATAGATGGAGAGCTGGGAGATTTGGAGACAGCTGAGATCAATCAGTCAATCATATTTTCTGAGCTCTTATTGTGTGCAGAGAACTGTATCAAGTACTTGGGATAGTACAATATAACAGAGTTGGTAGACACTTTCCCTGCCCACAATGAGCTTACAGTCTAGAAGAGGATACAGATATTGAAATAATAATGATATAATAATAATGATAGTATTTGTTCTTTCAATCATATTTATTGAGCGCTTACTGTGTGGAGAGCACTGTACTAAACACTTGGTATGTACAAGTTGGCAACATATAGAGACGGTCCCTACCCAACAACGGGCTACTTACTCTGTGCCAAGCACTGTTCTAAGCACTGAGGTAGATACAAGGTAATCGGGTTGTCCCATGTGGGGCTCAAAGTCTTAATCCCCATTTTACAGAAAAGGTAACTGAGGCACAGAGATATTAAGTGACTTTCCCAAGGTTACACAGCTGACAAATGGTGGAGCCAGGATTAAAACCCTCAGCTTCTGACTCCCAAGCCTGTGCTCTTTCCACTAAGGCAAGCTGTTAAGTATGCATTTGTACATAAGGGCTGTGGGGCTGAGGGTGGGGTGGAAAAAAAGTACAAATCCAAGCGCGGTGGTAATGTAGAAGGGAGAGGGAGTAGGGGAAATTGGGGCCTTGCCCTGGATGGCCTCCAGGAAGAGATCTGATTTTAATACAGATTTGAAAGTGGGGAGAGTGGTGGTCTTTCGTATATGAAGGGGGAGGGCATTACAGGATGGTGGGAGATTGTGGGCAAGGGGTTAGTAGTGAGGTAGATGAGATCGAGGTCCAGTAAGTAGGTTGGTGTTAGAGGAGTGAACTGAGCATGCTGGATTGTAGTAGGAAATCAGTGATGGGGCAAGGGGCTTTAAAGTCAATGGTCAGGAGTTTCTGTTTGATGCGGAGGCAGATGGACTGTGAGCCCACTGTTGGGCAGGGACTGTCTCTATATGTTGCCAATTTGTACTTCCCAAGCGCTTAGTACAGTGCTCTGCACACAGTAAGCGCTCAATAAATACGTTTGATGATGATGATGATGGACAACAACCGGAGGTTCTTGAGGAGAGGGAAACCATGGACCGAATGGACAATGACTGATGGTTTAACACACATTTGTACTCCTCACATGTGTCTATATCAATCGATCGAATTGTATTTATTAAGCCCTTACTGTATGCCGTGCACCATACTAAGTGCTGGGGAGAGTACAGTATAACAGAGTTGGTAGATATATTCCCTACCCACAAAGAGTTAGGTCTAAACGGGGATACCTCCATTAACATAAGTAAATAAATTACAGCTATATACATAAGTGCTGTGGAGCTGAGTGAGGGGTGAATAAAGGATGCAGATCCAAGTGCAAAGTTGACCCAGAAAGGAGTGGGAAAAGATGAAATAATAATAAAAATAATAATAATAATGATGGCATTTATTAAGGGCTTACTACGTGCAAAGCACTGTTCTAAGCACTGGGGAGGTTACAAGGTGACCAGGTTGTTCCACGGGGGGCTCACAGTCTTAATCCTTATTTTACAGATGAGGTAACTGAGGCACAGAGAAGTGAAGTGACTTGCCCAAAGTCACACAGCTGACAATTGGCGGAGCTGGGATTTGAACCCCTGACCTCTGACTCTAAAGCCTGGGCTCTTTCCACTGAGCCACACTGCTTCTGAGGGCTTATTTGGGGAAGATCTCTTGGAGAGGTGATTTTAATCAAGTTCTGAAGGTGAGTTATTCAGTTGTGTATCTATAATGAATTGTGTATTCAGTTATTGACTCAGTGTGCTCAAGCAGGCATGATCTTGTTAATACCTGCTCTGTCCTTGTCCCTCTTCCTGCTCTGTTTGCAAATGATCTCCACACACTGGGGGCTGGGTCAATGCCATTGATGGACTGATCCATTGATTGACTGGAACCATCAGAGCAGGTGAGTACAGAGCTCCATAAGGTATGTTCCTGGGAGACACAGAGGTCTGTATTGTGACTCCAAGGAGGGGGCAGACTGGCCTAGTGGAAACTTGCATTCTAGTCCCAGCTTTGCCACTTGCCTGTTGTGTGAGGTTGGACAAGTCACTTACATTTCCTGGGCCTCAGTTTACTCTTCTATAACATGGGAAAAAATGTCCATTCTCCCTCCATCTTAGACTGAGGGGCCCAAAAGAAAGAGTGACTGGGTCCGATGATAGTGATAATAATAATTATTATAATTATAATAGTATTTAAGTACTTACTGTGTGCCAGGCACTGTTCTATGCATTGGGGTGGATACAAGCAAATCGGGTTGGACACAGTCTCTGTCCCATATGGGCTCACAATCTTAATCCCTATTTTATAGAAGAGAGAACTGAGGCCTAGAGAATAATGATAATAATAATGATGGTATTGTTAAGTGCTTACTATGTGCCAGGCCCTGACCTAAGCACTGGGGTGCATACAAGCAAATCAGGTTCTGTCTCCCCCTTCTAGACTGTGAGCCCACTGTTGGGTAGGGACCGTCTCTATATGTTGCCAACTTGTACTTCCCAAGCACTTAGTACAGTGCTCTGCACACAGTAAGAGCTCAATAAATACGATTGATTGATTGAGTTGGACACAGTCCCTGTCCTGTGTGAGATTCACAGCCTCAATCTCCATTTTACAGATGAGGGAACTGAGGCCCAGAGAAATGAAGTGACTTGCCCAAGGTCACACAGCAGACAAGTGGGGAAGCTGGGATTAGAACCCATGACCTTCTGACTCTCTGGCCCATGCCCTATCCACTATGCTATGTGACTTGTCCCAAGTCACCCAACAGACAAGAAGTGGGTTCAGGATTAGAACACAGGGCCTTTTGACTTCCAGGCATTTGCTTTGTCCAGTAGACAATGCTGCATCTCTGACCTTATTCTCTGTACGTCAGTGTTTAGCACAGTACCGATGGATAACAATCTTATTACCATTATTATTACTATTATAATAACTTCCAGAAATCTGCAAATTGCTGCAGAGTTCTGTGGTGGTAATGGTCATGACAGACCTTGCCCACTCTGCCCTGGCCAATGGTGGCTCTGACCTGTTTCTCCCCCTCACAATCAGTCAATCAACCAATTGAATTTATTGAGCGCTTACTGTGTGCAGAGCCCTGTACTAAATGCTTGGGAGAGTTCAATGTAACAGAGTTGAGCTTACAGTTTAATGGGGCAAACATACATTAGTATATATAAATAAATTAGACAATCTTCCCCCAGCTATCTCACAAAGTTCTGAAAAAAGTTCATATTGAGCTAGTGGAGGTCAGTGGATGGAATACATCTGTCCACTCAAATGGCCTAAAACCAACTTAAAAAAAATACATTCCTCATTCTGTGGGAGTGAAAGAAATCAGCATGGTCTATTGGAAAGACCTTAGGCAACAAAGGATCTGGGTTCTAATCCAGGCTCTGTCAATTGTCCACAGTGTGACCTTGGCCAAGTCACTTCTCTTCTCTATGCTTCAGTTCCCTCACCCCCAAAGTGGGGATTCAATACCTGCTCTCTCTTCTACTTAGACCATGAGCTCCATGTATATTGTATCTACCCCTGCCCTTAGTTCAGTGCTTGACACAATATAGATGCTATAACAAGTAATGTTAAAAAAAAAACAAAAGTGGAAAATCATCCTTTTCCAAACAAGCAGCCCCATCCCTTCTATCTCCAAATGTTAAATGTCAAAAGCACGTAGTAAGCAATGAACAAATACCACAATTAAATGAGAGACTCTGGGGTCTCTTATAAATACTTGATACCACGTTTCCAAATGTAGCTATTTCCATGATCTGGGGTTTTTCAATTGAAACAGGCTTTTTAATTGCCATGTAATGGCTGGTCCTGTCACAGTCAATATCCACGGGTTGAGAGGCTATTTGACAAGCCACCCAGAGATGGCTCGGAAATCTCAGCCAGAGGTCTTGGGAGTGGAGACATTTGGAATCTACTCTTTGATGTCAGCATGCCATTGGCAAATGGATAGGAATTATTGTCAGCATGTGGCTTGCTGAAGTAACATAATTTTTTTAAATCCATACGTTAAAAATGACCAGTTTATGATTTATGCACGGCCAGAATTTGTTGCGTGATCATAGCCTACATGGAAAAGAATATGGAATTACACCTTTTCAGTGCAGAGAAATGTGATGCCGATCTCAGAAGCCATTTTTATGGAGTATTCTTCATTTTTATAGGTACTTTGCATTTATAGAACACCTTCCAAAGGGTCTTAAAACCCTTCATAAATAAGAATCCAACTCTGCGGCATCCTTCCATAGACAGGTAAGCCGAAGCTTGATGCCAGGTGATTTGTCCAAAGGTCAATGGGAAGAGGGCAAAACTGGTATAGAGATTAAGATTGCTGATCCTTATTCGACCCTAAGAGACCGCAATGCCTTGGTCCATGGAGTGCCCAAAGTTGAGTTTGCAGTGAGTCAGCCTGTTCATGACTCTTCCCACATGGACAAAGTATAAATTGAGAGAACAAGTTGTAATGGGTAGGGGAGGCTTGGGGATGGTTTGCAGGTTGGGTTGGAAGGGGGAAGAAATAACAAATATTAGTGGGAGAGGCTTGCCTGGACAGATGGTGAAGAGAAATTGGGTGGGAGATAGTAGTAATAGTAGTGAATACACTCTCTCTCTCTCTCTCTCTCTCTCTCTCTCTCTCTCTGTGTATATATATGTATATATATACATATACATATATACATATACATATATATACATACATATATATATATATATACATATAGTTCTCTTCACAGAACACTGTCCTATATGCTGGAAGAGAACACACAGATGAGAATTTGACATGATCCCTGTCCCTCTGGAGGCTCACAATTTAAGAAAGTAAATGAGGAGAAGGGATAAGGGACAGACACATCAGGAATCAGCCAATTGAGAAGCAGCCTAGCCTAATGGAAAGAGGTCAGGCCCAGGAGACAGAGGAATTGTGTTCTAATACCTGTCCTGCAAACTGCTTCCTTTGTGACTTTGGGCATGTCACTTAATTTCTCTGTGCTTCAATTCCCTCTACTGTAAAATAGAGATTAAATACTTGTTCTCCCTCCTATTTAGGCTGTGAGCCCCATGTGGGACAGGGACTATGTCCAACCTAATTGTACCTATCCCAGTGCTTAGAAAAAGGGTTTGATACCTAGTAAATCCATAACAAATTGCATGAAAAGAAAAAGAATGATGAAACATTAAAATGTAGCATTGACGTTTCTGCCAGTGGTGGTGTGAAAGGAGTAGGGCACGAACACTTGGTAGGACTGGAAGCAGAAGACTCAAAGAGACTGAGATCCTTGTCTAGGCACAAGAGATCAGGACCTGAAAGAGGATCCTGGCTGTGGAAATGAACAGGATGGGGAAAATCTGGCCAGCAGTCATAAGGACAGGTATATTGGCACAACGTGGGGACCTATTTATTTTATTTTGTTAGTATGTTGGTTTTTTCTCTGTCTCCCCCTTCTAGACTGTAAGCCCACTGTTGGGTAGGGACTGTCTCTATATGTTGCCAGCTTGTACTTCCCAAACGCTTAGTACAGTGCTCTGCACACAGTGAGCGCTCAATAAATAAAATTGATTGATTGATTGATTGACAGATTCACTGACAGGACTGAAAGGAAATGAGGAGTTTGAGAAAACATCCACCATTTCAAGCCTGGTTCTCGATGCAGTGTGGCGTAATAGCTAGAGCAAAGGCTTGGGAGTCAGAAGAACCTGGGGTCTAATCCCCACACTGCCATTTATCTTCTCTGTAACATTGGTGGAATAACTTAACTTTTCTGTGCCTCATTTACCTCATCTGTAAAGTGGGGATGAAGACTGTGAGCCCCATGATGGACATGGATTGGGTCCAACCTGATTAGCTAGTATCTACCCTAGTGTCCAGCACCTAGTAAGGGGTTAACAGATACAGCACAGGAGGAACAACTGGTACTGAATCCCCATTTTTACAGTTGAGGAAACTGAGGCACTAAGAAGGTAAATGACTTGCCCAAGATCACACAGAAGGCCAGTGATGGAGTTGGGATTAGAACTCATGGGCTCAGAATCTCTCTAGGCCACACTGCTTCTCTACTGACAGATTTTCTTTTTTTCATGATGAAATGCAATAGTTTTGCTCACCTTTGACATGGAAAATTCATTTGCTCTTAATCTCCTTTTTTACTCTCCCAGAACTAGCTCAGTGGGAAAAAGACAGAAGGAGGATGGCCTGTATGAAAGATTCTAATATAGACTTCAAAATTGGAATCAACCAATTAATCAGTTGCATTTACTGAGTGCCTAGAAACCTCTGATAGGGTTAGTAGAGGTAACTGCTGCCCTCAATCTAGTGAGAAAGACAGACAGCTAAATAAATTACAGGTTGATTGATTTCTTATCATCTTTGTTGAACTTCTCTTTTGCACAGAAAATTCAGATTGAGGAGCAAGTGAGAAGCAGCAGAAGAAGCAGTGTGCCTAATGGAAAGAACCCCAGTGGTCCTGGGATCTAATCTTTTAGCCAAGTCTAATCCTTTAATATTCACTCCACTCACAGCCCCACAGCACTTATGTGGATATCCTAATGCACTGCTAGTTCCCCTATCTGTAATTTATTTTAATGTCTACCTCCTCCTGTAGACTGTAAGCTCCTTGTAGGCAGAGAATGTGTCTACCAACTCTATTGTGTTGTACTCTCCCAAGAACTTACTACAGTTCTCTGCACATGGTAAATGTTCAACAAATACTATAATTACTACTGCTACTGCTACTACTGCTACTACTACTTGGTCTGCCTTCTATAAAGACTTTGAGCCCCTCTGTGGGACAGAGACCATGTCCAACCTGGTTTTCTCTTAACTACCCCAGCTGTTAGAACAGTGTTTGGCACAGAGTAAGTGCTTAACAAATACCACACTTAAAATTATTATTTTGTGGATTATCTAGCTTTCTTTACTCTTCCTTTGTTAGCATTTTTCTTAGATGTAAGGTTTCGATTTTTACAGCGTTATTGATTTAGCCTGAATTCTCACTGCTAATCTTTTTTTTTAATTGGAGAAAAGACTAGGGAAGAAAAAATAATATGTTTTTTTTAATCATGTGCTTTGCTAAGCTGAACTGGATCGATTGACAAACCCATCAAAATTCTCCTGAAGTAGCAGTGCAGTTACCAGACACATTTTTAAGCGAATTATCCTTGCCACCATTAGGGTAAATAGCTACTGTGTGTCATAATATCTGAAGCTCCTTATCTTCCCTCCCAAACCCTGTCCTCTCCCTGACTTTCCTGTCACTGTAGACGGCACTACCATCTTTCCCATCCCACAAGCCCGCAACCTTGGTGTCATCCTTGACTCAGCTCTCTCGTTCACCCATCACATTCCGTCACCAAAACCTGCCGGTCTCACCTCCACAACATCGCCAAGATCTGCCCTTTTTTCTCCATTCAAACCGCTACCTTGCTGGTTCAATCTCTCGTCCTATCCCGACTGGATTACTGCATCAGCCTCCTCTCTGATCTCCCATCCTCCTGTCTCTCCCTACTTCAGTCTATACTTCACTCTGCTGCCTGGATTATCTTTGTACAGAAACACCCTGGTCATGTTACTCCCCTCCTCAAAAATCTCCAGTGGTTGCCTGTCAACCACGAATCAAGCAAAGGTTCCTCACTCTCGGCTTCAAAGCTCTCCATCACCTCGCCCCTCCTACCTCACCTCCCTTCTCTCCTTCCCCAGCCCAGCCCACACCCTCTGCTCCTCTGCCACTAGCCTCCTCACTGTGCCTCGTTCTCGTCTGTTCCACCATCAACCCCCGGCCCACGTCCTCCCCCTGGCCCAGAATGCCCTCCCCCAGCACATCTGCCAAGCTATCTCTCTTCTTCCCTTCAAAGCCCTACTGAGAGCTCACCTCCTCCAGGAGGCCTTCCCAGACTGAGCCCCCTTTTTCTTCTCCCCCACCCCATCCCCCCGCCCTATCTCCTTCCCCTCCCCACAGCACCTGTATATATATTTGTACAGATTTATTACTCTATTTATTTTACCTGTACATATTTACTATTCTATTTATTTTGTCAATGATGTGCATCTAGCTTTACTTCTACTTATTCTGATGACTTGACACTTGTCCACATGTTTTGTTTTGTTGTCTGTCTCCCCCTTCTAGATTGTGAGCCTGTTGTTGGATAGGGACCGTCTCTATATGTTGCCAACTTGTACTTCCCAAGCACCTAGTACAGTGTTCTGCACACAGTAAGGGCTCAATAAATACGATTGAATGAATTAATAAATGAATGAATAATAATAATATTAATAGTAATGGTATTTGTTAAGTGCTTACTATGTGCCAAACACTGTTTAAAAGTGCTGGGGGAGATACGAGGTAAGCGCTTAGTACAGTGCTCTGCACACTGTAAGCGCTCAATAAATATGATTGATGATACGAGGTAATCAGGTTGTCCCAGGTGGGACTCACAATCTTAATCCCCTTTTTACAGATGAGGTAACTGAGGCACAGAGACGTAAAGTGGCCTGCCCAAGGTCACATAGCAGAAAATATGACCACTGTACTCCAGGGACTTGGAAGTACAGTGGGATTGGAAGCCAATCTGCTACAAGTCAAAACTCACCTGTTCTGGGCAGCAGTGGCACGGGAGAGCGTCGAGGTCAGAGACTCGTTTACTGCGCAGAAGGAGGCAGTGGTAAACCACTTTCATATTTTTACCAAGAAAATTCTATGGATGCTCTGTCAGAATGATTGCAGATGAAGGTGGGGTGTTCTGGGAGAGCGTTGTCTATGGCATCACTATGGGTTGAACACGACTCGACAGAATCATCATCATCATCAATCGTATTTATTGAGCGCTTACTATGTGCAGAGCACTGTACTAAGCGCTTATAAAACAACAACAACAACACAGGATTTCCTAATAGGATCCAGGTTGCCCCATTAGATTAAATTCCCCTCTAGGCTATAAACTCGTTGTGGGCAGGAAACATGTCTTCCAACTCTGTTATACTCTCCCAAGTGCTTAGTTGAGTGCTCTGTACACAGTAAGCACTTAATAAATACAATTGATTGATTGACTGATCTTATCTGGCTGACTCAGCCCCTGCTAAAAAGAATAATAATTATGCTATTTGCTAAGCATTTACTTTGTGCCAAGCATTGTACTAAGTGCCAGGTAGGGACATGATAATCAGGTTGGACATAAACCCTGTACTACAAGGGGCTCAAAGCCTAGGTAGTTAAGGGAGAACTGGTATTGACTCCCCGTTTTACAGATGAGGAAACAGAGGCTCAGACAAGTGTAGTGACTTGACCAGGGTCACACAGCAGGCAAGTGGCAGAGGTGGGATTGGAACTCAGCTCCACTGATTCCCAGGCTGGGCTCTTTTCACTAGAGAAGCAGCATGGTTCAGTGGGAAGAGCACAGGCTTTGGAGTCAGAGGTCATGGGTTCAAATCCTGGCTCTGCCAATTGTCAGCTGTGTGACTTGGGCAAGTCACTTCACTTCTCTGTGCCTGTTACCTCATCTGTGAGCCCCCTGTGGGAAAACCCGATCACCTTGTAACCTCCCCAGCACTTAGAAGAATGCTTTGCACATAGTAAGCGCTTAATGAATGCCATCATTATTATTATTGTGCCGAACAAGTACAATTTTTTTAAAAAAGATTCAGGGGTAGATCTCCTCCTTCTCCTCATTCCAACCCCCCCACCTTCCCATCATGCCCTCCTTCAGCCATAACTATAGATCTTAGCTATGTCTTAGTGAACAATTTCAACCTCAAGTCACTATACCCTGGGGTAGGCCAGAATAATTAGGTACTATTAGTAATGATGATGACATTTGTTAAGTGCCTATTATTCATTAAGCACTGTTCACTAGAGAAGCAGCGTGGCTCAGTGGAAAGAGCACGGGCTTTGGAGTCAGAGGTCATGGGTTCAAATCCCGGCTCTGGCAATTGTCAGCTGTGTGACTTTGGGCAAGTCACTTAACTTCTCTGGGCCTCAGTTACCCATATGTAAAATGGGGATTAAGACTGTGAGCCCCCCATGGGACAACCTGATCACCTTGTAACCTCCCTAGTGCTTAGAACAGTGCTCCGCACATAGTAAGTGCTTAATAAATGCCATTATTATTATTATCATTATTATTATTATTATTATTGTTGCACTGCCATAGAGTCAAGGTAATTCGGTTGGACACAGTCCCTTTACCACATGGGGCTCACAGTCTTCATCCCCACTTTACAGATGAGATAACTGAGGCCCAGTGAAGTGTTGTGACTTGCCCAAGCTCACACAGTAAACACGTGGTGGATCCGGGATTAGGACTCAGGTCTTTCTGAGCCCCAGGCCGGTGATCGATCCATTAGGCCATTAGAGAAACAGCGTGGCTCAGTGGAAAGAGCCCGGAGTCAGAGGTCATGGGCTCAAATCCTGGCTCCGCCAACTGTCAGTTATATGACTTTGGGCAAGCCACTTAACTTCTCTGTTCCTCAGTTACCTCATCTGAAAAATGGGGATTAAAACTGTAAGCCCCCATTGGGACAACCTGATCACCTTGTAACCACTCCAGCGCTTAGAACAGTGCTTTGCACATAGCGCTTAACAAATACCATTATTATTATGTTTCTTCCCTTTCTCACATAAGGATCACAGTGTCCTACAGGAAGAGACTGTGTCTGACCTGATTATCTTCTATTTTGTATTGAAGTACAGTGCTAAGTACAGCGTTTAGCACTGTGTGAGTACCTAACAAATCCTACATTTATTGTAGGGAGACCAGGTTTCTTATCACAATTTTAGAGATGAGGAAACTGAGGCAAAGAGAGGATAAGTGACTTGCCCAAGGTCACACAATACACCAGGAGCAAAGCTGGACAAGCTATAACCTTGTTCTCTGGACACCAGACCAATGTTTGCTTCATTGGACCATACTGCCTATGTCTCAGAGTTTCTCAAAATATGAAAATTGAACCCTCTGGACCTCAAATGGGTACAAAACACTATTCTGAGTGTCAAGGAGCCTTAATCAATCAAGCAATCAACTAATCATATGTATTATTATCATTATCATTATTTTTGTACTTGTTGAGCACTTACCATGTGCCAGGCACTGCTCTAAGCCTTGGGGTAGATACAGGTTAATCAGGTCAGACACTGAGCACTTACTGTAGTCAGAGCACTGTAATAATAATAATAATAATAATAATAGTATTTGTTAAGCATTTACTATGTACAAAGCACTGTTCTAAGCACTGGGGAGGATATAAGTTGATCAAGTCATCCCATGTGGGGCTCACAGTCTTAATCCCCATTTTACAGGTGAGGTAACTGAAGCACTGAGAAGTTAAGTGACCTGCCCAAAGTCACACAGCTGACAATTGGTGGAGACGGGATTTGAACCCATGATCTCTGACCCCCAAGCCCATGCTCTTTCTACTAAGCCATGCTGCTTCTCTGTACTAAGCGCTTGGGAGAGGACACTATAACAGAGTGGGTAGACATGCTTCCTGCCCCCAACAAGCTTCAGGCTGGAGGCTAACATTGAGATTAACAGTTTTCACATAGTTAAAAATGAGGAGTTTGAATATCCAAAGAAAGTTCCCACTCATAGAACTCAACCCTCTCAGCCCTGTAGTGCTGGTCTTGCTGCATAGCTGTGCATTTTCTGTGTATCTGTCTGCTACACTCTGAATCTGTTCTCTGTGCCTTGTCTCATCAAATCAGTTGGACGGATTGGTGAACTATAGGTTTGCCACAAACTGAAGAGATCTTACAAAGGCTAATTGTTACAAAATGCAAAACACTTGGCTGATAATAAGGACATCTAAAGAAAAGCAGAGTGGAAAGGAAATTACATAGATAAACGTCTAGTTACCTGTAGATAATTGCTACAGATACACATGTATTTACATGTAATATATATATATATATATATATATACAGAGATGTATATTCAAAGATTGAACAATTCATAGACAATGAAATTCAGATCATAAAAGATAAAAAAGTAATCTTTAAAAATCTTGTAATCAACTATTGGTATTTACAATGAGAGAAGTACTCTGTTAAGTCTAAATGATTGGGTGTATTTATTGAATTTAATAACTACCCCTTACAATCCTGCCTTTCTGTGTTTTAAATCTGAAAGGACAGAATGGAGAATAAGACATCTGGAAGTCAACTGACCCTTGGGAATTCCACTAGGTCACATCATAACTGCTGTGGGGTGGAGTGAGGTATCTCTCAAGTTTTCTCTCCTCTCATCTTGATGACATCCCTTTGCCACATCTTCCCTCTGGCTTGGAACCCCCTCGCCCATCATAAACAGCGGACCACCACTCTCCCAATCTTCCCTCAAACCATTCCCCACTAACCATTCCCCCCAAACCATTCTCCCCCCCCAAAAAAAAAAACCACTTCTCCTCCTAGAGGGCTTCCTCACTTCCCCACTCCTTCCCCCTTTCGTGTCCCCTATTTTATGTAGACCTGTATCTTTTAAGTGGTTGATATTCACTCCACCTTTAGCCCTATGGCATTTACATACATACCCATAGTTCCCCCTCTAGGCTGAAGCTCCTTGAACACAGGGAATGTGTCTGCCAACTCTGTTGGGTTGAGGGCTCTCATAATACAGTGCTCAATAATTACCATCGATTGATTGTCTCTTTTTTAATGCTATTTATTAAGTGCTTACTATTTTGTCTATCACTGCTGTTAGGCACTGGGGTGAATACAAGTTAATCAGGTGGGACACAGTCCCTGCCCCACATGGGGCTCACAGTGAAGTAGGAGGGAGAACATATATTGAATCCCCACTTTACAGTTGAGGAAACTGAGGCACAGATACATTAAGTGGCTTGCTCAAGGTCAGAAATAATTCAAATGTTGGAGCAGCAATTAGAGCCCAGGTCTGGACTCTTTCCACTAGTCCACTCTTCTTCTCTCCCCCGCTCACAACCTCTCTCTCTCCATCTCTCTCTCTCTCTCTCTCTCTCTCTCCATATCTCTATTTCACTCCCTCTCTTTCTCTCTCTCTTCCAATTTACTCCTTTCCATCGACATTCTTCTTTTCTGCTGAACGTTTGAGCCTCCTGAAGCTCTTTGTTCCGTTTTCTTATTCAACCATTTTCCCCCTGAAGGGTTTTCCAGCTCCTAGACCTCATTTTACCATTTGCAGAATGCTGTGAATATTATTCCCCACATTTCTGAGTTAGAGTGCTCATTGGTGCCTTGAGTAAAATGAGAGAAGAATGCTCTATGTTCTCGTTAGACTATTATCATTCTTTATGGAGATGATGGACATTATTTCATTTACTCCATTTTCACAGGCCTAATGGTCCCACACTACAGTGATTGGGTAGGCAGTGAGAATTTCAATTCGGGGTAGGTCTCTGGCCTCTTGTTAAACTGAACAACCACACAAGCCTTCATACAATGTGCCGACACAGTGTTCTCTTTAGCTGTTGATTGGCTTAGATCCGAATGGGTGTTTGCGAAAGGCAAAAGACTAATGTGAGAAGGACAAAAGCAATGTGGAAAAGTCTTGGAAACTGGTAATGTTGAAGCAAAATATTTTGGAAGCTGATGAAAAATGATTACTGAAAGGTCTTTGAATACCTCAGCCTCTCAGGAGGAGCCACTGCTCCTCTCGTTTGTATTCGTTTCTTCAGACTTCACTTCCCAGCTTCCTGTGACTGAGGTAGCACAAAGGGAACGGATCCATTCATATGAAACCATAACACAGTCTGTGGTGTGGGGCGGAATACATTCTCTCAAGCCACTATGTCTGCCACTTCTGCAAAATGTGTTTGGACATTCTAAATTGTACAGGAACAATATTGTGAGCTGACTGAATAGATACCTTGGAGGCAGATGTGTTTTGTGTTGCTGCAGTTTATACAAAGCCACAGTTCATTTTTAACTCAGTATCAGGGGGCGGTTCATGGGGTGGGGAACGGTTTGAGTGACTTGGTTTGATGGTGACTTTTGGACTATGAAAGGCAGCTGTTTATATCAGAGGAGAGGATAGAAGGAGGAGGGGAATGGTCAGATCAGATCAGAAATCATCCTTTCCAGACGAGCCTCACGGTCTAAATAAGAAGGAGAAAAGGGATTTTATCCCAATTTTACAGATGAGGAAACTGAGGACCAGTGAGGTTTAGAGGCCCATCCAAAATCACACAGTATTTCTGTGGCAGGTGTGTGACTCCAACTCAGGTTTCCTGATCCTCAGCCCTGTGCTTTCCCCACATAATGAAGGAACTTTAACCCCAATCTGAATCTGAAAATTCAGCAATTAGGTAGATGGCTAAAAGAGAAAGTGACATTTTTACTAGGGCACACTTAAACTCCTAAATTCCTTTTGTCTTTTATTAAATGATAAATAATAATAAATTATTATGGTATTTGGTAAGCACTTACTATGTGCCAGGCACTGTACTAAGCGCTGGGGTGGATGCTATTGATGCCTGTCTACTTGGTCTTTTTTGTTTTGTTTTGTTGTCTGTGAACAAACTTCTAGACTGTGAACCCATTGTTGGGTAGGGATTGTCTCTGTTGCCGAATTGTACTGTGTGCAGAGCACTTAGTACAGTGATCTGCACACAGTAAGCGCTCAATAAATACAATTGAATGAATGAATGAATACAAGCAAATCAGGTTGGTCCCAGTCCCTGTCCCACGTGGGGCTCACAGTCTCAATCCCCATTTTACAGATGAGGGAACTGAGGCACAGAGAAGTTTAGTGACTTGCCCAAGATGACCCAGCAGAGACGTGGTGGAGCGGGGATTAAAACCCTTGACCTTCTGACTCCCAGAAGGTTACCACACCATGAAAGCTTGTAAAGAATATTCACTGTAAAAAATCTGATTAGTCATTTAAGTGGACTGAACAGCTGAAGGCTTTAAGGAGGAGTCTGACCTGATGGATGAAGCATGGGGCTGAGCGCGGAGGAGTTGATGATAGTGCTAATGGCTTGCTCGATAGTCATTCCTTCATTCATTGAATCGTATTTATTGAGCACTTACTGTGTGCAGAGCACTGTACTAAGCACTTGGGAAGTACAAATCGGCAACATATAGAGACGGCCCCTACCCAACAACGGGCTCACAGCTAGAAGGGGGAGACAGACAACAAAACAAAACAAGTAGATAGGTGTCAATGCCATCAGAATAAATAGAATTATAGCTATATCATAATAATAACAATAATGATGGCATTTATTAAGCACTTACTATGTGCAAAGCACTGGTCTAAGTGCTGGGAAGTTTTACAAGGTGATCAGGTTGTCCCACGGGGGGCTTACAGCCTTAATCCCCATTTTGCAGATGAGGTAACTGAGGCCCAGAGAAGTTAAGTGACTTACCCAAAGTCACACAGCTGACAATTGGCGGAGCTGGGATTTGAACCCATGACCTCTGACTCCAAAGCCCGTGCTCTTTTCACTGAGCCAAGCTGCTTCTCATGTACACATCATTAATAAAATAAAAAGAGTAATAAATATGTACAAATATACACAGGTGCTGTGGGGAGGGGAAGGGGTAGGGCGGAGGGAGGGAGTGGGAGCGATGGGGAGGGGAGGAGGAGTAGAGGAAAAAACAGGGGCTCTATGCCATTTATACTCTCTTGTCCCAGCCCGTCATGTTCCCACAGGGATGAAGGGTTCCACGAGTCAGTATGTAGGTAAGGGGAGGGCTCATGGAAAATTGCATGGAAAGCCAGCTCCTTTTCATTCATTCATTCATTCATTCATTCATTCAATCGTATTTATTGAGCACTTACTGTGTGCAGAGCACTGTACTAAGCACATGGGAAGTACAAGTTGGCAACATATAGAGATGGTCCGTACCCAACAGCAGGCTCACAGTCTAGAAGGGGGAGACAGACAACAAAGCAAAACATATTAACAAAATAAAATGAATAGAATAAATATGTACAAATAAAATAAATAAATAAATAGAGTAATAAATATGTACAAACATATATACATATATACAGGTGCTGTGGGGAGGGGAAGGAGGTAAGGTGGGGGGATGGGGAGGGGGTGGAGGGGGAAAGGAAGGAGGGGGCTCAGTGTGGGAAGGCATCCTGGAGGAGGTGAGCTCTCAGTAGGGCTTTGAAGGGAGGAAGAGGGCTAGCTTGGCGGATGTGGGGAGGGAGGGCATTCTAGACCAGGGGGAGGACGTGGGCCGGGGGTTGATGGCGGGGCAGCCGAGAACGAGGCACAGTGAGGAGATTAGTAGCAGAGGAGCGGAGGGTGCGGGCTGGGCTGGAGAAGGAGAGAAGGCTGGGTGGGCTGGGACTAGAACTCAGGTGTCCTGACTCCCGGCACTGGGCTCTCTTTCCTCTGGACACACAAACAGGCAGATCCGGGACTCAAACCCGGGTCTCCTGGTTCTCAGAGCCAGGTATTTTCCCTCTGTACCTCCACAGCAGGGGAAATTGCTTTAACCACAAATTCATTTGAGATGAGGTATTTCTGTGAGATGATAGCTAATGCCAGTCAGACTTTCAAGTGCTCGACACACAGTAATCGCTCAATGAATACCGTTGACTGATTGATTTCCATCCAACTCATTTTCCCCTCAAAATTGAGCTTGGAAAAGATATTTCCCCCCCTTTCCTTTTTAATTTTATTTTAGTAGTAGCTTGGTATGGGAAACAAAAATTAAAGAGACTCGACCCAAGGACTTATCCCAGAATAAGCTATGATCTACTTTCCCAACCACAGTAGCATTTTATTTGAGGCTACTCACAACCACATGTGCAACTTTTCCAGTGAAGCAGCATGGCCTAACGGAAAAAGCCCGGCCCTTGGAGTTGGAGACCTGGGTTCTAATCCTGATTCAGCCAGTTGCCCGATCTGAGACTTCAGGCCAGTCCCTTCTCTTTTTTGTGCTTCAGCTACATTATCTGAGAAATGGGGATTCAATCCCTGTTCTTCCTGCTACTTAGACTGGGAGCCCCATGTGGGTCCTTGTTATTGCATATCTACCACAGTGCTTAGTACAATGCTTGGCACATAGTAAGTGCCTAACATACCACACTATTACTATTTCTATTCCAGTGTGTTTTCTGCATTTCCAAAACCATATCTGGAACATTCCAGGGGCCATATGCTCTTCTCGCAGCTTCACTCCTCCTTCTCTGGTGCCAGGGATTATTTGCCACTTCATGCATCCTTTCACAAATGGAGTTTGGCTCTTCTATTCCGGAAGAAAAGTGTGCACAATACAGACAATCCAGTCAGGGATATTTGGCATGCTGTGAATTCAACTCTGTCGGCCCTCGTTCCCATAATCATACTCCTATCCCTTGAAGTGGAAAAAATAAGCGGTTTTTAATAGCAATATTATTTGCGTGATCCACCCTGTTCTTTCTCCAGAGTTGAAAATAAGTATACTCAGTGCATTGAGGAAGACTGACGTAGCCCCTCATTTAGGGCTGATCATTTCCCATATTGGTAGGTTTCTCAGAACCCACAGTCGAATCATCTCACATGTTCTCTACAGTTCTTCTATCAAAGCTCCCATCTCGATTATGAAATTAAGCACCCGGCAGAAACGTATTGAAACTTGACTATTATACACCTCCCCTTCCTCCACCAACACACAAAAACGCACACACAAACATCCATATAGTTCTGTCACTTCATGGGTAGCATCCCTCATAGTTTCTGTGATCAGATCTCTACCTTGGCTGAGGTCAGAAGTGAATTATTTGTTAATCAATCAGTGGTATTTATTAAACGCATATTGTTTGCAGAGCACTGCATTAATAATAATGATGGTATTTGTTAAGCGCTTACTATGTGCTGAGCAAGTCACGCAGCTGATAAGTGGCAGAGGCAGGATTAGAACCCACGACCTCTAACCTCCAAGCCCATACTCTTTCCACTAAGCCACAGTGCTTTATTCATCCCCCTTCCCAGCCCCACAGTACTTATGTTGATATCTGCAATTTGATTTATTCATATTAATGTCTGTTTCCCCCTCTAGACTGTAACCTCATTGTGGGCAGGGAATATATCTGTTTATTGTTGTAGCACACTCTCCCAAATGCTTAGTAAAGTGTTCTGCATACAGGAAGTGCTCAATAAATATGATTGAATGAATGAATGAATAGAGTGCTTGGCACAGAGTAAGCGTCAAACAAATACCACAGTTATTTTTGTTTCATTTTAGTTAATGGTATTAGTTCAACACTTACTGTGTGCCTGGCACTGTACTAAACACTAGGGTAGATATAAGATGATCAGGTTGGGCACAGTCCCTGTCCCACATAGGCCTCACAGCCGTTAACCCCAATTTACAGATGAGGTAAATGAGGTACAGAGAAGTTAAGTGACTTACCCAAGGTCTTACTGCAGACCAGTGGTCTGAGAAGCAGGATGTCCTAGTGGATAGAGCATGGACTTGGGAGTCAGAAGGACCAGGGTTCTAATCCCAGCTCTGACACTTATCTAATGTGGGGCCTTGGGCAAGTCACTTCACTTCTCTGGGCCTCAGTTTCCTCATCTGTAAAATGGGGATTAATAATTAAGGTAATTATAATTATGGTATTTGTTAAGTGCTTAACTAGGTGCCAGGTACTGTATTAAGCGCTGGGGTGAGTACAAGCAGATTGGGTTGGACACAGTCCCTGTTCCACATGGGGTTCACTGTCTCCATCCCCATTTTACAGGTGAAGTAGCTGAGGTCCAGAGAAGTAAAGTGACTTGCCCAGGGTCACATGGCAGACAAGTGGCAGAGCCGGGATTAGAACCCATGACCTTCCAACTCCCAGGCCCATGCTCTGGCCACTAAACCATCCTACTTCTCAAGATTAAGCCTGTGAGCCCCACATGGGACAGGGACTGTGTACATCCTGATTATCCTGTATCTACCTGGCGCTCAGAACAGTGCCGGGCATATAGTAAGTGCTTAACAAATTCCAGTAAAAAACAAGTGGTGGAGGTGGGATTAGAATCCTGGTCTTTCTGACTCCAGGCCCATGCTCTATCAACTCGGCCCCATCATTTCTCTTATTACGTCTGTCTCAGCAGCCCAGTCCAAAGAATGCCTTTCCCTTCTCCTCCCGTCCTAAGCTAGCACCAATGAAACACTGGCTGCCCCACTCAAATTCCTGTCTATCTGGTAGTCCTTGATATGTAACCAAAATTCAATCCCAATACATGGGGCTAGGGAAGGTGTCTGAAGTTAGTTTTGTGGGGGGGAGGGTGGGGCACTTGGCGAGCAAGTATGCAAAAGTGTGAAGAGATGCTCTCCCATTACTTACATTTAAGGATACAACCTCCCCACTGACAGAAGGAGAAAAATGAAAAGTCATTTTCAAAGCTCCAAGCCAAATCAATCTGGCCATGATGAATTTCTTCCCAGAAATCTCAGCAGCCAAAGCCTGTTTTTTAGAGATGTCGGTTGAGGCTGTCTCTAGCCATTGTCTGGCATTTTTTGCCAAGTAGAGTTAAAAATGACCACGTTTTCCCAAGGTTTTACAAAAATAGAGTTCATTTTTTGTCAGCAGAGAAAGTCTAGATGTCTTAGAAATGACTTCTAGGTAGTCAAGATGTTCAGCCTTTGAGGTTCATGCTTGGCTTTTATGACATTTTTGGGAACTGGGTCGTATTGAAAATGACACATTTGGAGAATCTGCCAGTCATGCTGACAACTGTTGTTTTGACTTTGTAACCTAGTATGTCTCGGGGTCCTATTGGAGGAGTGATTGAAGCAATGAACATATTTCACAGAGGGAATGTTTCCTGTTTCAATGGGAGGGGTTGGAATTCTCTTTGTTCACCCAAAGTCATATTATTTAAAGAGATTAAAGGCTCTTTTCAGGTTTACCTTCAGAAAAAAAACAGAGGAAGGCTAAGTATTTTGATACTGAAATACGGATTAAATCTCACCAGCCCTGTAGTCTAGAATCAGCCAAAGCTGCATGAGTTGACAGACTGTTTGAATCTATCACTCCATCGATCAAAAGCATATACTGAGTGCATACTGTGGGCAGTGCACGACTACTGAGCAGTTGGAAGAGTACAGGAAAATTAATAGATGTGATTCTTGCTCTCTGGGTGTCAACCCATCAAACAGAAGAACCCACATGGCTTTGTTCCTTAAAGTACTGAAAAATTCCCAAGTTTGAAATCTTTTAAGTCTTACAACAATAATTTTTTTTTTGTATTTGCTATGTGCTTACTACGTGCAAAGCACTGTCCTAAGAGCCGGTTGTCCCACGTGGGGCTCACAATCTTAATCCCCATTTTCCAGATGAGGTAACTGAGGCACAGAGAAGTTAAGTAACTTGCCTAAAGTCACACGGCCGACACATGGCGGAGCCAGGATTAGAACCCATGACCTCTGACTCCCAAGCCCATGTTCTTTCCGCTGAGCCACGCTGCTTCCCTTTCCTATAACAATAATTGTGGTAGGTTGAACACTTACTACCCCCCATGCACTTAGGTAGATACAAAGCCATCAGATCAGACACAAGGCCTGTCCTAAATAAGGAGCTGGGACAAGGCCGGGCTTGACTGGACCAACTCCATTTTGTTGGCTGAGTTACCATTAGCCCAAGGAGAACACATCATGACTACTGCTACTGTCAGCAAATTGGGAGAGCCACCCTCCACTAGTATTGCTGTTAACTAGTGGGGGGCTCCAGAAAGCAGGGGAAGTGGTGTATTGCTGATATTTCAAAGCAAGGTCCCCAGAAAATGGAAAGGGATTTGTCTCCACAGATGCCATCAGGTGCAAATATACCAAAGCACTTAGTACAGTGCCTGGCACATAGTAAGTGCTTAACAAATGCCATCAGTATTATTCATAGGGAAGAGGCATGGCCTAGTAGAATCAGGGAATTAAAAGCCTTGATCCTAATCCCGGCTCGACCACTTGTTTGCTGTTTGACCTTGGGCAAATCAATTCAGTTCTCTCTGTCACTGTTACCTCATCTGTGAAATGGGGATTGAGACTGTGAGCCGTATGTGGGACATGGATTGTGTCCAACTTGAATATCTTGTATCTATCCCAGTGCTTTAAAATAGTGCTTGGCACATAGTAAGTGCTTAACAAATATCTTAAAAAAAAAGCACAAAACAACTAAGGGGCAAACTCACCATTCACAAGAGAGAAGCAGCATGGCTCAGTGGAAAGAGATAAGCTTGGGAGTCAGAAGTCATGGGTTCTAGTCCAAGCTCTGCCACTTGTCAGCTGTGTGACTTTAGGCAAATCACTTAACTTCTTTGTGCTTCAGTTACCTCATCTATAAAATGGGGATTAAGAGTGTGAGCCCCACGTGGGACAACCTGATCACCTTGTTTCTCCCCCCAGTGCTTAGAACGACACTTTGCACATAGTAAGCGCTAAACAAATGCCATTATTATTATTAGTATTATTATTATTATTACTATTGAGGCTGCAATTGGACTTTGTGACACCAGATCATCCCACAGCCACTCCCCACTCCCAGTTAATTTACTCCCCACCAAGCAACTGTGCCTTGCTGGCTTCAAATGGTCCATTCAGAAGGGGAAGAGAGAGGATCATTACACTGTAGAAGAGATGCCCAGGAAGGAACATGTGAAGGAGCAAATGGAAGAGCAATTATGTGGACTGGGTGTTAATGATTTGCTGAGGAACTGATTCCTGCTACAAAGATCGTATGTCAAATTGCGGCTAAACCTAAGCAACTTCAAGAAAGCTGCCCTTTCTCCTATTCTATTACAGTTCTGCATCATAATGCATCAGAGAAGCAGTAAGATCCAGTTATTGGAATTAGAATAAGGCTGGGAGTCTGGAGATTTCACCAGCCATGTTCCTCAGCCTCCACATTTGTAAAACGGGGATTAATAATAATGATGGTATTTGTTAAGCATTTACTATGTGCCAAGCACTGTTCCAAGTGCTGGGTGAGATAAAAAGTAATCAGGTTGTCCCACGTGGGGCTCACAGTCTTAATCTCCATTTTACAGACGAGGTAACTGAGGCACAGAGAAGCTAAGTGACTTACCCAAAGTCACACAGCTTCCAAGCCCATGCTCTTTCCACTAAACCATGCTACCTGTTCTTACTCCCTTGCAGACTGGGCTACTGTCACCGGTTGCTAAGACCCGGGTTCGAAGATCCGACTTTCACCGTCAGTATGAGGCAGGGTTTAATGGACCAACCATCCCTATCTGTTTAGAATACAAGTTTATTTATTCAGCTGCCCATATTCACAAAATCAGAGAAGTAGGAGTGTATACAAATGGTTGGATTGCTAATACTCAACCCACTGGCTCATTGGAGCAACATGGTTTAGTAGAGAAGCAGTGTGGCTTAGTGGATAGAGCACAGGCCTAGGTGTTAGAAGGAATACGGACCTCCACTTGTCTGTTGTGTGACCTTGAGCAAGTCACTTCACTTCTCTGCGCCTCAAATACCTCATCTGTAAAATGGGGATTAAGACTGTGAGCCCCATGTGGGAAAGGGACTTTGTCCACCCTGATGAACTTGTATCTACCCCAGTACTTAGAACAGTGCTTGGCACATAGTAAGAGTTTAACAAGTACCATAATAATAATTATTATTAGTAGCATTATTATTAAAGCCGCAAGTAGTCGTGTGGTTCATTAGGAAGATAGCAGGTTTCTAAGACCGCAAGCCCCATCACTAATGCATAGAATGTGGGTTTCCCAAACAGAGAGAAACAATGGTAAAAAGAGAGAAAACAAAGGGGAAGAGAGAGAGAGAGAGAGGAGAGAGAGAGAGAGAGAGACGAAGATAAATCAGTTATAACCCATTTCCGAGGGTAATGCAAGTAAATACCAACCCCCAAGTCCTTAAGGGACAGACCTATAGGTCACTTACGCACGTTCCAGCCAAAAGAGGGATGCCCAGCTCAATTCTGGGGATACTCAGATCCCTGGTGAGTTCCTCATGGCGTTACCAATACTGCCCAGCACAGAGTGCGTATCCCATGATCATCATCATCATCATCATCAATCGTATTTATTGAGCGCTTACTATGTGCAGAGCACTGTACTAAGCACTTGGGAAGTACAAGTTGGCAACACATAGAGACAGTCCCTACCCAACAGTGGGCTCACAGTCTAAAAGGGGGAGACAGAGAACAAAACCAAACATACTAGCAAAATAAAATAAATAGAATAGATATGTACAAATAAAATAAATAAACAAATAAATAGAGTAATAAATATGTACAACCATATATACATATATACAGGTGCTGTGGGGAAGGGAAGGAGGTAAGATGGGGGGGATGGAGAGGGGGACGAGGGGGAGAGGAAGGAAGGGGCTCAGTCTGGGAAGGCCTCCTGGAGGAGGTGAGCTCTCAGCAGGGCCTTGAAGGGAGGAAGAGAGCTAGTTTGGCGGATGGGCAGAGGGAGGGCATTCCAGGCCCGGGGGATGACGTGGGCCGGGGGTCGATGGCGGGACAGGCGACATGATCTGGGTTGGGACAAGTGTCAGCACTCTCATCCCGCTACAAAAAGCTGCCTCCTAGGTCTCAAGTTTTATACGGTATCTGGCCATCTAAGATCCATCTAAAAGCAGCGCGGCTCAGTGGAAAGAGCATGGGCTTTGGAGTCAGAGGTTGTGGGTTCAAATCCCAGCTCTGCCGCTTGTCAGCTGTGTGACTTTGGGCAAGTCACTTAACTTCTCTGTGCCTCAGTTGCCTCATCTGTAAAATGGGGATTAAAACTGTGAGCCCCCTGTGGGGCAACCTGATCACCTTGTAACCACCCCAGCGCTTAGAACAGTGCTTTGCACATAGTAAGCACTTAACAAATACCATCATTTTCATTATTATCATTATTATCTTCACTCAGGAAGCTAGCTGGTGGGGGTGGGGGTTCCCTCTTGGCTAATAATAATGATAACTGTGGCATTTGTTAAGTGCTTACTGTGTGTCAGGCCCTGTACTAAGCGCTGGGGTGGATACAAGGAACACAGTCCCTGTCCCACATCGGCTCACAGTTGCAATCCCCATTTTACGATTGAGGTAACTGAGGCCCAGAGAAGTGACTTGCCCAAGGTCACACAGCAGACAAGTGGCAGTGCTGGGATCAGAACCCAAGACCATCCGAGTCCGAGGCCTGTGCTCTATCCACTACACCATGCTGCTTGTCAAGGAAAGAAAGAAGAGAAGCATGGAAAGAGCATGCCCCAGGGGGTCGAAGGACCTGGGTTCTAATCCTGGTTCTGCCACTAGCCTATTGTGTATCTTGGGCAAGTCACTTTTTTTCTCCAGGCCTCAGTTTTCTCACCTGTAAAACTCAATATCTGTTCTCCCTCTTATGCAGCCTGTGAGCCCCTGTGGAAGGAGTCTCTGTCTAAGCTGATTATCTCTATCAACCCAGCCCTCAGTGCTGGGTTCATAATCAGAACTTGACAAATGGCACAATTATTATTAGAATATCTACAGTGAAGGGAAATACACACAGAGAGACAGTACAAATGTCCCTTTCCTCAGCACTTTTATACGTACATATGTACACATATACATGTATACCTATACATACACACATATGTATATTTAAATACACACATATATATATTCCATCTCTCAGGAGAGGCTGAGCAGATATAAATCTTCATCACTCTTTGTGTTACAACCATCTCCACACAGAACATTTGAAACCACATATAATCCATTCCCACTGAATTGAAGCCACCATTTTGACTGTGATATTCTTATGGATGTTTCCCATACACAGTGTAATATTCCTTACACCACCTTTCAAATACCTTCAGCGTCTGAATAATAATAATAATGGCATTTATTAAGCACTTACTATGTGCAAAGCACTGTTCTAAGCGCTGGGGAGGTTACAAAGTGATCAGGTTGTTCCATGGGGGGCTCACAGTCTTAATCTCCATTTTACAGATGAGGGAACTGGGGCACAGAGAAGTGAAGTGACTTGCCCAAAGTCACACAGCTGACAATTGGCAGAGCCGGGATCTGAACCCATGAATTTTGACTACAAAGCCCGTGCTCTTTCCACTGAGCCACGCCGCTTCTCTAATTTTGTCCATATCACAATTAACTTTGAGCTGTTACTGAAGTCCTGATGGGCAGCAGATAGCTCAGCCTAGAGAAGAGTTCAAATTGGAGAAAAACCAAGGAAAGCCTTCTGATTATCCTTTCCATAAGCAGGGTGCAATTAGCCAAGCCACTCTGGTTTCTGTTGTTCAGCAACTCAAGTCTTAGAACTGCTGGCACTACCATCTTGGCATAGATCTCTGAAAGAGAAAAAGCTGACACCCAAAAGTAGCACAAACTAGCCAGCTATTAGCCAAGAAAGATGCACGCTAGTCCAATATTTCTGTTTCCTTTGGTGCTGAGCTGCAAGGAGGAAAACCATTGATTTTATTTCTGTTCTGAGGCAAAAAATCATTTCATTTAAATGCTGCTTTTTAAAAACAATTGTACCCAGTACTTTTCAAAGAAAAATATTGCCTAGAACGTTTGAAAAGTTGCTGTTTTCTGTTCGTACTTCATATTCTCCAAACCCAATCCTTTTCTTGGCTAGAATACATAGCCAGATGTCAAATTTGAAGACACACGCAAGTGAAAGTGATACTAAGATCCAGGCAGAGGAGGAGCAGCAGGTTTGGTTAAGCACTTTCTCTCCCCTAGATTTGGTGCTGTTTCTGAGCTACCTTCTTCGGCTCAGGAGTGGTGAGAAGCCTCTTGGATAAAGAAGGAATTAGGGGCCAGATGGTGTAGAGCCTTGAAGCCAGCCGTGAGCAGTTTCTGTTAGATGCACAGAGACAGAAGGTGCCAGCAGAAGGTTTCATTGGAGGTGAGATGTGGCTGAGTGATGTATCACGAAGATGATCCATGCAGCAATGTGGATTGTGGATTGGACGTGGGGGAGGCTGGAGGCCGGGAGACCAGCAAGCCAGCTGGGAGACCCAAAGGGCCCCATGAAAGTAGCTGTTTTCTTATCAACAACCCCAGACCTGCACAATAGACTACAGGCTTCTCCAGCCAGAAACAGAGGGAGGCCATAGGGCTTTTGTGCTTCTAAGCTCTAGAGTTTCTCCTCACTTAAATGTTTTGATATATGCAGACTCCACTTATTCATTCATTTCTTCGTTTTCCAAATCAATCAATCAATCAATCAATCGTATTTATTGAGCACTTACTATGTGCAGAGCACTGTACTAAGCGCTTGGGAAGTACAAATTGGCAACACATAGAGACAGTCCCTACCCAACAGTGGGCTCACAGTCTAAAAGGGGGAGACAGAGAACAGAACCAAACATACCAACAAAATAAAATAAATAGGATAGAAATGTACAAGTAAAATAAATAAATAAATAAATAAATAGAGTAATAAATATGTACAACCATATATACATATATACAGGTGCTGTGGGGAAGGGAAGGAGGTAAGATGGGGGGATGGAGAGGGGGACGAGGGGGAGAGGAAGGAAGGGGCTCAGTCTGGGAAGGCCTCCTGGAGGAGGTGAGCTCTCAGCAGGGCCTTGAAGGGAGGAAGAGAGCTAGCTTGGCGGATGGGCAGAGGGAGGGCATTCCAGGCCCGGGGGATGACGTGGGCCGGGGGTCGACGGCGGGACAGGCGAGAACGAGGTACAGTGAGGAGATTAGCGGTGGAGGAGCGGAGGTTGTGGGCTGGGCAGTAGAAGGAGAGAAGGGAGGTGAGGTAGGAGGGAGCGAGGTGATGGAGAGCCTTGAAGCCCAGGGTGAGGAGTTTCTGCCTGATGCTCAGATTGATTGGTAGCCACTGGAGATTTTTGAGAAGGGGAGTAATATGCCCAGAGTGTTTCTGGACAAAGATAATCCGGGCAGCAGCATGAAGTATGGATTGAAGTGGAGAGAGACACAAGGATGGGAGATCAGAGAGAAGGCTAGTGCAGTAGTCCAGACGGGATAGGATGAGAGCTTGAATGAGCAGGGTAGCGGTTTGGATGGAGAGGAAAGGGCAGATCTTGGCAATGTTGCGGAGCTGAGACCGGCAGGTTTTGGTGACGGCTTGGATGTGAGGGGTGAACGAGAGAGCGGAGTCGAGGATGACACCAAGGTTGCGGGCTTGTGAGACGGGAAGGATGGTAGTGCCGGCAACAGAGATGGGAAAGTTTTGCCCTCATCAGTTGTATTTGTATCTTCCCTTCTGTTCCCAGAATCATGTATTCCCTTTAATAATAATGGTAATATTAATGGCATTTGGTAAGTGCTTAATATGTGCAAAGCACTGTTCTGCACACTGGGGAGGATACAAGGTGACCTGTATATATGTATATATGTTTGTACATATTTATTACTCTATTTATTTATTTATTTTACTTGTACATATCTATTCTATTTATTTTATTTTGTTAGTATGTTTGGTTTTGTTCTCTGTCTCCCCCTTTTAGACTATGAGTCCACTGTTGGGTAGGGACTGTCTCTATATGTTGCCAACTTGTACTTCCCAAGCGCTTAGTACAGTGCTCTGCACACAGTAAGTGCTCAATAAATGCAATTGATTGATTGATTGATCAGATTGTCCCATGTGGGTCTCACAGTCTTAATCGCCATTTTTCAGATGAGGTAACTGAGGCTCAGAGAAGTTAAGTGACTTGCCCAAAGTCACACAGCTATTTGGCTGTGTCATCATCATGTGTGTCATCATCTCTACACTGATGACACCCAGATCTACATCTCCGCCCCTGCTCTCTCCCCCTCCCTCCAGGCTCGCATCTCCTCCTGCCTTCAGGACATCTCCATCTGGATGTCCGCCCGCCACCTAAAGCTCAACACGTCCAAGACTGAGCTCCTTGTCTTCCCTCCCAAACCTTGTCCTCTCCCTGACTTTCCCATCTCTGTTGACGGCACTACCATCCTTCCCGTCTCACAAGCCCGCAACCTTGGTGTCATCCTCGACTCCGCTCTCTCATTCACCCCTCACATCCGAGCCGTGACCAAAACCTGCCAGTCTCAGCTCCGCAACATTGCCAAGATCCGCCCTTTCCTCTCCATCCAAACCGCTACCCTGCTAATTCAAGCTCTCATCCTATCCCGTCTGGACTACTGCACTAGCCTTCTCTCTGATCTCCCATCCTCGTGTCTCTCTCCACTTCAATCCATACTTCATGCTGCTGCCCGGATTATCTTTGTCCAGAAACGCTCTGGACATATTACTCCCCTCCTCAAAAACCTCCAATGGCTACCGATCAATCTGCGCATCAGGCAGAAACTCCTCACCCTGGGCTTCAAGGCTGTCCATCCCCTGGCCCCCGCCTACCTCACCTCCCTTCTCTCCTTCTACTGCCCAGCCCGCACCCTCCGCTCCTCCACCACTAATCTCCTCACTGTACCTCGCTCTCGCCTGTCCCGCCATCGACCCCCGGCCCACGTCATCCCCCGGGCCTGGAATGCCCTCCCTCTGCCCATCCACCAAGCTAGCTCTCTTCCTCCCTTCAAGGCCCTGCTGAAAGCTCACCTCCTCCAGGAGGCCTTCCCAGACTGAGCCCCTTCTTTCCTCTCCCCCTCGTCCCCCTCTCCATCCCCCCGTCTTACCTCCTTCCCTTCCCCACAGCAGCTGTATATACGTATATATGGTTGTACATATTTATTACTCTATTTATTTATTTATTTATTTTACTTGTACATTTCTATCCTACTTATTTTATTTTGTTGGTATGTTTGGTTCTGTTCTCTGTCTCCCCCTTTTAGACTGTGAGCCCACTGTTGGGTAGGGACTGTCTCTATGTGTTGCCAATTTGTACTTCCCAAGCGCTTAGTACAGTGCTCTGCACATAGTAAGCGCTCAATAAATACGATTGATTGATTGATTGATTGATTTGGCAGAGTTGGGATTAGAACCCATGACCTCTGATGTCCAAGCCCGTGCTCTTTCCATTGAGCCATGCTGCTTCCCTACGTCTGCCTGTCTCCTCTGGTATCTTGCAAACCCTTCGAGGTTAGAAAAATATGGCTTTCACCTCTGCTTTACTCTGTCCAGGTCCTAGTACAGTACTCTACATCCAGTAGGTACCCAATAAATACCCCTGATTCATCATCAGCCCCACTGAATATAGGATTATTGCTGTAGCCTTCTCACTGATCTCTCGGCTCCAGTCTCCCCCCAACTATAACCTCTACAGTAGCATAAATAATAAGAACTGTGGTCTTTAAATGCTTAGTATGTGTCAAGCACTGTACTAAGTTCTGGGGTAGAGAAGCAGCATGGCTTAGTGGAAAGAGCACGGGTTTAGGAGTCAGAGGTCGTCAGTTCTAATCCCGGCTCTGCCACTTGTCAAGCTGTGTGACTATGGGCAAGCCACTTAACTTCTCTGGGCCTCAGTTACCTCATCTGTACAATGGGGATTAGGACTGTGAGCCCCAGGTGGGACAACCTGATAACCTTGCATCTATTCCATCGCTTAGAACAGTGCTTGGCACATAGTAAGTGCTTAACAAATAACATCATTATTATTATGAGATAATCACGTTGGACGCAGTCCCTGTCCCACATAGAGCTCACAGTCTTAATCCCCATTTTACAGATGAGGTAACTGAGGCTCAGAGAAGTTAACTGACTTGCCCAAGATCACAGAACAGATAAGTGGCAGAGCTGGGATTAGAACCTAGGTCCTTGGACTCCCAGGCCTGGAAATCTTTCCACTAGGCCATGTTGCTTCTGAAGCCAGTTTACCTTTATGGACGGATTGATCATTTTAGAGGTGGCTATATAAAAGGAACTTTAAAGGACTTTCTTACGGCTCTAAGGGTCTAATAATAATAATGATAATAATAATTATGGCATTTGTTAAACTCTTATTATATGCCAGACATTGTACTAGGTTGCTGGGTGTGACTTTGAGCAAGTCACTTAACTTCTCTGTGCCTCAGTTACCTCATCTGTAAAATGAGGATTAAGATTGTGAGCCCCCTGTGGGACAACCTGATCACCTTGCAACCTCCCCAGCGCTTAGAACAGTGCTTTGCACATAGTAAATGCTTAATAAATGCCATCATCATCATCATCATACAGAGAAGCAGAGTGGCTTAGTGACAAGAGCCTGGGCTTGGGAGTCAGAGGTCATGGGTTCTAATCCTGCTGCGCCACGTGTGTGCTGTGTATCTTGGGCAAGCCACTTAACTTCTCTGTGCCTCAGGTACCTCACCTGTGAAATGAGGATTAAGACTGTGAGTCCCACGTGGGACAACCTGATTACCTTGTATCTACCCCAGTGCTTAGAACAGTGCTTGGCATATATTAAGTGCTTAACATATACCATCATTATCATTATTATTATTATTATACAAGCAAATCAGGTTGAACATAGTCTCTGTTAATCAATCAATCAATCAATCATATTTATTGAGCACTTACTGTGTGCAGAGCACTGTACTAAGCACTTGAGAAGTAAAAGTTGGCAACATATAGAGACGGTCCCTACCCAACAGTGGGCTCACAATCTAGAAGGGGGAGACAGAGAACAAAACAAAACATATTAACGAAATAAAATAAATAGAATTGATATGTACAAGTAAAATAAATAAATAAATAGAGAAATAAATATGTACAAATGTATATACATATATACAGGTGCTGTGGGGAAGGGAAGGAGGTAAGGCGGGGGGGTGGAGAGGAGGAGGAGGGGGAGAGGAATGAGGGGATTCAGTCTGGGAAGGCCTCCTGGAGGAGATGAGCTCTCAGTAGGGCCTTGAAGGGAGGAAGAGAGCTAGCTTGGAGGATGGACAGAGGGAGGGCATTCCAGGCCAGGGGGATGACGTGGGCTGGGGGTCGATGGTGGGACAGGTGAGAACGAGGCATGGTGAGGAGATTAGTGGCGGAGGAGCGGAGGGTGCGGGCTGGGCTGGGGAAGGAGAGAAGGGAGGTGAGGTAGGAGGGGGCGAGGGGATGGACAGCCTTGAAGCCCAGGGTGAGGAATTTCTGCCTGATGTGTAGGTTGATTGGTAGCCACTGGAGATTTTTGAGGAGGGGAGAAACATGCCCAGAGCGTTTCTGGACAAAGACAATCTGGGCAGTGGCGTGAAGTATGGATTGATGTGGGGAGAGACAAGAGGATGGGAGATCGGAAAGGAGGCTGATACAGTAGTCCAGATGGGATAGGATGAGAGCTTGAACGAACAGGGTAGCGGTTTGGATGGAGTGGAAATAAGAGTTCAGTCTTGGACATGTTGAGTTTTAGATGGCGGGCAGACATTCAGATGGAGATTTCTTGAAGGCAGGAGGAGACACGAGCCTGATGGGAGGGAGAGAGAGCAGGGGCAGAGATGTAGATTTGGGTGTAATCAGTGTAGAGATGACAGTTGAAGCAGTGGGAGCAAATGAGTTCACCAAGGGAGTGAGTGTAGATAGAGAACAGAAAGGGACCAAGCAAGGACCCTTGAGGAACCCCTACAGTAAGAGGATGGGAGGGGGAGGGGGAGCCCGCAAAATAGACTAAGAATGAACAGCCAGAGAGATAAGAGGAGAACCAGGAGAGGACGGAGTCTGTGAAGCCAAGGTTGGATAGTGTGTTGAGGAGAAGGGGGTGGTCCACAGTGTCGAAGGCAGCTGAGAGGACGAGGAGGATTAGGATAGAGTATGAGCCGTTGGATTTAGCAAGCAGGAGGTCATTGGTGACCTTTGTGAGGGCAGCTTCAGTGGAATGTAGGGGATGGAAGCCAGATTGGAAGGGGTCGAGGAGAGAGTTGGCATTGAGGAATTTGAGGCAGTGGGTGTAGACGACTCGTTCAAGGAGTTTGGAAAGGAATGGTAGGAGGGAGATGGGGCAATAACTAAAAGGGGAGGTGGGGTCAAGAGAGCGTACTTTTAGTATGGGGGAGACAAGGGCATGTTTGAAGGCAGAGGGGAAGGAACCAGTGGAGATTGAGTGGTTGAAGATGGAAATTAAGGAGGGGAGGAGGGATGGGGCGAGAGATTTCATAAGATGTGAGGGAATGTGGTCAGAAGCACAGATGGTCGGAGTAGCATTTGAGAAGAGGGAGGAGATCTCATCTGAGGATTGATTGATTGATAGATCATGAAACAGAATATTTCTGAGATCTCAACCACGACAGGCCCCACTGCAGCTTCACCATTCCAGGAGCCAGTGTTATAATAAGAATTTCAAGATTGTCCAGTGTTTTGAAATACAGTGTTTCATTTCCTTTCATCTGCCTTTCATCTGCCTTTGACACTGTGGACCACCCCCTTCTCCTCAACACGTTATCTGACCTTGGCTTCACTGACTCCGTCCTCTCCTGGTTCTCCTCTTATCTCTCCGGTCGTTCTTTCTCAGTCTCTTTTGCAGGCTCCTCCTCCCCCTCCCATCCTCTTACTGTGGGGGTTCCCCAAGGTTCAGTGCTTGGTCCCCTTCTGTTCTCAATCTACACTCACTCCCTTGGTGACCTCATTCGCTCCCACGGCTTCAACTATCATCTCTACGCTGATGACACCCAGATCTACATCTCTGCCCCTGCTCTCTCCCCCTCCCTCCAGGCTCGCATCTCCTCCTGCCTTCAGGACATCTCCATCTGGATGTCCGCCCGCCACCTAAAGCTCAACATGTCGAAGACTGAGCTCCTTGTCTTCCCTCCCAAACCTTGTCCTCTCCCTAACTTTCCCATCTCTGTTGACGGCACTACCATCCTTCCCGTCTCACAAGCCCGCAACCTCGGTGTCATCCTCGACTCCGCTCTCTCATTCACCCCTCACATCCAAGCCGTCACCAAAACCTGCCGGTCTCAGCTCCGCAACATTGCCAAGATCCGCCCTTTCCTCTCCATCCAAACTGCTACCCTGCTCATTCAAGCTCTCATCCTATCCCGTCTGGACTACTGCACTAGCCTTCTCTCTGATCTCCCATCCTCGTGTCTCTCTCCACTTCAATCCATACTTCATGCTGCTGCCCGGATTATCTTTGTCCAGAAACGCTCTGGACATATTACTCCCCTCCTCAAAAACCTCCAATGGCTACCGATCAATCTGCGCATCAAGCAGAAACTCCTCACCCTGGGCTTCAAGGCTCTCCATCACCTCGCCCCCTCCTACCTCACCTCCCTTCTCTCCTTCTACTGCCCAGCCCGCACCCTCCGCTCCTCCACCACTAATCTCCTCACTGTACCTCGCTCTCGCCTGTCCCGCCATCGACCCCCGGCCCACGTCATCCCCCGGGCCTGGAATGCCCTCCCTCTGCCCATCCGCCAAGCTAGCTCTCTTCCTCCCTTCAAGGCCCTGCTGAGAGCTCACCTCCTCCAGGAGGCCTTCCCAGACTGAGCCCCTTCTTTCCTCTCCCCTCGTCCCCCTCTCCATCCCCCCGTCTTACCTCCTTCCCTTCCCCACAGCACCTGTATATATGTATATATGGTTGTACATATTTATTACTCTATTTATTTATTTATTTATTTATTTTACTTGTACATTTCTATCCTACTTATTTTATTTTGTTGGTATGTTTGGTTCTGTTCTCTGTCTCCCCCTTTTAGACTGTGAGCCCACTGTTGGGTAGGGACTGTCTCTATGTGATGCCAATTTGTAGTTCCCAAGCGCTTAGTACAGTGCTCTGCACATAGTAAGCGCTCAATAAATACGATTGATTGATTGATTGATTGATTTCCCATAGAAATAATAGAAACCAAAATGGGAAATGTTGGAGTTTGATGTAATGATAAAAACTAGTCCTGGTGTGTGATTTTGGTCCTATTTTAGTGCCTGTCTCCCCTACTAGATTGTAAACTCCTTGAGGGCAGGGATAATGAAGCGGGGTTTAGTGAAAAGTGGTGTGATTTAGTGGGTAGAGGAAGGGCCTGGAAGTCAGAGAGACCTGGGTTCTAATCCTGGCTCTGCCACTTGTCTGCTTTGTGACCTGGGGTAAGTCACTTCACTTCTCTGTGCCTCAGTTACCTCATCTGTAACATGAGGATTAAAAGTGTGAGCCCCACCTTGGACAACCTGATTACCCTGCATCTACCCCAGCGCTTAGTACAGTGATTGGCACATAGTAAGTGCTTAATGAATACCATAATTATTATTATTATTATTATTATTATTCTCTGTGCCTCACTGTGCCCCACATCTGGAAAATGGGTTTGAAGACCGTGAACCCTATGTGGGACATTGAACTGTGCCCAATGCAACTACCTTTTTTCTACCTCAGTGATTAGTAATGATGATGATGGTATTTGTTAAGCACCTACTATATGCCAAGCACTGGTCTAAGCTCCGGGGTAAATACAAGATTATCAGGTTGTCCCACATGGGGCTCACAGTCTTCAACCCCATTTCACAGATGAGGTAACTGAGGCACAGAAAAGTGAAGTGACTTGCCCAAAGTCACACAACTGACAAGTGGCAGAGCTTGGATTAGAACCCAGGACCTCTGACTCCCAAGCTGGTGCTCTAGTGCCTGGCATATAGTAAGTGCTTAAGAAATGCCACAGTTATTGTTATTATTGTTAACTCTATTGTATTACACTTTCCCAAGTGTTTAGCGCGCTGCTCTGTAAAAAGTGGACTGTATGTTCCTTGAGGCCAGGAACTTTGTTTAGTAACTCTATTTTATTGTAGTGTCCTAAGTGCTGAATATCGTTCTCTGCACACGGAGAGTGCGCAGTAAAAGGCATTGATTGATGGACTGATTGTTTGATTGGTCTAGGCCACAGAGTGCATTACGAACACAATGAGTTGACTGCTGACTTCACAGGGACTGCTCTAAAAGGTCTCCTGCCTCTCTATTGTTCCTATATAGAAACTTGGATGAATCACAGGCCGGGCCATGTCTGGGACAACATGGATTTCACAGCTGGTTTAGACTGTTTGGCCACATTGGCAAGTCAGAAAGAGACTGACTCTGAAATCAGAGAGAAGGTGGATTTTATTTTAGAGAAGCAGGATGGCATCGTGGCTAGGCCTAGGAGTCAGAAGGTCATGGGTTCTAATCCCGGCCCCTCCACCTGTCTGCTGTGTGATCTTGGGCAACTCATTTCACTTCTCTGGGACTCAATTACCTAATATGGAAAATGGGGATTGAGACTGTGAACCCCACATGGGATAGGGGCTGGATTCAATCTGATTTGCTTGTATCCTCCGCAGCACTTAGAATAGTGCCTGGCATATAGTAAGAAATATCACTACTATAATTATTTTTTTTTCCCCTGAGGGAAGAGAAAACTCCAATTCCAGCCCTAACATCCAGAATAGGTGACCATTTGTGCAGGCAGTGGTCAAGACGTCGGGCACCTCCAAGCCAGGTTGCCAAGAGTAGTTCAATACAAATGACTCTGAGATAAAAAGCTTTATGTGGAACAAACTAATCACCGAACCAATAGCCCCTTTCAGGACCTCATAACTCAGACTGAACTGAGGCTTTAAGAAAACAGTGACTTGACCTGAAAATCTAGTTAAGAAGCACATGTGACAGAAGAGACGCCAAACAGGGAGGAATCTATTTTTTCAAAATGGTTTTTGTTAAGTGCTCACTACATTCCAGATACGGAATTCAGTTTTAGACATGTTCAATTTGAGGTGTCAGTAGGACAACCAAGTAGAGATGTTTTAAAGGCAGGGGGCAATGCCAGATTGCAGGGTAGGATAGAGGTCAGGCCTAGACTTGATAATCACGTGGCTCACATCGGGCTAACAGTGCTAAGTGCTGGAGTAGATACCAGGTAATTCATTCATTCATTCATTCATTCAATCGTATTTATTGAGTGCTTACTGTGTGCAGAGCACTGTACTAAGTGCTTGGGAGGTACAAGTTGGCAACATATAGAGACGGTCCCTGCCCAACAGTGGGCTCACAGTCTAGAAGGGGGAGATAGACAATAAAACAAAACATATTAACAAAATAAAATAAATAAAATAAATAAGTACAAGTAAAATAAATAGAGTAATAAATCTGTACAAACATATATACAGGGGCTGTGGGGATGGGAAGGAGGTAAGGCAGGGGGATGGGGAGGGGGAAGAGCGCGAGAGGAAGGAGGGGGCTCAGTGTGGTAAGGCCTCTTGGAGGAGATGAGCTCTCAGTAGGGCTTTGAAGGGAGGAAGAGATCTAGTTTGGCGGATGTGCGAAGGCAGGGCATTCCAGGTCAGGGGGATGACGTGGGCCAGGGGTCAATGGTGGGACAGGTGAGAACGAGGCACGGTGAGGAGATTAGAGGCAGAGGAGCGGGGGGTGCAGGCTGGGCTGTAGAAGGAGAGAAGGGAGGTGAGGTAGGAGGGGGTGAGGTGATGGACAGCCTTGAAACTGAGGGTGAGTAGTTTTTGCCTGATTCAAAGGTTGATTCGAAGCCACTGGAGATTTTTAGGAGGGGAGTAACATGCCCAGAGCATTTCTGCACAAAGGCGATCAACGCAGCGGTGTGAAGTATGGATTGTTGTGGGGAGAGACAGGAGGATGGGAGATCGGAGAGGAGGCTGCCGCAGTAATCCAGTCGGGATAGGATGAGAGATTGAATGAGCAGGGTAGCGGTTTGGATGGAGAGGAAAGGGCGGATCTTGGTGATGTTGTGGAGGTGCGACCGGCAGGTTTTGGTGACGGATTGGATGTGAGGGGTGAATGAGAGAGCGGAGTAGAGGATGACACCATGGTTGTGGGTTTGTGAGACTGGAAGGATGGTAGTGCCGTCAACAGTGATGGGAAAGTTAGGGAGAGGGCAGGGTTTGGGAGGGAAGATAAGGAGTTCAGTATTGGACATGTTGAGTTTTAGATGGCGGGCAGACATCCAGATGGAGATGTCCTGAAGGCAGGAGGAGATATGAGCCTGGAGGGAGGGAGAGAGAGCAGGGGCAGAGATGTAGATTTGGGTGTTATCAGCGTAGAGAAGATAGTTGAAGCCGAGGGAACGAATGAATTCACCAGTGGAGTGAGTGTAGATAGAGAACAGAAAGGGACTGAGAACTGACCCTTGAGGAACCCCTACAGTAAGGGGATGGGAGGGGGAGGAGGAGCCCGTAAAAGAGACTGAGAATGAATGGCCAGAGAGAAAAGAGGAGAACCAGGAGAGGGCAGAGTCTGTGAAGCCAAGGTCTGATAGCGTGTTGAGGAGAAGGGGGTGGTCCACAGTGTCGAAGGCAGCTGAGAGGTCGAGGAGGATTAGGATAGAGTAGGAGCCATTGGATTTGGCAAGCAGGAGGTCATTGGTGACCTTTGAGAGGGCAGTTTCTGTGGAATGTAGGGGATGGAAGCCAGATTGGAGGGGGTCGAGGAGAGAGTTGGCATTGGTGAAGTAATGAGGTTGGCTTCAGCCCATGTTCCACATCAGTCAACCAATGGTATTTATTGAGTGCTTACTTTGTACAGAGCACTCTACTAAGTGTTTGGGAAGTGTACAAACCAACTGAATTTGCAGACGCATTCCCTGCCCAAAGTAAGCATACAGTTTAGAGGGGAATACAGACATTAATATGAATACATAAGTAATTTATAATACATAATTTAAAGATATGTACATAAGTACACCGAGGGTGGGGGAGGGGGGGATATGAAATGTCCAAAGGTCAGAGGTAATAATAATAATTATGGCCTTTCTCAAGAGCTTACTATGTGCAAAGCACTGTTCTAAGCACTGGGAAGGTTACAAGGTGATCAGGTTGTCCCACGGAGGGCTGACAGTCTTAATCCCCATTTTACAGATGAGGTAACTGAGGCCCAGAGAAGTTAAGTGACTTGCCCAAAGTCACACAGCTGACAACTGGAGGAGCTGGGATTCGAACCCATGACCTCTGACTCCAAAGCACATGCTCTTTCCACTGAGCCTCGCTGCTTCTCGTGATCCAAGTGCTTAGGTTAAGCAGCAGGGAGAGCGAGCCAGGGAAAAGGGGGCTTAATTGGGGAAGGCCTCTTGGAGAAGATGTGACCTTAAGGATGCTTTAAAGGTGCAGGAAATGGTGGGCTGGTGTATGTGGAGGGCGTGGGACTGAGGGAGGACATGAGAAAGGGGCTGGCGGTGAGCTGGATGAAATCGGGGCACATGGGGCACTTGTGCTAAAGGTGCAGAGTTTGCTTGTTGGGCTAAAAGTAGACAATCAGGGAGGTGAGGTAGAGGGTGGGGTGAGCCGATTGAGTGCTTGAAAGCTGACGGTAAGGAGTTTCTATTTGATGCGGAGGTGGATGAGAAGCCACTGAGGAGTGGGAAGACATGGACGCAACATTTTTGCTGATAAATGATCTGTGCAGCAGAGTGAAGTATGTATTGAAATGGGGAGAGATAGGAGGCTGGGATATCAGCGAGGAAGCAGACGCAGTTGTCAAGCCGGGATAGAATAAGTGCTTGGATCACTTAGGAGGCAGTTTGGATGGAGAGGAAAGAGCACTGTTATGAAGGTGGAATCGACTGGATTTTGTGACAGATTGAATATGAGGCCGGAATGAGAGAGATGAGTTGGGGATAATGCCAAGGTTCATTCAGTCATAGTTATTGAGCACTCACTGTGTGCCAAACACTGTTGGCGGCCTGTGGTAGGTTACCAGCTTGTGAAACGTGGAGGGATGCTGTCTACAGCGATGGGAAAGACATGGGGAGGGCAGGATTTGGATAGAAAGAAAAGGAGTTTGGTTTTGGACACGTTTAAGTTGAGGTGCCTGTAGGACATCCAAGTAGAGATGTCTTGAAGGCAGAGGTCAATGCCAGATTGCAGGGAAGGATGGAGGTCAGGGCTGGAGATGTAGACTTGGGAATCCTGGGGCTCACGGTCTTAATTCCCACTTTACAGATGAGGTAACTGAGACACAAAGAATTTAAAGGACTTACCCACAGAGCAGACAAATTGAAGAGCTGGGATTCAAATCTTCCCCTCTAGACTGTAAGATTGTTGTGGGCAAAGAGTGTGTTTATTTATTATTGTATTGCACTCTCCCAAGGGCTTAGTACGGTGCTCCGCACACAGTAAGGGCTCAATAAATATGATTGAATGAATGAATAAATGAATAATTACCTTTGATTGGCTGTGTTGTGGGGGCGGTTAGAGGGAGAGGATTAATTACTGTTCACAGAAGACAGCACCCTAGAGGCTCACATTAATGTTAAAGAGCCAACCAATTCTAAACAGTTTCCCTGAATCAGCCAGGTTAGGCTGAAGATAAGTCTGAAAAAACTGAGGAGCTGGATGATAATAATGGCATTTATTGAGCTCTTACTATGTGCAAAGCACTGTTCTAAGCCTTGGGGAGGTTACAAGGTGATCAGGTTGTCCCACCGGGAGCTCACAGTCTTAATCCTCATTTTGACAGATGAGGTAACTGAGGCACAGAGAAGTTAAATGACTTGCCCAAAGTCACACAGCTGACAATTGGCAGAGATGGGATTTGAACCCAAGACCTCTGACTCCAAAGCCCGTGCCACTGAACCACACTGCTTCTCAGTGCTGGATGAGCGCTGTGACAGAGAAGCTGTACATGCAGCAGCATGGTGTCGTGGTTAGAGCCCGGACCTGTGAGTCAGAAGGTCATGGGTTCTAGTTCTGACTCTTCCACTTGTCTGCTCTGTGACCTTGGGTAAGTCACTTCACTTCTCTGGACTTCAGTTACCTCATCTGTGAAATGGGGATTGAGACTGTGAGTCCCACATGGGACAGGGACTGTGTCCAACCCAAATAATTAGCTTGTATTCACCCCAGCGCTTAGTACAGTGCCTGACACAAGCAACCAAAAATCTACAATGGCAACAAAGAAGCAAAATATTGTCACAAAATTCCTCCGTTTACGCAGCTGACTGATTATCAATGCTATGATTCTTTCATTCATTCATTCTTTCCATCCGTCGTGTTTATTGAGAGCTTACTATGTGCAGAACACTGTACTACACTTGAAAGAGTACAATAAAACAATAAACAGACACATTCCCAGAACACAGTGAGTTTACAGTCTAGAGGAGGGGAGACAGACAAAGAAATGAAATTACAGCTATGTATATAAGTGCTGTGGGGTTGGGAGGGGGGAAGAGCAAAGGGATGAGGAAGCTGAAGTTCAGTTCAAGAGTCAAGAAGGTTGGGACATCCTTTGAGAGAACATCGGAGTGCGAGTTATCAGGCACCAGACCGAAAGAATGGTTTTAGAGCGTAGGGTTGTCCAACCTTCTATACGGTGGGGAGATCCCAACCCCAATCAGATGCCTTCAAAGCCGTCCATCGCCTCGCCCCCTCCTACCTCATCTTCTTTCTCTCCGTCTCCATCCCAGCCCATACACTTCGCTCCTCTGCCGCTGCTCACCTCCTCACTGTGCCTTGTTCTCGCCTGTCCCACTGTCGACCCCTGGCCCACGTCCTGCCTCTGGCCTGGAATGCCCTCCCTCCTCATATCCGCCAAACTGGCTCACTTGCCCCCTTCAAAGCCCTCCTGAAAGCTCACCTCTTCCAGGATGCCTTCCCAGACTGAGGCCCCCATTTCCTCTTCTCCTCCTCCGCTCCCCATCGCCCCTACTCCCTCCTTCTGCTCTATCCTCTCTCTGCCCCACAGCACTTGTGTATATATATACATATTCATTCATTCATTCATTCATTCATGCAATCGTATTTATTGAGCACATACTGTGTGCAGAGCACTGTACTAAGCACTTGGGAAGTACAAGTTGGCTACATATAGAGACGATCCCTACCAATCCGTCACCAAAACTGCCGGTCTCACCTCCGCAACATCTCCAAGATCCGCCCTTTCCTCTCCGTCCAAACCGCTACCCTGCTCGTTCAATCTCTCATCCTATCCCGTCTGGATTACTGCATCAGCCTCCTCTCTGATCTCCCATCCTCCTGTCTCTCCCCACTTCAATCCATGCTTCACTCTGCTGCCCAGATTGTCTTTGTGCAGAAACACAGAATCCGTTGTTGGGTAGGGATGGTCTCTATTGCCAAGTTGTACTTTCCAAGTACATAGTACAGTGCTCTGCACATAGTAAGTGCTCAATAAATACGATTGAATGAATGCATGAATGAAAGAAGCCATGACTGAGTCAGCCGCTGGCCAGAATCAACATCAAATGGCAAGACGAGATCACGAACAGTGAAGTTCTGGAAAGAAATACCGTGAGTCCCACTTGGGACTTGATCATCTTGTATGTACCCCAGTGTTTAGTACAGTATTTGACACACAGCAAGCACTTAGCAAATACCACAGTTATCTTCTAGACTGTAAGCTTTTTGCGGGTGTGGTGAGCCCACAACAAGCTGCCTTTTTAGTGACCATTTGTGATCCTGTGAACAACAGCTAGGAAGAGGCTTTGCGAAGGCAGTGATGGGCTCTACCTGAGGTAGGCAATTGCTGACCTGTCGGGGGGGCAGAGCCTGGAGGGTGGCATGGCTTCCTCTCCCTGTTCTACCCACTAACGGGCCTGCACCAATCAATGACTGCTTCCTAGAGCCCCATCTGGCATGCCTAAGGCAGATAAAAGGTGGTTACTTTGAATGGGCAGGGGGCACGCAGATGGATGGGCACCTGGAGGTAGCGTTCATTCATTCCATCATATTTATTGAGCGCTTACTATGTGCACAGCACTGTACTAAGTGCTTGAGAAGTGCAAGTTGGCAACATATAAAGACAGTCCCTACCCAACAACGGGCTCACAGTCTAGAAGGGGGAGACAGACAACAAAACAAAACATATAGATGGGTGTCAAAGTCGTCAGAACAAATAGAATCAAAGCTATATGCACGCAGAGGAGTAGAAGCCTTCAGAGAAGCAAGCCCACTGAGGGCAGGAGAGCAGCACTGGACAGCAGCGGAAGGATGCAGCACTTGGAAGCAGAAAGAAGAAGTATCGGCAGAAAGGGATCCTTTGACAACACACTGGTATTGGACCCTTGGGTGGTGGAGTGAGCAAGTGTATCCATGTATGTGTCCCTCCATTGCACGTTGGAAAAACAAAGTAAAACACTTTTCACAGTAACCTTGGTGATCAGAGGTGTGGTTTGACTTCTACTATGTGTCACTGAGGCTCCCCCGGTCCAGGAAGGGCCTGGTTGGTTCAAACAGGGGGTTCACAACAGCCGCTCACCTCCTCACTGGGCCTCATTCTCGCCTGTCCCGCCATCGACCCCTGGCCCATGTCCTTCCCCTGGGCTGGGATGTCCTCCCTCCACACATCCGCCAAACTAGCTCTCTTCCTCCCTTCAAAGCCCTACTGAGAGCTCACCTCCTCCAGGAGGCCTTCCCACACTGAGCCCCCTTTTCCCTCTCCTCCTCCCCATCCCCCCATCTGCCCTACATCCTTCCCCTCCCCACAGCACTTGTATATATTTGTGCAGATTTACTATATTTATTTTACTTGTACACATTTGCTATTCTATCTATTTTGTTAATGATGTGCGTATAGCTATAATTCTATTTGTTCTGACGATTTTGACACCTGACTACAAGTTTTGTTTTGTTGTCTATCTCCCCCTTCTAGAGTGTGATACCGCTGTAGGGTAGGGACCGTCTCTATATGTTGCCAACTCATACTTCCCAAGTGCTTAGTACAGTGCTCTACACACAGTAAGCGCTGAATAAATACGATTGAATGAATGAATGGGGGCAGGGAAAGTGTCTGCCAACTCTGTTAGAGTGTTCTCTTCCAATCACTTAGTACAGTGCTCTGCACACAGTCAGCACTCAGTAAATACAATTAACTGATAAATGGATTTAAATTTGTAACAGTATTTAAATTCTGCTCCTCTCAACATACTGCACTACAGTGCACTGCACTAGGTGGGATATTTGAGGAGAATGAATGACAGCAGGAGAGCCAAACAGCTGTTGTATGGAGAGATGAAATAGGGAAATGGGAAGCGAAGAGGACAGAGGAATTGGCTAAAGATGCAGTAAAACAAAGCCTCAGACAATGCTGCTCCTCGTCTGAAAAATGGAAGCCATTTGCTCCAGACAGGTCTACATGGAGTACCGCAATCCAGAAAGCTCTGTTTGAGCTGATGCATTGCTAACTCCCAGAGACAAGGAGGGAAATACCAAAGGCATAGCTGACAACAAGCATGGCAGTACAACAATAGGCAGTCTTTGTGTGGGCACAATGCTGTTAAGGCTGTCAATCCCATATTGGCACTTTCAACTTGCACACACACTTGTGGGTGAATTTCACATCAGTGGGGTCCTTATGAGCAGAAAGCAAAACTGTATATCATTCCCTCATGCCAAATCCAGGCTTTCAGGTGAAAATGATTTTTCTCCCTCTCCTCTGATTGCTTTCCAACATCTCTTCACCGTGGTGCTCTTACATTGTTTATGGCAGGGCTCTACAGCCAAGTGACGGCCAGAGCCAAGGTGGACGTTAAATCCATGCTCACACTCTGCCAGGGACGATCTGGTTTCCCACCTAGCCAGTTGGAAGGATGCAGGCTCAGCACTTTGTTGGTTTTTAATGGTATCTTTTGAGTGTTCTAAGCACTGGAGTGGAAACTAGGTAATCAGGTAGGACACAGTCCCCGTCCCTCGTGGGGCTCACAGTCTTCATCTCCATTTTACAGATGAGGCCACTGATGCCCACAGAAGTGAAGTGACTTACCCAAGGTCACGCAGCAGAAAAGTGGAATAGCTGGGATTAGAACCCAGGTCCTTCCAACTCCCAGGCCCAGTCTCTATCCACTAGGCCTCGCTGCTTCTCTACTCCTACTTGTGGTAGTGGTAGTAGTAATAATAATAATAATAATGGCATTTTTTAAGCACTTGCTACGTGCTAGGCACTTTACTAAGCGCTGGGGTAGATAATAATAATAATAATGATAATAATAATAATAATAATAATGGCATTTATTAAGCACTTACTATGTGCATAGCACTGTTCTAAGCACTGGGGAGGTTACAAAGCGATCATGTTGTCCCGCGGGGGGCTCACAATCTTAATCCCCATTTTACAGATGAGGTAACTGAGGCCCAGAGAAGTTAAGTGACTTGCCCAAAGTCACACAGCTGACAATTGGCGCAGACGGGATTTGAACCCATAACCTCTGACTCCAAAGCCCGGGCTCTTTCCACTGAGCCACCCTAGCAAATCATGTTGGACACAGTTCCTGTCCCACGTGGGGTTCACAGTCTCAATCCCCATTTTACAGATGAGGGAGCTGGGGCTCAGAGAAGTAAAGTGACTTGCCCAAGATCACACATCAGACAAGTGGAAAGGGCACGGGCTTTGGAGTCAGAGGTCATGGGTTCAAATCCCGGCTCCGCCAATTGTCCGCTGTGTGATTTTGGGCAAGTCACCACTTAACTTCTCTGTGCCTCAGTTCCCTCATCTGGAAAATGAGGATGAAGATTGTGAGCCCCCTGTGGGACAACCTGATCACTTTGTAATCTATCCAGTGCTTAGAACAGTGTTTTGCACATAGTAAGCTCTGAATAAATGCTATCATTATTATTATTATTAAGTGGAAAGCCTGGGATTAGAACCCATAACCTTCTGACTCCCAGGCACATGCTCTACCACTATGCCATGCTGCTTCTGATAACACATTCCCTTCCCACCAGGAAACTACATTTTAACAGGGAAGGCAAACATAAAAATGTTTACAGCTGAAATTAGACAATCATAGCCCAACCTCGCTCATTTACATCCCCTGGCCCCTAGTCACCCCCAATCCCGCTCCCTGAATTACCTTACCCTCCCCAGGGCCTTGAGTGAACCCCCCCCCACCACACCCCAGCTGCCTTACCTCCTTCCCCTCCCCACAGCACCTGTATATATGTTTGTACGTATTTATTCCTCTATTTATTGATTTATTTTATTTGTACATATTTATTCTATTTATTTTATTTTGTTAATATGTTTTGTTTTGTTGTCCGTCTCCCCCTTCTAGACCGTGAGCCCACTGTTGGGTAGGGACCATCTCTATATGTTGCCAACTTGTACTTCCTGAGCGCTTAGTACAGTGCTCTGCACACAGTAAGCGCTCAATAAATATGACTGAATGAATGAATGGACCCCCAGGGACTCCTGGCTGAGCCTGGTCACTGGACCACATAGACCTCTGCCAAGCCTCTAGCTCTCCTCACTGAACCTCATTCTCATCCATCTCGCCACCGACCTCTTGCTCACATCCTACCTCTGGCCTGGAACGCCCTCCCTCCTCCTATCTGACAGACGATAACTCTCCCCACCTTCAAAGCCTTATTGAAGGCACATCTCTTCCAAGAGGCCTCCCTAAGCCCTCCATTCCTCTTCTCCCACTCCCTTCTGCGTCACCCTGATTTGCTCCCTTTATTCAGCCCCCACCTCAGTCCCACAGCATTTATGCACATATCTGTAATTTATTTACGTATATTAATGTCTGTTTCCCCCTCTAGACTGTAAGCTTGATGTAGGCAGGAGATGTGTTTGTTTATTGTTGTATTATACTCTCCCAAGCGCTTAGTACAGTGTTCTGCACCCAGTAAGTGCTCAGTAAGTAAATGTGATTGGCTGACAAGACAATTATTTCAACATTATTCTCGACTTGTGTCTCTCATTTAACCCATTTATTCACTCTGTCATCAATTCCTGTCACTTTATCTTCACAGCATCTCTAGAATCCACTCTTACGTTTCTCTTCAAATTGCTGTCACCCTGATCCAAGCACTTATCTTCCACTTTGATTACTTTGTTGTATTTTATTGGTAAAATCTTCCTCAAATCTCTCCTGCTCCTCTGCAGTCACTCCCTCTTTCCTCCTCCCCTCCCATCTTTCTCATCATCATCATCAATCGTATTTATTGAGCACTTACTATGTGCAGAGCACTGTACTAAGTGCTTGGGAAGTACAAATTGGCAACATATAGAGACAGTCCCTACCCAACAGTGGGCTCACAGTCTAAAAATCTTTCTCAGCAGTATCTCCAGAGGAAGTGTCCTGCCTCCTCTCAAAAACCACCCCCTCCACCTGGACCTCCTTCGCACTTTATCAAAAAGCTTGTCCTGCCCCTTCTTCCCCCCCGACCTGGCTCTTGCAGGGAATGTGTCCGTTATTTTACTATATCGTTATGTTACTATTACTGTTACCATGATTTTCGTATTATATTACTGTATTCATTCATTCATTTGTATTTATTGAGTGCTTACTGTGTGCAGAGCACTGTACTAAGTGCTTGGGAAGTCCAAGTCGGCAACATATAGAGACGGTCCCCACCCAACAACGGGCTCACAGTCTAGAAGGGGGAGACATACAACAAAACAAAACATGTAGACAGATGTCAAAATTGTCAGAACAAATAGAATTAAAGCTATATGCACATCATTAACAACCAACATAAATAGAATAGTAAATATGTACAAGAGAAAAGTAAATACGTACAATACATACTGTAGCATATTACTATATTACATGACTGTAGTAGATGTAATTTACAGACAAGCAGAATGGCTTAGTGGATAAAGTACCAGCCTGAGGGTCAGAAGGTCCTGGGTTCTAGTCCTGCCTTTGCCATGTGTCTGCTGTGCAACCTTGGGAAAGTCACTTAACTTCCCTGGGCCTCAGTTATCTTTTTATATATATATATAAATTTATAAATATATACACATATATTTATATTTATGCCATGTGCCCCATGTGGGACAGAGACTATGTCCGACCCAATTTCCTTGCATCTTCACCTGTGCTTAGTACAGTGCCTGGCACATAGTCAGCACTTAACAAAAACCATAATTATTATTATTATTTTCATCATTATTACCATATTGAATTACTATAGCAATAATAATAATAATATGGAGAAGCAGCGTGGCTCAGTGGAAAGAGCACGGGCTTTGGAGTCAGAGGTTAGGGGTTCAAATCCAAGCTCTGCCACTCGTCAGCTTGTCAGCTGTGTGACTTTGGGCAAGTCACTTAACTTCTCTGTGCCTTAGTTACCTCATCTGTAAAATGGGGATTAAGATTGTGAGCCCCACGTGAGGCAACCTGATCACCTTGTATCCTCCCCAGTGCTTAGAACAGTGTTTTGCACATAGTAAGCACTTAAGAAATGCCATCATTATTATTATCATTATTATCATGGTATTTGTTAAGCGCTTACTATGTGCCAAGCACTGTTCTAAGTGCTGGGGTAGATACAAATTAATAAGGTGTCCCAAGTGGGGCTTAATCCCCATTTAACCGATGAGGTAACTGAGACACAGAGAAGTTAAGTGGCTTGCCCAAGGTTACATAGCAGAAAAGTAGCGGAGCCGGGATTAAAACCCACGTCCCCTGACGCCCAAACCCGTGCTCTTTCCACTAAGCTCCACCACTTTACATTACTATATTACTATATATACTAAGTCAAGTGTTTAGTACAGTGCTCCGCACACAGTGTCAATAAATTTGATGGATTGATTGACTGATCTTCAAATGTTTGCTTCCAATGGCTTCTTGTCAATAAATTTGATGGATTGATTGATTGACCTTCAAATGTTTGCTTCCAATGGCTTCTTCTCCACTGTTTGGAAGCATGCTCATGTATTTCCTATGCAAAAAAAAAAACCTCCTACCTTTTACCTCATGGATCCTTCCAGTTAGTACCCCAACTCCCTCCTAACACTCCTCTTAACCTAAACATTTATCCTATCACATTTTGATTACTGCCTCAGTCCCCTTGCTGACCTCCCTGCCTCCTGTCTCTCCCCACCCCAGTCCATATTGCACTGTGCAGGACAGATAATTGTTTTTTTTACCAAACCATTCAGTCCATGTTTCCCCATTCCTCATAAACCACTAGTGGTTGCCCACCTACATACACACGAAACAGAAACTCCTAATCCTTGTAAAACACTCAATCACCTTGCCGTTTCCTACTTTACCTCCTCGATTTCCTACTACCACTAATAATAGTAATGATGGCATTTGTTAAGTGCTTACTGTGTGCCAAGCACTGTTCTAAACACTGGGGGGATACAAGCTAAGCAGGTTGCCCCACATGGGGCTCACAGTATTAATCCCCATTTTCCAGATGAAGGAACTGAATCCCAGAAAAGCTGCCCAAAGTCACCCAGCTGACAATTGGTGGAGCCGGAATTTGAACCCATGACCTCTGACTCCAGAGCCCAGGCTCTTTCCACTGAGCCATGCTGCTTCTCTATCCCAACCCATACACTTCACTCATGTAATGTCAACCTACTGACTGTACCTCGATCACATTTATTTTGCCACCATCTCCTCACCCGTGTTTTGCCTCTGTCTTGGAACTCCATCCCTCTTCCTATTTAACAATCACTCTCTCCACCTACCTTATGAAAACCTCATGAAATCACATCTCCTCCAAAAGGCCTTCCTCAACTAAGCCATCATTTACTCTTCTCTCATTCTCTTCTACATCACAATTGCACTTAGATTTTGCGCCTTTTATCAGCCTACAGGATTTATGTACATATCTGTAATTCATTTATTCATGTTTGTATCCGTCTTCCCCTCTAGACTGTAAGCTCCCTGTGGGCAAGGAAAATGTTTACCCATTGTGTCTCTCCTAGGAGTAAGCGTTCACTAATTGATTAATTGATTGATTGATAGTTTTTATTCCTTGGTCTCATTCAAACACTAATACTTTATTTGATTCCTAGGGAGGTGTTTCTACAGATTTTGGATGTAATCACTACTTTATTCAGAGCACTTGGAACCTCTTTTTCCTGTTTTTCTATTTTTTTTTTTTTTTGCTTAGGACGGTCACTGTGTTGATGGAAAATATTCTGGAAAATGTCCCAAGCAGTCCTCTTCTGTTTAATTCTCCAGCACATAGCTCTGATCATTTGTTCTTTAGGTTTCATGTCTTTGTTCAGCTTTAGCAAATCAATTAATGGTATTTATTGAACACAGTGTGCAGAGCAGGATTCTTAATGCTTGGGAAAGCATGATACAATCAAGTTGGTAACCAGGAGCCCTTTCTTCAAGGAGCTTACAATCTTACCATCTAGCAAAAGTTTTCTCTTCCCTTAAGATGCAAGGATGAAGATCCAAGCTTTTATATCAGTATTTCAGCAGCTTGGCTCCCCAACCAGATGACAGGTTTTATGGGGCCGGGGCTGATTTTATCACTGTGAACCCCAACCTGTATAAATCTCCTCTTTCCTATTTGTCGTCCTTGTGGCTCCTTCTAATCTTGGCTGACAGGTGTTCGCTGACCGTGGCGGGCGTGCAGGGATTTCTCACTCCTGACAAGTTCCATCAGAAGAAAAGCTTCTCAACTTTCAGTGGTTTGCCTCTTCCCACTCTGCCCCCATCACACCCACCCTGCCCCTGGGTTTTGAGTCACTATGGTGCACACAAGCACATACACATTCCCTCCTTCTCCCCCGCCCCCACCCCACCCAGCCTCCACCCACTCATCTGCTACATTTCTTTGCCTCAAAATATTTTGCTCATTGCTTATCGGAGGTATTTAGCATTTCTCTGGCTTTTTAGTGACACACTTCCTACAACAAACTAGGTGGGAAAACCTCAACTAAACAAGAAATAATACTCCCCGGCCTGCTGTCAGTCTTGGTCCGTTGAGGCAGAGAAGCAGCATGGCTTTGTCGAAAGAGCCTGGGCTTGGGAGTCAGGATACCTTGGTTCTAGCTCTGATTTTGCTATTTAATAATAATAATAATAATAATAGTAATAACAACAATAATAATGACATTTATTAAGTGCTTACTCTGTGCAAAGCACTGTTCTAAGCGCTGGGGAGGTTACAAGGTGATCAGGTTGTCCCACGGGGGGGCTCACAGTCTTCATCCCAATTTTACAGATGAGGTAACTGAGGCACAGAGAAGTGAAGTGACTTGCCCAACGTCACACAGCTGACAATTGGCAGAGCCGGGATTTGAACCCATGACCTCTGACTCCAAAGCCCGTGCTCTTTCCACTGAGCCACACTGCTTCTCTGGGAAGCCTTGGGCAAGTCACTTCTCAGTGCTTCAATTTCCTCATCTGTAAAATGGGGATTCAATATCTGTTAGTAATAATAACAGTTAATAATAACTAAAATCACTTTCCCCAGCTCTTAGTATGGTGCTTGGTACAGATTAAGCACTTAACAAATCCTAAAATTTTTGGTGCTGTTTTGTTATGCTACTATTGCCTCTCAAGCCACTCCAAATTAAACCATTTCCAAATTCTGGTTACCAACATTCATAAGCAGGACCGCAGTATCCAGAATACCACATCAAATTTATGACAAATCTATGATCTGAAATGAATTGGCATCCAGGGATGGAAGAAAACCCAAATTAAAGCGTGGGTAAGCAGATGGATCGGAATCTAACAGGGACTTTCCCGTTGAAAATTGTGCTCTATCCAACTGCAAACCAGCTAACTTATTCACATTCCCTCACAAGATCTTTGTTTCTGTTACCAGATCCTGTTACAAATCCACCCTTACTTCTAAATCGCTTTCCAGCTGAAAAATTTGCTATTCAAATCATAAGTCCCAATACCCACTGGACTCAAGCAAAACATCTGGTAGCTGGCAGATTACCTGGATAATTCGATTAATTAGAAGGGCCATAAGTGACAGCAAATGTGTGTAGTCCCTCAGACTCTCTTACTTTGTCAGCTGGTAAATACGTTTTTGTGTTCAAAATTTTTCAGTTCACTGATTTGTTCTTAGTAATGTGTGCATAACAAGGCAACAGGTTGGGGGAAATGATTTCAAGATCAATGATGAATAAAAGATATCACAAAAGAAATAGAAAGCTGCAGAATAACGTAAACAACAGCAATGATGATAAAAGTAATAATAATTGATTAATCCCTACTCCACCACATGTCTGCTGTGTGACCTTGGGCAAGTCACTTAACTTCTCTGAGCCTCAGTTACCTCATCTGTAAAATAGGGATTAAGACTGTGAGCCCCACGTGGGACAACTTGATCACCTTGTATATCCCCAGCGCTTAGAACAGTGCTCTGCACATAGTAAGCGCTTAGTAAATACCATCATTATTATTATTATTAATCAGTGGTATTTATTGGGTACTTATTCTGTGCAGAGGACTGCACTCAGGGCTGGAGAGAGCATAACAGAATTAGTAAACAAAACATCTTCCCTCAAGGAACTTACAATCTTCTGTGTTCAGAGACTGGGGAGTGCTGTAGAATTGGTAATAATAATAATAATAGCATTTATTAAGTGCTTACTATGTGCAAACACTGTTCTAGGTGCTGGGGTGGTGACAAGGTGATGAGGTTGTCCCACATAGGGCTCACAGTCTTCATCCCCATTTTACAAATGAGGTAACTGAGGCACAGAGAAGTTAAGTGACTTGCCCAAAGTCACACAGCTGACAATTGGCAGAGCTGGGACATTCATTCATTCAATTTCTGCTGCTGCTGATGGTGTTGGTATTTAAGTGCTTCCTACGTGTCAAGCACTGTTCTAAGCACTGGGGTAGATATAAGCTAATCGGGTTGGAGACAGTCCCTGTCCCACATGGGGCTCACAGGTTGAAACCCCATTTCACAGATGCGATAACTGAGGCACAGAGAAGTGAAGTGACTTGCCCAAGGACACACAGCAGACAAGTGGCGGGGCTGGGATTAGAACTCAGGTCCTTCTGACTCCCAGGCCTGTGTTCTAACCACTAAATTGATTGAACACTTGGTACTTAGTAAATAGAGAAGTAGCGTGGCTCAGTGGAAAGAGCATGGGCTTGGGAGTCATTCATTCATTCATTCAATCGTATTTATTGAGCACTTACTGTGTGCAGAGCACTGTACTAAATCCCGGCTCCTCCAGTAGTCAGCTGTGTGGCTTTGGGCAAGTCACTTAACTTCTCTTGGCCTCAGTTACCTCATCTGTAAAATGGGGATTAAGACTGTGAGCCCCCTGTGGGACAACCTGATCACCTTGTAACCTCCCCAGTGCTTAGAACAGTGCTTTGCACATATTAAGCGCTTAATAAATACCATCATTATTGTTATTATTATTATTATGATGATGGGTAGAGCGTTGTACTAAGTTCTTGGAAGAGTAAAATATACTAGAGTTGGCAGACACATTCTCTTCCCACAGTGATCTCCCAGAGGTGGGATTTGTTAAAAAAAGGACATGTTCATGGGAAAAGACCATGGTTCCTTGGCATTTCAGAGTCACTCTTTGGAAGAATAACGTGGGGACAGACACCAGAGGAAAGATAAAAGGATAAGAACACAGAAATACATCAAGGCAAGGACAGGGTAAATACAGGAAGAGCGGTGGGTGGCATTGTGGATCAGTGCATGAAATACAAGTCGCGGATCACAAGATTCCCTAGGACACAGAAAGGAAAACATAAAATCAAATCCCATCCTCGAATCCAATTTCTCCATGCTTCTATTATGCTCCCTAAACTAGATTCCAGCCATAAAGCTTTCAAAGTTACACATCTTCCTGTGACTTTTTATTTACTGCATGTGCTCTGGCCAAGCCAGCCAGCGGCACTTGGAAGGAATCAAATTTAGGATCTTTCCTTTCCACAGGTGTTTATTCTTGGTAGGTGACAATGCATAGGACTCAGAAAGTTCCGGTTGGCCTGGATGTAATTAAGGTACATGTTAAGTGCTTACTGTGTGCCAACCACTATGCTAAATGCTGGGACGATACAAGATAATCAGGTTGGACACAGCTCCTGTCCCACATGGGACTCACAGTCCTGTCCACATGTTTTGTTTTGTTGTCTGTCTCCCCATTCTAGACTGTGAGCCCATTGTTGGGTACGGACCGTCTCTATATGTTGCCGACTTGTACTTCCCAAGCACTTAGTGCAGTGCTCTGCACACAGTAAGCGCTCAATAAATACGATTGTGTGAATGAATGAATGAAAGTAATAGGGAGGAGTAGATCTCAGCCCTGGTAAGAGGATTTCAGGGTGCCTCCTAAAAATATCAAATGATGATGGAAGTTGGAGGTCAATGCTGAGAGATATTCAAACACATACAGATTTCCTTGTCTTCTAGCTTAGGTTACTTATTATTACTTATTACTTATTATTAATAGGTTACTTATTAAAATGCCTAGGAACTTGTATTCAAATCCACTATCTAATCTTTAAATCTTAATAATAATAATAATAATGGTATTTGTTAAGAGCTTACTACCTGCCAAGCACTGTTCTAAGTGGTGGGGTAGAAACAAGGTAATCAGGTTGTCCAGACTTAATCCCCATTTTACAGATGAGGTAACTGAGACTCAGAGAGGTTGTTACTTGCCCAAGGGCACACAGCAGAGAAGTGGCAGAGCTGGAATTAGAACCCGCATCATCTGACTCCCAAGACTAGGCTCTTGCCACTAGGCCATTTTGGTTGGTTTTTACAGAGACCTAAGTCACGAATTATAAAATCTCTGAGTTTCTCCCATGTTTCATTCTTGAGGCCTGAGTCCTGACCATTTTGCAGATCATCATCATCATTAATGGTATTCATTGAGTGCTTATTATGAGCAGAGCACTCAAATAGTGGTATTTATTGACCATTTACTATGTGCAGAGCACTGTTCTAAGGGCTTAGGAAACCACAATCCAACAGAATTAGCAGATATGTTTCCTGCCCTCTGTACTAAGTGTTTGGGAGAGTACAATACAGCAGATTTGGTAAGCATGTTCCTTGCCCGCAGAAAGCTTACAGTCTAAGGGATCAGACTGTAGTGGATCAGTTAGTTCGTTCTTCCGCAGGGACTCAGTGAGGGGCAGCAGTGAATCCCCCCTGAGCAGAGGGGAGAAGAAAGTTTCCCTCCATTCCACAGTGTTTTTTGAGCTCCTACTGTGTGCAGAGCCCTGTAGTAAGGGTTTGGGTAAGTAAAAACCAGACATGGTGCCAGCCCTCAAGGAGCTAACAATTGCAATTGTCTCTCTCGAGGATAACACACTGCTGATTCTGACCCTCATACAGAGAATTCCTGTCCACATGTTTTGTTTCGTTGTCCGTCTCCCCCTTCTAGACTGTGAGCCCGCTGTTGGGTAGGGACCGTCTCTATATGTTGCCGACTTGGACTTCTCAAACGCTTAGTACAGTGCTCTGCACACAGTAAGCACTCAATAAATATGCTCTTCCTCTCTTCAAGGCCCTACTGAGAGCTCACCTCCTCCAGGAGGCCTTCCCAGACTGAGCCCCCTCCTTCCTCTCCCCTTCGTCCCCCTCTCCATCCCCCCCATCTTACCTCCTTCCCTTCCCCACAGCACCTGTATATATGTATATATGTTTGTACATATTTCTCTATTTATTTTACTTGTACATATCTATTCTATTTATTTTATTTTGTTAATATGTTTTGTTTTGTTCTCTGTCTCCCCCTTCTAGACTGTGAGCCCACTGTTGGGTAGGGACTGTCTCTAGATGTTGCCAACTTGGACTTCCCAAGCGCTTAGTACAGTGCTCTGCACACAGTAAGCGCTCAATAAATACGATTGATTGATTGATAGTAAGTGCTTAATAAACTTGTACTTCCCAAGCGCTTAGTACAGTGCTCTGCACACAGTAAGCGCTCAACAAATACGAGTGAATGAATGAATGAATCTCCACCTCCCCACAGAGGGGCTTGGGATGTTTCCTAAGAAAATTTTGGACACCATCAATCCATCCTATTTATTGAGTGCTTACTTTGTGCAAAGCACCATACTAAGCACTTGGGAGAGTACATTATAATGATACAAAGGAGATGGTAGACAGGTTCCCTGCCCACAACGAGCTGACAGTCTAGAGGGGGAGACAGCCTTTAATATAAATTAATAAATTACGGCTATGTACATAAGTGCTGTGGGGCTGAGGGAAAGGGATGGTGTGGGAAAGAAGGCACGTGAGCAAACTGTGGTCAGATGTAGGGATTTCAGAGCTGGTGAGGTTAGAGATTATATAGTGACTAGAGATGATGAGATGAAGCATTTGTCCAGGTTGGTAGGAGGGAGAGTTGGCATTGAGCCCGAGGTCTGTAGACGTGAGGAGTGATCAGAAGTGGGCAGCAGCAGGGTCGTCAGGACCATCTGTGTGGATATTGAAGTCCCCGAGGATCAATTCAGGGATGGAGAATGAGAGAAGGAATCTGAGAAAGCGGTCAAAAGGGTTCAAAAAATAGGAGGTGGCGAAACGCCTGGGGTAGATGATTGAGTCTAGTATCTGGAGTGGGTGGTAGAGGCGGATGATATGGACTTTGAAGGAAGGGAAAGGAAGGAATGGGGGGAGGTGGGATGGTCCAAAAGAGGCACCAAAAGTCCAGGTTGCCCTGCAAGCTAGCCCCCGTGAACACTCAGTGCAGGAACTTGTTTGTGCATTTCTTGCTACTTTACAGCCAGCTTCTTGTTGCAGCTCTGCTGCAGAGTGAGCCCCTTGGGGATAATTATCTTGTATCTACCCCAGCGCTTAGTATACTTCCTGGAACGTAGTGAATGCTTAACAAATATCTCACACACATACACACACACATTCCAGTTGGTGGCTACAGAGAGGAATGATGTCCACTTTTTCCTTCCCATCTCCGATTCTTGTGGGAAACCTATGTTCCACCAAGGACGAGGGGAATCACTCCCATTTGCTTTCCCCAAAAGGCATTGAAGATTAATGGTAAAAATACAATGCTGAAACTCAGCAATATTGTGATGGGAGCAAGAGAAGTGATGGGTGACTTAAGTTCCGAGGAGAAGCAATATGGCAGGTGAACAGAGCACGAACCTGGAAATCCAAAGGACCTAGGTTTACTCCCGGCTCTGTGATTTGTCTACTGTGTGGCCTTGGGCAAATCATTTTTCTTCTCTCTGCTTCAGTTTCCTCTTCTGTAAAATGGGCATTAAGACTGTGAGTCTCATATGGGTCAATGACTGTATCCAGCCTGACTTGCTTAGTATGGCACCTGGTACATAGTAATTGCTTAACAGATGTTTAAAAAATAAAATAATAATAATAGTGATGGCATTTGTTAAGTGCTTACTATGGGCAAAGCACCGTTTTAAGCACTGGGGAAGATATAAAGCGATCAGATTGTCCCACATAGGGCTAACAGTCTTAATCCCCATTTTACAGATGAGGTAACTAAGGCACAGAGAAGTTAAGTGGCTTACCCAAGGTCACACAGCTGAAAATTGGCGGAACCAGAATTTAAACCCATGACCTCTGACTCCCAAGCCCATGCTCTTTCCATTGAGCCATGCTGCTTCTCTTAAAAAAAAATAAATAAAAGCCAGTTGATCCACCAGTGGTATTTATTGAACACTCCCTATGTACAGAGTTCGTGAGTTCTAATCCCACCCTTGCCACTTGTCAGCTGTGTGACTTTGGGCAAGTCACTTAACTTCTCTCTGGCCCAGTTACTTCATCTGTCAAATGGGGATTAAGACTGCGAGCCCCATGTGGGACAACCTGATTACCTTTTATCTACCCCAGTGCTTCGAACAGTGCTTGGCACATAGTAAGCACTCAACAAATATTATTATTATGATTATTATTATGGTTAGAGGGGATTGTTAGCTCCTTGGGGGCAAGGATCATATCTACCAACTCTATTGCACTGTACTCTCTCAAAGCCAACACTCAAACACTGTCCCAAGTAGTCCACTCCTTTTTCCTGAGTTTATCACTCCTCATCTTAAAACCTCTACTGAAAATCCATCTCTTCTAAGAATCTTTCCCGTCTGGCCTGTGTGATGTGTGACCTACATTTAGGACTGGAGCCTTCATTCTTTTCTTGTTGCTCTTTGTTTGTGAAAGCTGCACTCACACGCCTTATGGGTAGAGAGTTTGGGATACTTTGGAAAGGAAGGCTCAGTGATTTTATTTGCATTTAGCATGTGAAAAAACTGGTGGAAAAAAAGTCTCTTTTCGTAGACTACCGTATGTAAACATACTCTCTGTGTGTGAATGCATATGTTTACACACACTCATATAACAGAGTTGTCTCATTTGCTTTTTATTGGTATTTGTTAAGGGCTTAACAGCACTGTACTAGTCACTGGGGTAAAACAACATGGCCTAGTGGCAAAACCCTGGGTTTGGGGGTCAGAAGTCATGTGTTCTAATTCCATCTCTGCCACTTGTCTGCTGTGTGACTTTGGGCAACTCACTTGACTTCTCTGTGCCTCAGTTACCTCATTTGTAAAATAGGGATTAAGACTGTGAGCCCCAGTGCTTATTGTGAGTGCAGAGCACTGCACCAAGTGCTCAGGAGTGTGAAATTCAATAGAGTCAGTCAACACGATCCTTGCCTTCAAAGATCTTAAAATCTACTCTTCCACTGGGAGTAGGGCATATCTTTCCCCTTTCAACCATTGGTGTCTGGCCAAGACTTATACAAATGTCAAGAGACTGGAAAAGGCACACGACAATAGTTCTAAGGATAAAGAAGTGTGCAAATGTGCAAGAGATTCTCTCTCAAATACACTTACATTCATGGATGCAGTCAAACCACTGGCAGGGTCAACTACAAGACCATTCATTCATTCATTCAATGGTATTTACTGAGCACTTACTGTGTGCAGAGCACTGTATTAAGCACTTGGGAAGTACAAGTCGGCAACATATAGAGACGACCAGCACAGCCTAGTGGAAAAAGCAAGTGTCTGGGAGTCAGAAGACCTGGGTTTCAAAACCAACTCTGCCACTTTTTTGATGTGACCTCACTTCTCTGTGCCTCAGTGACTTGATCTGTAAAATGGCAATTAAATGCCCCTCCCTCCGATTTAGACTGTGAACCTCGTGTTGGACAGGGACTGTATTCAATCTCATTATTTGGTATTTAGTAATAATGATAATGATGGCACTTGTTAAGCGCTTACCATGTGCCAAGCACTGTTCTAAGTGCTGGGGTGGATACGAGGTGACTGGGTTGGAGACAGTCCCTGTCCCACAGTGGGCACGTGGGACAGGGACCCACTTCCCGTCTCACAAGCCCGCAACCTTGGTGTCATCCTGGACTCTGCTCTCTCATTCACCCCTCACATCCAAGCCATCACCAAAACCTGCCAGTCTCAGCTCGGCAACATTGCCAAGTTCCGCCCTTTCCTCTCCAATCATACCGCTACCCTGCTCATTCAAGCTCTCATCCTATCCCACCTGGACTACTGCATCAGCCTTCTCTCTGATCTCCCATCCTCGTGTCTCTCTCCACTTCAATCCATACTTCATGCTGCTGCCCGAATTATCTTTGTCCAGAAACGCTCTGGGCATATTACTCCCCTCCTCAAAAATCTCCAGTGGCTACCAATCAATCTGCGCATCAGGCAGAAACTCCTCACCCTTGGCTTCAAGGCTGTCCATCAGCGCGCCCCCTCCTACCTCACCTCCCTTCTCTCCTTCTACAGCCCAGCCCGCACCTTCCGCTCCTCCGCCGCCAATCTCCTCAGCGTACCTCGTTCTCGCCTGTCCCGCCATCGACCCCCGGCCCACGTCATCCCTCGGGCCTGGAATGCCCTCCCTCTGCCCATCCGCCAAACTAGCTCTCTTCCTCCCTTCAAGGCCCTACTGAGAGCTCACCTCCTCCAGGAGGCCTTCCCAGACTGAGCCTCCTCCTTCCTCTCCCCCTGGTCCCCCTCTCCATCCCCCCATCTTACCTCCTTCCCTTCCCCACAGCACCTATATATATGTATATATATTTGTACATATTTATTACTCTATTTATTTATTTATTTATTTTACCTGTACATATCTATTCTATTTATTTTATTTTGTTAGTATGTTTGGTTTTGTTCTCTGTCTCCCCCTTTTAGACTGTGAGCCCACTGTTGGGTAGGGACTGTCTCTATATGTTGCCAATTTGTACTTCCGAAGCACTTAGTACAGTGCTCTGCACATAGTAAGTGCTTAATAAATATGATTGATGATGATGATGATGGGCAAACAGTCCTAACCCCCATGTTACAGATGAGGTACCTGAGGCCCAGAGAAGTGAAGTGACTTTCCCGAGGTCACAAAACAGACAGGTAACAGAGCTTAGACACTTGACTGCTGTGTAACCTTGGGCAAGTCACTTCTCTTGTCATGGCCTCAGTTATCTTATTTGCAAAATGGGGACTAAGACTGTGAGCCCCATGTGAGACAGGGACTGTGTCCCACCTGATTTGCTTGTACCCACTCCAGTGCTTAGAACAGTCTCTCCCCCTTATAGACTGTGAGCCCGTTGTTGGGTAGGGACCGTCTCTATATGTTGCCGATTTGTACTTCCCAAGTGCTTAGTACAGTGCTCTACACAAAGTAAGCACTCAATAAATACGATTGAATGAATGAATGAATGAACAGTCCTAGACACATAGTAAACACTTAACAAATACCATTATTATTACCATTGCTTTAATTATTCTCATCTTTACCCAACATCCCAGTGGAATTCAGCTTGTCCAGTGTTTACTCTTCTTCTTATAGAGGAAGATAATAATGATGGTATTTGTTAAGTGCTTACTATGTGCCTGGCACTGAACTATGCACTGATGTAGTAGTGAGGTCAAGGTCAGTGTGCTTAGACAGATACCCCAGTTGCATGACAATTTCTATATTTGATGACCAGAAGATATATTAATTGATTGATTCATGCATCAGTGAAAGATTAGTAGCAAGAGCTTAGTACAGTGCTCTGCACACAGTCATAATCCCCATTTTACAGAGGAGGTAACTGAGGCCCAGAGAAGTGAAGTGACTTGCCTAAGGTCACACAGCAGACAAGTGGCAGAGCCAGGATAAGAACCTTCTGGTTCCCAGGCCTGGGCTCTATCCACTAAGCCATGCTGCATTACTTGTATTGATGTCTGTCTCCCTGCCTCTAGACTGTGATCTCCTTGTGGGTAGGGATTGTCTCTCTTTATTGCTGTATTGCACTCTCCCAAGCACTTAGCACAGTGCTCTGCACACAGTAACTGCTCAATAAATATGATTGAATGAATGAATGAATGAGTAAATGGAGGGGCAGGAGGGACTGGGGGGAGGCAAGGGAGAATTTGGGGAGATCATGCCTGATACTGTCAATTTTCTCAATGAAGTAGGTGACCAGGTCACTGGTGGGCAAGGGATGGTGATGGCGGAGGGATAGGAGGTTTGGGGAGTTCACTCATTAATTAATTAATTCATTCATTCAAGCATTTATTGAATGCTTACTGTGTGCAGAGCACTGTACTAAGCGCTTGGGAAGTATAAGTTGGCAACATATAGAAACGGTCCTTACCCAACAACGGGCTCACAGACTAGAAGGAGGAGACAGACAACAGAACAAAACATGTGGACAGGTGTCAAGTCATCAGAATAAATAGAAGTAAAGCTAAATGCATATCATTAACAAAATAAATAGATTAGTAAATATGTACAAGTGAAATAAGGGCATGGGAGTCAATGAGGATGGAGAATGATTTCGCTGGGCCGAGGAGAGGGCACAGTTAAAGCACACAAGGATAAACTTCAAGTGGACAAAGTCTGCCTGATATCTAGATTTCTACCAGCAGTGCTAAGTGACATGTGCACAAGAGTGAAAGACTCTGGAGGTGATCCAGACTTGTAGATTAATGGGACGAGAGTGACGAAGGGATTGGAGAATGACTGAATTGAGTTCAGTAGAGACAGTGGTTTTGAGAGCATCAGAGTGATCATCATTTGGGTATGGAGGCTAAATGGGGCATGATGTGTTGAGAAAATTGGATGGGATCAAAAGACTGAATGTCTGTGGGGGAACAGCACAGATTTGCGGGGAAGAGGTGTTGAGAGAGAAAACTAAACACCGAGGTGCATGCAAGATAATTAATTTGGACACAATCCCTGTCCTATATGAGCTCACAAAATGAGAGGAAGAAGGAACAGGTAGTTTAATACCATTTTACAGATTCGGAAGCTAAGACCCCATGAAGTTAAGCGATTTTCCCAAGGTCACACAGCATGCAACTGGGATAGTTAGGACTAAAACCCAGGTCTCTTTGACTCCCAGTCCTACGCTTTTCCCACTAGTTCACATTCTTGGAGATCAAACCACATCCAAAATAAGATCAAGAAAAAATATAAACTCTTTCTCATTATCCAGTAGCAAAAATCACACTTTCTTAAGAAAAAAAATAAAATGAACCACTCCAGAGATTTTGTATACAACACTTTCCTCTCCACTCTTGTAACTTCCCCTCTTCCAACAGCCTTCAAGTTGTGAAAAATATAATGAAAAAAACCCAATAATGTGACTTACATTCCCTTTTTTTAGACTTGACCTTTAAATTAAAGCTAAAACTATCTGGCACTTCTCTGCTTGGTAATGTTTTATTCTTGCTCATGGGTGACAGGGTAGGAGAGACACAGAGTGGGAAACACATGACATCTTCCAGAGTCAAGAGAGCCAATCTTGGGGCTGCAACTTAAAACGGTTCTCTCTAGTCTTTTATCCTTTCTCCTTTTCATTCTCTGCCTTTTATTCTTGCCTTCTGCTTCTTTTTTCCTTTCTCTTTCACCTTTTTTGTCACACTGCTCCCATTCCCTGTTTAGTCACTCTGGCATTTGGCTACCTCTGGCCTAAAAAGACAGGAGGAAAAAAGGAAGGAAATGGTCCAGGGTGGAAACTAGATTAAAGAACTTTGGGGTATGTGAGTCAATCAATCAATCAATCGATCATATTCATTGAGAACGTCCTGTGTTCAGAGCCCTGAACTAAGCGCTTTGGAGAGTAAAAATAAAAGAGTTGGTAGGCACATTCACTGCCCACAGGAAGCTTATCCTCTAGAGGGGGAGACAGACATTAATATACATAAATTATGGCTATGTACATCATCATCAATCGTATTTATTGAGCACTTACTGTGTTCAGAGCACTGTACTAAGCGCTTGGGAAGTACAAATTGGCAATATAAGAGCTATCAGGCTGAGGAAGGGGTTAATAAAGAGTACAAATCCAACTGCAAGGCCGGGCAGAAGGGAGAGGGAGTAGGGGAAATGAGGGCTTACTCCTGGAAGGCCTCTTGGAAAAGATGTGCTTTTAATAAGGCTTTGAAGTTAGGGAGAGTTATCACTGGTCAACTATGAAAGGGCCAGAAGCGGGGCCTGGGCAAAGGCTTGGCGGTGAGATAGAATTGGCGTGAGAAGAAGCGTGCCTTAGTGGTTAAAGCACAGGCCTAGGAATCAGAAGGACCTGGGTTCTAATCCCAGGTCCGTCACATTTCTACTGTGTGATCCTGGGAAAGTCACTTAACTTGTCTGTGCCTCAGTTCCCTCATGGGGATTAAGAGTGTGAGCCCCATGTGAGACAGTGATTGTGTCAAACCTAATTAACTTGTATCTACCCCAGCACTTAGAACAATGCTTGGCACACAGTAAGTGCTCAACAAGTACCATAATTATTATTATTATTATTAGATAGACGTGATCAAGGTACAGTGAGTAGGTTGATCTTAGAAGAGGGAAGTGTATGGGCTGGGTAATAGTAGGAAATCAAGGAAATAAGGTAGGAGGGGGAAAGGTGATTGAGTACTCTATAACCAGTGGTGAAGAGTTTGTCAGTCACACCACCTTCAAATCATGGCTGACTGAATTTGGGACAAGTGGCAGTGATAATGATGATGATGGCATTTATTAAGCACTTACTAAGTGCAAAGCACTGTTCTAAGCGCTGGGGAGGTTACAAGGTGATCAGGTTGTCCCAAGGGGGGCTCACAGTCATCACCCTCATTTTACAGATGTGGGAACTGAGGCGCAGAGAAGTGAAGTGACTTGCCCAAAGTCACACAGCTGACAAATGGCGGAGCCGGGATTTGAACCCATGACCTCTGACTCCGAGCCCGGGCTCTTTCCACTGAGCCACGCTGCTTCTCAGTGCCATGGTACGGGGAGAGAGCACCTACCGAGTAGCTAAAACTCACCCTTAGGGGGCTGATCCTTCATGTTGTGGACCATGAGATGAGAATAATAAAGATGATACTGAGGAGGAGGAGAAGGATTATTATGGAATAGAATACAATGATGATATTTAGCACTTATTTCGTGCCAAGCTCATAACACTACCCAGTCTGCTGACTCATTCTCTGTAAAAAGTGCCTATGTTCCCTTACCTGCATTTGGAAGGAAAGAATTCCTTTTTCCTTGCTAGAAACCAGACTTTTCTCAAATCTCTCATAAGCAGTGAAAGCACTATGGGAAGATTAAAATTCTCAGTCCCTATTAAGGTCATTAAATTGGCATTGAATATTAATGACATTTACTAAGGGCTCAGTATCTTTCAGGCAATGTTCTAGGCACTGGGATAGATACAAGATAATCAGGTCCGACACAGTCCTTGTCCCACTTGGGGCTCACAGTATAAGGGTTTAAGAAAGATTACGTGTCCCACCTGATTAGACTGTATTTACATCAATGCTTAGACAGTTTTTGACACACTGTCAGTCAATTGTATTTATTGAGAGCTTACTGTATGCAGAGCACTGTACTGAGGACTTGGTAGAGGACAATACAACAATGAACAGACACATCCTCTGCCTATAATGAGCTTACCATCTAAGTGCTTAACAAATACCATCATTATAAATAGGAGGGAGAACAGGTATTTCATCCCCATTTTATAGAGGAAGAAACTGAGGCACAGATATGTTAAGTGTCTCTCCCAGTATCGCACAGCAAGCAAGTGTTGAAGATAGGATTATAACCCAGATCCACTGATTCCCGGGCCCTGCTCTTTCCACTAGGCCATGCTGTTTTTGGGAAAAGCCTGGTCTTTCATCTGAGTGGGGACATCCGCCGCCCCACATTCACAGGACCCATTATAAATCATCATCATATCATCAACACCATCATCATCACCGTCAGTATTGAGTGACTGCCTCACTGGCTCAGTGGAAAGAGCACGGGCTTGGGAGTCAGAGGTCATGGGTTCTAATCCTGGTTCCACCACATGTCTGCTGTGTGACTTTCGGCAAGTCACTTAACTTCTCTGAGCCTCAGTTACTTCATCTGTCAAATGGGGATTAAGATTGCGAGCCCCACATGGGACAACCTGTCCAGTCTGTTTGTCTTGTGAGTGGCACTTAAGAATAGTGGTATTTGGTAACACTTACTAAGGTGATGATTATTATCCTCCAAGTCAGTCAATCATATTTATTGAGCACTCACTGTATGCAGTGCAGTATACTAAGCACTTGGGAGAATACAGCACAATAATATAACAGACAGCATTCCCTGTCCTCAACAAGCTTATATCCTCCCTAATATGGTATGTCATCTCTGCACCATCCCCTGACAATCAACCCCTGGTATTTATTGAGCACTTACTGTCATGTGCAGGTCATATGCAAGGTAAGCTTGGTAGTTCCCCTCAATAAGTTCATCCTTCCCGTCTCACAAGCCCACAGCCTTGGTGTCATCCTCGACTCAGCTCTCTCATTCACCCTTCACATCCAACCCGTCACCAAAACCTGCCGGCCTCACCTCCGCAACATCGCCAAGGTCCGACCTTTCCTCTCCACCCAAACCGGTACCTTGCTGGTTCAATCTCTCATCCTTTCCCAACTGGATTACTGCATCAGCCTCCTCTCTGATTTCCCATCCTCCTGTCTCTCCCCACTTCAGTCTACACTTCACACTGCTGCCCGGATCATCTTTGTGCAGAAACGCACTGGGCATGTCATTCCCCTCCTCAAAAATCTCCAATGGCCACCAGTCAACCTACGTATCAAGCAAAAACTACTCACTCTTGACCTCAAGGCTGTCCATCACCTCTCCCCCTCCTACCTCACCTCCCTTCCCTCCTTCTACAGCCCACCCCACACCCTCCGTTCCTCTGCTGCTAACCTCCTCACTGTACCTCACTCTCTCCTGTCCTGCCATCAACTCCCGGCCCATGTCCTCCCCCTGGCCTGGAATGCCCTCCCTCCCCACATCCACCAAGCTAGCTCTCTTCCTCCCTTCAAAGCCCTACTGAGAGCTCACCTCCTCCAGGAGGCCTTCCCAGACTGATCCCCATTTTTCCTCTCCCCCCATTCCCCCCACTCTACCTCCTTCCCCTCCCCACTGCACCTGTATATATGTCTGTACAGATTTATTACTCTATTTATTTTACTTGTACATATTTACTATTCTATTTATTTTTTGAATGATGTGCATCAAGCTTTACTTCTATTTATTCTGATGACGTGACACCTGTCCACATGTTTTGTTTTGTTGTCTGTCTCCCCCTTCTAGCTGTGAGCCCGTTGTTGGGTAGGGACCGTCTCTATATGTTGCGAACTTGTACTTCTCAAGCGCTTAGTACAGTGCTCTGCACACAGTAAGTGCTCAATAAATATGATTGAATGAATAAATCACCTTGTATCTCCCCCAGGACTTAGAACAGTGCTTCGCACATAGTAAGCACTTAAGAAATGCCATTGTTCTTCTTCTTATTATTATTATTGCTTGCTGTTTTGGCAACACTATGCTCAGCTCCAGGTGAGGGAGGAGGTCTCTGCAGAACACCTTAGTTGTCACCTGGAAAAATACAGTAAAAACAGAAGACCTGATTCTTTTATTTTTTTAAAAAATATTTTTTAATGATTTTTCTAAACATGTATTAAGTGCCACGCACTGTACTAAGCGTTGGGGTAGGTGCCAGATAGTCATGTTAGACACAGTCCATGTCCTACATGGGGTTCACAGTCTTAATACCTATTTTACAGATGGGGTAACTGAGGCACAGAGAAGTGAAATGACTTTCCCAAGGCCCCACAGCAGGTAAGTGTGAGAAGTAGGATTAGAACCCAGGTTCTTCTGACACCCAGACATGTGCTCCACCTATTCGGGCCACATTTCTTTATGTAGTTGTCCTTTGTGTTTGAAACCGCCGACATCACTGGGAGTTAAAGTGGCTCAGCTAGAATTTTGCAATGTGGAGTGATTTGATCAGCATGGCATACGAGATAGAGCACTGGCTTGAGAGTCACAAGGTCATGGGTTCGAATTTCAGCTCTGCCAAGTGTCTGCTGTGTAACCTTGGGCAAATCACTTCAATTCTCTGGGCCTCAGTTGCTTCATCTGTAAAAAAAATGGGAATTAAGAGTATGAGCCCAGTGTGGGACAGGGACTGTGTCCAACCTGACTAACTACCCCAATGCTTTGAACAGTACTTGCCACATAGTAAGCACTTGATAAGTATTATTACTATTATTATTATTATTATTATATATCTATTCTATTTATTTTATTTAGTTAATATGTTTGGTTTTGTTCTCTGTCTCCCCCTTCTAGACTGTGAGCCCACGGTTGGGTAGGGACTGTCTCTATATGCTGCCAACTTGTACTTCTCAAGCGCTTAGTACAGTGCTCTGCACACAGTAAGTGCTCAATAAATACGATTGATTGATTGATTGAGTATATGGCATTCAGTTCTATGAGTTTCCTTTCTGTAACAACATAAACTCCATGGGGGCAATGGATAGCACACAGGTCTGGATTCTACTACTTATCGGTTGCGTGACTTTGGGCAAGCAACTTTGTTTCTCTGTGTCTCAGTTCACTCATCTGTAAAATGGAGATTAAGACTGTGAATCCAATATGTCCTACCCAATTACCCAATCTACCTCAGCACTTAGTACAGTGCCTGCCACGTAGTAAGTGCTTAACAAATACCACAGTTATTATTATTGTATTGAGATTTCTCGAGTGCTTAGTAAAATGCTCTACACATAGTAAGCACTTGCTAAATAACATCGATAGAATGACTGATTGTCTTGGGAAAATTTCTGACTCCATTTTATGTGGATATTGGTCAAGAGGTTGTCTAGTCTAGCTTCACAGTTGCAGCATTGCCTAGTGGATAGAGCACGGGCCGCTGAGTCAGAAGGGCCTGAGTTCTAATCCCAGCTTTGTCACTTGTTTGCTGTGTGCCCGTAGGCAAGTCACTTCACTTCTCTGTACCTCAGTTACCTCATCTGCAAAATGGGGATTAAAACTGTGGGCCCCATGTGGGATAGGGACTGTGTCCAACTTGATTAGCTTGTATCTGCCCCAGAGCTTAGTACAGAGCCTGGCACATAGTAAATGCTGAACAAATACCATCATCATTATCAGCAGCTGCAATAATGGGGAGGGGAGGGGATGATAACAATAAGGGGAGGATTGTTTCCAAAATTCTTGGAGTTTAGGAGCAGCTGGTCTTCCTCATAATCCCCTCAATCAATCAGTGGGATTTATTGAGCCCTTACCATGTGCAGGGCACTGTACAAAGCACTCGATAGGCACAGTATCTGTCCACAAGGAACTTCCAATCTAGAGAGGTAGATGGACATTAATGTAAATTATGGATAAGGGGAAGCAGCAAAGAAGCTGTGTGTTTTAGTGGAACGAGCATGGGCTTGGGAGTCAGAGATCATGAGTTCTAATCCCGGCTCCACCACTTGTCAGTTGTGTGACTTTGGGCAAGTCACTTCACTTCTCTGAACCTCAGTGACCTCATCTGTATAATGGGGATTAAGACTGTGAGCCCCACGTGGGACAACCTGATTACCTTCCATCTACCCCAACACTTGGAACAGTGCTCAGCACAAACAAATACCATAATAATAATAAATAATAATAATTAAAAAGATACGGCCATGTTCCTGCGGGCAGGGAACCATATCTACCAAATCTTTTGAAATGTAGTTCCCAAGCACTTAGTACAGCACTCTGCACAAAATAAGTGCTTAATAAATTCCATCGATTGGTGGATAAGTACTTTGGGTCTGGGGGTGAGGTGAGTATTAAAGTGCTAAAAGGATACATACACAAGTGTAAAGGTTGTGGAGAAGGGGGTTGTGGAGAGGAACTGAGAGGGACCCTTCGGGCCACATCATAGCTTTCTTTCCCTCCAGAAAAAGACAAACAAAGCCCCTCCAGAATTGCAAAAGGACTTGGTGGCTTTTGAAATACCAGCAGGAGAGATCCAATTCATTTTCATTTGCAAATGGCCTTGAGGGTGGACAGTCTACCTCTATCTACGTGGATATGAAGGATGAACTGACCTTTCCCAGTTGGCTTCCCCTGCCCTACAGCAAAGCTCTGAGTCCCTCCATGTCTGACTCCCCAGTCGTCCTCCCTGCCAACAGTGTTAAATTTGTAGCCTAAAATATATCTGCTGCAAAATCCAGCTATGGAAATGTGGACCACTTGATTTAATTTCTAAGTACAAATATAAATGTGTGTATATATATATATATATAATATATATATATATATATACACACATATATATTTGTACTTAGAAATATAGAAATATATATTCATTCATTAGAAATATAGAACTACATATATTCATTCATTCAATCGTATTTATTGAGTGCTTACTGCGTGCAGAGCCCTGTACTAAGCACTTGGGAAGTACAAGTTGGCAACATATAGAGACGGCCCATATTTACAGATCAAGTCTGACTGTTAAGATTCATCTTACAACTAAGCATCAGAGAAGCAGTGTGGCTTAGTGGAAGGGGCCTTGGCTTCGGAGTCAGAGGACATGAGTTCTAATTCCAGCTCCACCACTTGTCTGCTGTGTGACCTTGGGGAAGTCCCTTCACTTCTCTGTCCCTCAGTTACTTCATCTGTAAAATGGGGATTAAGGCTGTGAGCCCCATGTGGGACAACCCTATTACCTTGTAATCCCAGTGTTTAGAACAGTGCTTGGCACATAGTAAGTGCTTAACAAATACCATAATTATTATTATTCTTTGTGGCTCAGTTATCTCATCTGTAAAATGGGTATTGAGTCTACAAGCCCCATGTGGGACAAGGATGGTATCCAACTCAGTTTGCTTGTATCCACCCAGCACATAGTACAGTGCCTGGCACAAAGTAAGCGCTTAAGAACAACCAAAAAATTATTATTATCAAATATGAGAGAATAATGAACAGTCAGATGTGATCTGATAGCTGACAGCATCTTGAGAGCTTAACTGTTGGTTTGTTTTGGTTTATGCTTAATTCAGTTATTTTTAAAGTCAGCCAGTCAATATATATTTAGCATATTAAATATGATAATAATCATATTTATTATCCTATTTATTAAATTAATTAATTTAAATTAATCATATTTAAATCATATTTAGAGATTTATTTAGTATTTATTGCATTGTACTAATCACTTGGGAAAGTACAATATAACAATGAACAGACACAGTCCCTGCCCACAGCAAGCTGAGAGTGCTTTTCTATAAGTTACTTGAGTAAGAGGCTGAGAACCAGATATGGAAGCCCAGGATTAACATGTCCCCAGTTGGAAATTACACTACGTTTTTAAAAGAGTCCAAGTACCTTTACCTTAAAGTGAAAAATGAACAGCAAGCTGGCTAATAATAATAATAATCAATCATATTTATTATAATAATAAATAAATAAGATGGCATTTGTTAACCACTTACTATGTGCAAAACACTGTTCTAAGCACTGGGGAGGTTACCAGGTGATCAGGTTGTCCCACGGGTGGCTCACAGTCTTTAATTCCCATTTTACAGATGAGGGAACTGAGGCACAGAGAAGTTAAGTGACTCACCCAAAGTCACACAGCTGACAATTGGCAGAACTGGGATTCAAACCCATGACCTCTGACTTCAAAGCCTGTGCTCTTTCCACTGAGCCACACTGCTTCTATAATGGCTCTCATTGAGCACTTACTGTGTGCATAGCATTTTACTAAGCACTTGGAAGAGTACAATACAACAGAGCTGGTAGGAATGAAGGATTCATCTGGGAAGACTTTTGGAGGATGCGTGATTTTAGTTGGGCTAGATGTGATTTTAATAGGAATAATAATGATAATGATAATTTTTTATGATCTTTGTTAAGCCTTTACTATGAGTCAGGTAGTGTACTAATCTCTAGGGTAGATGCAAGCTAATCAGCTGGAACACAGTCTGTGTCCCACATGGGGCTCACAATCTTATTCCTATTTTGTAGATGAAGTAACTGAGGCACAGAAAAGTGATGTGACTTGCTCAACATCATATAGCAGACAAGTGGCAGAGAAGAGATTGGAACCCAGGTTCTTCCGACTCCCACGTCCGTGCTTAATCCACTAGGCCACGCTGAGAAGCCATGTGGCCTAATAACATTAATAATAATAATGATGATTATGGTATTTGTTAAGCACTTACTATCTGCCAAGCACTGTTCTAAGCCTTGATAGATACAAGGTTATCAGGTTGTCCCCTTTGGGGCTCACAGTCTTGATTTCCAGTTTACAGAAACGGTAACAGAGGCACAGAGAAGTGAAATGACTTGCCCAAGATCACACAACTGATGTGTTGGAATCGGGATTAGAACCCACAATCTCTAACTCCCAAGCCCGTGCTCTTTCCACTAAGCCATGCTGCTTCTATAATGGAAACCATTCTCTAATGGCCCCTGGGAGTTAGAATTAATACTACTACCTCTATGGTAAACTCCCTCTAGACTGTAAATTCCCTGTGGGCAGGGAATGTGTCTGTTTTCTTTTATATTGTACTCTCTCAGGAGCTTAGTAAGTGCTTTGCACACAGCAAGTGCTCAATGAATACAATAAAATGAATGACTACTACTGCTACTACTACTACTACTATTATTGATAATAATAATAATCAGCATGGCCTAAAGGTAAAGCTATGGGTCTGTGAGACAAGGGACCTGGGTTCTAATCCCAGCTTTGTCACTTATCTGCTGTGTGAAGTCAGCAGGATGGGCAAACTCTCTTGCTAGCCAGTCGTGCTGACGCGAAATGCATTCTCACCCCTGAGAACTGTTAGAGGCTGGGCCAAATTGATCCCAGAAGATGAAATACAGAGAATTTCCTTTGTCACGAATGGTTGGCTGCTGTGGAGAACAAAAGAGAAAATTAATCTCTGAGCGGAAATGCCAGGCAGGAGGGGGCGGGTGGGAAAATGAGCCCCAGAGCACGATATTTGTATTATGAGAAGTGGCTTAACACGGCTTTAGTTTTCCAAGTGCTTTCACATCAGTTTTCTTCTTTTCTCTTCACCTCATCCCCTGGAGTTATGAAGAAGCAGGTGTGGTGACTCCCACATTTTGTTGAGGAAACAGAGGCACAGAGAGGCTAACCGTCTTGCCTCATGTCAACCAGCAGGCCAGATTTAGGACACGAGACCAGGCCTCCAGAGTTAAGTGCTTACTATGTGCAAAGCACTGTTCTAAGCGCTGGGGAGGATACAAGGTGATCAGGTTGTACCACATGGGGCTCACAGTCTTAATTCCCATTTTACAGATGAGGGAACTGAGGCTCAGGGAAGTGAAGTGACTTACCCAAAGTCACGCAGCTGACAAGTGGCAGAGCCGGGATTTGAACCCATGACCACTGACTCCCAAGCCCGGGCTCTTTCCACTGAGCCATGCTGCTTCTCTGCTTCAATAATCACCATTAACTGATTGATTCACACTCTGTACATATTTTCATGTCTGACTCCCCTGTTATAATCTAGGCTCACTGTGGGCAAGAAATGTGTTTATTTGCTTATTTTGTACTTCCCAAGCACCTATTGCTCTGCTCTGAGAAGCAGCATGGCCTAGTGGGCAAAGCATAGGCCTTGGAGTCAGAAGGACCTGGGTTCTAATCCTGACTCTGCCACTTGTCTGCCGTATGACCCTGGGCAAGTTACTTCACTTTTCTGAGCTTTTGTTCCTTATCCGTAAAATGGGGACACAGACTGTGAGCTCCATGTGGGAAAGGGAATGTGTTCAACCGGATTTGCTTGTATCCACCCCAGTGCTTAGTACAATGTCTGGGGAAACAGCGTAGAATACTGGATAGAACACCAGCCTGGCAGTCGGATGGTCATAGGTTCTAATCCCGGCTCTTCCAGTTGTCTGCTCTGTGGCCTTGGGCGGGTCATTTAACTTCTCTATGCTTCAGTTACCTCATCTTTAAAATGGGGATTAAGACTGTTAGCCCCAGGTGGGACAGGGACTGTGTCCATCCCGATTTTCTTGTATCCTCCCCTGCCCTGAGTACAGTGCCTGGCGCACAGTAAGCACTTAATAAATGTCATAATTATTATTATTATGTGCCTAACAAATACCACTATTATCATTATTACTAGAAGCTGTCCAATAAAATGAAATAGCTAATATTACTGCTCCTTCTAGTACTACTAATTCTATTATACTCTCCCAACCACCTACTACATTGCTTATATATAGCAGTTGCTCAGTAATACTATTGACAGGTTGATTGATCTGTCCTATCAAAAGTTTCTGGTCAACTACTTCCATCTTTGTATAGAAATTGCCTTATTCCATTCATATAGAACCTTCAGCTTCTTTGATAAACAACATAGTATCATGGGAAAAGATATCACAAATTACGGACCAGTAATTCGTTTTGTTGTCTGTCTCCCCCTTCTAGACTGTGAGCTTGTTGTTGGGTAGGGATTGTCTCTATCTGTTGCTGAATTTTACTCTCCAAAGGCTTAGTACAGTACTCTACACAAAGTAAGCCCTCAACAAATATGATTGAATGAATGAATGAATGGTGTCTAGGAAGTTCTAAGAAGAAACATAAATAAGAGAAAAAATATCTGAAGGAATGAATTAATCAATCAATGGTACTGAACACTTACTGTGTACAGAACATTGCACTAAGTGCCTGGGCGAATACAAGAGAATTGCTAAGCTCATAAAAAGCTTACAGTCTAGAAAGGAAGACAAACGTTACTATAAATAAACTTTGATGGATTTAAAGTGCTGAAGGGCTGAGTGTGGGTTAATACAGCTATCTTCTGGCCAGGTCTCCTCAAATATTTGGGGAAATCTGAAGGCCTAGTAGGGTATACAGATGCACTTTACTGATACCTTTGAAAAGGAATGCAGTGCAGGGAGTGGAGACTTTATCGTGATGCCTAAGTATTCAGCTAGAGGCCACTAGCAATTCAGCTTGCAGATTTCCCTGCCGAAAAATGGTAGCTTAAAGATGTTCGCTGTAGATGGAACAGTTCTCCAAACACTCTCGTATTTGAATTGCTAATGAAAAGTGTATTACAATTTCACTGGAATAGTTAACAGTCGATCACACAAAGTGCCAAAATATTATAGATCCATTAAGGCACAGTATGCATTTTCTTGAGCAAATATTGATTGAACAACATAGCAGGGGTCACCGGTCACCCATTGTATGTAGGAAAATGAAAAATTACTTTGGGGTACTTGAGTTCAGACTTTCCCCTTGGCAATGACCACTTGTAATTCAGTTTGATTATATTCCAGACAGTATTGACGTGGGTTTTTCATTGTTCTGTGAAGACCATTTGTTTGATGCCATCTCCTTGATCTTTTTCTAAATCATCAAAGTTGCTGGCATGGTCGAAGGTTGCTGCATATCTACGCTAGCACCATCAGATGTGATTTGGGTTTGTTAAAGGACCATTCCCTCACAAAATGGCCTTGGAGGAGAGAAATCAAACATCGAGCCCCAGCAGAAGGCTGTGTGTAGAGCGATCAGACTTAGGTCGATGCCATCTTCTTCCCATCATCATCCGAATGAGCCACAGGTTATTTTTGTTTTCCCACTGTGAATAGAGCATTGTCCTAACTATCTGGGGGCCAGAAATGGAGCAGATGACATAATCCTCGCTCTTACTCCTTGATGTTGTTATGTCCTAGTAGGTAGAGGACGGGGCTGGGAATCAGAGGTCATGGGCTCTAATTCCAGCACCACCAGTTGCCTGCTATGTAACCTTGGGCAAGTCACTTCACTTCTTTGGGCCTCAGTTACCTCATCTATAAAAATGGGGGTTAAGAGTGTGAGCCCAATGTGGGACAGGGACTGTGTTCAATCTGATTAACTTGTACTATCCCAGTGCTTAGAACAGTGTTTGGCACAGAGTAAGCGCTTACCAAATAACACAATCATTATTGGTGACTTTTGTCATTTACATGAAGGTGCTCATTTGTGGATGGAGAGATAGTGGCAGAAAGGAGGGTTAGCTGATTTGCTCTGGATCACATATACTTTGTCTCATTAGCCTGAACCTCCTGAGGTCGTATAAGAAATGTCGAAGAGATTTCTGCAGTTCCAGCCACAGAGTTCGTATCATTGAACATATTTTGCCTTTGCCACAGTAGGCTCTAAAGTTGGATGAAGGAAGTGGAAAGTGGAGAAGCCTCATCAAATCACCTTAAACCAGGAGTAGAAAAAACACTTCTAGTTGTCCATTCTTCTTTGCATCATCAATCCATCGATCAATCGGTGTTATTTACTGAGCTCTTACTATGTGTGGAACATTATACTAAGCACTTGTGGAAGTACAATGGAGTAAAGTGACAGGATCCCTGCCAGGGAGCATCAAGCTGAAATATTTAACCAAAGGCTTTAAGGCACTGAAGCAGTTTTCTCTCTGATTCTCTTTCTGTCTCTCTGTCTCTCTCACTTAGCTACTCTCTTCCTCCACCCCTTGAACTCTTGGTTCCCCTTAAGCCAACCTACTTACTGAGCCTCATTTTCATCTCTCCATCTCTGACTCACTCCCCCACACTACCTGGAATTCAATACTCCTTCACACCCAACAGAACGTTGTTCTCTCCATCTTCAAAACTCTCCTAAAATTACCTTTCCACCAGGAGGCCTTCCCTCATTGAGTTCTACACTGCTCACCTTCTTTCCTCCAACTGCCATTCAACACTTCTATACCAACTTAGCCCTTAAGGACTCACCACCGCCTGTCTCTCTTGTCTCAAACCAGTTGTATTTATTGAGCATTTACTGTGTGCAGAGGACTGTACTAAGTACTTGGGAGCTTACAATACAATGATATAGTAGAAACATTTCCCGGCCCACAACACGCTTACAGTCTAGAGGGGGAGACAGACATTAATATCAATATATGTTGCCAACTTGTACTATATGTTGCCAACTTGTACTTCCCAAGTGCTTAATACAGTGCTCTGCACACAGTAAGTGCTCAATAAATATGATTGAATGAATGAATGAATCAATAAATAAATTATGGATATGCAAATTTTATATATCCATACCTCATCTTGTCTTTTGCTGTCTAGTCATTCTGACCCTTAATGGCTTCATGAACACATCTCTCCCAGAATGCCTCAACTCCATGTGCAATTGTGTTCTGACAGTGGGTCCCGAGAGTATTCTTGGTAAGTATATGGAAGTGGTTTACCATTGCCTTCATCCACAGAGTAAAGTTGATTCTCCACCCTTGACTCTCTCCCATGCTGCCATTGCCCAGCACAGGTGAGTTTTGACTAGTAGCAGATTCCCTTCCATTTGCTAGCCACTGCCCAAGCTAGTAATGGAATGGGTAGGTCCCTGCTGGACTCTCTTTCCCATAGCTGAGGCTGTTAGAGGACTGGAAACTCTCCAGATGCCATCCTGAAAGTGGTATATTGATTTATACATATAATATATACATACATATCTTTTATCATATGTATATCATGTAATATCTATATCTTTATACTCTCTTCTAGTTTTGATTTGTTGTAGAGTCTGTCACTCCTGTCAGGCTGCAAGTTCCTTGAGGGCAGGGATCATGTCGACTGTGTCCAACCTAACTTGTATAATAATAATAATGGCATTTGTTAAGCACTTATTATGTCCAAATCACTGTTCTAAGCACTGGGGGATACAAGGTGATTAGGTTGTCCCATGGGGGACTCACAGTCAATCCCTATTTTACATATGAGGTAACTGAGGTACAGAGAAGTGAAGTGACTTGCCCAAAGTAATGTAGCTGACAGTTGGCAGAGCCAGGATTTGAACCCATGACCACTGACTCCAAAGCCCTGGCTCTTTCCACAGAGCCATGCTTTTTCTCTACCCCACCACTCAGTACAGTGCTCAGCACAGAGTAAGCGCTTAACAAGTACCACTAATTCTACTGTGTTCTCCTACATGCTTTGAACAGTACTCTGTAAACAGTAGAAACTCAATCAGTGCTGTTGATTAATAGATAGTGTGTCTACCAACTCTGCTATTCAGTAAGCACTCGATAAATATGAATGATTGACTAATTGATTGGAAAGATGGAAGTGGAAATGTAGACTTTGTTCTTCCCTTAGGGAATTCAGAGAAGCTGTGGTAATGGATTCCAGGGGAGACTCTCTTAATCTTCTATCAACGTTTACTATACTCAGCCAAAATCCCACTATTCACATTTGTAGTATCTTAATGTAAAGTGGTTCTTAAATTGATTTTCATAAATGTAGTGTTAATTTACTTCAACATTAATTAAAACCAACATTGTCCTATCAGGTGTATCCTAATTACCTGGTCATTACTAATCTTCATTTCATTTCATGAGACTAGTTTGGGATTAATGTTCTCCAAATCACTCTAACAGCAGAATCTCCAACTCACAAATGAGTTTCATTCATCTGTATCCAAGGAGATGGTGCGGTTTCTGTAGTGGATCATTAAGAGTTTCTAAGTTAGTTTCTTTTAGAAAAACAAGGCTATGGCTCATATGAGGGAAAAAAAATGAAGGAATCTATTTAGAAAGGTTCTCAAAGTATTTAAATAACTGATTACATTTCAAAAATGGTTGACGAAGCCTTTCTTGGGGAACGGTGTATGAGTGTCAGTCCTGGGAAGTGAGGATGGAGATTCCAGGAGGAGGAGTTGATAACAGTGCTAATGGCTTGCTTGAGCTCCCCTTGCTCTCTCAGCTCTGCCCACTGAGGCACAAAATGCAAAGAGCGAGTCCACAGACAGTGGGGTGGTCCACACTATCTGACGTGCAGGCCCCGTGATGTCCAAAGTGACCACATCCCAGCCCCAATTCTGGCAGGTAGTTTCTTGGGTAGCAACTACAGTCTTCCCCACCTCACATTTGCTAGCTGTTTTTCAGGATTGGCCAGCTATTTTATAGTCAGTCAGTCAATCGTATTTATTGAGCGCTTAATGCGTACAGGGCACGAAGAAAAGCAGTGTAGCCTAGTGGGTAGTGGGAGTCTGAAGGACCTCGTTATGAGAAGCAGCGTGGCTCAATGGAAAGAGCACAGGCTTGGGCGTCAGAGGTCATGGGTTCTAATCCCGGCTCCGCCACTTGTCAGCTGTGTGACTTTGGACAAGTCACTTCACTTCTCTGTGCCTCAGTTACCTCATCTGTAAAATGGGGATTAAGGCTGTGAGCCCCATGAGGGACAACCTGATCACCTTGTACCCTCCCCAGTGCTTAGAACAGTGCTTTGTACATAGTAAGCGCTTAACAAATACCAAAATTATTATTATTATTAAAATGGGGATTAAGACTGTGAGCCTCACGGGGGACAACCTGATTACCTTATATTCCCTCCAGCACTTAGAACAGTGCTTGGCACATAGTAAGCGCTTAACAAATACCATCAATATTATTATTATTATCCCAGCTTTGCTGCTTGCCTGCTGTGTGATCTTGGGCAAGTCACTTCACTTCTCTGTGCCTCAACTACCCCATCTGTAAAATGGGGATTCAGACTGTGAGCCCTGTAGGACAGGGACTGTGTCCAACCTGATTATCTAATATAGTCCCCAGCGCTTAGTACACTGACACATAGTTAATGCTTAAGAACTACCAGTTATACTAAGCACTCAGGAGAGTACAATATAACAATATAAGAGAAACATTCTGTTTAGGATTTTAGGATTTCTGCTGGCTCTGTTCAAGTTCTCTGCAAACAGTAAGCGCTCAATAAATATGATTGAATGAATTGTGTAGAATGCACTAGGTGGTTCTTCCATCCCAAAACTTCACTGATACCGGCACAGCCCAGCAAATGTTGCCGGGACTAAAACCCAGTCCTCCTGATTCCTAGAACCGTAGTGTCTCTGCTAATTTTAAAATTTAAGGAAGGGTGAAGTGTTAAAACAAAAAGCAAAAAACAAAACTGTGGCGGCTTGTAAGCTTTTGGTAAATGGTAGATTTCTGCCCAGCCAGACCCAGGCAACTAGTTATAGTAGCAAAAAAGAGCTCAGATTTGTTCCCTGACATTAATCTACCACTTCCTAAATAGGCATGTTGGCTTGCTTATGTTTCTTTTCAAACTGCATTAAATAGCACTTAGCTGTATGAGTGTGAATGTACTATATCGTTACCATATGGTAAGGATAGAGAAGCAACATGGCTCAGTGGAAAGAGCCCGGGCTTTGGAGTCAGAGGTCATGGGTTCAAATCCTGGCTCCGCCAATTGTCAGCTGTGTGACTTTGGGCAAGTCATTTCACTTCTCTGTGCCTCAGTTCCCTCATCTGTAAAATGGGGATTAAGACTGTGAGCCCCCCGTGGGACAACCTGTTCACCTTGTAACCTCCCCAGCGCTTAGAACAGTGCTTTGCACATAGTAAGTGCTTAACAAATACCATTATCATTATTATATGGACATTTTTCCAAATTCTGTGTTCTTTACAATCCACTAAGGCTCCATATTTGTGCGACCTACTGTACTAAACAGTGTGTATATAGGTTAGCTTTCCAAAGCTCCTGTACTGTGGCAAGAGTTCATTCATTCATTCGTTCAATCGTATTTATTGAGCGCTTACTGTGTGTAGAGCACTGTACTAAGTGCTTGGGAAATACAAGTTGGCAACATATAGAGACGGTCCCTACCCAACAGCAGGCTCACAGTCTAGAAGGGGGAGACAGACAACAAAACAAAGCATATTAACAAAATAAAATAAATAGAATAGTAAATATGTACAAGTAAAATAAATAGAGTAATAAATCTGTACAAACATATATACAGGTGCTGTGGGGAGGGGAAGGAGGTAGGGCAGGGGGGATGGGGAGGGGGAGGAGGGGAAGAGGAAGAAGGGGGCTCAGTGTGGGAAGGCCTCCTGGAGGAGGTGAGCTCTCAGTAGGGCTTTGAAGGGAGGAAGAGAGCTAGCTTGGCGGATGTGTGGAGGGAGTTCCTCTCTAACTAGTCAGCAATGGCTCTGCCTCAAAGTCACTTAGTCAATTATGTTTATTGGGTGCTTACTGTGTGCAAAGCACTGTACTAAGTGCCTGGAAGAGTACACTATAGCAATATAACAGACACATTCCCTGACCATGAACTAGCTGAGGAGAAAGCCAGCCTGGAGGAGTTCACGGGAGTGAGGGGCAGAGAGGGGAAGGGGTAGGTCTCCATGATGGAAGCTCTCCCTGACTCCTTAATCCCTCCTATCTCATCATGCTTCAGTGTGCATCCCTCTAGCCATGGTGTCGCCCTGCTTAGGCACACGATAAGTGCTTAATAAATACCACAACGAACTACCAATCCATTAATGGTATTTATTGAGCATTTACTTGGTAGTATTATTATTTCGGTATTTGTTAAGCTCTTACTATATGCCAGGCACTGTACTAAGCACTGGGGTAGATATAAGCAGATCGGGTTGGACACAGCCCATTTCCCATATGAGGCTCACAGTCTCAATACCCATTTTACAGATGAGGTAATGGAGACACAGAGAAGTTAAGTGATTTACCCAAGATCACACAGCAGACAAGTAGTGGAGCTGGAATTAAAGCTGGGATTTACAGAAGCAGTGTGGCTCAGTGGAAAGAGCCCAGGCTTTGGAGTCAGAGGTCATGTGTTCAAATCCCGGCTCCACTGATTGTCAGCTGTGTGACTTTGGGCAAGTCACTTCACTTTTCTGTGCCTCAGTTCCCTCATCTGTAAAATGGGGACTAAGACTGTGAGCCCCCCGTGGGAGAACCTGATCACCTTGTAACCTCCCCAGCACTTAGAACAGTGCTTTGTACATAGTAAGCACTTAATAAATGCCATTATTATTACTATTATTATTATTATTTTTATGTGTGTAGAGCATTGTAATAAGCATTTGGGAGAGACGCATCATGTCCTATTGGATAGAGCACGGGCCTTGGAGTCAGAAAGAACTGGGTTCTAATCCCAGCTCTGCTACTTGTCTGCTATGTGACCTTGGGCAAGTCACTTTACTTCTCTATGCCTCGGTTCCCTCATCTGTAAAATGGAGATTAAGCCTGTGAGCCCTATATGTGACAGGGACTGTGTCCAACCTGATTAACTTGTATCTACCCCAGTGCCTAAAACAGTGCCTGGCACATAGTAAGCACTGAATTAATAGCATTATTATCATTATTATTATTATTATTATTATTATTATTACAACCCAGTATACCTCTGGTGAAATTCATTCTAATTGAAATTGGCCACATCAGATGACCCTAGGAGACTTCAGAGGACATTCCAGGGCTTGGGAATCATAGGTCGTGGGTTCTAATCCTGGCTCTGCCACTTGTCAGCTGTGTGACTTTGGGTAAATCACTTAACTTCTCTGTAACTCAGTTACCTCATCTGTAAAATGGGGATTAAGACTGTGAGCCCCATGTGGGACAACCTGATAACTTTGTATCTACCGCAGTCTTTAGAACAGTGCTTAGCACATAGTAAGCACCTAACAAATGCCATCATTATTATTATCTCTGGGCAGAGAATCAATCAATCAATCATGCTTATTTATTGAGCACTTACTATGTACAGAGCATTGTATTAAGCGCTTGGGAGAGTACAACATAACAACATAACACACACATTCCCTGCTCTAAAATGAGTTTATGCTCTAGAGGGGAAGGCAGACATTAATATAAATAAATGAATTATGGCTATCTACATAAGTGCTGTGGAGCTGGGGCAGGGGGTCATGATTAAAGGGAGTAAGTCAAGGTGATGCAGGAGGGAGTGAGCAATGAAGAAATGCAGGCTTAGTCAGGGAAGGCCTTTTGAAGGAGATGTCCCTTAAATAAGGTTTAGAATGGGGGCATAGTCATTGTATGTCAGATATGAAAAGGGAAGGCATTACAAGCCAGAAAAGGAAGGTGGGCGAGAGGTTGGAGGTAAAATAGATGAGATTAAGGTAGAGTGAGTAGGTTGGCAGTAGAGGAATGAAGTATGCTGGCTGGGTTGTAGTAGGAGAGCAGTTAGGTGAGGTAGGAGGGGACAAGGTGATGGACGCTTTAAAGGCATTGGTGAGGAGTTTCTGTTTGATGCAGCAGTGGATTCATTCATTCATTCATTCAGTCGTATTTACTGAGAGCTTACTGTGTGCAGAGCACTGTACTAAGTGCTTGGGAAGTGCAAATCGGCAACATATAGATACGGTCCCTACCCAACAACGGGCTCACGATCTAGAAGGGGGAGACAGATGACAAAACCAACAGAACGAGTAGACAGGTGTCAATACCTTCAGAATAAATGGAATTATAGATATATACACATCATCAATAAAATGAATAGAATAATAAATATGTACAAATATACACAAGTGCTGTGGAGGGGGAAGGGGGTAGGACTGGAGGTGAGGAGGAGGAGAGGAAAAGTGGGGGGCTTAGACTAGGAAGGCCTTCTGGAGGAGGTGAACTCTCAGTAGGGCTTTGAAGAAAGGAAGAGATCTAGTTTGGTGGATGTATGGAGGGAGGGCATTCATCATCATCATCATCAATCGTATTTATTGAGCACTTACTGTGTGCAGAGCACTGTACTAAGCGCTTGGGAAGTACAAGTTGGGAACATATAGAGACAGTCCCTACCCATCAGTGGGCTCACAGTCTAAAAGTGTGGCCAGGGGAAGGACGTGGCCCAGGGGTCGACGGTGGGACAGGCGAGAACAAGGTACAGTAAGGAGGCTAGCGGCAGAGGGTTGGAGGATGTGGGCTGGGCTGGAAAAGGAGAAAAGGGAGGTGAGGTAGGAGGGGGCAGGAGATGGAGAGCCTTGCAGCTGAGAGTGAGGAGTTTTTGCTTTATGAGAAGGTTGATAGGCAACCACTGGAGATTTTTGAGGAAGGGAGTGACATGCCCAAAGCGTTTCTGTAGAAAGATGTTCCAGGCAGCAGATTGAAGTATAGACTGAAGCGGGAGAAACAGGAGGATGGGAGATCATAAAGGATCGGCAACCACTGGAGGTTCTTGAGGAGTGAGGAAACATGGACTGAACATTTTTGTAGAAAAATGATCCAGGCAGAAGAGTGAAATATAGACTGGATTCCTCAAAAATCTCCAGTGGCTACCAATCAACCTATGCATCAGGCAAAAACTCCTCACCCTGGGCTTCAAGGCTGTCCATCACCTCTCCCCCTCCTACCTCACCTCCCTTCTCTCCTTCTCCAGCTCAGCCCGCACCCTCTGCTCCTCTGCCACTAATCTCCTCACCGTGCCTCGTTCTTGCCTGTCCCACTGTCGACCCCTGGCCCACGTCATCCCCCGGCCTGGAATGCCCTCCCTCCCCACATCCGCCAAGCTAGCTCTCTTCCTCCCTTCCAAGCCCTACTGAGAGCTCACCTCCTCCAGGAGGCCTTCCCAGATTGAGCCCCCTCCTTCCTCTCCCCCTCTTCCCCCTCTCCATCTCCCCCGCCTTACCTCCTTCCCCTCCCCACAGCACCTGTATATATGTATATATGTTTGTACGTATTTATTACTCTATTTTATTTGTATGTATTTATTCTAATTATTTTATTTTGTTAATATGTTTTGTTTTGTTCTCTGTCTCCTCCTTCTAGACTGTGAGCCCACTGTTGGGTAGGGAGCATTTCTATATGTTGCCAACTTCCCAAGTGCTTAGTACAGTGCTCTGCACACAGTAAGCACTCAATAAATACGATTGAATGAATGAATGAATGAATGAATGAGTGGGGAGAGGTGGAAGGTAGGGAGGACAGCAAGGGGGCCGATACAGTAATCAAAGCAGGATAGGATAAATGCTTGGATTAACACGGTAGCAATTTGAATGGAGAGGAAGTCAGATAGACCTGAGGGAAACCGGCAGGCTTAAACTCCCATCCCGCCTGGGGATTTTGGACCTCAATCCTTTAACCTTATTGGACTTTAAAATCCCAGGGATCTCGATAGAGTGGAGGCATAAGATGTTCTGCTGTCTACAGACCCACTTGTCTGGTCCACGGGCGAGGAGTCATGGAGCAGGAGAGTTGGTGGAGGTGGCATGAACTTGGAAAGAGGAAATGTGGGAAGGGACAGGGGGTGGCGAGGGCAGGAGGAAGACGTGAGACTTCTCCCCTGTCTAGGGTCGGCTTGGGCTGCTGTTCACAGCCATCTTGAACAGGGCCACAGTTCTAGCAGCTGCCAAACTGGGAAAGTGAAGAGTTCTGGCACCTTATGCTGCCCCCGTCCTAGCATGGCTACTTGTCTGGGACTTCTCTGAATGTCAGCCCAGGGGGAAACCAGGGCCTACATGAAAGGCTTAGTACAGTGCTCTCTGTACAATAATTATGATTGATAAAACAGGTGTGTTTGGGGAAACTGGGAAGTCAGTCAGTCATAATTACCTAGCACTTTCTATGTGCAGAGCACTGTACAGACACATTCCCTGCCCACAAAGAGCTTACAGTCCAGGGGGGAGATTGACATTAATATAAAAACAAAAAATTATGATTTGTACATAAGTGCTGTGAGGATGGAAGTGGGAGGGAATAAAGGGAACAAGTCACGGTGACACATAAAGGAGTTGAAGATAAGGAAAAGAGGATTTAGTCAGACAAGGCCTCTTGGAGGAGATGGGCCTTCAAAAGTCTAGAGGATGCCCATGCCAGTTCCTGGGAATCAATACCAGGCATGCCTTATATAGCCCCGCGGTTGAGATCGGGGAAAAAAATATTACTTCGGGAATGGTTTTTGCTCCATGGAGGATGAGCAGAAGATGGAAGCCAGAGTTAATGTCCGTCTCCCCCTCTAAACTGTAAACTTGCTATTGGCAGGGAATATGTCTGTTTATTGTTGTGTTAACCTCTCCCGAGTGCTTCATACAGTGTACTGCACACAGTATTCATTCAGTCATTCAATCATATTTATTGCATGCTTACTGGGCTCAGAGAACTGTATTAAGCTCTTAGGAAAGTACAGTATAACAATAAACAGACATTACCTGTCCATAACAAGCTTACAGTTTAGAGTCTAGAGTAAGCGCTCAATAAATACAATCACCTGAGCAAATGACTGACTCTGTTACCAATGTCACCAGCTAAGCCAAGGCCAGGCCGACATCGACATCAACATTTCCATCCATTTTCTCTTTAAGTCCGTATTTACGATTTCTGTAATTGTGTGCAAATTTCTGGATCTCGGGCCCAAAGTTTCTTCTCTTAGGAACTGGTAAATTGGCTCGACTATTCAGCAACAAAAGAGGTTGCAAAAGGGTTAGTGGCTTGGGCTGCCAAAAAGCTTCTCTGGGAGATTGTTTTTATGATTGAATCGGCCTTCTATAAAGTCTCATTTGAATGCTGTTAACACACATCACAGACATTCATGACACTGAATTATTTAGCCCCGTGCACCTATCTTACTTAGATGAAATCTAACTATTCAAAGAAAATGTCTATGTCAGAGCCAAGTGGTCGATTTTGCATAATACACTTCAATCTGCACTTGGAACTGTACCCTTTGGGCACTTGATATTCACCCCATCCTCAGCCCCATAGCACTTCTGAACATATCCGTGAATTATTTATTTATATTACTATTTGTCTCCCCCCTTCAGCCCATGGTGCTCCTTGAGGGGAGGGAACGTGAATTTTCAACTCTGTTTTATCATACTCTCCCAATCACTTAGTGAAGTGCTCTGCACACGTGGTTAGCACTCGATTCATTCATTCATTCTTTCAGACATTTTTATTGAACTCTTACTGTGTGCAGAGCACTGTACTAAGCACTTGGAAAGTACAATTCAGCGACAAATAGAGACAATCCGTGCCCAACAACGGGCTCACAGTCTAGAAGGGGGAAGACAGACATCAGAACAAGTATACAGCTATCAAAGCATCAATATAAATAAATGGAATAAATACCACTAATTGATTGATCAATTAATTGATAGATAATATATGGTGTTGAGGGTGTGCAGGGAAATACAGAGAAGGATGAGTAACCACTGAAGTTTCTTGAAGAGTGGGAAACATTGACTTAAATATTTCTGTAGAAAAATGATCCAGGCAGCATAATGAAGTATGGACTGGAATGGGGCTCCACGACTTCCCTGCTGTGTGACCTTGGACAAGTCACTTAATTTTTCTGTGCCTCTGTTACTGCATCTGTAAAATGGGAATTAAGACCCTGAGCCCACTTGGGACCCGGACTGTGTCCAACCTTATTAACTTGTATCCACTTTGGCACTTAGTGCAGTGTCTGGCACAAAATAAACACTTAACAAATACCAGAAAGAAAAGGGAATAGCAGGTTTTCTTCAATCATTCATTCATTCAATCGCGTTTATTGAGTACTTACTGTGTGCAGAGCACTGTACTAAGCGCTCAGTCAATTCATCATTAGCATTTATTAAGCACATACTGTATACAGATCACTGTGTTAAGCACTTTGGAGGGTACCACGGCGGGGGAAGACAGAATCCCTGCCACCAAGGAACTTACATTTGAGGAGAACAGATTCATCATCATCATCATCAATTGTATTTATTGAGCGCTTACTATGTGCAGAGCACTGTACTAAGCGCTTGGGAAGTACAAATTGGCAACATATAGAGACAGTCCCTACCCAACAATGGGCTCAGAATACATTGAAGATAGGAGGGAATAGGGAATGGAAATATGGCCAGGGGAATAAATCAGAGCTTCAGTATAAGAGAATGTAAATGCATAGACTAAAAAGTGCTCCAGGAGACTATGAGTGTGTAAATGCTGAGGTGATTTTTGCAAGTTTTGGCTGTTCATCGAATGTAGCTGCTTCTGAGAAATGGTTCATTACCATCTGCATGTTGTTAAGAGTGAGACGAGTTGGAAAAACTGCCCAAAGGATCAGGATCACATTCTGATACCGATTTCCAGATTTTTGGGGTGGAATAAAGTAAACCACACCATGCCTGGTCCTTCTGATTCTGACTTCAGATTTGTCGTCTGTGAGGAATCATCTAGGATCTTGAGACATTTCTTCGGGAAGCCAAATGTTTTCATCTGCTCCTGGAGCCCAGCTTTCCTGAGTGTCAGGGAGACACACATGGTATACTGCTCCCTGAATTTCTCAGGAGTTGTCTGCGGGGTAGAGCTGATGTCTGTGCCCCACTGGTGACCGAGGCCAGGTACGTGACAACTCTGTGGATGACTTTGGAGCTGCTTCCCCTTGAGACTGAAAGGCAGGGAGATGTTTTTTTTGAGAAACTCATCTTACCTGCCAAGTAATGCTGAAGGCAGATTTTGATTCTGAGTGCCCATGGTTAATGATGGCTGGTGAAGACTGACAATGGGTAATAATGGCTGCTGATAACTGACAATAATAATAATAATTATTATAATGGCATTTGTTAAGCACTTACTTTGTGCAAAGCACTGTTCTAAGCCCTGCAGGGATACAAGTTGATCAGGCTGCCCCACGTGGGGCTCAGAGTCTTCATTCATTCATTAATAATAATAACAATAATGGCATTTGTTAAGTGCTTACTGTGTGTGAAGCACTGTTCTAAGCACTGGGTGGGGGGATACAAGGTGATCAGGTTGTCCCACGTGGGGCTCACAGTCTCAATCCCCATTTTACAGATGAGGGAACTGAGGCACAGGGAAGTGAAGTGACTTACCCAAAGTCACACAGCTGACAAGTGGCGGAGTCGGGATTAGAACCCATGACCCTCTGACTCCCAAGCCCGGGCTCTTTCCACTGAGCGATGGCTGATAATGGCTGATAACAATAATCATAATAATTATGGTGTTTGTTAAGTATTTACTTTGTCCCAGACACTGTACTAAAACCTGGGGTGGATACAAGCAAATCAGGTTGGACACAGTCCCTGTCCCACATGGGGCTCACTCGCAGTCTCAATCCCCATTTTACAGATGAGGGAACTGAGGCCCAGAAAATGAAGTGACCTGCTCGAGGTCACACAGAAAACAAGTGGTAGAGTAGGAATTAGAACCAGTGACCTTCTGACTCCCATACTTGTGCTGTAATCACTATGTCATACAGCTTCTCTAAATTCTTAGTACAGTGCACAGCAAATGGAAATAATAATAATAATAATAATGGTATTTGTTAAGCACTAAGTGCTCAATAAATGCCATTGATTGAGTAATTCATGATAATAACGGTAATGGTGACATTTATTAAGAGCTTACTATGTGCAAAGTACTGTTCTAAGCACTGGGGAGGTTACAAAGTGATCAGGTTGTCCCACAGGGACTCACAGTCTTAATCCCTATTTTACAGATGAGGTAACTGAGGCCCAGAGAAGTTAAGTGACTTGCCCAAAGTCACACAGCTGACAATTGGCAGAGCCGGGATTTGAACCCGTGACCTCTGATTCCAAAGCCCGGGCTCTTTCCACTGAGGCATGCTGCTTTATACAGATCAATAATTAAGTTGCACGTTTTTTCTTGTTTTTATGGTATTGTTAAGCACCTGCTATGTTCCGGTACTGTACTAAACACTCGGATAGATTTGAGTGAATTAGGTGGGATACAGTCCGTAACCCATGTGGGACTCACAATCTTAATCCCATTTTACAGATGAGGTAATTGAAGAACAGAGAAGTTAAGTGATTTACCCAAGGTCACACAGAAGACAAGTGTGGAAAGCAGCATGGCGTAGTGGATATTAGGAAGATCATGGATTCTATTACCGGTTCTGTCACTTGTCATTATTATGATTAGGATTATTAAGTGTAGAAGCCAGGATTAGAACCCAGGTCCTGATTTCCCGGCCCGTGCTCCATCCATTAGGATACATTGCTTCTAGCTCCTGAGTACTTTATTAGGTGCTTGGGAGAGTACAATAAAGTGGCTAGTAGTAGTAGTGGTGGCAGTAGTAGTAGTAACAGTTGTAGTAGTAGTAATTGTATTCACCATACATAACATTTGAGAAGTTCAGAACAAGCAAGTGAAATATTTCCTACCCACAAGGACCTGATGCTTTAATGGGGGAGACAGGCCTAAAAATATTTACACACAAAATGAATACAATTATTTATTTTGGTAAAATTTAAAGAACACATATTTGTAAGTGCTGAGGATGAGAATAAAACAAGTGCGTATGCGTTAGAGGTGGTTAATGATTTTATTCGAATTGGGATGCTGGAATTCAAATTGCCATCAGGAAAGGCTAGTTGGAGGAAGTGGTCTTTCAGGGGAGCTTTGACTATGGCGAGGACTGTGACCTGCTAGATTTGCAGAGGGAGGGGACTCCAGTCTAGGACTGACATCAGGAAATACAGAATCTGCAAGTTAGAGGACGCAAAGAGCGGGAAGAATGGGGAACTTGTAGGTCTGGTCTCTCCCCTTTCTCCATTTCTTCTAGATCATGTGTGTTAATACTGCAGTTTTCCAAGGGAGTATTAATGAATTTCCACAGAAAGCTACATCATTTTTCCTCCAGCTTTGATGGATGTCACCTTTTATTACCAATAATAAAAATAAAAAGCAATCAACAGTTTTATGTTTCCAAGCTGGAACGGCCCATGAAATATCCACAGATATATGTACCGCCTTTCCCTTGAAAAATAGCACTTTACTCCTTTCAGACTTCAGATAATTCAGTGCCGTCCTCAAGTGAAACCAAGGAGGGGTGAAAACTAATTGTTGGAGATTTTATTCCCTCCTCCCTGTAGAATGTATCTCTGTTCTCTTCGTGACAGCTGGTTTTTTTTGTGTTAAACAAAATCACGAACACAGTTCCTCACTAAGCGAACAAGCGACGGATATCTCAGGTGTACCTGAGCTCAGAAGTGGTTCCTTATGAATTAGTCTATTGTCCATCGGTGAGATTTGAAAGATGTTACTTCTGTGCCAAACCTTCCAAGAGGCTTTCCCTGAATAAGCCCTCTTTCCTCTTCTCCCATTCCCTTTTGCATCCCCCTTGCACAAAGATTTGCACTCTTGATTCCCATCTCCCTTAGTCCAACAGCATTTATGCACATATCTGTAATTTATTTATTTATATCGGTGTCTGTCTTCCCCTCCATACTGAAACCTCACTGTGGGCAGGTAACACATCTTCCTACTTTGTTATATCACATTTTCGCAAGTGCTTAGTCCAGTGCTCTGCAGAGAGTAATCGCTGAATGATGATGATGGCATTTTTTAAGCGCTTATTAAGCGCTGGGGAGGTTACAAGGTGATCAGGTTGTCCCATGGGGGGCTCACAGTCTTAATCCCCATTTTACAGACGAGGTAACTGAGGCACAGAGAAGTGAAGTGACTTACCCAAAGTCACACAGCTGACCATTGGAAGAGCTGGAATTTGAACCCGTGACATCTGACTCCAAAGCCCATGCTCTTTCCACTGAGCCACGCTGCTTTTCTTAAATACCATAATTGCTTAAATACCATAAATGCTGAATAAATACCATTGACTGATAGATCAGTTGATTACGTACGTATGCGTACTTTAACGTCTGTTTCCTCCTGTAGATGGCAAGCTCCTTGTGAGCAGAAAGCAGCGTGGCTCAGTGGAAAGAGCCCGAGCTTGGGAGTCAGAGGTCGTGGGTTCCATTCCTGCCTCCACCACTTGTCAGCTGTGTGACTTTGGGCGAGTCACTTAACTTCTCTGGGCCTCAGCTCCCTCATCTGTAAAATGAGGATTAAGACTGTGAGCCCACCACGGGACAACCTGATCTCCTTGTAACCTCCCCAGCACTTAGAACAGTGCTTTGCACATAGTAAGCGCTTAGTAAATGCCATCATTGTTATTATTATTATTACCAATTCTTTCATATTGTGCTCTCCCAAGCACTTAGCACAGTGCTCTTATTATTACTAAGGTATTTGTTAGGTGCTTACTATATGTCAATCACTGTTCTAGTGCTGGGGTAGGTACACGTTCATCAGGTTGGACATAATCCTTGTCCAACCTGGGGTTTACAGTCTAAATAGAAGGGAGGAGGATTTAATCCCCATTTTATAGTTGAGGGAATTGAGGCACAGAGAAGTTAAGTGACTTGCTCAAGGTCACACAGCAAGCCATTGGAAGAGGCAGAATTAGAACACAGATCCTCTGTCCCTCGAGACCCATGCTCGTTCCACTAGGCCATGCTTCTTTCTCCATGCCCCGTATCTTCCCCTTTCTCTCCAACCAAACAATACCAACCTAGTTCAAGGTTTAATTGTAGAAAACAAGTATACAGCAGCAGCCAAATCACTAGTCTGCCTGCCTCAGGCTCTCCCCTTTCCAAACTCTAATTCACACTGCTCAACACACATCTCTTCTCTCCTCAAAACCTTCCATCAACCCACTGAATTACTCCTTATCAAGCAAAAACTCCTCAGAAATGGCACACTGGATAGGGCACAGGTCTGGGAATCAGAAGGTCATGGGTTCTAATCCCAGATCCCCCACGCGCCGCTGTGTGGCCTCAGGCAAGTCACTTCACTTCTCTGGGCCTCTGTTACCTCATCTGTCAAATGGGGATTGAGACTGTAAGCCACACGTAGGACAGGGACTGTTTCCAAACTGACTTGTTTTTATCCACCCCAGCGCTTGATGCATTGCTTGGCACATAATAAGCACTTAAGAAATATTGCAATTATTATTAGCCCATGCTGCTTCTCTTTGCTGGGTACAGAGTACAGGGAGCTGACAGTCTAGAAGGGCCATCAACTATAGGTATTTATAGAGAGGAGGAAGAAAGAGAAAGTGAATATGTATAGAAACAGGGCTATAACAACCAGGTCCAACAGGTGTGTGTGAGGACACAATTGTGTTTTGGGGGCAGAAGTGTCATGGGAGTGGAATAATGATGAAAAGCAGCATGGCTTAGTGGAGAGAGCATGGGCCTGGGAATCAGAGGACCTGGGTTCTAATCCCGGTTCCACCACTTGTCTGCTGGGTGACCTTGGACAAGTCAATTTACTTCTCTGTGTCTCAGATACCTCATCTTTTAAATGGGGATTAAGACTGTGAGCCCCATGTGGGACAGGGACTGTGTTCATTTTGATGATCTCGTATCTACCCTGGTGCTTAGGACAGTACCTGGCACATAGTGAGTGCGTAACAAATACCATTAAAAAATGTTGTCTGCCATGGATAAAGGTCTCAGGCAAGCATTACTGCCTAGTGGAGAGAGCAGAAGGCTGGGAATCAGAGCAACTGGGGCCTAATCCCAGCTCTGCCACCTGCCTGCTGTGTGATTTTGGGTAAGTCACTTCACTTCTCTGGCCCTCTATATATGAGGATTAACTCCTACTTTGTTCCTTGAGAGTGAGTCCCATGTGGGACAGAGACTGTATCTTTTTTCTTCAGTGGTATTTGTTAAGCACTTACACTGTGGTAAAAGGTGAAGCTGGGATTAGAACCCAGGTCCTCTGATTCCCAGGCCAATGTTCTTTCCATGAGTCCAGATTATCTGACCTGATTAAGCAGCGTGGCTCAGTGGAAAGAGCCCGGGCTTTGGAGTCAGAGGTCATGGGTTCAAATCCAGGCTCTGCCACTTGTCAGCTGTGTGACTTTGGACAAGTCACTTCACTTCTCTGGGCCTCAGTTACCTCATCTGTAAAATGGGGATTAAGACTGTGAGCCCCACGTGGGGCAACCTGATCACCTTGTAAACTCTCTAGCGCTTAGAACAGTGCTTTGCACATAGTAAGTGCTTAATAAATGCCATTATTATTATTTATCATTATTATTATCATTATTATCTACCTCAGTGCTTAGTACAGTGGTTGGCACACTTAAAGTGCTTAGCAGATACCACAATTATTATTATTAGAGATCTTCTGTTCCAGGAACATAGCTTTCATATAAACATATGTGGCACATATATAAACATATGTGCACCCACACACACATACACACACACAAAAACAGGCATTTACACACTTAAAATAGATTTTCCAGAGTATTCGAGGAGAATTAAAACCTCAGGAACTTGATCAGAAACTGCGGAGGATGACATCTTAAAGGAGGCTTCGTCCTGTAAAGTCGTGTCACCGATAGGAAATTCCATTAGGCGGGAAGCTGCAGAGATGTATGACCGCTATTTTGTCTCAGGAAAGTTGTTTGTCAGCACCACCAGTCCGAGATGTGTCTAGCCTTTTGGCGTGTGGCCAGTTGAGATTAGCTGTGAAGTCCAGATCCCAGACGGCGGAACGGCGAGGAAGGAGGCCGAGCGACCCTCGGAGAAATTCAATTCTCCCAGAGGCTGTTTGGTATTAGAACAGATCGAAGTAAAAATGTCCTAGGGGTCGACAAATAATGACTTAAATCACCTCAGGTTGCATCATATTAAATCCTCACCAAGAGATAAGCAGACTAACTGGACACGGTCCAATTCAAGGAGACATCGTTAAATCTCTCTCCCTTCTGATCTTAATGTTACTTGGCTTAAAGGCTAAAACCCCATTTCCTGGATCTGGTAGATTTAATCGGGTAAACAGCTCTGGCGACAACAAATGATCACAGGCTGCAGATCTATCAGATCTTTAAAGACCAATGTGAGTGGTAGTCCCTGCGACTGAAACACAGCTGAAAATTGATGTGGTTAGCAGCGTGGCCTAGTGGGAAGAGCCCAAGCCTGGGAGTCAGAGGATCTGGGTTCTAATCCTAGCTCTGTCCCTTACCTACTGTGTGATCTTAGGCAAGTCACCTAACTTCTCTGGGCCTCAGTTTGTTCATCTGCAAAATGGAGAGTCAATACCTGTTCTCTCTTCTACTTGAAAGGTGAGCCCCACGTAGTATCTGATGATCTTATATCTACCCCAATGTTTAGTACAGTGCTTGGCACAGTGTAAGCATATAGCAAATATCATAATCATTATATTACCATTATTACTTATGTACTTACCTTTAAATTCTGTTGCTTCCTCTAGCTGTAATGCATTTGTCTGTCTCCCCTGATTAAATTTTAAGTTCCTAAAGGGAAGGGATTGTGTCCATCAATCGATGGTATTTATTGAGCGCTTCCTGTGTGCGATGTGTACTAACAGCTTGGGAGATGACAGTAGAACAGAGTTGGTAGATCCATTCTTCCCAAGGTCACACAGCAGACCTGGAGCCTGGATTAGAATCCAGATCCTTTGACTCTGAATCAATTAGCCAGCGATATTCATTGAGCTCTAGACTGTGAGCCCCTGTTGGGTAGGGACCATCTCTATATGTTGCCAACTTGTACTTCCCAAGCACTTAGTACAGTGCTCTGCACACGGTAAGCACTCAATAAATACGGTTGAATGAATGAATGAATACTACTGGGTGCAGAACACTGTACTAAGCACTTGGAAGAATGAAATAGATTTGATAGACACAATCCTTGCCCTCAAGGATCTTACAGCCTACTATGTGTACTGCATTGCACAAAACATTTGGGGGAGTACAATAGAGTTAGAAGATTGTATCATTGATCTTGATTCAATTACCATCTAATGAGGGGGCTGGAGAGAGAATCAATTACTGATCAGAGAATGGAAAGATGGATTTGTGGATGAGAAAATGTTTAAATTAATTTATTCAGTTGTGTTTATTGAGTGCGTACTGTGAACAGAGCACTGTACTGTGTGCTTAGAAAGTATGATTCAGCAATAAAGAGAGGCAAACCCTGTCCACACCGGGTTTACATTCGGGGTGGGGTGGGGGGGCAACAGACATCAAAACAAATAAACAGGCATCAGTATAAATAAATAGAATCATATATCTTTATATATGTCTATATATATGCACACACACACACATATGTGCCGTGAGGCAGGGGAGAAGAGAAAAGGGAGTGAGTTGAGGTGACGTAGAAGGGGGAGGGAGCTGAGAAAAAAGGGGCTTAGTCTGGGAAGTCCTCTTGGAGGAGGTGTGCCTTCAGTAGGGCTTTGAAGGGGGGAAGTTTGATTGTTTGGCAGATTTGAGGAGGGAGGATGATGCAGGCCAAAGGTAGGATGTGGAAATTGAAGGAGTATTTCTACCTAAGTGCTATTATGGGCAATTCTTTCCTTTTTCTTATGCTGTTGAATCGTCTCTGACCCATAATTGACGCCATAGATACATCTCTCCCAGAATGCCCCACCTCCATCTGCAATCATTCTGCAGAGAGTTTTCTTGGTAAAAAATACAGAAGTGGTTTACTATTGCCTCCTTCCGTGTGGTAAAACTGTGTCTCTGCCCTCAACTCTCTTCCATTCCGCCGCTGCCCAGCATGGGTGAGTTTTGACTTGTAGCAAATTTCCTTCTACTCGCTAGCCACTGCCCAAGCTAGGAATGGAATGGGTAAGCCTCTGCTTGAATCTCCCATCTGTAGTCGAAACGCGTTGAGTCCTGGAAACTCTTCAGGTGCCACCCTGAGAGGGGCAAGCAAATTTTAGGAAATGTTTATTGGGATTTCTAATTCACTGTAAAGAAAAAATATTAGGGGTTTAGTCTGTTGGGTGAGGAAGACCAGCAGGAAAAAGGTATTCAAAGAAGGCCACAGACATAAAATTCCTTCTCACTACAATCTTTGAGGATTTCTAATTCACTGTAAAGAAAAAATATTAGGGGTTTAGTCTGTTAGGTGAGGAAGACCAGCAGGAAAAAGGTATTCAAAGAAGGCCACAGACATAAAATTCCTTCTCACTACAATCTTTGAGAAAAGCTATGAGTCAAAACATCCTCATTTTCCAAACAGGAAGCTAGATTACATAGTTAGTGGAACAAAACTTAAGATCCAAAGGGCCCCAGTGGTCTGTTTATTAGACTCATGTTTGCAGTGTATCCACTGACTGTGTTCTTTTGGGGTCTCTGTCTCATTTTTGTTCTCTCTTGGGCAAATTGAAAAGTTTTTCCAAAACTTTTTTAGCAGTGGATTTTTTTTTATGACATTTGTTAACAACTTACTAGGTGGCAGTGACTGTAGTTCTCAATGCTCCTCAATAGATCACACACACACACACACTCAAACTCACACTCAAACACCCACCCACCCTGTCTTGTTTAAAAACAGTTTGCCCCCTCCTCTTTCTGCTCTTAAACTCGAGTCTTGATTTTCCCTTGATAACGGATGCTCTCACTGCCGGGCGTGGAGAAAGTAGGACAGAGGCCTGTAGCCTGATCAGGAACAAAGGATGGAGAAGAGGGTAAAAAAGATGGGAGGCAGATGTGCAGACAACAGGGTATCATCACCCCAGAGAGGCTTTTCTGTGTGTGTGAAAGCTTTGAAATAGTCTATTGCTGGGATCTGTGGTATTGCTATTCCTCCTGCCTGGGCTCTGTCTATCTTGGATAGAGCAGACCACAAGAAAATAAAGCAGTAATTGCAACAATGGATAATCAATAATGGAAATCATTCTGAAGATACGTCAATCAACAAGATTTCATTACTTTCTGCTCAGTAATGGTACTTCTCTTATGCCAGTTGTTTCACATGTTTAATTCCCTCCTCAAACCTCCATAAACCAGCTTCCCCCATTTCTTGCCCCTAATGTCTGCTTAAAGTGCCACCCTCCACCCCGCTGCCATCACTCAAGTCCCTCCTGCCTTTCCCCTGCTCCCCACTTCATCTCTCCCATCTTACCCAGCATCATCTCAAGAGGAAATCTACTGCCCCCTCTCAAAATCTACCTTTCCTCCTGCGATACTGACCTTATCACTTAATGATAATAATAATTATTATTATTACTACTACTACTAATTATTATTATTAACTCAGAGGTCATGGGTTCAAATCCTGGCTCCGCCAATTCTCAGCTGTGTGACTTTGGACAAGTCGCTTCACTTCTCTGTGCCTGTTACCTCATCTGTAAAATGGGATTAAGTCTGTGAGCCCCCCGTGGGACAACCTGATCACCCTGTAACCTCCCCAGAGCTTAGAACAGTGCTTTGCACATAGTAAGCACTTAATAAATGCCATAATTATTATAATAACGTTATATAATATTAATAATATTATATATTATAATAATATAATAATTATAATAATAATGTAATGATGGCATTTATTAAGTGCTTACTATGTGCAAAGCACTGTTCTAAGTGCTGGGGAGGTTACAGGGTGATCAGGTTGTTCCACGGGGGGCTCACAGTCTTAATCCCCATTTTACAGATGAGGTAACTGAGGCACAGAGAAGTGAAGCAACTTGCCCAAAGTCACACAGCTGACAATTGGCAGAGCCGGGATTTGAACCCATGACCTCTGACTCCAAAGCCCGTGCTCTTTCCACTGAGCCACACTGCTTCTCTATAACTTCTCACTTCATTTAAGCAATTGCTCCCACACTTCTTCCTTCACCTCCATAGTCTTATTAAATCACATCTCCTCCAAAACACCTTCCCTGGCTGAGGCCTCATTTCCCCAGTTCCCTTTCCCTTCTGTATCACCTCTACACTTGGATCTGTTCCCTTTCAGCACTTGACAGTCACCCCACATTCAGCCCCACAGGACTCACGGACATACCCGTAATTTATTTTAATACCCATTTCCTCACTTAAGTCTATATACTGCTTGTGGGCAGGGAACAAGTCTATCAACTCTGTTGTACTGTACTCTCCCAAGCAGTTAGTACAGTGCTCAGCACAAGTAAGGCCTCAATAAATACCATTGACTGATTGACTCCTTTCCTGACGACAATCTTCCATCGCTCATTTTGCAATCGCCGCTCCGTCCTCATTGCTTTCCAACATGGCCATGGAAAGAGCAAGGGTTTGTGACTCAGAGGTCATGCGTTTAAATTCTGGCTCCACCACTTTTCAGCTGTGTGATTTTGGGCAAGTCACTTAACTTCTCTGTGCCTCAGTTACCTCATCTGTAAAATGGGAATTAAGACTGTGAGTCCCACGTGGGACAACCTTGTATCCAGCCCAGCACTTATAACAGTGCTTGGCACATAGTAAGCGCTTAGCAAATCCCATCATCATCATCATCATCATCATCATCATATCCTGCCCTAGCCAACCCACCCTGGACCCCACAGCTCCCTCCAGTTTTCACGCCATCTCCCTCCTATGATTCCTTTCCAAACTCCTTGACAGAATTCTGAACAACTTGCTGCCTCCACTTCCTTTCCTCCAATTCTCTAATGGACCTATCAATCAATCAATCATATTTATTGAGCACTTACTGTGTGCGGAGCACTGTACTAAGTGCTTGGGAAGTACAAGTTGGCAACATATAGAGATGGTCCCTACCCAACAGTGGGCTCACAGTCTAGAAGGGGGAGATAGACAATAAAACCAAACATATTAACAAAATGAAATAAATAGGATATGTACAAGTAAAATAAATAAATAAATAGAGTAATAAATATGTACAAACATATATACATATATACAGGTGCTGTGTGGAAGGGAAGGAGGTAAGATGGAGGGTGGAGAGGGGGACGAGGGGGAGAGGAAAGAGGGGGCTCAGTCTGGGAAGGCCTCCTGGAGGAGGTGAGCTCTCAGTAGGGCCTTGAAGGGAGGAAGAGAGCTAGCTTGGCGGATGGACAGAGGGAGGGCATTCCAGGCCAGGGGGATGACATGGGCCGGGGGTCGACGGCGGGACAGGCGAGAATGAGGCACGGTGAGGAGATTAGTGGCAGAGGAGCAGAGGGTGTGGGCTGGGCTGTAGAAGGAGAGAAGGGAGGTGAGGTAGGAGGGGGCGAGGTGATGGACAGCCTTGAAGCCCAGGGTGAGGAGTTTCTGCCTGACGTGCAAATTGATTGGTAGCCACTGGAGATTTTTGAGGAGGGGAGTAACATGCCCAGAGCATTTCTGGACAAAGACAATCCGGGCAGCAGCAAGAAGTATGGATTGAAGTGGGGAGAGACACGAGGATGGGAGATCAGAGAGAAGGCTGATGCAGTAGTCCAGACGGGATAGGATGAGAGCTTGAATGAGCAGGGTAGCGGTTTGGATGGAGAGGATAGTTTGGACCTACTGAAATCTAGAGTCCACCCCCTACACTCCATGGAAACTGCTCTCTCTAAAGTCACCAATGACCTCCTTTTTGCCAATCCAGTAGTATCTTCTCCATCCTAATCCTCCTCCACCTCTCAGCTGTCCGACACCATTGACTGTTCCCTTCTCCTGGAAATAGTGTCCAACCTCGGGTTCGCTGACACTGTCCTCTCCTGGTTCTCCTCCTATCTCTCTGGTTGCTCATTCTCAGTCTGTTTTGTGGGCTCCTCCTCTGCCCTTCAAGGTTCAGATCTGAGTTCCCTTATATTCTTCATCTACACCCACTCCCTTAGAGAACTCATCTGCTCCCATAATAATAATAATGATGATGGCATTTGTTAAGTGCTTACTGGGTGCCAAGCACTGTTCTAAGCACTGGGGGGATACAAGGTGATCAGGTTGTCCCACGGGGGGCTCACAATCTTAATCCCCATTTTCCAGATGAGGGAACTGAGGCCCAGAGAAGTGAAGTGACTTGCCCAAAGTCACACAGCTGACAAGTGGCAGAGCCGGTATTAGAACCCATGACCTCTGGCTCCCAAGCCTGGGCTCTTTTCACTGAGCCACGCTGCTTCCCATGACTTCAATTACTACCTCTCTGCAGATAATGCTCAAATCTGCATCCCCAGCCCTGATCTCTCTCTCCTCTGCAGCCTCATATTTCCTCCTGCTTTCAAGATATCTCTACTTGGCGGTCCTGCCAACACCTCGAACTTAACATGTCCAAAACTGAACTCCTCATCTTCCTACCCAAATCCTGTCATTGCTCACATTTCCCATCACTGTAGACAGCACCAACATCCTCTCTGCCACATAAGCCCATGACCTTGGTATTATTCTAGACTCATCTCTTTAATTCAACCCACATATTCGTTCTGTCACCAAATGTTTCATTTCTACGTTCGCAGCATCTTTATTTAGAATCTGCCCTTCCTCTCCATCGAAATTGCTCCCATGCTGATCCAGGCACTTACTGAATCCCAGGTTGAGTACTGCATAAGTCTTCTCACTGATCTCACTGCCGCCTGTCTCTCTCCTCTCCTCTCCTGCCCTTGCTTCACTCTGTCACCTGGATCTCTTAAATAAAAAATGACCAGCCCATGTCTCCCCATTCCTTGATAACAACCTCCTCCTCATCATCATTCATTAAGCTCCTAATCAATGGCTTTAAACCAATCTGCCTCTCCTCCTATCTTACCTCATTGATTTCCTCCTGAAACCCAATCCACACACACTTCGCTTCTCTAGCACCATCATACTCTGCACTTCAATAATTATGGTGTTATTTGGGAAGTGCTTATTAATACTAATAATAATTATGGAATTTGTTAAGTGCTACTATGTGCTACACACTGGGTTAGATACAAGGTAATCAAGTTGTCCCGGGTGGGGCTCACAGTCTTCATCCCCATTTTACAGAGAAGTTAAGTGACTTGCCCAAGTCACACAGCTGATAAGTGGTGGAGCCAGAATTAGAACCCAGGTCCTCAGACTCCCAGGCCTGTGCTCTTTCCAGTAAGCCATGTTGCTGCTATGTGCACTAAATACTAGGGTAAATACAAGATAATCAGGTCAAACAGAGTCTCTGTCCCAAATGGGGCTCGCAGTCTAAAGAGGAGGGAAAAGAAGTACTGAATCTCCACTTCACAGATGAGGTTACCGAGGCAAGGAAAAGTTTTTTTTTTTTTTTTTTTAATGGTTACTTTGTGGCAGACATTGCCCCAAATGCAGGAGGTGATACAATCTAATCATGTTGGACACAATCCCTGGCCCACATAGGGTTCCCCATCTTAATCCCCATTTTCCATATATGGTAACTGTGGTAACAGAGAAGTGAAGTCACTTGCTCAAGGACACACAGCAGGCAAGTGGTAGAGCCAGGATTAGAGCACAGGTCCTCTGACTTCCAGGGCCAGCCTTCTTCTTCTAGGTCATAGGACCTTTTGAATTCACCTATGCCTTCACCAGCCCATGCCTATCTCCTCCTTCTGGCCTGGTAATAATAATAATAATAATAATAACTGTGGTATTTGTTAAGTGCTTATGTGCTAAGCACTGTACTAAGCACTGGGATGGATACAAGCAAATCGGGTTGGACACAGTCCCTGTCCCAAGTGGGGCTCACAGTCACAATCCCCATTTTACAGATGAGGGAACTGAGGCACAGAGGAGTGAAGTGACTTGCCCAGTGTCAGAGCCCAGACAAATGGTGGAGCCGGGATTAGAACCCATGACCCTCTGACTCCCAGTCCTGTGCTCTATCTGCTATGCCATGCTGCTTCTCTCTTCCCCTTCATATCTGAGAGACCCTCTCGCCTCATTTTCCAAGCCCTCCTATAATCACATGTCCTTCAAGTGGCCTTTCCTGATTTGTCCCTCATCCCCCTTCCCTGTACCTCACTTCGGCTCTCAGATCCTCACCCCTTAAGTTCTTGTTATTTATCCCACCTTCATCCCTACAGCAGTTATGTACATATCCTTAAAATCTGCATTTTCCCTTCTTTGCCAATTATTTGAGTGTCTGTCTCCCCCTACACACTGTAAGCATTTTGTCAGCAGGGATTCTGTCTACCCACTCTTGTATTATTCTTTCTCAAACACCAGATACAGTGCTCTGCAATCGATCAATCAATTGCTCAGAATCGGCGCTCAATAAACACCATTATTGATTGCCGCATGGAGTGTGTCACCATCAGTGATAGTGAGCACCTACCACATGGTGAATACTTGGGAATGTACTGTGGAAACAAGGCCCGTGATTAACCCTCTTCAAGAGCTACTCAAAGGACAGAGAGATAAAAACATCTTCTAAATGGTGGAAGTAGGAGGAAGAAGAAGTATATGGCAGAGGATGACAGGATGAAAGGGCTGAATAAAGAACTGAATAGAAAAAGGAATATTCAAGTACATATGTATGTGTGTTTGGGTGTGAGTGTATTTGTGGGTGTGATTGTTGAGAACAGGAATTGAATTCACAAGTGCTTTAGGTGGAGGTTGGGGGATGTTGGAGATTAATTAGGGAAGACTTCCTGTGGAAGGTGGGCTTTTGGGCAGATGTTGAAGAAGGGAAGACATCTAAGTGATGTAATTGTGTTTGTATTTAATAATAATAATAATAATAATAATGGTATTTGTTAAGCACTTACTATGTGCAATGCACTGTTCTAAGTGCTGGGGGGATACAAGGTGATCAGGTTGTCCCACATGGGGCTCACAATCTTAATCCACATTTTAAAGATGAGGTAACTGAGGCACAGAGAAGTTAAGTGACTTGCCCAAAGTCACACAGCTAACAATTGGCAGAGCAAGGATATGAACCCATGACTTCTGACTCCAAAGCCCATGCTCTTTCCACTGAGCCATGCTGCTTCTCACTTGTGTGTGTATAAATATACGTATTATTTATGCTTAATGTAAATATTATGTATATTTACATTATATATATATATATATATGTATATATATATATATATATAATATCCTACATAGTTAAGGAAGACATCACTGATGATGAAATTCACATATAATTGCATGTACGACTGAAAAGGCCAAAGCGGCAGCCTCAGTCATGGCCACACAATGCACTCATGTGCAGTAACAGGTGAGATTTTTTGCATGTTGCCATAGTGATTGACATGTGTATCTTTTCCACAGTGTTCATAACGTGTCTCTAGGATACAGCAGTATCATCAAATGTCATTCTGTCTCCAACACTCTTCTATCTTTACTTTATATTGCACCTTTGTCTGCCATATTTCAGTTTATCCACCAGACACCGGTCCTCAGCCCTTGATTCTTAGGTTGCTCAAATTTCCATCTAGCCCATTATCCATTACCACCTCCATTCATTAAATGAAATAATACCACCCACAACAGCCATCTAGCGTTTTCAATGCAGTCTTCCTGCAGTGTTCTGCAACCACAGCCAATGTCCAGACCCAAAACCCACGATATTAGTAAACAAATTGTAAAAGCTTTGGCTTCTGGCAGGAAGCATTTAATTAGGGCTACACAGATCTAATATGCCTCCAGCGATCCCGGCTCTAATCTCACCAGGAGTCCCCTTTTGATGGAAAGTTTGTGCTGATTTCACGGTGGCTGTTGGAAAAAGTTGATATGTTTCACAGTCATCTCGTGGATTAGAAAAAAGTGCCTTGAACAGTGATTTAATTATTATTTCATAATAAAATCTCCATTTTCAAGAGACTGGGCCCGTGTGTCAGGACTGAAAATTCATCCCATTTGTTACCTTGCTTGAATTTCCTTCTCGTGTGAGCCTGTTGTTGGGTAGGGACTGTCTCTGCATGTGTCCGATTTGTACTTCCCAAGCGCTTAGTACAGTGTTCTGCACACAGTAAGCACTCAATAAATATGATTGAATGAATGAATGTAAACCTGTGGGAAAAATATAATTCACCCTTAGGAGCTAGAACATACCCACATAAAACCCCCTTCTAGACTGTAAGCTCTTTATGGGCATGAAATGGGTCTGTTTATTGCTATATATATTGTATTCTCCCAGGTGCTTAGTACAGTGCTCTGCACACAGTAAGTTCTCAATAAATACAACTGAATGAATGAACAAAACAGAAAGCCATCTTTTTCTGCACTGAAATCTAGAAACTTCAATCCAAGGATTCATCAATTCAATCGTATTTACCCAACACCTACTGTATGCAGGGCACTGTACTAAGCACTTTGGGGAGTACAATATAACAATAAACAGACACATTCCCTGCATACAGACCCTCCAGAAATCCAGAAACTATCAATCAATCAATCAATCGTATTTATTGAGCGCTTACTGTGTGCAGAGCGCTGTACTAAGTGCTTGGGAAGTACAAGTTGGTATCATATAGAGACAGTCCCTACCCAACAGTGGGCTCACAGTCTAAAAGGGGGAGACAGAGAACAAAACCAAACATACTAACAAAATGAAATAAATAGAATAGATATGTACAAGTAAAATAAATAAATAGAGTAATAAATATGTACAAACATATATACATATATACAGGTGCTGTGGGGAAGGGAAGGAGGTAAGATGGGGGGGGATGGAGAGGGGGACGAGGGAAACTAGGATTTCAGCCATGCGTGGTTCAGAGTGAGAGGGTGCAACCGCCAAAGGCCCCGAAGTTACCAAACGAAGGCAAACATATTTTCATCCCCATACCCTGGAAAACACTTCTGTAGTTCTTAAGAGCAACAACACCTTCCAAAATGACTACAAAGTTAAAGAAATTTGAAGATGCTATTTTTCAAGAGAACTGTGGGAACCCTTAATCTTCTGATGTCTTGTCTTCCGCCATCGAGTCGTCTCTGACTCGTAGCAATTCCACGGACACATCTCTCCCAGAACACCCCACCTCCATCCGCAATCGTTCTGGTAGTGTATTCATAGAGTTTTCTTGGTAAAAATATGGAAGCAGTTTACCATTCTCTTCATCGGCGCAGTAAACTTAAGTCTGCACCCTCAACTCGCTCCCTTGCCGCTGTTGCCCAGCACAAGTGAGTTTTGATTTGTAGCTGATTGCCTTCCACTCGCTAGCCACTGGCCAAGCTGGAAAGGGAATGGGTCTGCCTCTGCTCGACTCTCTTTCCCATAGCTGAGACTGGTAGAGGACTGGAAACTCTCCGGGTTCCGTCCTAAGAGGGAGCTCACAGTTGTACAGACAAATTGTTTACATTTCAAACAGCCTTTCCCAAATGGATGCAATTCTAGAATTACCCATGTCAAGACCTGATAAGAGAGTACTCATGCGAGGCGTAGATTTCCCATTTTTATTAAAATCCTCACTTGTCGACACCTGGAGTTTCTGTAGATTCAGATGGGTCTTTCTTCGATCAGGATATGGGTTAAATTGCTTGGCTGATTGACACATCACATTGGTAAAAGTTGTAGTGTTTTTTTTTTCTCAGTTATAATAACATCTCCTCATTGAGAAAATGGAGGAAAAGGAAAGTGAAATGACTTGCCTGAAGTCACGCAGTGGCGCAAGGGCAGAGCTAAACTTGCAAAAGATTCCCAGCACCTGAAACTTCATTCTCCTCTTCAGACTACTGAGTTCTGTTCTTTTTGAACTGACAGTGAAAATGGTGAATTCCCGAGGTCTTTTCAGGTTGGATTTCCTGATATTTCTAACCGGGTCCAGCGTCTCTCCTGAGGGTGGAGAATTTCTAGATCAACAGGTTTTAGATGTTAGCTGACCAAGGTGGAATGTATCCATTTCCTTGTGGTTAGTGCTGTGTGTATGAACCAGTGGTAGTAGATAAGAGGGGCTGTTTTCTTGAAGGGTTTGGGAGGGATTAAACGTAAAGGGAGGGCAGAGATCCAAGATCTTTCCAAGATCCTCTGTGCCCTTGTGCTTTAAACAACTACAGCAGAACCAGAACAATCTATGATTGGATTGATAGAGTGCTTGCTGGGTGCTGTACTGAGCACTTGGTGGGGAATAAATTAAGTGTTTTTTATGGCCTTTGTTCTTTCATTAAATCATATTTATTGAGCGCTTATTGTGTGCAAAGCACTGTATTAAGCACTTGAGCACTGTACTTGGCGCTTGGTTAACTACTTACTATTTACCATGCACTGTTCTAAGTGCTGGGGAAGATACAAGGTCATCAGGTTGGACACAGTCCGTGTCCCACATGGGCTCACTGTATTAATCTGCATTTTGCAGATGATGTAACTGAGGCACAGAGAAGTGAAGTGACATGTCCAAAGTCACAGAGCAGACAAGTCCGAAGTGTGTAGTACAGTGCTATGCACTCAGTAAGCACTCAATAAATATGATTGAATGAATGAATGAATGAATGGAAGTGGAGAAGCTGGGATTGGAACGAGCATGGGCTTTGGAGTCAGAGATCATGGGTTCAAATCCCAACTTCGCCAACTGTCAGCTGTGTGACTTTGGGCAAGTCACTTAACTTCTCTGGGCCTCAGTTACCTCATCTGTAAAATGGGGATTAAAACTGTGAGACCCCCGTGGGACAACCTGATCACCGTGTACCCTCCCCAGAATTTAGAACAGTGCTTTAGCACATAGGAAGTGCTTAACAAATACCATTATCATCATCATCATTCAAACCCAAATCCTTCTGAGTCCCAGGCCTGTGCTCTATTCACTAGGCCACACTGCTTCCTGTGATTTAGTAAACACAATCCTTGCCCTCACAGATCTTATAATCCAGCCAGGAAGAGAGGCTCTAAAATAAGTTACAGAGGGCAGGAGCTATTAGAATTACAGGTAAGTTCACAATACTCCCTGAGATCATGAGTAGTGAAGTGCGCAGTTGACAACGGAGTGCTGAAGCGGTATTTTGGGGTGGGAAGGTGACAGCCTTATCAAGAGGGTCTCTTGGAGGAGGTGTGATTTCAGTAGCACTTTGAAGATGGGGAGAGCAGTGGTCTGTTGCATATGAACAGGGAAGGAATTGCAGGCCAGAAGTAGGATGTCAACAGGAAGTCAGCAGTGAGGGAGACAAGATATAAGTGTGTAGTACAGTGCTGTGCATACAATAAGCACTCAATAAATAGGAGGGAATGAAAGATATGAGGCTCAGCGGATAGTTTGATTTCAGAAGAAAAAGAGTGTGAGCTGGGATATGATGGGAGAAGAGAGTGGAGCACCTTCAACCAATAATCAGGAGTTTCTCCTTAATGCAGAGAGGATTGGGCAGCCATTGGAGGTTAAGGAAGAGTCGGGGGGGGGGGGGGGGGGCATGTGCAGAATAACAGCAGATGTTAATCCAGATTTCCAAGGATAATATGCAATGGATTGGATAAAGCAATTTCCTTCTCTCTTGAATAGCTCTACTTTCCCCCACCTCTAAATCAGGCCAAATGTTAGTCCTTCTGATGCTTCAATATGAGGGACTGCTACTGACTCCTCCCTCCTTTTTTTCTCTCCATTATTAGAGCTATTAGAGAAGCACCGTGGCTCAGTGGAAAGAGCACGGGCTTTGGAGTCAGAGGTAACGGGTGCAAACCCCTGCTCCACCAATTGTCAGCTTTGTGACTTTGGGCAAGTCACTTCACTTCTCTGGGCTTCAGTAGCCTCATCTGTAAAATGGGGATTAAGACTGTGAGCCCCCCGCGGGACAACCTGATCACTTTATAACCTCCCCAGTGCTTAGAACAGTGCTTTGCACATAGTAAGTGCTTAATAAATGCCATCATCATCGTCATCATCATTATTGCCAACCACTTTGTTAAGGGAACTCAGGGAGCCATTACTTCTTGTTTAGTCTGTGACAAGGACAGCTGGGACAGGGACCGTAGATGACCTTGTATCTATCCCAGTATTTAGTCCAGTGCTTGGCACATAATAAGCACTTACCAAATACCATAATTAACCTCAATTCCTTAATTCTCCTGTCACCCTCAGCCACCTGGTGAGTTCAGCAACACTGATTAACTCCAACTCAACATAACTATGAACAATAATAATAATAACAATAATGATAATTATGGTACATGTTAAGTGCTTGCTATGTGCCAACCACTGTTTTAAGCGCTGAGATAATACAAGCTAATTGGGTTAGACACAGTCTCTGTGCCCCAGGGTGCTTGTAATCTCAATCCCCATTTTACGGATGAGGTAACTGAGGCACTGAAAAGTGAAGTGATTTGCCCACGATCACACAGCAGGCATGTGGCAGAGCAGGGATTAGAACCCAGGACCTCTGACTCCCGGGCTATGCTCTTTTCACTAGGCTATGCTGCCCCTAAACACTCTTATAAATCCACAGAACTATCCCATGAGCCCTGTATGAGCCAAGGACTGACTTGATGATCTTGTATCTACCCCTGCAATTAGTACAATCAATCAGTTGTATTTATTGAGCACTTACTGTGTGCAAAGCACTGTACTAAGCACTAGGGAGAGTACAATATAACACCAAACGGACACATTCCTGTCCACAATGAGCTCATAGATTAGAGGGGGAGACAGACATTAATGTCAATGAATAAATTACAGATATATGCATTTGTGCTGTGGGGATGGAAAGGAGGATGAATAAAGGAGCAAGTAAGACTGGAGCAGAGGAAAATGGGAAGAGAGGATGGCTTATTCAGGGAAGACTTCTTGGAGGAGCTGTGCCTTCAATAAGGTTTTGAAGTCGGGGAGAGCAACTGTATGTCTGATACAAGGAGGGAGGGCGTTCCAGGCCAGAGGCAGGATGTAGGCTACAGGTCGGCGGCAAGATAGACGAGATTGCGGTACAGTGAGAAGGTTGGCATTAGAGGAATGAAATGTGCCAGCTGGATTGTAGTAGGAGAGTAATAATAATAATAATGATGATGATATTTGTTAAGTGCTTACTATGTGCAAAGCGCTGCAGGGGGGTACAAGGTGATCAGGTTGTCCCATGTGGGGCTCACAATCTTAATCCCCATTTTACAGATGAGGTAACCGCGGCTCAGAGAAGTTAAGTGACTTGCCCAAGGTCACACAGCAGACATGTGGCGGAGGTGGGATTCGAACCCATGACCTCTGACTCCAAAGCCCAGGCTCTTTCCACTGAGCTACACTGCTTGAGTAGCAAGCATTGAGTAGCAAGGTGAGGTAGGAGGGGGCAAGGTGATTAAGTGCTTTAAAGCCAATTGTGAGGAGTTTTTCTTCGGTTCAGTACAGTGCTTGGCACATAGTAAGTGCTTACCAAGTACCATAAATAACTCAGCCAGTAGGTGAGTTCAGCAGCTGTAATTAACTTCAAGTCTTTAATCGACTTGAAGTATCAGTGCAGTCCAGTAAAGCCTGCATGGGCAGTCTCTGATGACTTGCCATGTCGCCCCACTGGTGGCCTTCAGGCTCTGGGCCCTTGGCACCTAAGAGCATCCCCTTCCTTGAACTCTGCTCTACCTGACCCAGACTGAGAGATGCTACTCTCCTTTGTTGGTATTTAAAACCAGGGCGCCCAGAGGGAGGAAATCTCTGTCCCTTGGAAAATACAATCAGATTAAATGTTTACGGAAATAAATGCTTTGTTTTCATTACATGAAAAACATTTCTGCCATGGCCTAATGAATTAAAATGACCTTACTGAAAATGAAACACGCCGATTCGTTATCATGTTATTTTATGGATTTTTCTCAGGCGATGTTTCTAATGAGAAAATATAGCTCTGAGTTTCGAGAATGTAATGTGCCTGTTAAAACTGAAATGATATCTTCTTAAGGAAGCCAATGAATAGGGAGTAAAGAGGATCATTAGGCAGCCAGAAGAACAGCAAGCTTCTTTGCACAATCAATCAATCGATAATAAATATTGAGCACCTACTATTTGAAGAACACAGCGCCGAGCCCTCGGGACTTAGTAGACTTGATCTCCGCAATGAAGGAACTAACACTGAGTAGAGAGACTGAAATAATTTAGAGAGAGAAGAAGAGAAAGCAAAGCCCGGCATGCAATTCGGTGTCTCTGAGTCAATGTGTGTACTAAAGTGCCACAGATGTGTAAGTGCTCGTTGTTGGTTTAGGAGGGCTGAGGACATGCTGGGAGAGATGAGAAGCAGTGTGGCTTAGTGGAGAGCGCCCGGGCTTGGGATTCAGAAGCCGTGGGTTCTCATCCCGGCTCTGCCATTTGTCATTAGTGTGACTTTGGGCAAATCACTTAACTTCTCCGTGCTTCAGTTCCGTCATCTGTAATAAAATGGGGATTAAGAGTGTGAGTCCCATGTGGGACAACCTGATTATCTTGTATTTATCCTGGCACTTAGAAGAGTGTTTGGCACGTAGTAAGCACTTAACAAATCCCATCATTATTATTATTATTATTGTGTGACCTGGAGATTTATTATTTATTACTCTATTATTATTTATTTATTATTACTATTATCTGTTAGTCTATTTATTTTACTTGTACATATTTATTATTCTATTTATTTCATTAATGATGTGCAGCTAGCTTTATTTCTATTTATTCTGATGACCTGACACCTGTCCACATGTTTTGTTTTGTTGTCTGTCTCCCCCTTTTAGACTGTGAGCCCACTGTTGGGTAAGGACTGTCTCTATATGTTGCCAACTTGTACTTCCCAAGCACTTAGTACAGTGCTCTGCACACAGTAAGCACTCAATAAATATGATTGATTGATTGATTTTGTTGTCTGTCTCCCCCTTCTAGACTGTGAGCCCGTTGTTGGTTAGGGACCGTCTCTATATGTTTCCAGCTTGTACTTCCCAAGAGCTTAGTACAGTGCTGTGCATGCAGTAAGCGCTCAATACATATGATTGAATGAATGAATGAATGAATGAATGAATGGAGAGAAGAAAAGGTAATTGAAAAAGGCCTCTGGAGCAGATGTCATTTCAGGAACAAATGAAGACTGGGTTGGGAGGTGGAGGCCAGGCAGATGTGGAAGGGGAGGGAATTCCAAGCATTGAAAGAGAGTAAGCAAGTGGTTGACCGAGGAAGGTGTGAGAAAGAGGCACAGTGACTATTACACTTGAGTGGAAGGATGGGATGGGGCAGGGAAGAGGGGATCCAGGACAAAGAGGAGGACAAAGACAAGGAGGAGGAGGAAGTGGAGGAGGAAGAAGAGAAGGAGAGGAAAAAGAGGAGAAGGAAGATAAGGAGAAGGAGGAAAAAGAAAAGTAGGAGGAGAAGGAAAAGAAGAAAGAAGAGGAGGAGGAATCCACTTATTCCTCTCTATCCAAACTGCTACCACATTAATCCAGGCACTGATCCTATCCTGACTTGATCACTGTATCAGCCTCCTTGCTGACCTCCCTGCCTCTTGTCTCTCCCCACTCTAGTTCATACTTTACTCTGCTGCCCGGGTCATTTTCCTGCAGAAATGTTCAGGCCTTGTTTCACTGCCCCTAAAGAAACTCCAGTGATTGCCCATCCACACCACATCAAACAAAAACTCCTAACCACTGGCTTTTAAGTACTCAATCCCCTTGCCCCTCCTACCTCACCTTGCTACTCTCCTACTCCAGATTTTACTCCTCTAATGCCAACCTTCTCACTGTACCTCAAACTCATCTATCTCACCACCGACCCCTGACACACATCCTCCCTCTGGCCTGGAAATCCCACTCTCCAAATCTGACAGACAATTACCCTCCCTCCCCTTCAAAGCCTTATTGAAGGCATATCGCCTCCAAGAGTCCTTCCCTGATTAAGCCCTCATTTCTTTTTCTTCAACTTTCCTGACTTACTCCCTTTATTCATCCCCCCTCCCAGTCCCACAGCACTTATTTATAGATCTGTGATTTATTAATTTATATCAATATCTGTCTACCCCTCTAGACTGTAAAGTCACTGTGGGCAAGAAATGTATCCATTTATTTTTATACTGTACTCTCCCTAATGCTCAGGACAGTACCCTGCAAATAGTAAGCACTCAATAAATATGACTGAGTTGAAATGAATTGAGTCAAACTCAGTGCTAGAGTAGCTACAAGTTAATCAAGCTGGACACAGTCCCTGTCCCATATGGGGCTCACACTCTTAATCCCCATTTTACAGATGAGGTAACTGAGGCCCAGAGAAGTGAAGTGACTTGCCCAAGGTCACACAGCAGACAAGTGGCAGAGCCCGAATTAGAACCCAGGTCCTTCTGACCCCCCAGGCCTGAGCTCTATCCACTAAGCCATGCTGCTTCCCTAGTACACTAAGCCATGCTGCTTCCCTGTATATATGTATAACCTGTATATATGTATAAATGTTTGTACATATTTATCACTCTATTTATTTATTTTACTTGTACATATCTATTCTATTTATTTTATTTTGTTAATATGTTTGGTTTTGTTCTCTGTCTCCCCCTTTTAGACTGTGAGCCCACTGTTGGGTAGGGACTGTCTCTATATGTTGCCAACTTGTACTTCCCAAGCGCTTAGTACAGTGCTCTGCACACAGTAAGCGCTCAATAAATACGATTGATGATAGTACATGGTTGGGCACAGTCCATGTTGCACATAGGCTCACAGTCTTAATCCTTATTTTACACATAAGGTAACTGAGGCACAGAGAAGTTAAGCGATTTGCCCAAGGTTGCACAGCTGACGAGTGGCAGGGCGCAATTAGAATCCAGGTCCTTCTGAATCCCAGGCCCGTGCTGTCTCCACTAGGTCACCCTGCTTCTCTAAAAAAGATTAAATCTGAATCCTAAACCAGAATGTAACTCAAACCCTAGGGTATCCAGCTTTGGGGCCTGGAATCATGGGAGATGAGGTCGAGTTAAGGAGGAAAGCTCCTCACCGTCCACTTGACTACACCCAATCAGCAGAAGCAGCATGGCTCAATGGAAAGAGCGCGGGCTTGGGAGTCAGAGGTCATGGGTTCTAATCCTGGCTCCACCACTTGTCAGCTGTGTGACTTCGGGCAAGTCACTTACCTTCTCTGTTGCCTCAGTTCCCTCAACTGTAAAATGGGGATTAAGGCTGTGAGCCTCTCGTGGGACAACCTGATTGCCTTGTATCTATCCAAGTGCTTAGAACAGTGCTTGGCATATAGTAAGCGCTTAACAAATACCATCAACATCACCATCATCATTAATCCCCCTCCTATCTGTCCGTATTCTTCTCACATGACAGCCCAACCCAATCACTTTGCTCCTCTAATGCCAGCCTACTTGCTGTGCTCCAATCTCCTCTTTCTTGCTCTGTCCCTTTTTGTTTGTGCCCCTCCTCCCAGAACAAAGTGCTTAGTATAGTGCTCTGCATACAGTCTCAATAAATGGCATTGACTGGTTTATGTTCTGGAAGTCCACTGCCCTTCATATCCAACAAACCAGCCCTCTCACGATCTATAAAACTCTACCAATATTACAACTCCTCCAGGAAGCCTTCCCTGACTAATCTTTCATCTCTCCTTTCTATTCTCCCTCCCTACTATGTTACCCATGTACTTGAGTCCTGTAGCCCCTAAGCATTTAGGTACCGATTCCACCCCCACCCCCAAAACACTTATAACCACAACTTCATACTTGTTTGCCTCCTCTATGTATATTTTATTTAACGTCTGTCTCCACCACCACATTGTAAGCTACTAGAGGGCAGAGATTAATCAATTCATCATTTATTCGTTTATTCAATCGTATTTATTGAGCGTTTACTGTGTGCAGAGCACTGTCCTAACAACTTGGAAAATACAATTCTACTATAGTTATAATCCCAGCTCCGTCACTTGTCAGCTGTGTGACTTTGGGCAAGTCACTTAACCTCTCCGTGCCTCAGTTCCCTCAACTGTAAAATGGGGATTAAGACTGTGAGCCCCATGTGGGACAACCTGATCACCCTGTAACCTCCCCAGTGCTTAGAACAGTGCTTGGCACGTAGTAAGCGCTTAACAAATGTCATTATTATTATTATTAGTATTGAGCTCTTATTCATTCATTCATTCAGTCATATTTGTTGAGCACTTACTGTGTGCAGAGTGCAGTACTAAGCTCTTGGGAAAGTAGAATATAATAGAGTTCACAAACACCTACTTCTTTGCATTGTACCAAGTGCTTAAATACCACTGATTGATTGAAAATCAACGACCTCACCTCAGGTCACTGAGCTGAGCGGAGGGCTTTGTTTCTTCATGTTTTGCTCGTATATTCGTGTTCTAAAGGACTCTATCCGGACTTCCAATCATCCATCAATCAACCAATCAATCTATGGTGTTTATTGGACCCTAATAGACCCTGGTTCTGTCCCATCCTCGATTGTAAATCCCGTGAATATCAAGGATGACTGATCATCGGCAAAGACAGATCCGTCTGCTATGTTTCCGTCAGCTGGTCTCCCAGGGCCTCAGCTCACCTACCTTGCCACACAAAGACTCCATCTGTTCAATCCTTATTTAAATATGAATTGAAGAAAAAAATACTTCCTGGAAATTGGAAAGTGTTTATAATTTGCCTGTACTTTGTCTCCTAGCAATTTCCTCGCATTTGGCTTGGCTCACTGAGCTTTCTAGTGATACCAGGCTGATGATATTAGCGAACGCTACAAATTGGATAACCCCAAATTGCCTAGAGAGCACTCGTAAAACTGTAGGGTTGGATGGAAACGTGAACAGATGGCTCACTCCACCAACTGTTACATTAACCCTGCTGTTCTGTGACTGAGCATTGTCACAAAAAAAAAAAAAACAGATCTAAAAATAAGACTCCAGAAGGAAGTCTTTCCGTCTCTTTGATGTATGACTCAGGACTTAATGGACAGGTACCTGTTGATGTGCTGCAGATCAATTAATCGATTAATCAATCCATCAAGAAGCAGTGTGGCCTAATGGATAGAGCACAGGCTCTGCCATTTGTCTGCTGTGTGACCTTGGGCAAGTCACTTAACTTCTTTGGGCCTCATCTGTAAAATGGGGATTGAGACTGTTGGTGCAGTGTGGAACAGGGACTGTGTCCAACCTGATTATCCTGTATCCACCCCAGTGCTTACTACACTTAGTGCCTGGCACATAATAATAATAATAATAATAATGGCATTTGTTAAGCGCTTACTATGTGCAAAGAACTGTTCTAACTGCTGGGGAGGTTGGTTACAAGGTGATCAGGTTGTCCCACGGGGGGCTCACAATCTTCATCCCCATTTTACAGATGAGGTAACTGAGGCACAGAGAAGTTGTGACTTGCCCAAAGTCAAACAGCTGACAACTGGTGGAGCCGGAATTTGAACCCATGACCTCTGACTCCAAAGCCCAGGCTCTTTTCCACTGAGCCACGCTGAGTAAGCACTTAACAAATACTACAATTATTGAGTGCTTACTGGGTGCAAAGCACCTTAGGGAAGCAGTGTGGCTCAGTGGAAAGAGCACGGGTTTGGGAGTCAGAGGTCATGGGTTCTAATCCCGGCTCTGTCACTTGTCAGCTGTGTGACTTTGGGCAAGTCACTAAACTTCTCTGTGTTTCAGTTACCTCATCTGTAAACTGGGGATTAAGACTGTGAGCCCCACGTGGGACAACCTGTTAACCTTGTGTCTATCCCAGCACTTAGAACTGCGCTTGGCACATAATAAGCCTTTAACAAATACCATCATTATTATGCTTCTAGACTGTGAGCCCGTTGTTGGGTAGGAACCATCTCTATATTTTGCCAATTTTTACTTCCCAAGCACTTAGTACAGTGCTTTGCACACAGTAAAGCGCTCAATAAATATGAGTGAATGAATGAATGAATGAATGAACCTACCTGAGCTCTTGGGAGAGTACACTATAACAGAGTTTGTAGGCACTTTCCCTGCCTGCATCGAGCTTACAGTCTAGAGGGGGAGATGGGCATTAATATAAATAAATAAATTACGGACAGATACATGAGTGCTGCGGGGTTGAAGGACAAGGGAAAAAAGGGAGCAAATCCAAGTACAAGTGCAGATCAAATGTTCTGCACATGTGAGAGTGTTTAGGGTTTTGGGTGTTTTGGAAAGATAGACAGCAATGGAAGGGGGGGATGAGAAAGTAATGAAACATTGCCTGACAATATGATCCTTGTATTTCCAACACTGTCACCGTGGTCTCCCCGTGTATATGTTAATGAACAGCAAAGGAAAGTCATGGATGTAACTGGCCTTATATGAAAACAGATCCTTTTTCTGAGGTTCTAAATTTTTCCATCACTGGGCTAAAATCTCAAAGACAATACTCCCTCTCAGCCCATACACATCTATCTGGAAGGATTGTTCTGACCTTCTCTGCTAGGGAAGGGCTCACATCTATTTACCCTACTGTACTCTCCCAAGCACTTAGTACAGTGCTCTTTTTTCATGAAATTTGTTATGTGTTTACAATGAGCCAGGCACTGTAAGCACTAGAACAGATACATACTAGTCAGATTGGGCACAGTCCATGTCCCACATGGGGCTTACAGTCTTAATGCCGATTTCACAGGTGAGGTAACTGAGGCCCAGAGAAAATAAGTGACTTGCCATAACAGGCTTTAAGAGAGATACCCAAAATTTAGAGCCACCATGCCAAGCTGTAAAGAGGTAGGATCTTAGCTTATAGTCATTGTCACTCATTCAGTCGTATTTATTGATCATTTACTGTGTGCAGAGGACTGTACTTGGAGAGTAAAGTACAACAATTAACAGACGTATTCCCCACCCGCAAGGGAAATTCTGACTCTCCAATCAGCAGAGGGAGACCCGAAGGCTCAGGGAAGTGGCCGTGTGAGGAGATCCAGCCCCCAAAAAGTTCATGGTGAGTCTCAGAATAAGGGGTAAGTAGCGCATTTTTATAAGCCCAGCCGGTTCACTCTAAAGGGCAGCTCGGATGGGAGCTTTGCATGCACAACGATAGAGGAACAGTGGATCCTAATAATAATAATGGCATTTATTAAGCGCTTACTTTGTACAAAGCACTGTTCTAAGCTCTGGAGAGGTTACAAGGTGATCAGGTTGTCCCACGGGGGGCTCACGGTCTTCATCCCCATTTTACAGATGAGGTAACTGAGTCACAGAGAAGCTAAGTAACTTGCCCAAAGTCACACAGCTGACAAGTGACGGGGCTGGGATTTGAACCCATGACCTCTGACTCCAAAGCCCGTGCTCCTTCCACTGAGCCACGCTGCTTCTCTAGCCTGGCCCTGGAAGTCAGTTGGACCTGGGGTCTCCTCTCCTTGTCTGCTGCGGGACCTTGGGCAAGTCACATGACTTCTCTGTGCCTCAGTTACCTCATCTGTAAAATGGGGATGAAGACTATGAGCCCCATGTGGGCCAGGGACTATGTCCAGCCTCATTTGCTTGTATTTCCCCCAGCCCTTAGTACAGTGCCTGGCACATAGTAAGCACTTTGCAAATACCACTATTATTATTATTATTGAGGGAAGAGTTACGGGCATGTTGTCACCCTGTGAAGTATCCTCCTGACCAAATCCAGTATTTTCTCATGGTCCGGGTGTTTGGGTTTGTCCTTGCTAATAATAATAATAATATTTGTCAAGTGCTTACTATGTGCCAAGCACTGTTCTAAACACTGGGGGGGATACAAGGTGATGTGCAACTCCTGCTCATCATGAGATAAAACCTCCATCCCCAAAGCTGGGACACTGTGCACCTATTGCAAGGAAGCGGTTATTATCTGACAGGGATCCTCCTCCTCTACAAGAAAGTGCTGTTTCTGTTTGATCCAACATAATACTATCATACCAAATTTGGCGGGTTATAGGCAGGTCAAAAAGGACTCTGCCCAGGCCACGGGGGTCCTTCGGGCCCTCTTTCCCACTCCATACCTTCAGATCATAACCAAGTTCTTCCATGAACTCCACTGCACTTGCCCAAAGTCTCTGCTCTGCCACACAATGAGCGTTCAGTAAATCCCACTGATGGATTGATTGGTGGTTCATTGCTTATGGTAGAACAAAAGCAGCTTGGTCCCTTCTAGACTATAAGCCCGTTCTTGGGTAGGGATTGTCTCTATCTGTTGCTGAATTGTACTTTCCAAGTGCTTAGTACAGTGCTCTGCACACAGTAAGTGCTCAATAAATATGACTGAATGAATGAATGATAGAACCACAGGCCTGGGTCATGGGTTCTAATTCCTGCTCTGCCAAGTGTCTGCTGTGTGACCTTGGGCAAGTCACTTCACTTCTCTGGACCTCATTTGTAAAATGAGGATCGATACTGTGAGCCCCACGTGGGATCAGCGTGGCTCAGTGGAAAGAGCCCAGGCTTTGGAGTCAGAGGTCATGGTTTCAAATCCCCACTCCACCAATTGTCAGCTGTGTGACTTTGGGCAAGTCACTTAACTTCTCTGTGCCTCAGTTACTTCATCTGTAAAATGGGGATTAAGACTGTGAGCCTCCCGTAGGACTACCTGATAATCACTTTGTAACCACCCCAGCGCTTAGAACAGTACTTTGCATTTAGTAAGCTCTTAATAAATGCCATAATTATTATTATAAGGACTCTGTCCAACCCGATTTACTTGTATCCACCCCAGCAGTTAGTTCAGTGCCTGGCACTTAGCAAGCACATAATAAATAATTTAATTATTTATTGTTATTTTTATAATCTACTGGGCAAACTCTAGAAGAAGAAAGAAGGAAATTGAAAATGAATCAGAGAATGTTCAGGGCTGTAACTTAGCATATATATTCAACGGGGCTCAGCTTCCTCATCTGGAAAATAGGCATCAAATACCTTCTCCCTCTGTCTCTTGGACTCTGAGCAGGTGGAGGATGGAGCTGTAACTGATTTGATGGTGGTTGTCACTAGGGACTAGGGAGTAGGGACGGTCTCTATATGTTGTCTCTATATGTTGTCAACTTGTACTTCCCAAGTGCTTAGTACAGTGCTCTGCACACAGTAAGCGCTCAATAAATACGATTGATTGATTGATTGATTGAACATGACCTGGTGCTTTAGAGCAGTTTGTGGTGGGAGGGAAGGTGGAGGTCACCCAATTCTGGTCTCAGTGGGGATGGAGGGGTCTGAGAGCATGCAGGAGCAGTTTTTATCCCAGCCCGTGACCCAGAGCATGCTGTGGGGAGAGACCTGAGGTGGTGGGAGGAAAGGCGGCTGTTACATGGGGCTTTATTCCATGAGGACAGAGGGATCCAAGAGCACAGAGAGCAGCGTGGCTCCACGGAAAGAGCCTGGACTTTGGAGTCAGAGGTCATGGGTTCAAATCCCAGCTCTGCCAACTGTCAGCGGTGTGACTTTGGGCAAGTCACTTCACTTCTCTGTGCCTCAGTTATTTCATCTGTAAAATGGGGATTAAGACTGTGAGCCCCCCGTGGGACAACCTGATCACCTTGTAACCTCAGCAGTGGTTAGAACAGTGTTTTGCACATAGTAAGCACTTCATTAATGCCATCATCATCACAGGCAGGATTAGAACTCAGGTCCTTCTGACTCCTAGGCCCGTGCTCTAACCATTAGACCACAGTGCTTCTCAAGAAGCACAAATAGCGCTTAACAAATAACAAACTGTTTTTTTACAATTATTGTTACAGCCCACATTCCCTGCCCACAAGAAGTGAGTGCTTTAATAATAATAATAATAATGGTATTTGTTAAGCCCTTACAATGTACCAAGCACTGTTCTAAGCACTAGGGTAAATACAAGGTAATCAGGTTATCCAATATGGGGCTCACAGTCTCAATCCCCATTTTAAGGATGAGGTAATTGAGGCACAGATAATTTAAGTGACTTGCCTAAGGTCACACGGCAGACAAATGGTGGAACCCGGTATAGAAAAACAATGCTCAGGAGTTTCTGTTTGATTTGGAGAGGATGACCCACAGCTGGAGGGTTTGGGGGAGTGATGATGATGATGATGATGATATCTGTTAAGCGCTTACTATGTGCAAAGCACTGTTCTAAGCACTGGGGGGATACAAAGTGATCAGGTTGTCCCAAGTGGGGCTCACAATCTTCATCCCCATTTTACAGATGAGGTAACTGAGGCCCAGAGAAGTGAAGTGACTTGCCCAAAGTCACGCAGCTGACAATTGGCTGAGCCAGGATTTGAACCCATGACCTCTGACTCCAAAGCCCATGCTCTTTCCGCAGAGCCACGTGGGGAGATGTGAGCAGAATGAAACCCCTATATCCAAGAACTTGAGCATCCCAGCCTCTTTTTAATTTTTTTTAAATGGCATTTGTTACACACCTACTATGTAAGAGTAACTCTTCTAAGAGCTGGGATAGATCCAAGTCATTTAGTTTGGACACAGTCCCTGTCCCACGTGGGGCCCACAGTTTTCATCCCTGTTCAACAGATGAGGAAATTGAGGGCCAAGGAAGTGAAGTGACTTGTCCAAGGTCAATCAATCAATCAATCAATCAATCAATCGTATTTATTGAGCACTTACTATGTGCAGAGCACTGTACTAAGCGCTTGGGAAGTACAGATTGGCAACACATAGAGACAGTCCCTACCCAACAGTGGGCTCACAGTCTAAAAGGGGGAGACAGAGAACAGAACCAAACATACCAACAAAATAAAATAAATAGGATAGAAATGTACAAGTAAAATAAATAAATAAATAAATAAATAAATAAATAAATAGAGTAATAAATATGTACAACCATATATACATATATACAGGTGCTGTGGGGAAGGGAAGGAGGTAAGATGGGGGGATGGAGAGGGGGACCAGGGGGAGAGGAGGGAAGGGGCTCAGTCTGGGAAGGCCTCCTGGAGGAGGTGAGCTCTCAGCAGGGCCTTGAAGGGAGGAAGAGAGCTAGCTTGGTGGAGGGGCAGAGGGAGGGCATTCCAGGCCCGGGGGATGACGTGGGCCGGGGGTTGACGGCGGGACAGGCGAGAACGAGGTACAGTGAGGAGATTAGCGGCGGAGGAGCGGAGGTTGCGGGCTGGGCTGTAGAAGGAGAGAAGGGAGGTGAGGTAGGAGGGGGCGAGGGGATGGACAGCCTTGAAGCCCAGGGTGAGGAGTTTCTGCCTGATGCGCAGATTGATTGGTAGCCACAGCTGGAGGTTCCCACAGCAGACAAGTGGCAGAGCCTGGATTAGAAGCCAGGTCCTTCTGATTCCCAGGCCCAAGCTCTACCCACTAGGCCACACTGTTTCTCTGCCTCTGCCTGCCTACCTGCCAGCTCAGCTCCAGGTGCCCATCAGATACTCAGCGTTTTATCCTCTGCATTGGCCACTTTGGGCATACATTCTACCCAGCTCCCTCCCAGAGGCCTGTTTGCTAAACTGTACAAGGAATGGATAGACAGACTAACTGTGTAGGATAACCATTCCCCATATCCTAAATGAGATGAGTGCCAAAAGGCAAGAGTAAATAAACTAATTACCTTTCTACTATCCTAGAAAAGAGGAAAACACAGTCTTCAAATATTGCAAATGCGAACTCTTTTCATTTTAAATCCTGGTACAGTTCAGTACCCACCCTAAATGCTTTTAACAGTGAAATATCCCCCAGGTTGCTAAAAGGTAGGGAATCGGGGCTGTGTTCATTAGTCTAATTGACTGTTGGCACCTGTGGGATACAATTACCTGAGGTGGAATGGACGGAATTTAAATCTGATTTGCGAGGGTTTTCAACTCCTGTCCCTCTGGTGGAAGTTCAACTTCCTGTCAAAAGCAAAGGGAACATAGTGACCTCAGTTCAGATCCAGGACTTCATCTGCAATGTACATAACTCACTAGCCAGAGGAGGGCCAGAATAATGAAAAGAAAAGATGGCTTGTTAGCTCCTTACCTGGCCGGCTGATTGGCTGTCTGACTGGTTGGCCAGTTTTATGGTTGTCTGGTTGGAACATTTGCTAACTGTTTGGCTTTTTGAGGGTTGGGTTGGCTACTTACCTGGCTGGCTGGTTGACTAGCTATATGGTTCATTCATTCATTCATTTAATCGTATTTATTAAGCACTTATTGTGTGCAGAGCACTGTACTAAGCACTTGGGAAGTACAAGGTGGCAACATATAGAGACAGTCCCTACCCAACAGTGGGCTCACAGTCTAGAAGGGGGAGACAGAGAACAAAACAAAAAATATTAACAAAATAAAATAAATAGAATAAATATGCACAAATAAATAAATAAATAAATAGAGTAATAAATTCATATGTATACATATGTATACAAACATGTATACATATATGCAGGTGCTATGGGGAGGGGGAGGAGGGCAAGGGGAAGGAGGGGGCTCAGTCTGGGAAGGCCTCCGACTCATAGGATAATTTTCCGATTGCTGGGCTGGCAGTTTGGGTGGTCGACTAGTGATCTGTCTATCTGTCTAATTGGTTAGTGATTTAGATGTCTAGTTGGATAATTTGCTGGTAGTTTGACTGCCAGTTTGGCTGGTTGTCTAGTCACCTGTCTGTGTGTCTAACTGGCTAGCGATAAGAGAGTCTGGTTGGATAATTTTCTGGCTGATTGTCAGGCTGCCTGGTTGGTTACTTAGCTAGCTAGTTGGTTGGCTAGCTGATTGATTATCTGGGTGAGCAATGAAGAACTCAAAGATTGGTGCCACCATCCCCAGTGATGCAGCATGGCCTATTGTATAGAGCATGGCCCTGGGAGACAGAAGGATATTCATTCTTTCAATCATATTTATTGAGCACTTACTGTGTGCAGAACACTGTATTAAGCACTTGGGAGCTGTGTGACTTTGGGCAAGTCACTTAACTTCTCTGTGCCTCAGTTCCTTCATCTGTAAAGTGGGGGTTAAGACTGTGAGCCCCCTGTGGGATAATCTGATCACCTTGTAACCACCCCAGTGCTTAGAACAGTGCTTTGCACATAGTAAGTGCTTAATAAATGACATTATTATTATTATTATTATTACAATTTGGCAACATATTGAGGCAGTCCCTACCCAACAATGGGCTGACAGTCTAGAAGGATATGGGTTCTAATCTTGCTTACACCATTTAATAATGGCATTTATTAAGTGCTCACTATGTGCAAAGCACTACCATTTGTCTGCTGTGTAACCTTAGGCAAATCATTTCACATCTCTGTGCCTCAGTTACCTCAACTTCAAAATAGAGATTAAGATTGTGAGCCCTCTGTGAGATAGAGACTGTGTCCAAACTCAATTTGCTTGTATCCACCCCAGGGCTTAATACAGTGCCTGGCACATAGTAAGCAGTTAACAAACATCATAAATAACAATAATAATAATAATGATCGTATATGTTAAGCGCTTACTATGTACTAAGCACAGTTCTATGCTCTGGGATAGAAACAAGGTTATCCAGTGGTCCCATGTGGGGCTCACCGTCTTAATCCCCAATTTACAGGTGAGGAAATTGAGGCACAGAGAAGTTAAGTGACTTGCCCAAAGTCACACAGCTGACAAGTGGTGGAGCGGAATTAGAACCCATGACCTCTGACTCCCAAGGCCGTGCTCTTTCCACTAAACCATGGTGCTTTACAGGATGCGTCCCCAGACTTCACTGTTGAGGCAGAGATGAGGGGCCTGTAAACTGGGCTTGTTTATGCATGAATGAGTTCAAGCAAGAATCAACCGGTCAGTCAATCAATCATATTTATTGAGCACTTACTATGTGAAGAGCAGTGTACTAAGTGCTCGGGAGATCGTAATACAACAGAATTAGCAGATATGTTCCCTGCCCGGAATCATTTTATAGTCTGTGAGCCCGCTGTTGGGTAGGGACCGTCTCTATATGTTGCCAACTTGTATTGCTCAAGTGCTTAGTACAGTGCTCTGCACACAGTAAGCGCTCAATAAATGCGATTGAATGAATGAATGAATGAGAGGGAGACAGACAATAAGAAAAATAAATATATTATGGATGATAGTGATAACAATTGTAGTATTAAGCTCTTACTGCATCCAGATACTGTACTAAGCGCTGGGATGGATACAAGCAAATCAGGTTTATTAAATCATTCATTCAGTCATATTTATTGAGCGCTTACTGTGTGCAGAGCGCTGTACTGAGCACTTGGATAGTACAATTCGGCAACAGATAGAGACAATCCCTACCTAACAATGGGCTCACAGTCTAGAAGCGGGAGACAGGCAACAAAACAAAACAAGTAGACAGGCATCAATACCATCAAAATAGACAAATAGAATTACAGATATGCATACATCATTAATAAAATAGAGTAATAAATATGTACATATATACACAAGTACTGTGGGGAGGGGAAGGGGTACAGCAGAAGGAGGGAGTGTGGACAAAGGGGAGGGGAGGAGGAGCAGAGGAAAAGGAGGGGCTCAGTCTGGGAAGGCCTCCTGGAAGAGGTGAGCTCTCAGTAGGGCTTTGAAGAGAGGAAGAGAGCTAGTTTGATGGATGTGAGGAGGGAGGGCATTCCAGGCCAGAGGTTGGACGTGGGCCAGGGGTTGATGGCGGCATGGGCGAGAACGAGGCACAGTGAGGAGGTTAGCAGCAGAGGAGCGGAGTTGGACACTGTCCCTGTCCCATGTGAGAAGCAGCGTGGCTCAATGGAAAGAGCACGGGTTTTGGAGTCAGTGGTCATGGGTTCAAATCCTGGCTCCTCCAATTGCTGGCTGTGTGACCCTGAGCAAGTCACTTCACTTCTCTGGGCCTCAGTTACCTCATCTGTAAAATGGGGATTGACTGTGAGCCCCCCGTGGGGCAACCTGATCACTTTGTATCCCCCCAGCACTTAGAACAGTGCTTTGCACATAGTAAGCGCTTAATAAATGCTATTATTATTATTATTATTTGGAGTCAGAGGTCATGGGTTCAAGTTCCGGCTCCACCAATTTTCAGCTGTGTGACTTTGGGCAAGTCACTGAACTTCTCTGTACCTGTTACCTCATCTGTAAAAATGGGGATTAAGACTGTGAGCCTCCCATGGGACAACCGGATCACCTTGTAAACCTCCCCAGTGCTTAGAACAGCGCTTTGCACATAGTAAGCGCTTAATAAATGCCATCATTATGTGGGCCTCACAGTTACAATCCTCGTTCATTCATTGAATTGTATTTATATTGAGCGCTTACTGTGTGCAGAGCATTGTACTAAGCGCTTGGGAAGTACAAGTTGGCAACATATAGAGACGGTCCCTACCCAACAGTGGACTTACAGTCTAGATCCTCATTTTACAGATGAGGTGACTGAGGCCCAGAGAAGTGAAGTGACTTGCTCCAGGTCACACAGCAGACAAGTGGTGGAGCCGAGATTAGAACCTATGAGCTTCTGACTCACAAGCTCCTGTTCTAGACAACAGGCCATGCTGCTTATGTGCATAAGTGCTGTGGGGCTGAGGGTGTGGTGACTAGCAAGTGTATAGGTGACACAGAAGGGAGAAGAAGTCGGGAAAGGAGGGTTTAATCGGGAAAGTCCTCTTGGAGCAAACGTGACCTCAATAAGGCTTGGTACTCTGTCCGCCCCGATTTGCTTGTATCCACCCCAGCACTTTTCGCAACGTGGCTCAGTGGAAAGAGCCCAGGCTTTGGAGTCAGAGGTCATGGGTTCAAACCCCGACTCCGCCAACTATCAGCTGTGTGACTTTGGGCAAGTTAGTTAACTTCTCTGTGCCTCAGTTCTCTCATTTGTAAAATGGGGATGAAAACTGTTAGCCCCCCGTGGGACAACCTGATCACCTTGTAACCTCCTGAGCACTTTAGAACAGTGCTTTGCATGTAGTAAGTGTTTGATAAATGCCATTATTATTATGATAATAATGAGAATAATAATAATAATAATGCTGATGGCATTTGTTAAGCACTTACTATGTGCAAAGCACTGTTCTAAGTGCTGAGGGCATACAAGGTGATCAGGTTGTCCCATGTGGGGCTCACAGTCTTAATCCCCATTTTACAGATGAGGTAACTGAGGCAAAGAAAAGTGAAGTGACTTGCCCAAAGTCACACAGCTGACAAGTGGCAGAGCTGGGATTTGAACCCATGACCTCTGACTTCCAAGCCCATGCTCTTTCCACTGAGCCACGCTGGTTAGTACAGTGCCTGGCACATAGTAAGTGCTTAATAATAATGATGGTATTTGTTAAGTGCTTACTATGTGCCAAGCACTGTTCTAAGCACTGAAAATGTTTTTATACGTAGAACTTTTGAGGGTTTGATGTTGATGATACTTGATGGTGAGATTTATCTGGGTGTGGGGTTAATAATAATGATGGTAGTTGTTAAGCACTTCCTATGTGTTGATCACTGTTCTGAGTGCTGGAATAGATGCAAGGTGATCAGGTTGTCCCACATGGGGCTCACAGTCTTAATCCCCATATTACAGGTGAGGTAACTGAGGCACAGGGAAGTTAAGCGACTTGCCCAAAGTCACACAGCTGAAAAGTGGCAGAGCCAGGATTAGAACCCACGACCTCTGTCTCCCAAGCCTGTGCTCTTTCCACTAAGCCATGCTGCTTCTCATGCTGCTTAACAAATGCCATTATTATTATTATTACTATCATCATTGTTATTATTATTCACTTCTCTGTGCCTCAGTTACCACATCTGTACAGTGGGGATTAAGACTATGAGCCCCATGTGGGCCAGAGACAGTGTCCAACTCAAATTGCTTGTATCTACCCCATCGTCTAGTACAGTGCCTGGCACAAAGTAGGCATTTAACAAGAAACACAGTCATTTGTGAGGAATTTGGCAGCAGAGGGGGAAAGTGTGTGGGTGGGCTGTTGTAGGAGATCAGTGTGGGAAGGTAAATAGGGAATCTTACCCCTTCCCATATCCCTACTCCTGATCCTGACCCCCAAAACATTCCCACCTGTCAGTCAGTTAGTCAATCGTATTTATTGAATGCTTACTGTATGCAGAAAAGTGTACTAAGCGCTGGAGAGAGTACAATCCAACAATATAACAGACACATTCCCTGCCCACAAGGAGCTTACAGTTTAGAGGGGGAGGTAGATATTGTTGTCCACAGCAGACTTGACATGACTGACTCCATTTTGTATATGCTTGCTGACAGTAACCCTCCATTTCTGCAGGCTGAGAGAACAAGTCTGTAAAAGATGCCTTCAAGGCCATCAACAAGTAAAACCCATCCGAAGAGAATTTACATCCCTATTACCTATCTATGCAAGGCCATAGGGCACAAGAATTTACATCCCTATTACCTATCTATTCAAGGCGTGGGAACTGAGAACAAGGATAATTTGTAACATCCTGCCGGTCCCAATTCCTGAAATTCCTGAGATTTCCAGATGCCCCATTCCCATGTTGCTGTAACTCAATGAAAGACACAGTGATATTGGGATCGGGGCTGCTTGTCACTCGTACCTCTCCCGGGAGGTGAACGGGCAAGTAGCCACTTTCCTTCTTTACTGCTCTATCTGAACGCATGTCTCCGAGTCATTTTTCCTATCTGCATCACCACCCTGGGTTCAAGAACCCTGCGGCCGATTTACACCGAGTTAACCTATTTTGCACCCTACTTGTCGATAACAGATATTAATATGAATAAATAAAATTAGAGATGTGAACAGAAGTGCTGTGGGGCTGGGCTGAATAAATGGAGCAAGCTATTATTAAGCAAGTTATTATTATTAAGCAGGTTATTATTAAGCAAGTTATTATTGGGAGAAGCAGCGTGGCTCAATGGAAAGAGCCCGGATTTTGGAGTCAGAGGTCATGGGTTCAAACCCCGGCTCTGCCAGTTGTCAGCTGTGTGACTTTGAGCAAGTCACTTCACTTCTTCGGGCCTCAGTTCCCTCATCTGTAAAATGGGGGTGAAGCCTGTGAGCCCCCCGTGGGACAACCTGATTACCTTGTATCCCCCCAGCGCTTAGAACAGTGCTTTGCATATAGTAAGCACTTAATAAATGCCATCATTATTCTTATTACTATTATTAAGGTGGCACAGAAGGGAGTGCCAATGGAGGAATGCAGGGCTTAGGCAGGGAAGGCCTCTTGGAAGAAATATGTCTTCAAATGCTCTGCACAGAGTAAGCACTCAATAAATACGATTGAATGAATAAGGCTTTGAAGCGGGGGAGAGTAATTGTTGGCTATAAAGAGGGAGGATGTTTCAGGCCAGAGGCAGGATGTGAGCGATATGTCAACGGCAAGATAGAAGAGTTTGAGGTACAACTTCAACTCTAAACCAAGCTCAACAACTACGCCCAATCCTGCCCCCACCCCATCATTCTCCTCAACCCTTTAACAAGGAAGCCAAGCCCAAAGCCCTCTGTTTCTCTGGAGTAACGACTCCCCAAATCACTTCCCTAAATGTTTTGCTCTCTGCACTGGTCCCTGTGAGAATTATTGCTACTGCCACTGTTTCAGTCTTTCCACCCCATTCATATGGCTCACTGGGGACCGATCACCTTAAAAATCACGAGCCGCCGACATCCGGCAGTCCGACAGATCATAGGGAAAGAATGCAGCAGACAGGAAGCACGCGCGAGTTGAGGACCAGAGAATGCCAATCAATCAATCAATTGTATTTATCGAGCACTGTGTGCAGAGCACTGTGCATATTTTCTATTCTATTCATTTTGTTAATGATGTGTAGCTAGCTTTATTTTTATTTATTCTGGTGACTTGACACCTGTCCACATGTTTTGTTTTGTTGTCTGTCTCCCCCTTCTAGACTTTGAACCCATTGTTGGGTAGGGACCGTCTCTATATGTTGCCGACTTGGACTTTCCAAGCGCTTAGTACAGTGCTCTGCACACATTTAGCGCTCAATAAATACGATTGAATGAATGAATGAATGAATACTAAGTGCTGGGGAGAATACAATATAATGGAGTTGGTATACACATTCCCTGCCCACAGTGAGCTTACAGTCAGTTTAGAGGGGGAGACAAATAATATACATGGATAAATCACAGATAGGGACATAAGTGCTGTGGGGCTGAAGGAGGCGTGAATAAAGGGAACAAATCCAAGTGCAGTGGTGATGCAGAAGGGAGTGGGAGAAAAGGGAATGAGGGCCTAGTCAGGGAAGTCCTCTTGGAAGAGGTATGTTTTCAATAAGTGCCCGGGCTTTGGAGTCAGAGGTCATAGGTTCAAATCCCGGCTCAGCCAATTGGCAGCTGTGTGACTTTGGGCAAGTCACTTTGCTTCTCTGTGCCTCAGTTACCTCATCTGTAAAATGGGGATTAAGACTGTGAGCCCCCTGTGGGACAACCTGATCACCTTGTAACCTCCCCAGCACTTAGAACAGTGCTTCACACATAGTAATCTCTTAACAAATGCCATTATCATTATTATTATTAATAAGGCGAAAATATAGAATTTACATCCTGATCAGGGCAGTAGTGGTCCTCTTAGGATGGTCAGGTGGCAGGGCAGCAGGGAGGGATGAGGCCCTTTCAAGGGATCAGACCCAACGTGAGCCAATTCTCTGTTCCGGGTAAGTTGGTTGTGAGTGGAAGGGGGCTGCTGTAATGGCTTTTTCGCAGTGAGTGCTATCTTAGAGTGGCTGAAACTCACCCTCAGCTGGGACTCTGAAACAGTCAGTCAATCGTATTTATTGAGCGCTTACGTGCAGAGCACTCTCTACTAAGTGTTTGGCAGAGTACAATATAAAGCTAAGCAGACTCATTCCCTGCCCACAACAAGCTCCCACTCAAGAGGAATCTGGCTCCAATGTTGGCCAGACAATAGCCCCTTCCCGTTGCCAGGAAGAGTCTACCCCAAACTCCATTTGATCCAGCATCCCGGAACCATCCCAAACTGCCACCTGGCATGTGACACGCGGCCCTATGGATCCAACCAGAGAGGCCCAGAAGTGTGTCTCTCTCGGCAAAGGATTTTGGGTTCTTTTGAGAAGCTTACAAAGCTCATTAAGAGAGGGGCCTGACCAGAACATCATTAAGAATTTTTCCAGATTAATTCCAGAGAGAAACAAAGAGTATTTAGCCCCATCTCTGCCATCAGTATTGGCTCTGGGTGATGAGCTGCACAGAAGGAAAATGAAAAAGAAAAACACTTTGGTGCTTTAGGGACTTAGCAGTTTCCCATGGACAGAGAATTCTTCCTCATATTTTTTCAGTAATAATTTATACCCTACTCAGGGAAACCACAGTCTTACTGATGCTATCCTCTCCTGATTCTCCTCCTATCTCTCTGGATGCACATCCTCAGTCTCTTTTGTGGGCTCCGTCTCTGTCTCCCACCCCCTAACTGTGGGGGTCCTTCAAAGCTCAGTTCTGGGTTCCCTTTTGTTCTCCATCCAAAAATAACAATAATAACAATAATGATGGCATCTGTTAAGCACTTACTATGTGCAAAGCACTGTTCTAAGTGCTGGGGAGGATACAAGGTGATCAGATTGTCCCACATGGGGCTCACAGTCTTCATCCCCATTTTACAGATGAGGGAACTGAGGCACAAAGAAGTTTAGTGACTTGTCCAAAGTCACACAGCTGACAATTGGAGGAGCCGAAGCTTGAAGCCATGACCTCTGACTCCCAAGCTCATGCTCTTTCCATTGAGCCATGCTGCTTCTCTTAATTATGGCATTCACTAAACACTTACTATGCGCCAAGCACTGTTCTAGTTGCTGGCATAGATACAAGGACATCAGGTTGTCCCACGTGGGGCTCCCAGTCTTAATCCCCATTTTATAGATGAGGTAACTGAGGCACAGATAAGTTAAGCGGCTTGCCCAAGGTCACACAGAAACAAGTGGTGGAGCCGGGATTAGAACCCACGTCCTCTGACTCCCAAGCCTGTGCTCTTTCCACTGAGCCATGCTGCTTCTCTACATCTGTGCATCTATACCCATGTCTTTGGAGAACCCATTCACCCTTACAGCTTCAACTACCATCTCTACTTGGATGATTGCCAAATCTACATCTCCAGAAATCACCTTTCTCCTTTTCTGCAGTCTCACATATCCTCCTCCCTTCAGGACCTCTCTACCTGGATGCCCTGCTGATATCTCAAACTAAACATTCCCAAACCAGAACTCCTCATCTTTACACCAAAACCCTGTCCTCCCTCTATCATTATCACCGCTGTAGACAACACCATTATCCTTCCTCTCTCACAAGAACATAATCTTGGCACTATCCTTGACTCACGTCTCTCATTCCTTCATTCATTCAATCGAATTTATCGAGTACTTACTGTGTGCAGAGCACTGTACTAAGTGCTTTGGAAGTACAAATCAGCAACATATAGAGACGGTCCCTACCCAACAACAGGCTCACAGTCAGCCCCAACAATCAATCTGTTATGAAATCCTATTGATTCATCCTTCACAACAGTTAAAATCTGCCCTTACCTTCACATCCAAACTGCTACTAAGCTGATCGATGTGCTCGGATCCAGGCAACGCATCTAAGCACCAATCCTACTACAAACCAGTCAGCACACTTGGTTCCTTGAAGGCCAACTTACTGATTGTATCTTTAGCTCATTTATCTCACCATATAACCTTTGCCCACATCCTTCCTCTGGCTTGGAACTCCCTCCTCCATCCCTCCATATACGACAGACCACCACTCTTCCCACCTTCATATCACATCTCCTCCAAGAGGCTTTCTCCCAGTTAAGTCATTTTGCCTAATCTCTCTTCTACATCACCAATGCCTTTGGATCTGTACTCTCTAAGCATTTGATAATCATCCCACCCTGCAGTCCCCCATCACTTACATACATATTCACAATTTATTTTAATGTCTGTCTCCCCCTGTATACTGTAAGCTCTTTGTGGGCAGAGAATGTGCCCACTAACTTCATCTGTGAGTCCTATAAGGGACAGGGACTGTGTCCGACCTAATTAACTTTTTATTTTATAATGGTATTTGTTAAGTGCATACTATGTTCAAAGCACTGTTCTAAGCTCTTCAGGGGGGGATACGAAGTGATCAGATTGTCCCACGTGGGGCTCAGTCTTAATCCCCATTTTACAGGTGAGGTAACTGAGGCACAGGGAAGTTAAGTGGCTTGCCCAAGGTCCCACAGCTGACAAGTGGCTGAGCTCACAGTCTTCTAGATTGTGAGCCCATTGTTGGGTAGGGACCGTCTCTATATGTTGCCGAATTGTACTTCCCAAGTGCATAGTACAGTGCTCTGCACACAGTAAGCGCTCAATAAATACAATTGAGTGAATGAATGAATGAGCAGGAATTCGAACCCATGACCTCTGACTCCCAAGCCTGCACTCTTTCTGCTGAGCCACACTGCTTGTACTAGTACTTACCCCAGAGTGTAGAACAGTATTTGATGCATAATGAACACTTAACGATTATCATAAAAAAACCTCAAAACCAAAAAGGAAATCTCCATTGCATTATATTCTCCCAAGCTCTTAGTACCGTGTTCTGCTCACAGTAAGTGCACAAAAAATCCCACTGATTGACTGAGGGATTAGAGAAGCAACATGGCTTAGTGAAAAGAGCACGGGCTTGGGAGTCAGAGGTGATGGGTTCTAATCCCGGCTCTGCCACTTGTCAGCTGTGTGACTTTGGGCAAGTCGCTTAACTTCTCTGTGCCTCAATTACCTCATCTTTAAAATGGGGATTAAGATTGTGAGCCCCACGTGGGACAAACTGATTACCTTGTTTCTACCCCAGCACTTAGAACAGTGCTTGGTACATAGTAAGCACTTAACAAATGCCACCATTATTATAATTATTATTATTAGTATCATTATTACTAATAGTATTAAGGAGAAGTTGGGATGGTCAATGAAAAGGACAATGGCCAACCCCCTGCAACCCCTTGCTGAAGATAACATCAAGCTAAATCCTGTTTAGGAGGTGGTGACATTTTGACATCTGAACTGAGGTAGCCTTTGACTGGGAGAATGGATTTTCTGTCTTGACTTGCCCAATCCTGTGCTGCCATGTGAAGGGGTGGCTTTACCTCCCTCTTCTCTTAAGTGCTTAGTACAGTGCTCTGCACACAGTAAGCGCTCAATAAATATGATTGATTGATTCTCTCTCATCCCATCTTACTCCCTGGTACAGCCCTGAGGACCAGGAATCTCTGCCTCCTCTAACCACTCTTTAACAAACCAGCATGGCCTAGTGGATACAGCCCAGGCCTGGGAATAAGATGGTCCAGAATTCTAGTCTTGGCTCTGCCAGTTGCCTGCCGTGTGCCCTTGGGCAAGTCATTTAAGTTCTCTGTGCCTCAGTTACCTCATCTGTAAAATGGGGATTAATAATAATAATAATAATAATAATAATAATAATAATAATAATAATAATAATAATAATGGCATTTATTAAGCACTTACTATGTGCAAAGCACCGGGGAGGTTACAAGATGATCAGGTTGTCCCACGGGGGGCTCACAGTCTTAATCACCATTTTACAGATGAGGGAATTGAGACCCAGAGAAGTTAAGTGACTTGCCCAAAGTCACACAGCTGACAGTTGGCGGAGCCGAGATTTGAACCCATGACCTCTGACTCCAAAGCCCATGCTCTTTTCACTGAGCCATGATGCTTCTCTAAGATTAAGACTGTGAGCCCCATGTGGGACACGGACTGTGTCCAAACTGATTAGCTCCTATCTACACCAGTGCTTAGAACAGTGCCTGGCACATAGTGAAGTCTTAACAAATGCCACCATTATTATCATTACTACTACTAATAATAAACCATATCTCAACGGAAGTTTTGGTGGATCCTGTTTTTGTCCGCTTATCAGAAGTCTGTGAGGATTTTTCTACCTTAATATAGTCTTTAAGGTTTTCAGTCAAATGAACCCATTTTGCCCTCATGAGCATCTCCATGACCTGCAGAAAACAGACATTTATTAGATATTCCTGTGAAACCATCCTATCCCAACCCCATGCCATCATTGTGAGAAGCAGCGTGGCTCAGTGGAAAGAATTCGGGCTTTGGAGTCAGAGGTCATGGGTTCGAATCCTGGCTCCTCCACATGTCTGCTGTGTGACCTTGGGCAAGTCACTTCACTTCTCTGAGCCTCAATACCCTCATTTGGAAAATGGGGATTAAGACTGTAAGCCCCATGTGGGACAACTTGATCACCTTGTATTCCCCCCAGCACTTAGAACAGTGCTCTGCACATAGTAAGCGCTTAACAAATGCCATTATTATTATTATTATTATTGAGAATGCTCTCCTGGTCCAGAGCAGCTCAGCTGCTGGTTAATGCCGACCTGAGAGCTCACCTCCTCCAGGAGGCCATCCCAGACTGCGTCCCCCCTTCCTCCTCTCCTCCTCTTCCTCCCCTCCCCATCACTCCCCCCCACCCTATCCCCTTCCCCTCCCCACAGCATGTGCATATATTTTTACACATTTATTACTCTATTTTATCAATGATGCGTATATAGCTATAAGAATAATGATGATATTTTTTAAGCACTTACTATGTGCAAAGCACTGTTCTAAGCCCTGGGGGACACAAGGTGATCAGGTTGTCCCATGTGGGGCTCACAGTCTTAATCTCCATTTTACAGATGAGGGAACTGAGGAACAGAGAAGTTAAGTGACTTGCCTAAAGTCACACTGCTGACAATTGGTGGAGTCAGGATTTGAACCCATGACCTCTGACTCCAAAGCCCATGCTCTTTCCACTGAGCCTCACTGCTTCTCTATAATTCTATTTATTCTGATGGTATTGACACCTGTCTTCTTGTTTTGTTTTGTAGTCTGTTTCCCCCTTCTTGACTGTGAGCCCATTGTTGGATAGGGACTGTCTCTATGTGTTGCCAAATTGTACCTCCCAAGCACTTAGTACAGTGCTCTGCAGACAGCAAGCACTCAATAAATACAATTGAATGAACGATTGAATGAATGGCATGTACTAAGTGCTTGGGAAGTGCAAGTTGGCAACATATAGAGACATATAGAGTCAGAGGTCATGGGTTCCTCCTCCAGGAGGCCTTCCCAGACTGAGCCCCTTCTTTCCTCTCCCCCTCCTCTCCCTCCCCATCCCCCCGTCTTACCTCCTTCCCTTCCCCACAGCACCTGTATATATGTATATATGGTTGTACATATTTATTACTCTATTTATTTATTTATTTATTTATTTTACTTGTACATTTCTATCCTACTTATTTTATTTTGTTGGTATGTTTGGTTCTGTTCTCTGTCTCCCCCTTTTGGACTGTGAGCCCACTGTTGGGTAGGGACTGTCTCTGTGTGATGCCAATTTGTACTTCCCAAGCGCTTAGTACAGTGCTCTGCACATAGTAAGCGCTCAATAAATACGATTGATTGATTGATTGATTGATTGATTGATTAATCAAGATCAAAGCTCAAAATGGCACAAGGTGGACACTGATTTTTGCCGACTTCAATCAAATGATCAGTGGTATTTATTGAACACTTAATGTGTGCGGAGCACCGCGTGGCTCAGTGGAAAGAGCCCGGGCTTGGGAGTCAGAGGTCATGGGTTCAAATCCCACCTCCACCAGTTGTCAGCTGTGTGACTTTGGGCAAGTCACTTAACTTCTCTGGGCCTGTTACCTCATCTGTAAAATGGGGATGAAGACTGTGAGCCCCATGTGAGACAACCTGGTCAACTTGTATCTCCCCCAATGCTTAGAACAGTGCTTTGCACATAGTAAGCGCTTAACAAATACCACCATTATTATCATTATTAAAACAGAATTGATAGACACATTCCCTGCCCTTAAGAAACTAACAGTCCTGAGGAAACCCAAGGGGAAGAAATGTCAAACTCTGAAAAAGTATTAATCAAATGTTTTCATCCACATGAAGGGAGAAATAGCCTTCCTTCACTGGATAGTCTCCTTCTGTTTTCTTTTTATAATTTCACGATTATTTTCTACAAGACCTGATGATTCCTTGGGGACATTGGAAATAAATGCTAATCAAACAATCGTATTTACTGAGCACTTACCTTGCACAGTGAACTGTACTATCTGCTTGGAGAGTACAAGAGAAACAGCCGGGCCTAGTGGATACAGCATGGGTTTGGGAGTCAGAAGGATCTGGATTCTAATTCTGACTGCCACTTGCCTGTTGTGTGACCTTGGGGAGGTCATTTAACTTCTCTGTGCCTCAGTTACCTCAGCTGTGAAATGGAGATTAAGACTGTGAGCCCCATGTGGGAGAGGGACTGTGTCGAACCCAATTTCCTTGAATCCACCCAAACACTTAGTAATAATAATAATAATGATGATATTTCTTAAGCGCTTACCATGTGCCAAACGCTGTTCTAAGTGCTGGGGAAAATACAAGGTGATCAGGTTGTCCCACGTGGGCCTCACAGTCTCAATCCCCATTTTACAGATGAGGTAACATTGCCAAGATCCGCCCTTTCCTCTCCATCCACACCGCTACCCTTATCGTTCAAGCTCTCATCCTATCCCGTCTAGACTACCGCATCAGCCTTCTCTCTGATCTCCCATCCTCGTGTCTCTCCCCTCTTCAATCCATACTTCATGCTGCTGCCCGGATTGTCTTTGTCCAGAAACACTCTGGGCATGTTACTCCCCCCCCTCAAAAATCTCCAGTGGCTACCAATCAATCTGCGCATCAGGCAGAAACTCCTCACCCTGGGCTTCAAGGCTGTCCATCACCTCGCCCCCTCCTACCTCACCTCCCTTCTCTCCTTCTACAGCCCAGCCTGCACCCTCCACTCCTCTGCTGCTAATCTCCTCACTGTACCTCGCTCTCGCCTGTCCCGCCATCGACCCCCGGCCGACGTCATCCCCTGGGCCTGGAATGCCCTCCCTCTGCCCATCCGCCAAGCTAGCTCTCTTCCTCCCTTCAAGGCCCTACTGAGAGCTCACCTCCTCCAGGAGGCCTTCCCAGACTGAGCTCCTTCCTTCCTCTCCCCCTCGTCCCCCTCTCCACCCCTCCATTTTACCTCCTTCCCTTCCCCACAGCACCTGTATATATGTATATATGTTTGTACATATTTGTTACTCTATTTATTTATTCATTTATTTTACCTGTACATATCTATTCTATTTATTTTATTTTGTTGGTGTGTTTGGTTTTGTTCTCTGTCTCCCCCTTTTAGACCGTGAGCCCACTGTTGGGTAGGGACTGTCTCTATATGTTGCCAACTTGTACTTCCCAAGCACTTAGTACAGTGCTCTGCACAAAGTAAGCGCTCAATAAATACGATTGATGATGATGATGAGGTAACTGAGGCACGGGGAAGTGAAGTGACTTGCCCAAAGTCACACAGCTGATAAGTGGCAGAGCTGGGATTAGAACCCATGACCTCTGATACCCAAGCCCAGGCTCTTTCTGTGTAGTACCTGGCCCATAGTAAGTGCTTGACAAATGCCACAGTTATCATTACAGTACAGCAGTGTTGGTAGACACATTCCCTGCCCACAATGAGCTAACTGGATTACACATTTTAATTCATTGGCACTGTGATTTTCCAAGTCCCACCCAATCTTTGATGACATCCACACAGAACAAGATATGGCTATTTTATGAACTATAACTTGGTAAAATGCGTCATTTATTTCATTCACAAAGACGTTGGCCAAATGTGTTTGGCAGACCAAAGAGGGGAGGCTATGAGACCTTTAATTAAATTTTGAATTTTGTATATGGACATTTACCCTGGAGTAACAGTCTTAAAACTATTTAAATGCTCAAACATACACAATGAGATGGAAAATATTACGATGTAAAGGTACACACGGGCACACACTCACACACAGAATATGTCTTGGATTTCCATTTTACTTTCCCAAATGCTTAACAAAGTGTAAAGCGTCCAATGGATGTTCAGTAAATACCAATACCATTACTAGTTCATTTATCAGCAAACACAACACAAACACACTCACTCACACACACACGGGGAAAATGAATATAGTGCACACACAAAATGTATATAGTATGTATGCAAGTATTCATTCATTCATTCAATCATATTTATTGAGCACTTACTGTGTGCAGAGCACCGTACTAAGCACTTGGGAAGTACAAGTCGGCAACATATAGAGATGGTCCCTACCCAACAATGGGCTCACAGTCTAAAAATGTCTCATTTGGTCAGTACTGCATTTTGCCAGTTTCTTGTTTCATTCTGTTCTCCTTCCCTCTGTATCCCTCCATTCTTGATTTCATGCACCCATGATCACTCATCTCTAAATTCTTGGCTCTGGGGTCAGTGTATATGATTCATTTGTCTAATTTTGATTGCGACTTCACGGGGTAAGGCGTGGACCTTTATTCTATATTCAGTAAAACCCAAACATAAGGTTATTGCTCTTCTATTTGTTCCAGGAATGAAAATATTCCTTTGCTGAAAAGCCATGAAGATATCGAAAAGGAAGAAAAAGTTTTCCCACAACAATGAGTCAGTCAATGGTGTCCCTGTGGGGTACAAAGCACTTTGGAGAGTACAAGTTCCCTCAGCCAGTCAGTGGTATTTATTGAGCACTTACTGTGTGCCAAGCACTGTACTAAGCACTTGGGAGAGTACAATATTACAATAAACAGACACATCAAAGTCCAAATTGTCCAAATGATAGTCGGATTTAAATGATGTCGATACTTCATTAGTGGAAATTTAGGAAGAGAAACTAGTGCTCAAACCCCACATGGGTGATTGTTTCCAGGCAGATTTGTCTGCTTCCATGACAATCAATCAGTCAATCACATTTATTGAGCATTTGCTGAGTGCAGAGAACTGTAATAAGCCCTTCAGAGAGTGCAACATAACAATATAACAGACACATTCCCTGCCCACAATGAGCTTACAGTCGAGCAGGAAAGACAGACAGCAATAACAGTACAGCCTCCTCAAGTGTTTCTGGCTGAAGGTGCGGAAATAATGCAATACGAGCCCTGCTCACCCAGTAAATAATAATAATAAAGGTATTTGTTAAATGCTTACTACGTGCCAGGTACTGTACTAAGCGCTGGGGTGGATACAAGCAAATTGGGTTGGACATAGTCCCTGTCCCACGTGGGGCTCATAGACAGAATCCCCATTTTCCAGATGGGGTAACGGAGGCACAGAGAAGTGAAGTGACATTCCCAAGGCCACACAGCAGACACGTGGCAGAGGCGGGGAGGAGGGAGGTGGACTGTTCCATAATAGTAATGATAACAATAGTAACTGGGGTATTTGTAAAGTGCTTACTATGTGCCAGACACTGTACTCAGCACCGGGGTGGATACAAGCCCATCTGGTTGGACGCCATCCCTGTCCCACGTGGGGTTCAAAGTCTCGATCCTCATTTTACAGCTGAGGTAACTGAGGCCTAGAGAAGTGAAGTGACTTTTCCAAGGTCACACAGCAGACAGGTGGCGGAGTTAGGATTAGAACCCATGACTATTCTCTTTATTTTATTTTGTTACTGTTTGGTTTTGTTCTCTGTTTCCCCCTTTTAGACTGTGAGCCCACTGTTGGGTAGGGACTGTCTCTATATGTTGCCAATTTGTACTACCCAAGTGCTTAGTACAGTGCTCTGCACACAGTAAGCGCTCAATAAATGCGATTGATGATGATGATGATGATGACTTTCTGACTACCAAGCCCGTCCTGTATCTACTAGACCATGCTGCTGCAAAGGAGCAAAGAAGGAAAACCTTTTTGAGTGTATTAGCGAAATGATTACAGGTGGGGAAGGCAAACATTGTGACAAAACACGTTCGAAGCATGGGGCTTTTGGAGCGGACTTCGCTACCGTTCACCTGTGCTCACTGTAAATGGCTCCTGATGCTTAATCCAAGAGGCGGCTAATTACCTTCATTTACTCCATCCAAAAGTAGGTGAGCTAACTCCATGTTTAATTTTCAACTTTCCACTTTGGGCAGCTATAATTAATGACTCCAGGAATCATGTAATATGCCTAGAGCCACCTATTATTACTCTGGAGGTACCCAAACAACACGGGCATTTTATTGCTAGTCAGTTTCTATTAGTACCAGAATCAAAAGTGCCCACCTCCGCAATTAATCACGCAGCACTGAGGCGCTAAGAGATTTTGAAGTACACATAGCGCATGGATGTTGTTGTTGTCTTATGGTGTTGAGTTGTGTCCGACCCATAGCGACGTCATGGACGCATCTCTCCTAGAGCGCCCAACTCCATCTGCAATTGTACCGGTAATCAATCAATCAATCAATCGTATTTATTGAGCGCTTACTGTGTGTAGAGCACTGTACTAAGCGCTTGGGAAGTACAAGTTGGCAACATATAGAGACAGTCCCTACCCAACAGTGGGCTCACAGTCTAAAAGAACCGGTAGTGGTGGCTCAGTGGAAAGAGCCCGGGCTTGGGAGTCAGAAGTCATGGGTTCTAATCCCGGCTCCGCCACGTGTCTGCTGTGTGACCTTGGGCAAGTCACTTAAATTCTCTGAACCTCAGTTACCTCATCTGTAAAATGGAGATTAAGACTGTGAGTCCCACGTGGGACAACCTGGTCAACTTGTATCTCCCCCTGCACTTAGAACAGTGCTTTGCACATAGTAAGCGCTTAACAAATGCCATCATTATTATGTACACAAAGGCCCTCACCCACATCAGATCATACAAGACTTTTCTAACCAATATAGGAAAATTTGTTTTAAACAGACTTTTTTGGGCAGTTTTCTATTGAGGTGTTCACAGTCGCATTCCTAAAACTCAAGCTCCTCGCTTGGAATTTGCCATGGAGATAGAACATAGTAGATAATAATTATAATAATAATAGTAATGGCATTTATTAAGCGCTTACTATATGTAAAGCACTGTTCTAAGCGCTGATCCCTCCTGTTCTAGATCCCTTCCTTCAGTGGAGGCATCCGAGGAAGTATCTATCTCACTGATGAATCCCCGCCACTCAACCTAGAACCAGGTCGACATTCAAATCCAAAGCCCACCCTCCCTCCCTGCAGAAAAAGTAGAGGGCAGGACCTGCTGACTTTAGCTGTCTTTGAGCCTGTTCAATGGCCAAAGGGATAAACCAAGAGCTTAAAAGGGCCAAGTGATTTTACATTGTAAAGCTATGTATTGAACACCACGGTTGCAGCGCAGTGCACTACCACTACTATTACTACACTACAACTACTGCTATTACTAATACTGCTAATAATGATTGAGGTATTCATTAAGTGCTTTCCACATGCAAAGCAGTTTATATTAAGTATTGGGAAAGATGGAAGAGATTCAGGTCATGTTCCTGTCCTTCATGGGGCACACATCTTTAGTAGGAGGAAAAATGAGCATTGAATCCCCATTTTACAAATGAGGAAACTAAGGCACAGAGAAGGTAAATGACTTGCCCAAGGTTACACAGAAAGTAAGAAGCAGTGTGGCTTAGTGGAAAGAGCATGGGGTTTGGAATCAGAGGTCATGGGTTCTAATCCTGACTCTGCCACTTGTCAGCTTGGTGACTTTGGGCAAGTCATTTAACTTCTCCGTGCCTCAGTTCCCTCATCCTTAAAATGGGGATTAAGAGTGTGAACCCCACGTGGGATTATTACCTTGTTTCTACTCCAAAACGTAGAACAGTGCTTGGCACATAGTAAGCATTTAACAAATACCATTAGTATTGTTATTATTTTGATTATTATAAAAAGTAGACCTGAAATTTGAATTCAGGTCCCCTGACTCCCAAACCCAGGCTCTTTCCTAATTCATGATGATCATGATACTAATAATTGCATTTTTTAAGCACTTATTATGTGTCAGGCACTATACTAAGTGGTGAGAGTCAGAGGTCATGGGTTCTAATCCCAGCTCTGCCACTTGTCTGCTGTGTGACCTTGGGCAAGTGACTTCTCTTCTCTGTGCCTTAGTTACCTCATCTGTAAAATGGGGATTAAGTCTGTGAGCAACATGTGGGACTTGTATCAGGGCTTGGCACATAGTAAGTGCTTAACATATGCCATCATTCTTCTTCTACAAGCAAATCCGGTTGGATGCAGTCCCCTGTCCCACATGGAGCTCACAGTCACAATCCCCATTTTACAGATGAGGTCACTGAGGACCAGAGCACTAAAGTGACTTCTCCAGGGTCACCCAGTAGACTAGTGGCAGAACTGGGATTAGAAACCATGACCTTCTCACTCCCAGGCCCTCTCTCTCCACTATGCCATGCTGCTACTACTACTACTACTACTACTACTACTACTACTACTACTACTACTACTAATGATAATAATAATAATAATAATAATAATAATAATTGTGGTATTTGTTATGCCCTTACTAAGTGCCAAGCACCATGTAAAGCATTGCAGTACATACAGTCAATTGGATCAGACACCTTCCTGGTCCTACCTGGGGCTCGCAATATAAGAGGGAAGCAAAAAAGGCATTTAATCCCCATTTTACAACTGAAGAAACTGAGGCACTTGGCAGTTAAGCGCCCAGGTCTCACATCACTAGCAAGTGGAAGAGCCTCCATTAGAACCCAGTTTTTCTGCCCTTCCCTGGCCCCAGTTCTGGGTATTTTCCAGTAGGCCATTCTGTTTCCCTTCAAAGTGCCCTGGGAAAATACCACCTAGAAACCCGAGACCCATGCCTGTGCCCACAAAGGGCTTACCCTCAAATGGATAAATAGAGAGACTTACAAGCACTTTCCAAAAGAGAGTAACTGGGAATAATGATGACATATATCTAGCACACACTCTCAGCACAGACAAACTATGTACCAAAATATGCAACTATGTCATGGTTTTCCTCTGGCATGGGTGTCATCACACATCTACACTGGGGAGACTATAGCCCTGGCAGGCCAACAGAGTCTTGGTGGTTAGCTTCTCTCCACAACCCTAAAGCGTGTGGCACACTATCATTTGGGGACATTCTAGTTCTGTCTCTGTGGCCATTTAGAAGTCTTCAGTCGTCCCAGTTTGGCTTTTTGGGTTTTGATTTTGGTAGCCATGTGGGCCCGTTCCCCTCTGCGTCTTTGAAAGCTAGCATTTTTGGAAGTCATTTCTTTCAAAGATGCCACTATGGGGCATCTTTGAAGAATGCGATCCCTCACGTCAAAAGACAATTTAACAGGACATTTCCTGTTGTTCTTTTGTCAGCACCAAAAGCCCCTTTCCTTCTTGAAGTTGGTTTTGGCCTCTTTGTCTGAAATTCCCCAGACACAGTACATCTCAGGACAGCGTGTCAGAATGGAGGTGCTGTACTTTAACAATTTCCCAAGGTGAAGGACATCAAAAAGAACTAAAGCTAACACACGATTTGCTTTGGAGACTATCCAAGTCGGGAATTAATTGTAAACCTGAGAATTCTTGAGTTGGGCAGAGAACAACAATTTCGCAGCAAAATGGGCAGAGTATTTGAAATTTCAACTCTACCTCCGGTTGTTGTCCCCCGGAGTGCAGTACTGGTCTCTGAGCATCGTTCCATTCCCCGGGAAAACTGGGTTAGCAGCGTTCACAGGCTACTTCTTGGGAAGAACCAATGAAGATGACGAAAGAAAGTATTTTCCAAAGTATTAAGAACTTAATTTCTCAGCCAAATGAAGTGTACTTGAAAAGTGGAAAAACCAAGGAAATCAATGAGCTATGAATCATTCGTTCTTTATCCTCCTTGTTGCCTTTAGAAGTTGGAAAGGAGAGGTATAATTGGCCCTTCTACCCTTTTGGTAATTATTTGCAAAGGGTTTCTAAGCAGCGTGGGTCAGTGGAAAGAGCCCGGGCTTTGGAGTCAGAGGTCATGGGTTCAAATTTCACTCCACCAATTGTCAGCTGTGTGACTTTGGACAAATCACTTAACTTCTCTGTGCCTCAGTTACCTCATCTGTTAGAGGGGGATTAAGACTGTGAGCCCCAGAAATCTGAAAGGGAATCCATTTGATAGCAATCCAAAGTCCCTTCTGTTTGGGTTTTCGTTTGTTTTCTTTTCTTTTTTTAGATGTCATTTGTTGAGCACTCTTCTAACCGCTGGGGTAGATACAAGACAGTCAGTCCATGTCCCACATGGGGCTCACGGTCTCTATCCCCATTTTACAGATGAGGCAACTGAGGTACAGAGAAGTTAAGAGACTTGCTCAAGATCACACAGCAGGCAAGTGGTGAAGCCGGGAGAAGAACCCAGGTTCTCTGACCAGCCCTATGCTCTTTCCACTAGGCCACACTGTTTCTCAGGTTGCATTTCTGGAGGAAATGTGTGATACCAATTAAGATAAGTTTCAAGTCAGTCGGTCATTTATTGAGCGCTTACTGTGTGCAGAGCACTGTACTAAGTGTTTGAGAGAGTACAGTATAACAATAAACAGACATATTCCCTGCCCACAATGAGCATACAGTCTAGAAAGGGAGACAGACTTAATATAAATAGATTACAGGTAGGTACATTAAGTGCTGTGGGGTTGGCAGGGGGGATGGGGATGAACAAAGGGAGCAAGACAGAGTGATGCAGAAGGGAGTGGGAGAAGAGGAAAGGAGGGCTTAGTCAGGGAAGGCCTCTTGGAGGAGATGTGTCTTCAATAAGGCTTTAAAGGAGGGCAGAGTGATTGTCTGTCAGGTGGGAAACAAATGGCATCCAAATGTTTCATTATGTTCTACTACTCTGCAATCTCCCAAGCAGTTTTCACAATCCAGACACTTCAATAATAATAATAATAGTATTTGTTAGGTGCTTACTATGGCCCAAGCACTGTTCTAAGCACTGGGGTAGATGCGAGGTAATCAGGTAGGCATAATCCCTGTCCCACGTGATGCTCATGGTCTTAATCCCCATTTTACAGGCTTGGAGAAATTAAGTGACTTGCCCAAGGTCACACAGTAGACAAGTGGTGGAGCCGGGATTAGAACCCATGTCCTCTGAGTCCCAGGCCCAAGATCTTGCCACTAGGCCATACTGCTTTTCTGTAGAGAGACAGCTGCTTAATATCTTGGTGAAGGAAGGAAATCCAGTTCATATGGGTGGGGTTGGGTGTGAAGAATGAGTCAGCCAAATAATAAAAATAATAATGATAATAATAATAATAATAATGGCATTTGTTAAGTGCTTACTACGTGCCAAGCACTGTTCTAAGAGCTGGAGGGATATTAGGTAATTAGGTTCTCCCACATGGGGCTCACATTCTTGATCCCCATTTTACAGATGAGGTAACTGAGGCTCCGAGAAGTGAAGTGACTTGCCCAAAGTCACACAGCTGACAAGTGCTAGCTTCAAGTGCCTCAAAAATCTCCAGTGGCTACCAATCAACATACGCATCAGGCAGAAATTCCTCACCCTGGGCTTCAAGGCTGTCCATCACCTCGCCCCCTCCTACCTCACCTCCCTTCTCTCCTTCTACTGCCCAGCCCGCACCCTCCGCTCCTCTGCCGCTAATCTCCTCACTGTACCTCGTTCTCGCCTGTCCCGCCGTCGACCCCCGGCCCACGTCATCCCCCTGGCCTGGAATGGCCTCCCTCTGCACATCCGCCAAGCTAGCTCTCTTCCTCCCTTCAAGACCCTACTGAGAGCTCACCTCCTCCAGGAGGCCTTCCCAGACTGAGCCCCTCCTTCCTCTCCCCCTCCCCCCCCTCTCCATCCCCCCTGCCTTACCTCCTTCCCCTCCCCACAGCACCTGTATATATGGATATATGTTTGTATGTATTTATTACTCCATTTATTTATTTTATTTGTACATATTTATTCTATTTATTTTATTTTGTTAATATGTTTTATTTTGTTCTCTGTCTCTCTCTTCTAGACTGTGAGCCCATTGTTGGGTAGGGACCTTCTCTATATGTTGCGAACTTGTACTTCCCAACCGCTTAGTACAGTGCTCTGCACACAGTAAGCGCTCAATAAATATGATTGAATGAATTAATTAATTAACTTCTCTGTGCCTCAGTTCCCTCATCTGTAAAATGGGGATTAAGAGTGCAAGCCCCATGTGGGACAACTTTATTATCTTGTTTCTTCTGCAGAACTTAGAACAGTGCTTGCCACATAGTAAGCGCTCAACAAATGCCATTATTATTATTATCATTATATTCACTGAGTATGTACTGTATGCAAAACACTGTATTAAGCACTTGGAAGAGTACATTATTACAGACTTGGTAGACATGTTCCCTGCCCACAATGAATTTACAATCTAGGGGGGCATAAACACATAAATATAAAGAAATTATCAACATGTACATAATAATAATAATAATGGTGGCATTTATTATGCTCTTACTATGTGCAAAACGCTGTTCTAAGCACTGGAGAGGTTACAAGGTGATCAGGTTGTCCCTTGTGGGGCTCACAATCTTAATCCCCACTTTACAGATGAGTTAACTGAGGCACAGAGAAGTGAAGTGACTTGCCCCAAGTCACACAGCTGACAGTTGCCGGAGCTGGTATTTGAACCCATGACATCTGACTCCAAAGCCCGAGCTCTTTCCACTGAGCCACCCTGCTTCTCCAATAATAATAAATATTGCACCACACTAATAAATTAATAAACTAATAAATACCACTAATAAACACCACAATTATCATAATATTCTGAGCCCTGTATGAGGGACAGGGGCTGTGTCAGACTTTGTTTCTACTTCAGCGCTTGATATGTAGTAATGAATATCTTCATCACCATCTCATTATTATTGCTATATTAATGATGGTGATAATAATAATCATCATAATGATAATAATAAGTGAATAGGTCCTTCCTCTGACTCTGGCCAGGAATTGGGTCTACTCTAATTGTATTATTTCCTTCCAATCAGGCTCTGCACAGAATAAGTGCTCAGTAACTTCCATTTTTTCCTTCTAGACTATGAGCCCACTGTTGGGTAGGGACTGTCTCTATATGTTGCCAACTTGTACTTCCCAAGCGCTTAGTACAGTGCTCTGCACACAATAAGTGATCAATAAATGCGATTGAATGACTGAATGAATGAATGAATGAATTGATTCACCGATGAATGGGTTAAGAAGATTGAGGAGAAACCAGGGAGGGGAAAGAGACAGAGGAGGGTTGGAGGCGGGAGGGGTTGTGAGGAGGGGAGAGGAGGAAGAGGGGCAGGGGAAGCAGAGGAAGGAAGGAAGGGAAGGTTATGTTTAATCCATTGCTTTATGGTTTCAATCTCTCAGAGTCCGTGTAGAATATGCACTAGGGAACTCGTAACAAAAGGATACAGTGTAGAGGACAGAGCCTCCATTACCAATTTAGGATCGGGCTTATTTGTGTCTTTATTGTTCTCCAGAGTAGAATAACCTTCCTCTTTTCCATTACCCAAGAGAGCTAGAATAGGGATAGTGAAAAATAAAGGAAAACAAAGGCAAATTTCCTCCCTAAAGCATTAAAGGTTTTGTTCTGTGTATTCTGCTCTTCACTGTACACATCAAAGGACAATGGGATTCTTCTGGAAATGACAAATTCTCCCTCTCTCTCATTTTTGCCTCAGGTTGTGTATAGTAAATACCAACACATTTCAAAGTCACCTAGCACATTTGCGTTCCTGTGGAGAATAAAGTCCCAGTGGGCTGGGCTCCTCCAATCTGATGCTCCTCTTGTGCTTAGTGACGTGAACCCCGAGAGGCTGCTCATTCTTGTAGCCAAAGCAGGACACACTCTATGTTCCAAGGAAATAGCTGACCCCATCCCTTTCTTAACTGAGGCTTCTCAATCTTCATTCATTCATTCAATTGTATTTATTGAGTGCTTACTGTGTGCCGAGCACTGTACTAAGCGCTTGGAAAGTGCAATTCGGCAACAAGTAGAGACAATCCCTACCCAACAACGGCAGTATTGACGTTGTCACTAGGGACCTTGTAATTAATGGAGGACGTAGTTTTATCTTCCAGGTAAATAGATGACCCCCACCCCTTTCTAAGTGCTTAGCACAGTGGTATGCACATAGTAAGCACTCAATAAATACCACTGATTGATTGATGTTGTAAAACAAGAAAAGGGTAGTTGTGTCCAGCCTGTATTACTCTGTGAAAATGCCTCCTCAGCAAGTTATGTCCTGATGTTTGCCTCCAGTAAGGAAGGTTAATAAATGCTATTTAATCAGTCAATGATATGTTCATGGTATCTGTTCAGTGCCTACTATGTATCAGGCACTGTACTAAGTGCTGGGGTATATACAAGTTAATCAGGTTGGACGTAGTCCGTGTCCCACGTGGGGGTCACAGTTTTAAGCCCCGTTTTACAGGTGAAATAACTGAGGCCCAGAGAAGTGAAGTGACTTGCCCCAAGATCACACAGCAAACAAGTAATTGAATTGCGATTATAACCAAGGTCTGCTGACCCCCAAGTCCATGCTCTATCTCCTATGCCATGGTTCTTCTTGTATTTATTGTATTATGTATTTAGCACTTACTATATGCAGAGCACTATACTATTCAGGAGAGTGTAATACAGCTGAGTTGGTAGACACAGTCGCTGCCCACAGTGACCTTCAGTCTAGAGTTGATTCTGGCTTTTTTTTTTTGGAGATTCCCACTCTCTGCTTTGCAACTGTACAGAGGCAAGTCTCCAAAGACTTTAAATTCATGCATTCTTTCAATCATATTTATTGAGTGCTTATTGTGTGCAGAGCACACTGTACTAAGCACTTGGAAAGTACAATTTGGCAACAAATGGAGATGGTCCCTACCCAACAATGGGTTCACAGTCTAGAAGGGGGAGGCAGAGAACAAAACAAAACAAGTAGACAGGCATCAATAGCATCAAAATTGATAAATGGAATTGTAGATATATGCACATCATTAATAAAATAAATAGAATCAATCAATCAGTCAATCAATCAATCGTATTTATTGAGCACTTACTGTATGCAGAGCACTGTACTAAGCTCTTGGGAAGTACAAGTTGGCAACATATAGAGACAGTCCCTACCCAACAGTGGGCTCACAGTCTAAAAGGGGGAGACAGAGAACAAAACCAAACATACTAACAAAATAAAAGAAATAGAATAGATATGTACAGGTAAAATCAATCAATCAATAAATAAATAGAGTAAAAAATATGTACAAACATATATACATATATACAGGTGCTGTGGGGAAGGGAAGGAGGTAAGAATGGGGGGATGGAGAGGGGGACGAGGGAGAGAGGATGGGGGGGAGAATAATAAGTATGTACAAATATACACAAGTGCTGTGGGATGGGGAAGGGAGTAGGGGCGATGGGGAGGGGAGGAGGAGCAGAGGAAAAGGGATCTCAGTCTAGGAAGGCCTCCTGGAGGAGGTGAGCTCTCAGTAGGGCTTTGAAGGGATGAAGAGAGCTAGCTTGGTGGATGTGTGGAGGGAGGGCATTCAAGGCTAGGGGTAGGATGTGGGCCAGGGGTCTACCACTGGACAGGTGAGAACAAGACTCAGTGAGTAGGTTGGCTGCACCAGAGGAGCAGAGTGTGCGGGTGTCTTCATCCCCATTTTACAGATAAGGTCATTGAGGCCGAGTGTAGTGAACAGGGTTCTGGTTGTTGGGTGAAAACCCGGAGGCTGACAGAAAAAGGGAATCTGGGCCAATGATATGGACTGCAGTGGTTTATTTCCTTTATTTCACCTATCTGTCCTCCCCTCTGCATCATTATATACTTGTCTGTGAACCTCTTCAGCACAGAAGCAGCGTGATTTACGGGAAAGAGCCCTGGCTTGGGAGTCAGAGGACGTGGGTTTTAATCCCGGATCTGCCACTTGTCTGCTGTGTGACCATGGGAAAGCCCCTTAATTCATTTAATCGTATTTATCGAGCGCTTACTGTGTGCAGAGCACTGTACTAAGTGCTTGGGAAGTACAAGTTGGCAACATATAGAGACGGTACCTACTAAACAGCGGGTTGACAGTCTATAAGGGGGAGACAGACAACAAAACAAGACATATTAACAAAATAAAACAAATAGAATAAATATGTACAAATAAAATAAATAAATAGAATAATAAATATGTAATAAGAATAATAATTTTGGTATTTGTTAAGCGCTTACTATGTGCAAAGCACTGTTCTAAGCGCTGAGGAGGATACAAGGTGATCAGGTTGTCCCATGTGGGGCTCATAATCTTAATCCCCATTTTACAGATGAAGTAACTGAGGCACAGAGCAGTTAAGTGACTTTCCTAAAGTCACACAGCTGACAAGCGGCACAGCTGGGATTTGAACCCATGACCTCTGACTCCCAAGCCCGTGCTCCTTCCACTGAGCCACACCGCTATATACAGGTGCTGTGGGGAGGGGAAGGAGGTAGGGCGGGGGGGATGGGGAGAGGGAGAGGAAGGAGGGGACTCAGTCTGGGAAGGCCTCCTGGAGGAGGTGAGTTCTTGGTAGGGCTTTGAAGGGAGGAAGAGAGCTAGCTTGGCGGATGTGCAGAGGGAGGGCATTCCGGGCCAGGGGGAGGACATGGGCCGGGAGTTGACGGCGGGACAGGTGAGAACGAGGCACAGTGAGGAGGTTAGCAGCAGAGGAGCGGAGGGTGCGGGCTGGGCTGGAGAAGGAGAGAAGGAAGGTGATGTAGGAGGGGGTGAGGAGATGGACAGCCTTGAAGCCGAGAGTGAGGAGTTTTTGTCTGATGCGTAGGTTGACGGGTAGCCACTGGAGATTTTTGAGGAGGGGACTAACATGCCCAGAGAGTTTCTGCACAAAGATGATCCAGGCAGCAGCGTGAAGTATAGATTGAAGTGGGGAGAGATAGGAGGATGGCAGATCAGAGAGGAGGCTGATGCAGTAATCCAGTCGGGATAGGATGAGTTCTCTGTGCCTCAGTTTCCTCATCTGTAAAATGAGGATGAAGACTGTGAGCCCCAAGTGACACAACTTGGGACAACCTGATTGCCTTCTATCTACCCAGGGTCTTAGAACAGTGCTTGACTCATAGTAAGCTCTTAACAAACACCATTATTGTTATTATCATTATCATTATTATTGACACTCACTTCCAGCCCCACAACACTTATGTAACTATCCTTATACTCTACTACTATCACTATCTCTCATCTACTTTAATGTCTGTCTTGTAGACTGTAAAATCCTTGAGGCCCGGGGTAGTGGCTACCAACCCTATTGTATTGCACTGAACTTTTCCAAATGTGTAGTACACATGGTAAGCCCTCACTGATCGATTGATTAGATGGTTGTATTTGAACACCAGGCATAGCATTTCAATTTGATTTCGAGTTCTGCTCGCAGTCTCCCAGAGAAGCCAGGACTTTATCCCAGAATGTCCCTCAGCTGGCCTCACCGTGACCTCAACACTCGCGATTCCTCCACAAGGAAGTTCTCTAGGAGATTCATTGGCTGGGGTCGGGAGAGCCTGTCTCGGCTAGGCTGGCAAGTTCATCCTGAAAAACTGGATCAAGAGGCGTTTCCTGACAGAAACTACCCAGCCGATGACTGGATGTATGCCAAAGTCAGTTCGGCGTTTCAGTTTACAAGCTTGAAAAAGAGAGATGAGTTTATGAAAAGTACGAAACGTATCTGTGCCTTCTGGCCTTTCCTGATTAATTTCTTAACCTCCCTGGTTTATGTCACCGCAGTTTCCTCTTCATAACCTTTCTTAGCTTGTTTGTTGAGAAGCAGGTTGGATTAGTGGAAAGAGAACAGGCTGGGGAGTCAGAGGACCCGGTTCTAATCCTGGCTTCTCTTGATACCTATTGTGTGACCTTGGGCAAGTCACTTCACTCTGTGTGCCTCGGTTTCCTTATCTGTAAAATAAGGATTTAATAGCTTTTCCCCATCCTACTTAGACCACAGAGAAGCAGTGTGGCTCAGTGGAAAGAGCACAGGCTTAGGAGTCAGAGGTCAGGGGTTCAAATCCAGGCTCTGCCAATTGTCAGAGTTGACACTGAATAAATAAAATCAATCGATTGATTGATAGGGGTAAGTCCATTATAAATACTTGTTCAAGTGACCAAATGCACAGGAAAGATAAGTACACAAATTTAGGTTTCATTCATTCAGTCATATTTATTGAGTGCTTACTGTGTTCAGAGCACTTTACTAAGTGCTTGGAAAGTACAGTTTGGCAACAGAGAGAGACAATCCCTCCCCAAGAGTGGGCTCACAGTCTAGAATCAATCGTATTTATTGAAGTCTAGAAGTCTAGAAGTGGGGAGACAGACAGCAAAATAAAACAAAACAAGTAGACAGGCATCAGTAGAAATAAATAGCACTATGGATATATACACATCATTAAAAAAATAATAGAATAATAAATGTGTACACATATACACAAGTGGTGTGGGGCAAGGAGGTGGGGAGAGCAGAGGAAGGGAGTGAGGGTGATGGGGAGGGGAGGAGGAGCAGAGGAAAAGGTGGGCTCAGTCTGGGAAGGCCTCCTGGAGGAGGTGACCTTCAGTTTCTAAGCCTTCCCCGATTAAGCCTTCATAGAGAAGCAGCATGGCTCAGTGGAAAGAGCACGGGCTTTGGAGTCAGAGGTCATGGGTTCAAACCCCAGCTCTGCCAATTGTCAGCTGTGTGACTTTGGGCAAGTCACAACTTCTCTGTGCCTCAGTTACCTCATCGGTGAAATGGGGATTAAGACTGTGAGCCCCCCGAGGGATAACCTGATCACCTTGTAACCTCCCCAGTGCTTAGAACAGTGCTTTGCACATAATAAGTGCTTAATAAATGCCATCATCATTATTACTATTATTATTATATCCCCATCTGCTCTCCCCTCTGAGTCAAATATTCACTTAGCTATGCACCCCTTAAGTACTTTGATTATCACCTTAGACTCACAACATTTGTGTCCATATCGTTATACTCTGCCATTTCCTTTATGTGTAATTTAATTAATTCATTCATTCAATCATATTTATTGTCTGTCTCTCCCTGTAGAATGTAAGCTCCTTGAGGGCAGGGGTCATGTTTACCAATTCTACTGTATTTTAGCTTCCCAGGTGTTCATTATAGTGTTCTGCACAGGTGAGCACTCAGTTAATACCACTGATTGATTGATTGATCAGAAAAGGTCTTTACTCCAAATTCAAAATGAGTATTTTATTGTGGATCCTTTCTGTTTCCCCTTGCCCCTTAAACTTTTCTCCCAAAGGGATTATGAATGTGGAGAGAGGATTTCTCAATTATGTTAAATGTCCAACTGCCATGTTTTTAGTGTCCTGTTAGCATGGAATTAGCGATTCAGCCAAGTTCTCTGTGGGCATTGAAAGAGTGGAGAGGCACATGGGCATGTTTCAGGTCCCATTTATGGCATAGTGGGACCTTTATAGTCTAAAAACGGGATCACAGGTCCCGTTTTTGGTGTAGTGGATACAACATGGTCCTGGGAGTCATGAGGTCACGGGTTCTAATCCCTGCTCCTCCACATGTCCGCTGTGTGGGCAAGTCACTTCACTTCTCTGTGCCTCAGTGACCTCATCTGTAAAATAGGGATTGAGATTGTGAGCACCACGTGGCAGGGACTGTGTCCCACCCCATTTGCTTGTATCCACCCCAGTGCTTAGGACAGTGCCTGGCACACAGTAAGCACTTAATACATATCATAATAATAATAATTATTATTGCTTGTAATGGCTGAAGGTTCTTGCTTCCAGTGGGCAGGGATTTTCTCCGGACCCCTCAGCCCTCCTTCCAAGCAGGCAGCTCCTGGGTGGCCAGTGGCAGGCCTGGCTGGGGCATGAACATGCTCTCCTTCTCTCTAAAGGACAGGCTGAAAAGTGTTCAGGAGAGCTGGGGGGCATTCATGACTAACCTTTAGACTATAAGCTTGTCATCTACATGGCAAGCTCTTTATGGGCCGGGAACGGATTTACGAATTCTGCTGTATTGTGCTCTCCTAAGTGCTTAGTACAGTGTTCTGCATATAGTAAATACTCAATAAATATGATTGATTGATGACCTCACCTCGGCCCCTCACCCCATTCCACTGCCAGGAGCTGTCCATGTTCAGCCAATTCAGAGCTGCCCACTGTCCATCCACAGAAATGAAGCAGTGTGGAGAAGCAGTGTGGCTCAGTGGAAAGAGCAGCACGGGCTTTGGAGTCAGAGGTCAGGGGTTCAAATCCCGGCTCCACCAATTGTCAGCTGTGTGACTTTGGGCAAGTCACTTCACTTCTCTGGGCCTCAGTTACCTCATCTGTAAAATGGGGATGAAGACTGTGAGCCCCCTGATCACCTTGTAATCTCCCCAGCGCTTAGAATGGTGCTTTGCACATAGTAAACGCTTAATAAATGCCATCATTATTATTATTATTATGTACAAAAATCAAATAGAAGCTCCTTTAAAAACTCCTTACCATCAGCTTTAAAGCTCTCAATCACCTTGCCCCTCTTATCCTACTTCCCTAATATTCTACTACAACCCAGACTGCACACTTTTCTCCCCTAATTCATTCATTCAATCGTATTTATTGAGCACTTACTGTGTGCAGGGCACTGTACTAAGAGCTTGGGAAGTACAAGCCGGCAACATATAGAGATGGTCCCTACCCAACAATGGGCTCACAGTCTAGAAGCACTCTTGCATCACTCTCCATCTTATACTCCTCTCTTTTGGCCTCTGGCCTCTCCTCTTTCTCTCTTTTATTTTCTTGATTTTGTAATATCATAGCAATCTACGGTCTTCATTTTTTCATAATTTCGACAATTCTACCAACCTACTCACTGCCGACCCCTCACCCACACCCTGCCTCTGACCTGGAACACCCTCCCTCTTCATATCTGACAGATCATCCCTCTCCCTGCCTTCAAAGCCTGCCTCACTGAAGGCACATCTCCTTCAGGAGGCCTTCCCCAGCTAAGTCCTCATTTCCTTTCCTCCCATTCCCTTCTGCATCATTCTTCCACTTGGATTTGCACCCTTGATTCACGCCTCCCTCAGCTCCACAGAACCTATGGACATATCTGCAATTCATTTATTTATATTAATGTCCATCTTCCCCTCTAATAATAATAATAATAATGACATTTATTAAGTGCTTACTATATGGAAAGCACTGTTCTAAGCACTGGGGAGGTTACAAGGTGAACAGGTTGTCCTACAAGGGGCTCACAGTCTTAATCCCCATTTTACAGATGAGGGAACTGAGGCATAGAGAAGTTATGTGACTTACCCAAAATCACACAGCTGACAATTGGCAGAGCCGGGGTTGGAACCCATGACCTCTGACTCCAAAGCCCGGGCTCTTTCCACTGAGCCACGCTGCTTCTCTAGACTGTAAGCTCGTTGTGGGTAGGGAATGTGTCTACTAACTACTATACTGTACTCTGCCCAGCGCTTCACAGAGTGCTCTGCACACAGCAAGTGCTCAGTAAAGATGATTGGTTGACTGATTGATTAATCAGGTCCATAAAATCCATAAAAATATTTCCTGGGCACCCCACCGAGAGAGCAGCTGGAGGAATCATCACTGGTCTTACTTATTAAGCACCTACTTTGTGCTGCAACCTGTGCTAAGCACTTGGGAGAGTTCAATCCTAGCTCTCCACGGGCTCCCTGCATCTCTCCACATGGAGCAAAATCTCCTCACCCTTGGCTTCAAGACTTTGAGACTTTCCACTACCTGGTTCCAAATCACGTCTGCTCTCTTGACCGGCTATTCCCCCAGGTGCTGACTTGGTTCTTCCCAAGCCAGCCTTCCAGGTGTACCTCACTCTAGGCCTCCTACCTCCTTTCTTTCTCTCACAATGCTCCCACGACTTGGAACTCCATCCTTCCACGGCTCTCCCTACATCCAAATCCTTCCTTGAATCCCACCTCCTCCAAGTTTCCTCCTTTCATTTTCCACTACTTTGAGTCATATCTCCTTCAGCTAAGTCTAACACTTACACTCATGTTCTCACCTTCCTTAGCACTAGTGAATACACTAGTCAGTGTATTCATTTTTGACCTTCTATGGTTGTATTTATATTTCAGTCTCCTCCGCTTAAATGATAGTTCCTTGTGGCCAGGGAATGAATCACTTCTTCTCAAGAGTCTAGTAGGGTACAATGTACCAAGTGGATGCATAATAAACACCACTACTACTATTACAACTACCACAACGACAACAACTACTACTACTCTAAGTCTACCAATCAATCAATATTATTTGTTGAATGTTTCCTGTGTGCCAAGGACTGTACTTGGTACTTGAAAGAACATGTTCCATGCCCACAAGGAGCTTACCATCTAGAGGGGAACATAAACACCAAAATAAATATTACTACTACTACAACTATTATTCCTACTACTACTACTAATGTTGGTATTTGTTAAATGCTTACTTTGTGCCAAGCACTGTTCTAAGCACTGGGGTAGTTACAAGGCAATCAGGTTATCCCACGTGGGGCTCACAGTCTTCATCCCCATTTTACAGGTGAGGGAACTGAGGCCCAGAGAAGTTAAGTGACTTGCCCAAGATCACACAGCTGACAAGTGGCAGAGCCAGGATTAAAACCCATGACCTCTGGCTCCCAGCCTTTTGCTTTTTCCACTGTGCCACGCTGCTTCTCAAAAAAATAATGATGGCATTTGTTAAACACTTACTATGTGCCAAGCACCGTTCTAAGTGCTGAGGGGGGCGGGGGGAATACAAGGTAATCAGGCTGTCCCACTTGCGGCTCACAGTCTTAATCCCCATTTCACAGATGAGGTAACTGAGGCACTGAGAAGTGAAGTGACTTGCCCAAAGTCACACAGCTATGTGGTGGACTCCCACATAGAACCCATTACTCCCAAGCCCATGCTCTTTCCAATGAGCCACGCTACTTCTCTACTATTACTACTACTATTACTTGAGAACCAAGTTGGATGATGGTGGTTCTGAGTGTGATGGGAAATTGGGGGAAAATGAGGAGTTCTGTTTTGAACATGTTAAGTTTGAAGCATCAGTGAGACATCCAGGTAGAGAGGTCTGAAGGCAGAAGAAAATGTGAGACTGAAGAGAAAGAAAGAGATCAGGGCTGGAGATGTAGATTTGGGAATCATCAGCACAGAAGTGGTAGTTGAAGCCATGGGAGCAAATATGTGCTCCAGGGGAGTGGGTGTAGATGGAGATTGGAAAGGGACCCAGGACTGAGCCTTGTGGGACTCCCACAGTTAGTGGGTGGGAGGCAGAGGGGTTGCCCACTGAAGAGAATGAGAATGAGTGGCCAGAGAAAGTGCAGAAGACCCAGGAGAGGACAATGCCAGTGAAGCCAAGGTTAGATAACGTTTCCGGGAGAAGGGGGTGGTCCACAGTGTCAGAGGTAGCTGACAGGTTGAGAAGGATTAGGATGGAGTAGAGGCCATTAATAATGTTGATGTTGATGATATTGATGTTGATGTTGATGATTATTGCATCGGCCTTCTTGCTGACCTCCCTGCCACCTGTCTTTCTCCAGTCCTGTTGATACTTCACTCTGCCACCTGGATCATTTTTCTGCAAAGACATTCAGTCCATGTTTCCCACTCTTAAAGAACTTCCAGTAGTTTTCCATCCACATTTTCATCAAACAGGAACTCCTTATCATTGGCTTTAAAACACTTACTGATCTTGCCCCTTCTACCTTACTTCCCTGATTTTTCAGAGGAGAGGGAACAGTTGAAGCCATGGGAGCAACTGGGTGTAGACGGAGAATAGAAGGAGAACTAGAACCTGCTTTGCTACTTCACCCCCTATTGTCAATCAGTCAATCAATCAGTGAAGCAATGATATTTATGGAACATTTGCTGTGTGCAAAGCACTCTACTAAACCCTATTATCCAGCTACTTTATGGCTCCACCACTTCTCTGAGTTGAAATCCGAGCTGTCTTTGGATAATTTGTATATTTCTTCTTTTTCCCATTTTGAAAGCTGGACTCTTCCTGTTATCAGGACATTTTCCCAACTCTTTGAAGCCATGGTTATTTCTGGGAAGACAGAGACCTTGAACTTTCCATAAGGAGACTTAAATCTTGATTTTCCTATTTTGCAAGTATGCTCCCTGATGAGTTTTCCATAGCATGGGTGGATCTGAGAATGCTTAGCAGCATTGACATTGATCTAGGGAGAGCGGGGAACTTCTGAAGAGTGAGCAGGTAGCAGGACAGACAGCCAATCAAACCTCAGTTGCGCTTTGAACAAAGGCTGGAGAAAACTTGGAATTAATGACCCAAATGAAATTTGGAGACTACTTATGGGTTGCATTAGGGAGAATTTTCTGCTCTTTTGTTTTGACACCTGCTTCCACGTTTAGTTTTGTTGTCTGTTTCCCCTTCTAGACTGTGAGCTCGTTGTTGGGTAGGGACTGTCTCTATAGGTTGCCGACTTGTACTTCCCAAGTGCTTAGTACAGTACTCTGCTACACTAAGCACTCAACAAATACAACTGAATGAATTAATGAATTAATGCTCTGCCAGTGGTTTGAAGAATTGAAAACTGAGAAGCAGCATGACTTAGTGGTTATAGTGCCTGATATGTAGTAAGCACTTAACAAATACCATCATCATCATCATCATCATTATTAAAGAGCCCAGGCCTGAAAGTCAAGAGACTTTTGGGCCTAAACCTGCCTCTGCTATGCGCTTGCTGTATGACCTTGGGCAAGCCACCAAACTTCTCTGTCCCTCAGTTTTCTCATCTGTATAATGGGGATTCAATACCATTCATTCATTCATGTAGACAACAAAACATGTAGACAGGTGTCAAAACCATCAGAATAAATAGAATTATAGCTATATGCACATCATTAACAAAATAAATTGAATACTAAATATGTACAAGTAAAATAAATAGAGTAATAAATCTGTACAAATATACACAAGTGCTGTGGGGAGGGGAAGGAGGCAGGGCAGCAGGGGGTGTGGGGAGGAGGGGAGGAAAAAGGGGGTTCAGTCTGGGAAGGCCTCCTGGAGGAGGTGGGCTCTCAGTAGGGCTTTGAAGGGGGAAAGAGAGCTAGTTTGGCAGATGTGTGGAGGGAGGGCATTCCAGGCCAGGGGAAGGACGTGGGCCAGGGGTCGACGGCAGGACAGGTGAGAACGAGGCACAGTGAGGTGGTTAGTGGCAGAGGAGCAGAGGGTGCAGGCTGGGCTGTAGAAGGAGAGAAGGGAGAAGAGGTAGGAGGGAGCGAGGTGATGGACAGCCTTGAAGCTGAGAATGAGGAGTTTTTGCTTGATTCATAGGTTGACAGGCAACCACTGGAGATTTTTGAGGAGGGGAGTGACATGAATTTAGTCAGTGTGGGAGAGGGGTTGTGTCTGACCTGATTTCTTGTAGCTACCCCACCACTTAGTACAGTGGTTCACACATAGAAAGAGCTTAAAAATACTAAAATAATAAAAGCATTTCATCTAAGAGTTATAATAATAATAATCTTAGCAGAAAATCCATCACTTCAGTTTGGTACTGTTTTGGTTCTTTGTTCACAAGCAATCTTGGCAATTTGACAAAAGATTTAGGAAATTGTCTTTCAGAAAGATTTCAGCCTGACTCCACTGAGATTTTGTTTTAGAAAACTCCTTAGCGAGTTTATCTACCAAAACACAATCCATTTCCATCAGTAGTTCCAGCAGCTGAAAATAATGGAATTTCTGAAAATGCTTTTTAACAACTATTAGGACAAAAAATCCAACAACCATTTTTGAGTATTCTCATGCTATCAGAACATTTCAGTCACAGTGGAGTAGAGTATTTAAGCAATTTTGTTCATGTCTGAAGTTAATATTAATAACTTTGGTATTTTTTATGGTATTTGTTAAGTTCTTACTATGTGTCAGACACTTTTTGATGCGGTGGGGTAAATACAATATAATCAGGTTGAATGCAGTCCCTGTCCCACATAGTATTGATAGTCTTAATCCTCATTTTACAGATGAGGGAAATGAGGCACAGAGAAGTTGAGTGACTTGCCCAAGTTCACAGAGCAGATTATCCACTGGGCCATGATAATCACCTACTATATGCCAAGTACTGGAATAGGTACAAGATAATCAGGTTGGACATAGTTCCTGTTCCACCTGAGGCTCATAATCTGAAAGGGAGGGAGAACAGGTATTGAATCCCCATTTTATACGTGAGGAAACTGAAGCACAGAGAAGTTAAGTTACTCGTGCAAGATCGCCCAGCCGGCAATTGGCAGAGCTGGGATTAGATACCTACGTAATCGTGTACATATCTATAATTAGGTACATATCCATAATTATGCACAAATCCATAATTTATGTATTCATAAAATTCATAAAATACATAATGCATTCTGTCTCCCAGTCTAGACTTTAAACTCCTTAAGGGGAGGGAACATGTCTATGAACTCTGTTGTATTGCACACTCCCAAACACTTAGTTCAGTGGTCTTCCCACAGTATACACTCAGCAAATACCACTGATGAATTAGAATTCATATCTCCTAACTCCCAAGCCTGTGCTCTTCCCACTAGGCAACTCTGTTCCTTAGGAGACCTGATGATCGGGAAATGTGAATTTCATTTTCAGCACCCGTCTCCTTCCGCTGAGTTCAGTGGCTCCGCAGCAGTGCCTGAATTTGCAGGGGCCTGGGGGGTGAAGGTGAGATCTGGAGTGAGGAGGACGGGCACAGGATTTGTCAGGGGTTTCCGACTGGAGAGCTCTGCTTTCAGGTCAACTAGGTCTTCTTCCTTAAACGAGTCTGTGTGATGTCACTATGTTATGCCGCATGCCTGGAGAAATGCACATGACATCACGTGTGCCTCTGTGTCCCCTATTTTCAAGGGCCTTCAAAAGCCACCCCATCTCAGAGTTTTCCTTTTTAGATGCTGAATGCTCAAAGGACCAAATTTCCACTAGAGAGGCCAATGTTCTAGAAGTTCTTTGTGATGTGTCATTGAAGGCCATGACTTCAGAACAGGAGCCCCGAATTAAAATATCATACGTCGGCGTTCCTTTCCTTTTGTTCTACTGTGCCTTTCTTTCCATGTACATGCTTTTAGTTAGGTTTGAAGATTAATTCTCTCTTTGCTATTCACACAATGGTGATCTGTAATAAATGGCGAAATATAATTCATATTTTTCAGGAAAAATGATTGCATTCATCATACCTAGTGCAGCAGTAATTCTTATTTTATTCAATGGAGTTACCATGAAAGTCACAGTAAATCTTGGAAAATCTTGTCTGGTAACATTTAGTGTCTGTCACCACTGTATAGTAAATAATGCCAATAAAAGGGGTTTAAAGTATGCTTCGGTTTTGGAGAAAAGGGAAGAAAACTCCTACATATTAAAAATTTGGCTTTGCCAACTTAATTTGTCAAAATTTAGAAACTCAGAAGTTCTGTATTACACCCAGCTCCCACTAATTTCCAACTGAATCGTGGGAGAGAAGAGAAACAAAGGCATATTATAATTATATAGATCAAACCTACCCCCCATTCCTACCAATGAGTTCTACTCATGAAATCCTATTTCCCAAGGGACTGTCCTTTAAGCCTTCAAGAGACATTTAACCAATTGAATTTGGGCTTTATTTATTGTGGGATCTTTCACGGGTCCATATTAATTTTAAAGATAATCACGCATCATAAATAGAAACATCACCTTTATTGGCAGTGTGACATTGAGTTGTTTTCTGCCTTTAATATTAACATACCATTTTGTCAAGAGTCGCTAGAGAACCCAGAAAATGCAGGTATAGCTGTCACTGGATTTGAAAATGTCTCTGGGCGTGGGGGTGTATGCTGCTAGAAGTTATAGTCTCTTCCCCTCTGCACCTAAGACAGATGAACCAATCAGTGGTATTTGAGTGTTTATTGTGTGCGGAGCACTGTACAAACACTTGGGAGAGTACAATAGAGTTAGTAGACATGATCCCCGCCCTCAAGGAGCTTCCAATGTACTGTGTGCGGAGCACTGAACTCAGCACTTGTGAGAGTACAATGGAGTGGGTAGACATAATCCCTGATCCAGTCGTGTTGTGGGCAGGGAGGCCCACCCTCCGCGATCCCGTCCCCCCCACCGATATTGAAACCGGGAAAAGTGGAAACCATTCTCATATGGATCCCCACTGACCACGGGATAGTGGGAAAAGGAGGAGGGCAGAAGGGAGAGCGGAGAGGCACAGATGAGGTGGGGGATCCCCTCTGGGGGTGAGGGTTGTCAGCTTGGGCTGAGCAATGGATTCAAATATTTCTTGTTCAGACTCCAAGCGGTTTCTATGTCTGTGCTCAGTAGGACTCCTTTCCTCTCAGGGATTGAGGATTAGATGTCTGCTGCAGTGAAGCCACCATGGTTCCTCTGCCCCAGCAGCCCTCCCCTTTCTCCCACCCACAGCCTTCCTGGCCTCCCCATCAACAGCATGTTGTGCCAAGCACTGTCCTAAGCCCTGAGTTAAATACAAGCTAGTCAGGTGGGACCCAGTCATATCCCACATCCCACAGTCTTAATCTCCATTTTGGAGATGAGGGAACAGAGGTCCAGAGAATAATAATAGTAATAATAAATATGACATTTGTTAAGCACTTAGTATGTGACAGACACTGTACTAAGTGATGGGGTGGATACAAGCAAATCAGTTTGGACAGAGTCCCTGTCCCACATGGGGCTCACAGTCTCAATTCCCATTTTACAGATGAGGTAACTGAGGCCAGAGAAGTTAAGTGACTTGCCCAGTGTGACCCAGCAGACAAGTGAGAAGCAACGTGGCTCAGTGGAAAGAGCATGGGCTTTGGAGTCAGAGTTCAAATCCCAGCTCAGCCAATTGTCAGCTGTGTGACTTTTGGCCAAGTCACTTCTCTGTGCCTCAGTTACCTCATCTGTAAAATGGGGATTAAGACTGTGAGCCCCACGTGGGACAATCTGATCACCTTGTAACCTCCCCAGCACTTAGACCATTGCTTTGCACAGAGTAAGCACTTAATAAATGCCATTATTATTATTATTATTAAGTGGTGGAGCCAGGATTAGAACCCAGGTCCTTCTGATGCCCAGGCCTGTGCTGCATTCACTATGCCATGCTGCTTCTCCTTTTTCCCCAGCTCCTACTCCTACTGGGTCTATTCTTGGAACTTTTCTTTTTCCTCCAGGTCACTGTGACGGAGGCCACCGCCCTAGAGGACCAGGTACTTGCTGCTTGGAGAATATTTTGGAACCACAAACACATTCGAACATTCCCAGTTTGCAGTTATAAATTGTCCTGAGTTAAAAGAAGAAAAACTGTATTAATCCTTGAACATTGAATGATGTATCCAAATCAAACATTTTCTAAAGATTTTACAGTCTTGTTTTCACCCTCTTCTTTCTCCAGAGACTGCTCTTTTCAAGACCCAGGTGACCTCCTTCTCTCCTCAGCTAATGTTCTCCACTCCATCATTATCCTTTTTGTCCTCTTGCCTACCTTCTGCACTGGGAACCCCTCCCTTCTCTATACTGCAGCCCTCCTGGTTCTCCTCTCCTGGTTCCTCTCTCAAATTTCTGGGCACTCCTTCTCCATTCTTTTAGCTGGCTTCTCCTCTGCTTCCCACCACTTATGGAGTGGGTCCCTCAGTTTCAGACTTAGGTTCTCTTCTATTTTCCATTTAGATCCACTTCTTTAAAGAGCCTAATCATTCCCATGGCTTCACATTCCATCTCTAAATGGATGACTCCCAAATCTACCCCTCCAGCCCCCACCTCTCTCCTTCTCTGCAATTTTGTTTCTTATCCTGCCTCTCCACAAGTGGAATCTCAAGCTCAAAATGACAGAAACTGAACTCCTCATCTTCTTTCCCAAATCCTCACCTCCATCTAACTTTCCCAATGCTGTTGCCAACACATGCAACTTCCTCATTTTTCCAGGCTTTAACATAGGCATTATTTTCTGCTTCCACCTCTTTCTATCTGCATAGTCACTGCCACCAAATCCTGTTGTTTCTTCCTCTAAATTATTGCTAGAATCGGTCTCTTCCTCTCCATCCATACTGCCACCCAGCTGGTCCTGGTACTTGTCATACGATTACTTGACTATTATATTAGTCTCCTCACCTGTATCCCTGCCTCTTGTTTCTCCCCTTCCTTATTCATACTTCACTCTGCTGTCTGGTTGATTTTTCTTAAAAAAAAACAACAAAACTCATTAGCATACACATACAAAACATACATATAACTCCCCACTCCTCAGAAACCTCAAATGATTGTCCATCAAATGGAAACCTCTAGCCACTGGCTTCAAAACCCCTCAATCAAACCTCTCCCTCCTCCTTACCCTCTCCTTTTTCCCACTATATCCCAGCTCACACTCTTAGTTCCTCACAAGACCACCAACTCAGTGTGGGTGTTTCTCATCTCTACCTCTGCTGACTTTTTGCTCACAACTTCTCCTATTTCAGGAACTTCTTGGCACTTCATATCGGACACTTCACTGCTCTCTCCAATCCTAAAGTCCTCCTGAAATCAAATCACTTCCAGGAGGTCTTCCCTAATTCATTTCTACTCTGCCCTCTATGTATCCCTCACAACTGCCTCCAAGAGACCTTCCCTTACTAGCGAGTCAGAGGTCGTGGGTTCTAATCCTGGCTCCTCCATTTGTCTGCTGTGTGACCTTGGGCAAGTCACTTCACTCCTCTGTGCCTCAGTTCCCTCACCTGTAAAATGGGGATTAAGATTGTGAGCCCCACATGGGACAACCTGATCACCTGTATCTTCCCCAGTGCTTAGAACAGTACTTTGCACATAGTAAGCACTAACAAATACCAAAATTATTATTATTATTAATACAGTGCAGTTGATAGATACAATCTCAGCCCTCAAGGAGCTTACTGTACAGTAGGGAGAGAGGCATTAAACTAAATTACTGATAGAGATCATGTGGCATTGTGGAGAGCCCCTCCTACTTCCACTCCCAGCTTCACTGTGGGCAGGGAATATGTCAGTTATATTATGTAGTACTCTCCCTAGCACTTAGTACATTGCTCTACATACAAGTGCTCAGTAAATATGATTGATTGATTGATCGAATGAAGCCCATCCCTTGCACTGTCCCTGACTGGGGGATCCCAAGAGGCCCAGAGGCTGAGGGGACTACAGACCAGCTGCAAAGCCGCTCCCATCTGCCCCCTCCCTCCATCCTGCCTGGGACATCTGCCGGCCCGACGATGTTTTCAGGGACTTGGAGATCACTGGGATGACTCGAGTGGGGAGCAGAAGAGCCAGTCCAGTTCTGGCTTAGAGGATCCCCTGGAGAAAGGAACTATGGGCCTGAAACTCAGAAGTGGTCTCCATCCACCTAGAAACAACTGAAGGCCGAGGTACGAAGCAGTGTGGCTTAGTCGATAGAGCAGGGCCCTGGGAGTCAGAAGGACCTGGGTTCTAATCCTGGCTCTGCCACTGGTTTTCTGTGTGACCTTGGGCAACTCACTTCATTTCTCTAGGCCTCAGTGACCTCGTCTGTAAAATGGGGATTGAGACTGTGAGCCCCACATGGGACAGGGACTATGTCCAACCCGATTTGCCTGTATCCACCCCGGTGCTTAGAATAGTGCTTGGCACACAGAAAGCACTTAACAAGTACCATATTTATTTTATTTTACAAACTCCAAGGCTTCCCTGACCTCTGCCTTCCTCTTGCCCCAGGAGGCAAGACTTCTAGACTGTGAGCCCACTGTTGGGTAGGGACTGTCTCTATGTGTTGCCAACTTGTACTTCCCAAGCGCTTAGTACAGTGCTCTGCACACAGTAAGCTCTCAATAAATACGATTGATTGATTGATTGATTGAGGCCCCTGGCGGCTTCGACCAGCACACACTTCTCTCAATTCATCCCGCTCGGGCAGGGGGAGGCGCAAAGGTTGCTCCGCCTTTGGCTTCCTGACTGTAACTGGCCTAACAATCTGTCTCTCCCTGATGAACTGCAGATCTTCAAAAGATGGGATCATGTCTAGATCACTGTACTCCCCCACACGCTTAGTACAGAGCTCCGCTCACAGTAGGTGCTCAATGAAAGCCGTTGATTGATGAGGGACAGTCTGAGGCCCAGAGAAATGAAGTGATTTGCCCAAGGTCACAGAGCAGACAGTGGCAGGGCTGGGATTAGAACCCATGATCTTCTGACTCCGGGGCCTGGGTTCTATTCACTACGCAGTCCTGGCCAGACCTGTTGTTGTTCCCCTCCTGTGAAGCAGGGTAGCCCATTGTTTATGGCCACTGGCCACTCCACAGGCCGCTGAGTCTGGACAGTACTTGAATTTTCCAAATCGTTTGCACCTCCGTTATCTCATTCCCTCCCCACGACATCTCTCCGGTGAGCACTGTGGCCTAGTGGAAAGAACACAGGCCTGGCAGGGAGAGGATTCTGGGTTTTAATCCCAGGTCTTCCAATTGCTTACTCTGTGACTTGGGCCATTCACTTAATTTCTGGGTGCCTCATTTTCCTTATCTGTAAAATGGGATTGCAATGTTTTTAGAAAATGAACCCCATATGGGACAGGGACTGAGTCCAACTTGATAAAATTGTATCTACCCCAGTGCTTAGAACAGTGTTCCACATAGCGTAAGTGACTACCAAATACCATTTAGTCAGAAGGAAGGCGAGAAATGAGCTCCACCACTTACCTGTTGTGTGACCTTGGACGAGTCACTTCATTTCTCTGGGCCACTTCTTCATCTACAAAATCTAGATCGAATATCCGTTTTCCCTCCCCTTACACTGTGAGATCTGTGTGGCACAGAGACAGTGTCTTACCTGATAATTTTGTACCTATAATACTGTTCTTATTATTGTTGTTATTATTACTATTACAATTAGGACTAGAATCCAAGTTTCCAGATTCTTGGCCCCATTATTTAGTTGGTTATTTGATTGAGTAATAATAATAATAATAATGATGGCATTTATTAAGCGCTTACCATGTGCAAAGCACTGTTTAGGCACTGGGGAGATTACAAGGTGATCAGGTTGTCCCTCAAGGGGCTCACAGTCTTCATCCCCGTTTTACAGATGAGGTAACTGAGGCCCAGAGAAGTTAAGTGACTTGCCCAAAGTCACATAGCTGACAGTTGGTGGAGTAGGAATTTGAACCCGTGACCTCTGACTCCAAAGTCCGAGCTCTTTCCACCAAGCCGCGCTGCTTCTCCTATTAGGATCCAAAGCAGTCACAGGTGAGACATTTTGTGATATTTCTCTCCCCTGCCATCCTTCACTCAGCCATGTCCACACATCATAGAAGCAATAAGGAGCAGTACTGTATACAGTGAATATGAATTAACTGATCAGAGGAAAATTCCAGGGGTAGGATGATGTCTGTAATGATCAACATGAAAGAAGCAGCGTGGCTCAGTGGAAAGGAGCACAGGCCTTGGAGTCAGAGGTCACGGGTTCAAATCCCGGCTCCACCAATTGACAGCTGTGTAACTTTGGGCAAGTCACTTCACTTCTCTGGTTCTCAGTTACCTCATCCGTAAAATGGGGATTAAGACTGTGAGCCCCCCGTGGGACAACATGATCACCTTGTACCCTCCCCAGCACTTAGAACAGTGCTTTGCACATAGTAAGCACTTAATAAATGCCATTATTATTATTATTATCAAACAGGTGTCATGTTTGGGAGAAACAAAGAGGAACATTTTCTACCATTTCCCAAGTGCATAGATGGTAAAATTAGACATTTTTTAAAGGCATTTTCATGCAGAGCCTTAAAGTCATCTATAGTGAGACAGGACATAATCCCCAAAAGGATTTCCCACATGTTGAATTGATTACCCTTCATTGCTTTAATTGTATTGGATGAGAGACTATCATGTCAGAATTTTAAAATGATCTATTGCACCTGACATCTCAGACATGCAAAGAAAATCAATGGAGCAGCAAACTTATAGCCATGATAGGTGATGTGTGCACAGATGCAAACATCCACAACACTGCGAGGGGTAAAAGAATCAATAATAAATTAAGTTCATCCACCATGGATATTTTGTAAGTGAAGAGAGGCTACAAAGAGTAGGAGGTAACAGCCTGCCCCGGAATAAAAATAAAATCTGAAAAGACTCTTTCCTATCCATCTGCTGCATGAATGTTGCTTCTCTTTGAGGGAAAATAACCTCTTCCAATGAAAACCATCTGCATTAATTCAGACTTTGTAATTACACGATATCTAAAAGACAACAGCTCATTGTGGGCAGGGAATGTGTCTACCAACTCTGTTACAGTGTATTCTCCCAAGTGTTTAGTACAGTGTTCTGTACATAGTAAGTGCTCAATAAATACCATTTATAGATTGATCCAGCATGTTTGTGGCCCCAGGTATTTATTATCTAGAGGACAGAGCAAAATCAGGGGTTATAAGAGAAGGTGCTCCCTAAAACTACCCCATTCCCACATCCCGCCGCCGGCCTGGAATTCCGTTTCCCTTTTTATCTGACAGACACTCTCTCCACCTTCCAAGTCTTATTAAAACCACATCTCTTCCAAGAGGCCTTCCCTGACTAAGCACTCATTTTCTCTTCTCCCACTCCCGTCTGAATTGCCCTTGCACTTGGATTTATACCCTTTATTCACCTTATCCTCAGTCTCGAACACATCCATAATTTATTAATTTATATTAGCATCTCTCTCCCCCTCTAAACTGTAAGATCATTGTGGGCAGGGGACATGTCTACCGACTCTGTTAGACTGTACCCTCCCAAGCACTTAGTACAGTGCTCTGCACATGGTAAGCACTCAATGGATATGATTGAGTGATTGCTTAGAAGACAGAGCAGATTTTTTTAAAAAATAGACTTTCTAAGTGTGTAAGGGATCCCATTGAGGAGTGTGAAAAGGTGAACGGACTCTCATGTTATCGATCATTCCATCAGTGATATTTATCAAGTGCTAACTGTGGGCAGAATACTCTACTAAGTGCTTGGGAGAGTTCAGTACAACAGAACTGGTAGATATGTTCCCTGCCCACAATGAGTTAAGAGTCCAGAGGGGAAGAGGGAATGGGGGAAATGAGAGCTTACTGTGCCTTGTTCTTGCCTGTCTCACCGTCAACCCCTGGCTCTCGTCCTACCTCTTGTCTGGAACACCCTCCCTCTTCAAATCTGCCAAACAATCCCCCTTCCTCCTTCAAAGCCCTACTGAAGGCTCACCTCCTCCAGGAGGCCTTCCCAGACTAAGCCCCCCTTTTCCTCTGCTCTCCCTCCCCTTCCCATTGTCCCAACTCGCTCCCTTTGCTCTAACCCTCTCTCCCCACCACAGCATTAGTGTATATATGTACATATTTATAATTCTATTTATTTATATTAATCATGTGTATATATCTATAATTCTATGTATTGATATTGATGCTATTGATGCCTGTTTACTTGTTCTGATGCCTGTCCCCCCTTCTAGACTGTGAGCCTGTTGTAGGGAGGGATTGTCTCTAATTTGTTGCCGACTTGTACTTTCCAAGCACTTAGTACAGTGCTCTGCGCACAGTAAGTGCTCAATAGATATGATTGAATGAATGATTGAAAGAATGTGATTTTAATCATCATCATCAATCATATTTATTGAGCGCTTACTATGTGCAGAGCACTGTACTAAGTGCTTGGGAAGTACAAATTGGCAACATATAGAGACAGTCCCTACCCAACAGTGGGCTCACAGTCTAAAAGGGGGAGACAGAGAACAAAACTATACTAACAAAATAAAATAAATAGAATAGATATGTACAAGTAAAATAAATAGAGTAATAAATATGCACAAACATATATACATATATACAGGTGCTGTGGGGAAGGGAAGGAGGTAAGATGGGGGGGGATGGAGAGGGGGACGGAGGGGGGAGAGGAAGGAAGGGGTTCAGTCTGGGAAGGCCTCCTGGAGGAGGTGAGCTCTCAGCAGGGCCTTGAATGGAGGAAGAGAGTTAGCTTGGCGGATGGGCAGAGGGAGGGCATTCCAGGCCCGGGGGATGACGTGGGTCGGGGGTCGATGGCGGGACAGGCGAGAACGAGGCCTAACGGTGAGGAGATTAGCGGCGGAGGAGCGGAGGGTGCGGGCTGGGCTGGAGAAGGAGAGAAGGGAGGTGAGGTAGGAGGGGGCCAGGAGATGGACAGCCTTGAAGCCCAGGGTGAGGAGTTTCTGCCTGATGCGCAGATTGATTGGTAGCCACTGGAGATTTTTGAGGAGGGGAGTAATATGCCCAGAGCGTTTCTGGACAAAGATAATCCGGGCAGCCGCATGAAGTATGGATTGAAGTGGAGGGAGACACGAGAATGGGAGATCAGAGAGAAGGCTGATGCAGTAGTCCAGATGGGATAGGGTGAGAGCTTGAATGAGCAGGGTAGCGGTATGGATGGAGGGGAAAGGGCGGATCTTGGCAATGTTGCGGAGCTGAGACTGGCAGGTTTTGGTGACGGCTTGGATGTGGATTTTAATGGGACTTTAAAATTTTAATAGGACTTCAGTGTTTTTTGGAGATGTGATTTTCAAGGGACTTTGAAGGTGGGGAGAGTGGTGTCCTGTCAGATATGACAGACATTCTTCCATAGCATGTGTTTTTCATTTGTGCTGTGGCTAAAACTCCTTCCGGGAATTGAAAGATAATCTTCTGACAATGCACGTCTGCCTGAGTAGTATGTTAATGTAGCATTGGCAGAGACACTTGGGTGTGCAAAGATGCATCAGCCATGCAAGTCATTTCCCCGAATGAGAGGTTCCCCTTGGAAGAGGAGAACTGAGTGTCAGAAAATTTTGCGAGGTCATTACTGCAAAGCTACTACTACTACTGTTAGAATTTTGGTATTTGTTAAGCGCTTACTATGAGCCAGGCATTCATTCATTCATTCATTCAATCATATTTATTGAGTGCTTACTGTGTGCAGAGCACTGTACTAAGCGCTTGGGAAGTACAAGTTGGCAACATATAGAGACGGTCCCTACCCATCAACGCTCTCACGGTCTAGAAGGGGGAGACAGACAACAAAACAAAACATGTGGACAGGTGTCAAGACATCAGAACAAATAGAAATAAAGCTAGATGCACATCATTAACAAAAAATAGAATAGTAAATATGTACAAGTAAATAGAGTAATAAATCTGTACAAACATATATACAGGTACTGTGGGGAGGGGAAAGGGGTAGGGCCGGGGGGATGGGGAGGAGGAGAGGAAAAAGGGGGCTCAGTCTGGGAAGGTCTCTTGGAGGAGGTGAGCTCTCAGTAGGCAGTATGTTATGCACTGGGGGAGATACAAGCAAATTGGGTTGGACACAGTCCCTGGCCCACATGGAGCTCACAGTCTCAATCCCCATATTACAGATGAGGTAACTGAGGCACAGAGAAGTTGTGATAATAATAATAATAATAATAATAATAATAATAACAATAATAATAGCATTTATTAAGCCTTTACTATGTGCAAAGCACTGTTCTAAGTGCTGGGGAGGTTACAAGGTGATCAGGTTGTCCTATGGCAGGCTCACAGTCTTAATCTCCATTTAACAGATGAGGTAACTGAGGCCCAGGGAAGTGAAGTGACTTGCCCAAAGTCACACAGCTGACAATTGGCAGAGCCGGGATTTGAACCCATGACATCTGACTCCAAAGCCTGGGCTCTTTCCACTGAGCCACGCTGCTTCTCTGATTTGCCCAAATGATTTGTCCAAGATCACACAGTAGACAGGTGGCAGAGCCGGAATTAGAACCCATGACCTTCTGACTCCAAGGCCCGGGCTCTATTTGCTACACAATGCTGCTTCTGCTGTCAGTGTTATTACTGCACTTGCATCTGTGACCTTTGAGCAGTTGCTATTCCCCTCCTCCTGGGCCCTACAGCACTTGTGTCCTTATCTATAACTGATTGCTTTATATTACTGTCAGTCACCCCTCTAGACTCTAAGCTCCTTGTGGGCAGGGAACATGTCTACCGACTTTGTTGCATGTGAAGCCGCGTGACTCAGAAAGAGCACTGGCTTGGGAGTCAGAGGTCGTGGGTTCTTCATTATTGTACTTTCACTCATTCATTCAATCGTATTTATTAATAATCATGATAATAATGATGGCATTAAGCGCTTACTATGTGCAAAGCACTGTTCTAAGCGCTGGGGAGGTTACAAGGTGATCAGGTTGTCCCACGGGGGGCTCACAGTCGAAATCCCCATTTTACGGATGAGGTAACCGAGGCACAGAGAAGTGAAGTGACTTGCCCAAAGTCACACAGCTGACAATTGGCGGAGCGTGGAAAGTGTCTCTTTCCACTGAGCTAAGCTGCTTCTCTTTATTGAGGGCTAACTGTGTGCCGAGCGCTGTACTTAGTGATTGGAAAGTACAACTCGGCAACAAATAGAGACAATCCCAGCCCACAACTCTCCCTCCCATTGCCAAGACTGGTTGAGTACTGGAAACTCTCCAGTATCCTATAAGGGTGATAAGATACAGTACTCTGCATCTAGTAGGGGCTAGAAAATATACTATTTTTATAGAGAAGCAGCGTGGCTCAGTGGAAAGAGCCCGGGCTTTGGAGTCAGTGGTCATTGGTTCAAATCCCGGCTCCGTCAATTGTCAGCTGTGTGACTTTGGGCAAGTCACTTCACTTCTCTGTGCCTCAGTTACCTCATCTGGAAAATGGGGATTGACTGTGAGCCCCCTGTGGGGCAACCTGATCACCTTGTATCCTCCCCAGCGCTTAGAACAGTGCTTTGCACATAGTAAGCACTTAATAAATGCCATCATTATTATTATTATTATTATTATGACCCCTAGGGAATGATTCACTGCCATTCCATAGAGAGAGATAAATTCATAGTCCTTGTCATAGGCTATTCCTTCTCACTATCACATAGAGACTCACTGTGGAGATGGGTTCAGAGAAGCAGTGTGACTCAGTGGAAAGAGCATGAGCTTGGGAGTCAGAGGTCATGGGTTCTAATCCCAGCTCTGTCACTTGTCAGCTGTGTGACTTTGGGCAAGTCACTTCACTTCTCTGTGCCTCAGTTACCTCATCTGCAAATGGGGATTAAGACTGTGAGCCCCACATGGGACAACCTGATTACCTTGCATCTTGCCCAGTGCTTAGAACAGTGCTTGGCACAAAGTAAGTACTTAACAAATATCATTATTATTATTATTATTGTTATTATTATTATTATTATTATTATTATTATTATTATTATTATTATTATTCTCAGTTCTCACTGGACTCTGGTAAGACCGTGCATTATATTGTACTCTCCCAGGCACTTGGTACAGTGCTCTGCACACAATAGGTGCTCAACCCATGTCAATGGTAGACTGATTAATTAACTCCAGGACCCAATTCATTCCTCCCCTCCTTGCCAAGGAGGGAATCAATGTCTTTATATTCCATCATATTTATTAAACACTTACTGTATGCAGAGTACTGTACTAAGCACTTGGGAAAGCACAGTACAACAATAAACAGACACGTTCCCTGCCCACGACGAGCATGCTGTCTAGCTTACACCATGATGTGGTATCTGACTTGCTTCCCATTTCTTTAATATCTGAGACAGTTGGGAGGTTTGAGGGTTCATATGTGCACCCATCCTTTCTCATTTTTGTTATGGTATTTGTTACGGGCTTACTATTTTCCAGGCACTGTACTAAGTGATGGGGTAGATACAAGATGGGGTAGATACAATATACAGAGAAGCAGCATGGCTCAGTGGAAAGAGCACGGGGTAGGGAGTCAGAGGTCATGGGTTCAAATCCCGGCTCCGCCAATAGTCAGCTGTGTGACTTTGGGCAAGTCACTTGACTTCTCTGGGCCTCAGTTACCTCATCTGTAAAAAGGGGATTAAGACTGTGAGCCCCCTGTGGGACAACCTGATCACCTTGTAACTTCCCCAGTGCTTAGAACAGTGCTTTGCACACAGTAAGTGCTTAATAAATGCCATTATTATTATTATTAAGATAATCAGTTTGGACACAGTCCGTGTCCCACATGGGGCTCACAGTCTTTATCGCCATTTTTTTACAGATGAGGTAACTGAAGCACAGAAAAGTTAAGTGACTTGTCCAAGGTTACATAGGAGGCAAATGACAGAGTTGAAAGTAGAACCCAGGTCCTCCGACTCCCCACTCCATGCTCTTTCCACTGGGCTACAGTGCTCCTAATGGGCACACATATGAAGCTTCATTCATTCAATCAATCAAACAATCATATTTATTGAGCACTTACTGTGTGCAGAGCACTGTACTAAGCACTTGGGAAGTACAAGTTGTCAACATATACAGACAGTCCCTACCCAACAGTGGGCTCACAGTCACACATTCATTCATTCATTCAATCATATTTATTGAGCTCTTACTGTGTGCAGAGCACTGTACTAAGAGCTTGGGAAGTACAAGTTGGCATCCACGCTGACATTACCATATATATCTATATACAGATGTAGATATATGAAAATAGAAGGATACAGAGAGACAGAGACAGAGAAAACTCCCCACAGCACTTGTATATATTTGTATATATTTATTACTCTATTTATTCTATTAATGATGTTTATACATCTGTAATTCTATTTATTTTGATAGTACTTGTCTACTTGTTTTGTTTTGCTGTCTGTCTCCCCCTTCTAGACTGTGAGCCCATTGTTTGGTAGGGACTATATATGTTGCTAAATTGTACTCTCCAAGAGCTTAGTACAGTGCTCTGCACACAGTTAGTGCTCAATAAATACGATTGAATGAATGAATAAGTATATAAGCTCTAGACCATGAACTCCTTGTGAGCAGGTACATGCCTTCCAACTCCTCTGCATTATGCAGTGCCTTCAGACCATAGGCACTCAATAAATACCATGGCTATTTAATAGTGGATTGTGTACAGCATATGATGCAGACTTGCTGCTGGTGGTTATGCCTAGAGTTGAAGCTGATCCTTTAATAGAACCACTTCGCTTGTTTCAAACCCTGTGTTGATCAGATCAGTTCAGGAAGAAAATCAGTCTCAGTCAATCGTATTTATTGCGGACTTACTTTGTGCAGGACTAAGTGCTTGGGAGAGTACAACATAACAATGTAACAAACACATTCCCTGCCCACAACGAGCTTACAGTCTAGAGGTACGAGCTTACAGTCTAGAGGTACGAGCTTACAGTCTAGAGGTACGAGCTTACAGTCTAGAGGTTTGCAAATCCTCATTCCCATTCCTCCCTTTCCATGAGAGGAATTTTCATTCCACTCAGCAATCTGGCTCCTTCGTACTGCTGCTGTTTAATTAGGCTGATTAAGGGTCTTGGCTCTGTGGTATCAATGCTGAGGGCATCTGCCTCCAGCAGGACACGGGCAGGCAGGGAGTTCACTGGAGCAGGCTGCACTGGAGTTTGGAATAGCTGGAGAAAGGTCTCCACTTTAATTTACTTGGAGTCACACAACTTAATCAAATAACTCTGTTGAAGAGCCTGACAAGAATTAAGGTAATTTCCAAGTGAAAGTTTGCAGCTGGGAATTGTTCATTTTTCTTCTGACTTGTGTGCTTGTTCAGGGCTGTTGTTTGGGGGTTTTTTTGCAATATTTGTTAAACACTTACTACGTGCCAAGCACTGTTCTAAGTGCTGGGGAAGATACAAGGTAATTAGATTGGATCCAGTCCAGGTCCCACATGGGGTTCACAGTTTTAATCACCATTTAATAGATGAAGTAACTAAGGCCTAGGGAAGTAAAATGACTTGCTGAAGGTCATAAAGCAGACAAGTGGAGGAGCCAGAATTAGAATTCAGCTCCTTTTGACTCCCAGGACCACACTCTATCCACTAGGCAAAGCTGCCTCTATTTCTCATCCATTGTTCTGTGAATAACAAACTACAAATACTTGGGAGCCAGAGAGGAGGTAATAATAATAATAATAATAATGGTATTTGTTAAACGCTTACTATGTGCAAAACACTGTTCTAAGCACTGGGGAGGTTACAAAGTGATCAGGTTGTCCCACGGGGGGCTCACAGTTTTAATCCCCATTTTCCAGATGAGGTAACTGAGGCCCAGAGAAGTTAAGTGACTTGCCCAAAGCCACACAGCTGACAGTTGGCAGAGCAGGGATTTGAACCCATGACTTCTGACTCCAAAGCCCGTGCTCTTTCCACTGAGCCATGCTGCTTCTCCAGGTAAACTTGACTCAACATGGACAGAAGCTGGCTAGACTGTCAGCTTCTTGAGGGCAGGGATCATGTCTACCAACTGTACTGTACTCTCCAAAGAGCTTAGCACAGTGCTCTGCCCAAATAAGTGCTCAATGAATACCACTGATTGAATGCCAGGCATCTATGTGGATTAGTGGTTTATCCCTCCCAGCTGTAGGTAAAGGAGGTCACATTTCACTTTTTTATGGACACCATTCCAAATGGGCCCTAGTCTGGGAATCTTCCGGCTCGCTCAAACAATTTGATGATCCATCTTGACTCAGCCGAACACTTGAAAGGATTTAGGCAGATTGTTTCACACTCCATTTTTGCTTAAAGGATGAGATCTCAAATATTGAGCTTCAAGGGACAATCCATTTTTCTGTTCTTCTCTTTTCTAGCAGACATCGAGGATTTAAGGCCATTTGATCAGCCACTCAGTAGTGTTTATTAAGCATCCGCTGTGTACTGTACTAAACATTTGGGAGAGTACCATGGCCAAGGCCCCTGCCTTTAAGGAGGCTTCAAGCCTACTGTGTGCAGAGCATTGTGCTAATTGTACAAAGCATTTGGGAGAGTACAATGAAGTTAATAGTCATGATTCCTGCCCTCAAAGAGCTTACAATTAATTGATTGATTGATTCATTCATTAAATCATATTTGTTGAGCGCTTACCATGGACAGAACACTTTACTAAGTGCTTGGAAAGTACAATTCAGCAATAGAGACAATCCCTGCCCACACCGGGCTTACAGTCTATGTGGGGGGATAGAGAAATTAACTTATTTATACCATCCCCAGGACTGATGATTACATAGGTACTGAACTCTTTTATTTTAACCTCTCTAGTTGGAAATACATATAATAATAATAATAATAATAATAATAATAATAATAATGTTGGTATTTGTTAAGGGCTTACTATGTGCCGAGCACTGTTCTAAGCACTGGGGTAGATGCAGGGTAATCAGGTTGTCCCATGTGGGACTCACAGTATCAATCCCCATTTTACAGACAAGGGAACTGAGGCCCCGAGAAGTTAAGTGACTTGCCCAAAGTCACACAACTGACAAATGGCGGAGCAGAATTAGAACCCACAACCTCTGACTCCTAAGCCCAGGCTCTTTCTACTAAGCCACGCTGCTTCTCTGCCTTTAAAGTGAAAGCTCCTTGTGGAGAGGGAATGAATATGTCCCTCCTTTGTTCTTCCAAAGTGCACAACTTTATCAAGTGGGTATTTAATAATTACTATTACTACTAATTTACAGCAAGAAAGCTAATAAAATGCCTTTAGGGTTATTGCATTTCTATGAATCTGGACAAGCGTGATGTGGAGATTCAAGTGTCTGTTGTATTGAGACACCTTCCCTTCTCCCTGACCTCCCCTGCGCACCTAGCCAGAGAGACAGAGCTATAGCCATTTGGCAGAAAGGGCCAGCATGTTAAATAACCATACAATTCAGCAATAACTGATTACCTCAGGTGCTCAAAGGGCTGTTTATTCTAGTGGAAAGAGCACGGGGCTGGGTGGGGGAAGTTAGGGCCCTGTTCTGTTACTTGCCTGCCACGTCACCCTGAGCAACTGTCTTGATCTCTCCATGCCTCAATTTCCTAATACCAGGATAAGAATTCTGCCCAATCTGATTAACTTGTAGCTGCTCTAGAATTTCCCCTTTCAGGGTCGCTCCTGGAGAGTTTCCAGTCCTCTACCAGTCTCGGCTACAGGAGGGAGAGTCAAGCAGAGGCCTGTCCAGTCCATTCTGAGCTTGGCCAGTGGCTAGCAAGTGGCAGGCAATCTGCTACAAGTCAAAACTCACCCGCGCTGGGCAGCAGTGGCATGCGAGACAGTCGAGGGAGGAGACTCGAGTTTACTGCTTGGAAGGTGGTAATAATAATAATAATAATAATAATAATAATAATAATAATGGCATTTATTAAGCACTTACTATTTGCAAAGCACTGTTCTAAGTGCAGGGGAGGTTACGAGGTGATCAGGTTGTCCCACGGGGGGCTCACAGTCTTAATCCCCATTTGACAGATGAGGTAACCGAGGCCCAGAGAAGTGAAGTGACTTGCCCAAAGTCACACAGCATTGGCGGAGCTGGGATTTGAACCTATGACCTCTGACTCCAAAGCCCGTGCTCTTTCCATTGAACCACGCTGCTTCTCTATTAGCAATGGTAAACCACTTCCGTATTTTTACCAAGAAAACTCTCTAGATCCACTACCAGAACAATTGAAGATGGAGAGCGGGGCCTTCTGGGAGAGATGTGTCCGTGGTGTCACCATGGGTTGGAAATGACTCGATGGCATAAGACAAGGCAAGCCCTAGAATTTAGCACAGTGCTCAGCACATAGTAAGTACCTAATAAGCGTCAGGCCTAATGAGTCCTTCCTTGAGAGAGCAAAGGGATTCTGGGCTTCAGGTGAGCAGAGATTTATTGGCAAATCTAGTCCCCTGGCTGACTGATTTCAGTATCGGAGATTTATCGCTCAGGCATCTGATCTCTGGGGCTGCTGTTCCAGACACACAAGACCAAAGTTTCAGAACCCTAACTTGTACTTCCCAAGTGTTTAGTACAGTGCTCTGCACACAGTAAGCGCTCAATAAATATGATTGAATGAAGGAATGAACCCTCTCTTCCCCTATAAAACAATAATAATGGCATTTATTAAGCGCTTACTATGTGCAAAGCACCCTTCTAAGCACCGGGGAGGTTACAAGGTGACCAGGTTGTCCCACGGGGGGCTCAGTCTTAATCCCCATTTTACAGGTGAGGTAACTGAGGCACAGAGAAGTGAAGTGACTGGCCCAAAGTCACACAGCTGACAATTGGTGGAGCCAGGATTTGAACCCCTGACCTCTGACTCTTGGCCCTGCCTGTTTTTCATAGACTCCTCCTCCATCAACCCATCTCCTCTTCCTCCACTTCCTCCTCCATCCCGCCACTGGACAGTCCCTTTCTGGTTCCTATGTTGGATTGTGGTCTGTGTCCCATTGGGGTCACGACTTGTGGTTGGAGCTATGGCTCACCTTTGCCTACTTTCTCCACCCTGTCTCATAACTATATCTTGGGAAGCAGCAGAGCTCAGTGGAAAGATCATGGGCTTTGGAGTCAGAGATCATGGGTTCAAATCCCGGCTCTGCCAATTGTCAGCTGTGTGACTTTGGGCCAGTCACTTAACTTCCCTGTGATTCAGTTACCTCATCTGTAAAATGGGGACTAAGACTGTGAGCCCCTTTGGGGCAACCTGACCACCTTGTAACTTCCCCAGTGCTTAGAACAGTGCTTTGCACATAGTAAGTGCTTAATAAATGCCATGGCTATTATTATTTTGGTATGCATATGCTAAGTTTATATTTCTACCTTATTCTGTCTCTACCCCACCATAGATACCTCCCTTCAGGACTGTAAGATTTTGGTGGACAGGGAATGTTTTTTATCAACTCTGTTATATTGAACTCTCCCAAGTGCTTAGTACAGTGCTCTGAAAACAACAAGTGCTCAATAAATGATTGATTGATTATACAGATCCCCAACCTAGCCTCCCTCCCTTACCTTGTTTTGTCATAAATATGATTGATGATGATGATAAATTTGCCACTCCCTGTTCTCCCCGGCCCACCATTTCCCATCTTCAGTGTTATTTGGGATAGGGGATAGAGCATGGGCCCAGGAGTCAGAAGGTTGTGGGTTCTAATCCTGTCTCTGCCGCTTGTCTGCTGTGTAACCTTGGGCAAGTCACTTTATTTCTCTGGGCCTCAGTTTCCTCACCTGCAAAATGGGGATTGAGACTGTACCCAACCCACCACCCCAGTGCTTAGTACAGTGCCTGGCACACAGTAAGCGCTTAACGAATACCAGAATTATTATTATCATTATACCCCTACAATTACCCTGATTATTATTATTACTATTACCCGGAGCTCTGGAGGGGATTGATAAACTTATATTAACCGATACTGCTTGGGAGAAAGCTTGAATATTTTGGTCACTTAAAAGTCACAGGCTGTAGGCTAGCTAAAGACACTTTCCCAGCTGTTTCTGAGAGACCCCCACGATAATTTAGGGACAGGAATATGAGCAAGTTAATATTTTTGATTTAAGCTTTGTGACACACATATTTGAGGGATTTCCCCAATTGGAAAAGGACCCTGAAATTTCAGGAAGCACATTCAATTAGAAGTTTGGAGGGCCCCCAGTTTTGCAAGTTTTTACATTTAAAGAAAACCTTTCAAACCCATGGACTTGGAAAAACTCTCTCTAAATCTAATCTAATCTAACGTACAGTTTTGGTGTATGCTTCAGCAGGCAGACATATTCCTAGAGGATCAAGAATAACAGCTCTGTTTGCATTCAAACTGGTATTCTATTATTATCTCAAGGATTTGAACAGCGTCAGGTCTCTACCCATACTGGGTGGATAATTCCTCAAATAAGGAGGACTAAACAGACCGGTAATGAAACAGGCATCTTCCCACGAGAGTGGGCTGCTTCCGGGCCCCTTGCTTTAACGCGTGTGGAGTTTTTGATAACCTCAGTTCCAAAACTTTGCATTTTTCATGTCAGTAATTTATGGGAATGTACGTGGAGCGGGAGAACAGCAGGGCTGTGTGGGCTGGTGGTAAATTTGAGTCAAAAATGAGTGATGCTGTTTGGGATGAGGAATACAGAGCTGAGAGGGAGGAAGGAGAATGTTGGAGAGGAACAAAACACAATTTGTTTGAGGAACAGACTGTTGCCACAAACATACAATAAAGGATCTGCTTGAAATACCTTAGGTACAGGTAGCCGGCTGTCTCCTCACTGGCTTAAGAGCTATAAAGACACTGTCATATCATAAAGACAGAAATAATGCACCATCAAAATACATCCTTTCTCGACAAAATGCTGCTGCTCTCCTTCAGTCAAAGACTTTTACTTGTGTGTCATTTCAGGAGCAATCAATACATTTGTCTCTTTCCCTCTCGGCTGGATCTGGATGTGACAGAAACGGATTCGGAGAGAAGCTGAAATGTGTTCTTAGTCTCCCTTTCCTTCTTTTGGGTATGAGGAGAAAATATCCCAACCTTCGGCTGCTCTTACTAGCGGCTTGGCTTAGTAGTAGAGCATGGTCCTGCATGCAGAGGGAACTGGGTTCTAATCCCAGTTCTGCTGCTTGTCTGCTGCGTGACCCTGGGCAAGTCACTTCACTTCTCTGCACCTCAGTTACCTCATCTGTAAAATGGGGATTAAGAGTTTGAGCCCCATGTGGGACAGGGACTTAGTGCTTGGAGCAGTGCTTGGCACACAGTAAGTGCTTAACAAGTACCATATGGCGTGGCTCAGTGAAAAGAGCATGGGCTTTGGGGTCAGAGGTCATGGGTTCAAATCCCTGCTCTGCCAATGGTCAGCTGTGTGACTTTGGGCAAGTCACTTCACTTCTCTGGGCCTCAGTTCCCTCATCTGTAAAATGGGGATGAAGATTGTGAGCCCCCTTTGGGACAACCTGATCACCTTGTAACCTCCCCAGCATTTAGAACAGTGCTTTGCACATAGTAAGTGCTTAAGAAATGCCATTATTATCATTATTGCTATTATAAATGGACATATCCAGGCTCTGCATTGCACCTCTTCTGGACATTGCATGGCACGTATCTGAGGCACGAAGCTCTAATCAGTGGAAAAATTACAACCCACTGCCAGGGCTTTATAAACAGCCAGCCAGGGTAACTATGTTGTGATTAGCCAACTCATTAAGGGAAATAGATAAAAGGCTTTGGATCTTCCCATCAATTAAGTAACACTGAATTTTCCAGGGTGTCTGTGATGGACCAGCTGTAGAGGTAATGGGGCAGCCATGTAGCCTGGTCCTTTCTTCTCTTCTGTATCTGTTGGGTCCCAAGTTGAGTTGGGGGGTATTCATTCATTCATTCAATTTTATTTATTGAGTGCTTACTGTGTGCAGAACACTGTACTAAGTGCTTGGGAAGTACAAATTGGCAACATTTGTAGACTGTCCCTACCCAACAATGAGCTCACAGTCTAGAAGGGGGAGATGGGCAAGAAAACAAAACAAGTAGACAGGCATTAATGGTATCAGAATAGATAAATAAACTTTTAGCTTTATATACATCATTAATAAAATAGAGTAATGAATATGTACAAATACACATAAGTGCTGTGGGGAAGGGACAGGGGAAGGGCAGAGGGAGTGGAGTGGGGGTGATGGGGAGGGGAGGAGGAGCAGAGGAAAAAAGGGGGGGCTCAGTCTGGGAAGGCCTCCTGGAGGAGGTGAGCTCTTAGCAGGGCTTTGAAGGGAGGGAACAGAGAAGGGGTGCTCCTTCACCCCTGTTCAAGGATGGGGGGAAGTCAGGCCCCTTGAGATAGTGAATCCTTACTTCTCAAGAACTTCCAGCGGTAGCCCATCCACCTCTGCATCAGACAGAAACTCCTGGCCGTCAGCTTAATAATAATAACGATGGCATCTGTTAAGTGCTTACTATGTGAGAAGCACTGTTCTAAGGCTTGGGGAGGATACAAGGTGATCACTTTGTCCCATGTGAGGCTCACAGTCTTAATCCCCATTATACAGATGAGGTAACTGAGGCACAGAGAAGTGAAGTGATTTGCCCAAAGTCACACAGCTGACAAGTGGCGGAGCCAGAATTAGAACCCATGATCTCTGACTCCCAAGCCCATCCTCTTTCCATTAAGTCACACTGTTTCTTCATTAAATACTAATGATGGATGGATGGATTGAGACAAAGATGAGTTCCTAGCTAGTCTGGGAGGGGCAAAGTCCTTGAATTTTGCTTCCAAGGAAATATTCTCCAGGATTATAATGGCATTTGATAAGCACTTACTATGTTTCAAACACTGTTCAATCAATCAATCATATTTATTGAGCACTCACTGTGTGCAGAGCACTGTACTAAGTGCTTGGGAAGTACAAGTTGGCAACATATAGAGATGGTCCCTACCCAACAGTGGGCTCACAGTCTAGAAGGGGGGGACGGAGAACAAAACACAACATATTAACAAAATAAAATAAATAGAATAGATATGTACAAGTAAAATAAATATTGTCCTCCCTCTGTCATTATCACTACTGTAGACAGAGGGAGGACAGTGATGATGATGATGGTGGTATTTGTTATATGCTTATTATGTGTCAAGCACTGTTCTAAGGACTGGGGTAGGTCCAATTAATCAGCTCAGACAAAGTCCCTGTCCCACAGGGGCTCACAATCTTAATTCCCATTTTACAGATGAGGTAATTGAGGCCCAGGGAAGTTAAGTGACTTGCCCACGGCCACACAGCAGACACTGACAAGCACTGGGGTCTTGTCCTATGCTGTGAGGTCATCTCTGAACCATAGACACCACAGACACCTATCTCCCCGCACGCCCCACTTCCATCTGCAATCGTTCTGGTAGTGGATCCACAGAGTTTTCTTGGTAAAAATCCAGAAGTGGTTTACCAACACCTCCTTCGGCACAGTAAACTTGCGTCTCCACCCTTGACTCTCTGCTGCTGCCCAGCGCAGGTGAGTTTTGACTTGTAGCAGATTGCCTTACCACTTAGTAGCCACTGCCTAGGCTGGGAATGGACTGGACAGGCCTCTGCTTGACTCTCCCTCCCATAGTCGAGACTGGTAGAGGACTGGAAACTCTCCAGGTGCGACCATGAGAGGGGAAAGCTCTGGGGTAGATATGATCTAATCAGGTTGGAAACAGGTCCCTATCCCCCATGAGGCTCACAGTCTTAATCCTCATTTTACCGATGAGGTAACTGAGGCACAGAGAAGTTAGGTGACTTGCCCAAGGTCACCTAGCAGACAAGTGGCACAGCCAGGAGTAGAAACCAGCTCCTTCTGATTCTGCACTGTATCTACTAGGCCACATGAAAGTTTAGTGTTGTTGTCCTCCCATAACCACGACTGGGTCATGGAAAATTCAAAAAAGGGAAGCTTAAAAGATGGGGTATGTGGATCTTTGGATGCTCTTGGCCAGTCTCAGGACTGTTTTCTCCTGGTATTTGCTCATGCCCTTCATTTTGTCTCATTTTAAAATGCAAAATCGCCTGGCAGCGTGTCAGATGCCTACAGCTGTGATCATGAGCCCCCGTCGTTTTAACTGCATTTCAGTCCACAGGACATTTTCTTGAGGATAGCCAGGAAGAAGAATATCAGAGGGTGAATGTCAGAGTGGGCAGAGAGGAAGGCGTAAGAATGGTGAATCAGTAAATGAATTATTGCGGCTCTTAATTTTCTCTCCTTTTTAACCAGAAAATATTGCTGCTGTAAATACAGTGTGCACCACTTCCATATAAAGCAATTTATTTTTATAGAAGAGATGCCATGGAGTATCATTTTGCTAAAAGATGAAGTAGCAAAAAGGAAAGAGAAGAAAAATGTTGGCAGAATGAAGAGAGAGGATTGCCTCAAGAGCACAGACAAATCAAAACAATAGTTAGGGAAGTGGAAGGAATGAAGAAGAAGCCAATAAGGCTCAGTTACAAAGGCTCTTACATGACGTGAGCCACTGGCCTTTTTCATGGAAAGTGTGGACTTGTCTTAGAGTTGGAGCAAGCTTGGGATAGGGTAGAGGAAGAGGAGGATCATTATTTCTTAGAGTAAGTCAACGTGGGAATTCCAGAGAGGGATTAGGAGTTGAGGAAGTAATCATCAATCATCCTCTGGGAATTCATTCATTTATTCATTCATTCAATTGTATTTATTGAGTGCTTACTGTGTGCAAAGCACTGTACTAAGCGCTTTAGGGAATGGGGTGTTAGGTGTATGTAAAAGAGGAAATAGAAGAGAGCAGTTGGGACAGAGGTGGACAAAATAGAAAAGGAGTGGAAAGCCTTTCAGAAGAGACAATTTACCCTCATGCAATTACTTGTAGTTGAGGTGTCTTGTTCCAATAGAGAGGTCATTTTTTATGGTATTTGTTAAGCACTTGCTGCATATCAGGCACCTTACTAAGCTCTGGGGTAGATACAAGCCAATCAGGTCAGACACAGTCCATGTCCCTCATGGGGCTCACAGTCTTAATCCCAATTTTACAGATGAGGCAACTGAGGCACAGAGAAATAAAGTGATTGCCCAAGTTCACAGCAGCAGAGTGGGGATTAGAACCCAGGTTCTTCTCTGCCATCAGAGAAGACCTAATTGGCTTTGTTTTCCAGGAGCTTCAGTTTAGGTCTGGGTGCCTTGGATGTCATGTTTCAATGCACGGTTGTATTGTTGGCTCCATGGTTACAGCTGTGCTCTCTCCCCTCCCACCAACACCCTCAACCGCCATGAGGTTTCTGTTACCTTGGTGCCTAGGATTTCACCATGTTTCTGTGGATCCTGGTTCGTAGGTCTCTGCACTGGTGGTGTTACCCTGCTGTCCCGTCCTCCTCACTGTTTGTGTTACCCTGTTACCAGGCCTGTACCATGCTAGTGTAACCTCAGAGCCCAGGCCCCCCATATCATTTATGCTTCCCTGCTGCTTCTACTTAGAGCAAAGCCCTACTAAGAGCTCACCTCCTCCGGGAGGCCTGAGCCCCCTCTTCCCCATCCCCATCCCCCCAGCCTTACCTCCTTCCCCTCCCCACTGCACCTGTATATATGTTTGTACGTATTTATTACTCTATTTATTTATTTTACTTGTACATATTTATTCTATTTATTTTATTTTGTTAATATGTTTTGTTTTGTTGTCTGTCTCCCCCTTCTAGACTGTGAGCCCGCTGTTGGGTAGGGACCGTCTCTATATGTTGCTAACTTGTACTTCCCAAGCGCTTAGTACAGTGCTCTGCACACAGTAAGCGCTCAATAAATACGATTGAATGAATGAATGAATGAACTTAGAGAAGAAGCCTGGCTCAGTGGAAAGAGCACAGGCTTTTGAGTAAGAGGTAATGGGTTTAAATCCAGGCTCTGCCAACTGTTTTGTTTTGTTGTCTGTCTCCCCCTTCTAGACTGTGAGCCTGTTGTTGGGTAGGGACCGTCTCTATACGTCACCAACTTGTACTTCCCAAGCACTTAGTACAGTGCTCTGCACACAGTAAGTGCTCAATAAATGCAATTGAATGAATGAATGAATTGCCAGCTGGTTGACTTTGGGCAAGTCACTTATCAATCAATCAATCAATCGTATTTATTGAGCGCTTACTGTGTGCAGAGCACTGTACTAAGCGCTTGGGAAGTACAAGTTGGCAACATATAGAGACAGTCCCTACACAACAGTGGGCTCACAGTCTAAAAGGGGGAGACAGAGAACAAACTTATCTTCTCTGTGCCTCAGTTACCTCATCTGTAAAATGGGGATTAAGACTGTGAGCCCCCCCCCCGCCCCGTGTGACATCCTGATCACCTTATAACCTCCCCAGCACTTAGAACAGTGCTTTGCACATAGTAAGTTCTTATTAAATGCTATCATTATTATTATTATTATTACTCCCAGGGCTCCACACTGTTTTTGTTACCCCAGAGTCGAGGTCTCCACCATGTTTGTTACGCTGGTGCCTAAACCTCCACATTTTTTGTTGTTACCTCAGAGTCCAGACCTGCACCATGTTGGGAAGCAACTCGGCCTAGTGGATAGAGCACTGGCTGTTAGTCGGAAAGACCTGGGTTCCAATCCTGGCTCTGCCACTTCTCTACTATGTCATCTTGAGCAAGTCGCTTCTCTTCTCTGTGCCTCAGTGACCTTAACTGTAAAATGGGGATTAAGACTCTGAGTCCCATGTGGGACAGGGACTGTGTTCAAACTGATTGGCTTGTATCTACCCCAGGGCTTAAAACAGTGCTTGACACATCCTAAGTGCTTAACAAATGCATTATTATTACCCTAGGGCCCAGGGTCCCATCTACACACTTGCTAACTTGGCCAAGGCAATTAAGCCTCTTTCTCACCAGGAAAACTAGCCCTAGGTGTGTCAGGAAAGGAATGTCCTTTTAGAAAGAATCATTTCCCATGGTTTACACAAGCTATTGGGTTGTAAATTAGGCAGAACTGAAGTCAGAAGTTCCAGCAGGCATCAGAAAAGGCTCAATGGAGATGTCTGTCCAATGTACTGCTATGAAAAGTTGATAGAATATTGGGCTGGAAAAAAAAAAGCATGGTACATGTCTATTCTATCTCTCCATACATTGAGAGAGGAAGTTATGTATATGCATAGCTATATCTCTTTCTTTATATATGTATATATATATATATTTATTTATATATATATTTATATTTATTAGAGAAGCAGCATGTAGTGGATAGAGCACAGGCCTGGGAATCAGAGGATCATGGGTTCTAATCACAGCTCCGCTAATTGTCTGATGTGTGGCCGTGGGCAAGTCACTTCACTTCCCTGGGCTTCAATGACCTCATCTGTAAAATGGGAATTAAGATTCTGAGCCCTTGTGGGACAGGGACTTTGTCTGAGCTAATTAATTGGATCTACCCCAGTCCTTATAACAGTGCTTGACACATAATAAGCATACAACCAAAACCACCACCATCATCATCATATATCTTTATATTTATAAATATATCTCTTTATATATAAACCCATGATATAAATTTATATATAATTGTGAATACATATATATTCATATGACTAACTATACTCATATGACTAGCATAGCTCAGTGGAAAGAGCACGGGCTTTGGAATCAGAGTTCGAATCCCGGCTCCACCAATTGTCTGCTGTGTGACTTTGGGCAAATCACTTAACTTCTCTGTGCCTCAGTTACCTCATCTGTAAAATGGGGATTAAGATTGTGAGCCCCCCATGGGACAACCTGATCACCTTGTAACCTCCCCAGTGCTTAGAACAGTGCTTTGCCCATAGTGAGCACTTAATAAATGCCATTATTATTATTATTATTATGAATGTCTATATAGCTAAAGTAATATATGTACCTATGCAGATCTCTATAGAGCCTCAGAATTTTAGAGCAATCCATTGATATCTCACAACTGAGTGAATAGGTGCATTCACTTCTGCCGAATTGTAGTTTGTCATGGACAAGGCTGCTTTTCCTAGGGGCATCATATGCCCTGGCAAACCAGTTCCATTTGGAATTTCAAAATTTGAACATTCATGCCTGGAAAAAACTGATATATTTATTTGTCATTGCCAGCTGCCATAGATATATGTCAACTGGCAAAAATTTACTCCCACTCGGCAAATGCTACAATCTTGGGTTTGTGGGTGTCCCACAGAGGTTTTTGCTCACTAAATAGGAAAAAGACAACTCAGACGTATTAGGGTCTAGGCTCAGAGGCCGAGTGGATGTGATAACCTCCTCGGCGCAAGACTGAAGAAGGTCCTTGTTGCTTCAGATCCATCTGGAACCCAGTGCTAGAACCCAGTGCTTGGAGCCCTATTCCCTGATTAACTCCAAATCAATCAATCAATCAATCAATCAATTGTATTTATGGAGCACTTACTGTGTGCAGAGCACTGTACTAAGCACTTGGGAAGTACAAGTTGGCAACATATAGAGACAGTCCCTACCCAACAGTGGGCTCACAGTCTAAAACCAGAGGAACCAGAAGTGACCTCCAAACCATTCAGGTGATTAAATCAAACAATAATGATGATGATGATGATAATAATAATAATAATAATAATAGTAATAATAATAATAATAATAATAATAATTGTACTTGTTAAAAGTACTCATTATGTGTCAAGCACTGTTCTATGTTCTGGGTTGATACAACTTTGGCAGGTTGGACACGGTCCCTTGCCCATGTGGGGCTCACACTCTTAATCCTCATTTTACAGATTAGGGAATTGAGGAACAGAGAAGTGAAGTGATTTGCCCATGGTCACACAGCAGACAATTGGCAGAACTGGGATTAGAACTCAGGTCTTTTGACTTTCAGGCCTGGGCTCTATACACTTAGCCATGCTACTTCTCTATCAGTCATTCAGTTGATAGTATTTATTGAGTACCACCTATTTGCAGAGCACCTTTTATTCTTTTTTTTAAAATGGTATTTTTTAAGCACTTACTCTGTGTCGGGCACTGTACTAAGCACAGGAGTAGATACAAGCTATTCGATTGGACACAGTCCATGTCCCACATGGGGCTCACAATCAAGCCCCGTTTTACATACGAGGAAACTGAGATAGAGAGAAGTTAAGTGACTTGCCCAAGGTCACAGAGCAGAAGAGTAGCAGAGCCAGAATAAGAACTCAGGTCTGTTGGACTCCCAAGACCGTGCTCTAACCACTAGGCAATGCTGCTTCATGCAGATCACTGTGCTGAGAGATTGGAATTGTACATTAGAATAAATAAGGATGATACCTACCCTCAAGGAACTTCCAATCTAAATGGCCAGGTCATGGAGAATGGAAAGCACATGCGAGAGATTTTGTGACAACAATGAAACAATTTAATTAAGGTGTGCACCCCATTTACCTATGTCTATAAGAGCAAAAGTGGGATGTCAATCAAACCATCAATCAATCAATGATATTTACTGAGCACTTACTGTGTGCAGAGCACTGTACTTAAGTGCTTGGGAAAGTCCAATATAGCGGAGTTGATAGAAGCCATACCTGCTTGCAAGGAATTTACAATCAACAGTGGGTCACAGACGTTAAAACAGTTTAGGGATTGGGAAAAGAGTAGAGTAGAAGAAAATTTATTTATGTATTGTGAGGCTGAGGAGGGTATCAAAGTCCTTAAGTGGTAAGTGGCCAAATGCATAGTTGACGGAGGGGAGGGTGGACACAGGAAGTGAGGCTGAAGGCAGTAAAGGCCTCTCAGAGATGATGTCTCCCCCTTCTAATAATAATAATAATGATGATGGCATTTATTAAGCGCTTACTATGTGCAAAGCACTGTTCTAAGCGCTGGGGAGGTTACAAGGTGATCAAGGTTGTCCCACGGGGGGCTCACAGTCTTAATCCCCATTTTGCAGATGAGGTAACTGAGGCACAGAGAAGTGAAGTGACTTGCCCAAAGGCACACAGCTGACAATTGGTGGAGCCGGGATTCGAACCCATGACCTCTGACTCCAAAGCCCGGGCTCTTTCCACCGAGCCACGCTGCTTCACAGTCTTCTAGACTGTGAGCCCACTGTTGGGTAGGGACCGTCTCTATATGTTGACAACTTGTACTTCCCAAGCGCTTAGTACAGTGCTCTGCACACAGTAAGCACTCAATAAATATGATTGAATGAATGAATGCGACTGTAGAAGTGTGTGAAGATGGAGGGAGTAATGCTCTGCTGGATATGAAAGGGAAGGAGGTATGAAGGGGAGTTACATGAGCCCTCACGCCTGCCTTCAGGTCATCTTTGCACCCCAAATTGAACATGTGCAGAACAGAACTCCTTTTCTTCTCACACAAACACTTTCCTCCCCATGACTTTCCTGTCACTTGGTAATAATCATCAATCATATTTATTGAGTGCTTACTGTGTGCAGAGCACTGTACTAAGCGCTTGGGAAGTACAAGTTGGCAACATATAGAGACAGTCCCTACCCAACAGTGGGCTCACCCTCTAAAAGAATGATGGTATTTGTTAAGCTCTTACTATGTGAAAAGCACTGTTCTAAGCGCTGGGGAGGTTACAAGGTGATTAGGTTGTCCCGGGGGGGCTCACAGTTTTAATCCCCATTTTACAGATGAGGTAACTGAGGCCCAGAGAAGTGAAGTGACTTGCCCAAAGTCACACAGCTGACAGTTGGCAGAGCCGGGATTTGAAGCTGTGACCTCTGACTCCAAAGCCCAGGCTCTTTCCACTGCTCCACGCTGCTTCTCTAATAACTGCGGCATTTGTTGCAAGCTTACTATGTGCCAGGCAATGAACTAAGCACTGGGGTGGATACTAGCATTCCCTGTCCCACATGGGGCTCACAATCTCAAGCCCCATTTGACAGATGAGGTAACTGAGGCACAGAGAAGTTAAACGACTTGCCCAAGGTCACACAGCGGACACGTGGCAGAGTCGGGAGTAGAACACATGACCTTCGGACTCCTAGGCCTGTGCTCTATCCACAAAGCAGTGCTGCTTCTCTGTCACTTTAAACAGAACCACCATCCTCTCTAACCTTACATGGGCTTGGGGGTCAGAAGGACCTGGTTTCTACTCCCAGCTCTGCCACTTGTTTGCTGTGAGACCTTGGGCAAGTCACTTAACTTTTCTGTGCTTCATTTACATTACCTGTAAAACGGGGATTAAGATTGTGAGTCCATGTTGGACAGGAACAGTGGGACAGGGACTTAATAATAATGATAATAATAATTATTATTATAAATGCGGCATTTGTTAGGCACTTACTATGTGCCAGTCACTGTACTAAGTGCTGGTGTGGTTGCAAGGAAATCGGTTGGACCCAGTCCCTGGCCTATGTGGGGCTCCTAGATTTAATTCCCATTTTTCAGATGAGGTAACGGAGGCACAGAGAAGTGAAGTGACCTACCCAAGTTCACACAGCAGATAAGTGGTGAATCTGGGAATAATAATAATAGTAATGATGGAATTTGTTAAGCACTTACTTTGTGCCAAGCACTGTTCTAAGTGCTGGGGTAGATACAAGGTAATCAGGTTGTCCCACATGGTGCTCACAGTCTTAATTCCCATTTTACAGATGAGGCAACTGAGACACAGAGAAGTGAAGAAACTTGCCCAAAGTCACACAGCTGACAAGTGGGGGAACCGAGATTAGAACCCATGACCTCTTACTCCCAAGCCTGGGCTCTTTCCATTATGACCTTTCAACTCCCAGACGCATGCTCAATCCACTATGCCATCCTGCTTCTTGATTATCCTTAGCTACCCCAAGCCTAACAACAGTGGCTGGCACATTGTAAGCACGAAACAAACACCACACAAAACAAACACAAAACAAAACAAACACACACAAAAGAAGAAAAAGCAATCTCATATTCAAAATGTCACTAAATCCTGCTGGTTTACCCTTCACAGCATCACTAAAATCCACTCTTTCCTCTCCATCCAAACTGCTACCACGTTAACCCACATGGAAATCAATCAATCAATCAGTCGCATTTATTGAGTGCTTACTGTGTGCAGAGCACTGTACTAAGCGCTTGGGAAGTACAAGTTGGCAACATATAGAGACAGTCCCTACCCAACAGTGGGAAAGCAGCATGGCATAGGGATAGAGCCCGGGCCTCTGAGTCAGAAGGTCATGGTTTCTCATTCCAGCTCCACCACTAGTCTGCTGTGTGACCTCGGGCAAGTCATTTCACTTCTCTATGTCTCAGTTACCTCATCTGTAAAATGGGGATTAAGACTGTGAGCCTGATATGAGACAAGGACTGTGTCGAACCCGATTTGCATGTAACTACCCCGGTGTTTTGAACACTGCTTGGCACATACTAAGCTCTTAACAAGAACAATTATTATCATTATGGTAATGGCCAGCAGCAGGGAACAGTTTCAGTACCAGCCTGTCAAACCTCTTCACCGCACTCTGGATACTGTGGCTTAGGTTCCTGTGTTCCCCAAGCATCCGGAGAAGGGACCCTAAAATGTCAAAAGGGGTGACAGCAAGGGTCCCCAGCAGTTTTGCTTGCTGGTCAGATCAGGAGAGAGGCTGAGGGGATCTGGTCTGGGCAGCTTATTCCCCTGTTGTTACCACATCTCTTAGTGGCCCATTAAAACAATTCTTCTCTCCCTGTGCAGCGGGGGTGTTATCGCATAATAGCGTCCAAGGGTCTGAAGTGTCCTGAACCACCTCCAAGTGTCACAGGATAATCGCTCGGGGAATAGTTCAACCACAAATGATCTGTTGAACGCCAGAGGAGAGAATTGGGCTCCCTCAAGAACACCCTTTTATAAATCAAAGCAATGTTGTCTGCGTGACTTCTGAACTCCATCCCACTTTTCTCATGCTGGAGGAGCCCTGGTCGTCTACTCGGGACTAGAGGGGCATAATGAGAAGGGAAAGGGGTCCTTGAAGGTCTTCTTGGGTCAAATGATGAGACAAATTTAGATTAGCTGAGAACAGAAAGTAAGATGAGGAGGGAGATTAGAGGTAAAGTACTGTTTAAAATAGGCCAAAGCCAGAAAATAATAATCATGCACTCTTAATTAGCTTTGAGAAGAAAGGGACACTCAGTGAAATTGAAAGGCAGTAAATTTGAAGCAGATGAAATGAAATATTTCATCTTGCAGTTCCCAGCAAGTTTGTTGGGTCACGCCCTGGGAAATCACTGCCCTTAAGACTCTCCGAGGAAGTTACTTTGATTCCCTGGCTGCCCCTTGATCACTTAGTTGCAGGGAAGAAAATTCCCAAGTGTCTGGTAGGGATGATCTGTTTGGAGAAAGGCTGAGACTGATTTATCAAGCTCATCTGTCATAGGACTCTCCCTATCTTGGGTGTGGGATGAGATGTGATTGGAATTGACTTTGCTTTCTAATAATGATAAAGGTAATGATCGTATTTTGTTAACCTTACTCTACTAAGCTTAATGTACCAAGTGCTAGGGTAAGAATCAAGATAATCAGGTTTGTCCCGCATGGGGCTTGTTATCTGGGAGTTGGGGAGAAGAGATAGGTAATTCCCATTTTACAGATGAGGATGTTGAACCATAGTGAAGTTAAGTGACCGATCCAAGATCCCACAGTAGGCAAGGGCTGTGTCTGGAATTAGAACCCAGGTTCCCCGAATTTTAAGCCTCTGCTCTCTCCACAAAATCACACTGTACTAAGCACTTGGAAAGTACAATTAGGCTACAGATAGAGGCAATTCCTACCACAGGCAGATTTCTTTGGAGAGAACCCATTCTCATCCGTGCCTCATCCATACCTGGCATTTCTTACTTTTCTAAGTAGCCAGAAATGCAGCAAATATCATTACTTCTAATGGGGATTTAATCATCCTGGAGTTTAATTAATTCATTCATTCAATTGTATTTATTGAGCGCTATATTCATTATTGTTTAATCAGTCAATCAGTGGAATTTATCAAGCACTTACTGTGTGCAGAGCACTATATTAATCCATTGGGAGAGTGCACTGCAATAGAATTGGTAGATGTGATCCCTGCCTTCAGGAAACTTAACAGTCTACTGGGAGAAAACTGGAAGAGAAAAACACTACAACAAATTGCAGGTAGGGAAAACAACCACCTATAAGGATAAGCACGTAAGTGTTGTGGGGTTGAGGAGTGGGGAAGAAGAAGCTCTCTGTGGCCAGGGCTCACATCTCCACTCTTCTGGACTGTGAGCCCATTGTGGGCAGCGATTGTCTCTATTTCTTGCTGAATTGTACTTCCCAAGTGCTTAGTACAGTGCTCTGCACACAGTAAGCACTCAATAAATATGACTGACTGAATGAATGAATCTACCAATTCTGTTTCATTGTACTCTCCCGAGCACTTAATACAGTGCTCTGCTCAAAGGAAGTACTCAATAATGTCATTAATAGACTGAGTACCAAGGTGCTTAGGAAGGGGGTTTAGCCCTTCATATTGGAAAATACCTTGATTCTTTGAGTTACAACTCATGGTTAATTTAAGAGCTGGATTAAGCCAACATAGCTCAGCGGAAAAGGTTCTGGGTTCTAGTCTCAGCATTACCACTATTTTGTTGTGTGACCTTGGGCAAACACTTCACTTCTCTGGGCCTCTGTTTCCTCATCTGTTAAATGGTGATAAGATGTCTGCCTTTTCCTCCCTCTCAGATTGTGAGCCTCATGTGGGCAGGGACTCTTTTCGCTGGGATTATCTCTGCACACCTCATGGTTTATCACAGTGCTTGAACCAGTACTTAATTAATACCATCGTGATTGTAATTATTGATGGAACAAAGGTGTGTCAAGCCAAAAGTGATGTGATCGATCTGTGGCAGAGCCTGCAGTTGAAATTCCAACTGCTTCCCCAGCCTAAACCATCCCCTCCAAAGCAGCAGCGTCATAAGGTGGATTTCCAATAGCTGCTCAAAACGTGGCACTTGGTTCACAAGAAAAGCAATTCTATTTAAATCATCAGAGGGGTATTTATTGACCTCTTAGTATGAGCAAAGCTCTAAACTAAGAAACTAAGAAATCGAAGCTACCCACTCAAGGTAGAAAGGCACATCAACTGAGAGTGGATTGCACTTTCCAAGCACTTAGTACAGGGCTCTGAACACATTAAGTGCTCAGTACATAAGATTGAGTGAAAGGAGGATCCAGCATCTGATTTGTTATGTTCAAACCCTGAACCTTGGAGTACGAGGTTTTCAAATGTTAACCTCTTCAAAGCATTCAAAATTAACTTAGACATATGTTTTTTAAATGGTATTTGTTAAGTGCTTACTAGGTACCGGGCACTTTACTAGGTGCTGGGGTAGATACAAGCTAATCAGGTTGAACACAGTCCATGTCCCATATGGGACTCACAGTCTTAATCCCCATTTTATAGATGAGCTAAATGAGGCACAGAAAAGTGAATGACTTTCATGAGGTCATACAGCAGACAAGCATTGAGAAGCAGTGTGGCTCAGTGGATATAGCACAGGCTCTGGAGTCAGAGGTCATGGGTTCGAATTCCGGCTCTGCCAATTGTCAGCCATGTGACTTTGGACAAGTCACGTAACTTCTCTGTGCCTCAGTGCCCTCATCTGTAAAACGGGGATTAAGATTGTGAGCCCCCTGTGGGACAACCTGATCACGTTGTAACCTCCCCAGTGCTTAGAACAGTGCTTTGCACATAGTAAGCGCTTAATAAATGCCATTAAAAAAAAGTATTGGAGTCAGGATTAGAACCCAGGTCCTCTGATTACCAGCCCTGGGCTGTATCCACTAGGAAACACTGGATCTCTTCATCTGCGTCAAGGCTCTGTGTCTGAAGTTTTAACCTGATTGTAAAACTGAATTGGAAACACCCCTCCTTGCGTGATACTGCACCCTCTCCCAAGGGGGACATTTAAATGGCTTTGGCTTCACCCTTGCACTTGGATTTGTACCCGTTATTCGCCCCACCCTCAGTCCGCAGGGCATTTATGTCCATATCTGTAATTTATTTTAACACCTGTCTCCCCTTCTCGACTCTGAGCTCCTTGCGGGCAGGGAACATGTTTACCAACTCAGTTATAGGGTACCCTGCAAGTGCTTAAAAAATACTATTAACTGACTACTCGGAAACACTGAGAAAAAAAATTGTTTGGGAGTCAGAAGCTCTGAACACTTCCCCAATCAAGAGAAATGAATCCTCATCAATAGTACAAAATTGGCCTATGTCATTCTGGGACTCAGCCATCTGCACTTAATTGTCCTATTTGAATTCTTCATTGGTGTCCTTTCTGAAAATGTTTTACTATGTCCTATGCCGGGAATGCAAGGAGGGGTGGTAAGCTCTGGAAGGGCAGGGAAACTAACTGCTTATTGTTGCATTTTATTCTCGCACTTATTACACTGCTCTGCACACAGAAAGTGCTAAATAAATATGATTGAATGAACAATGCAGACATACCTCTGGATCTGGAACTTTTATTCCGGGAGGATTTCCTGAGCCTTTGACTTGCTCTGGGGAAAATTTGCTCCTCTCCCAAGTCCCTGTAAATCAATCAATCAATCAATCAATCGTATTTATTGATCGTATTAAACACAGACAACCCTTCAGAACCTCAAGACTTTGTTGAGGCATGAAAGAGTTAACATTGAAGCTAGGACACAGAGACTGTGGAGAAGAGGAAGTGACAGATTTAGGATTGCAAAACAAGCAATGGGAGTTAGAATAGGATGGAGAGCTGCAGAGGTATGTTATCATGGGGGTTGGAGAAGCAGTGTGGCTCAGTGGAAAGAGCCGAGGCTTTGGAGTCAGAGGTGATGGGTTCAAATCCCAGTTCCGCCAATTGTCAGCTGTGTGACACTTGATTTCTCTGGGCCTCAGTTCCCTCCTCTGTAAAAGGGGGATGAAGACTGTGAGCCCCGCGTGGGACAACCTGATCGCCTTGCAACCTCCGCAGTGCTTAGAACAGTGCTTTGCACATAGTAAGCGCTTAATAAATGCCATCATCATTATTATTAAAGTGAAATACAAATATAAAGCTCGCACAAGTATGCAGAGGTGTAACAATGAGAACTAGGGTGTGGAGTACGCCATAGTTGTTCATTCATTCATTCAATCATATTTATTGAGTGCTTACTGTGTGCAGGGCACTGTACTAAGCGCTTGGGAAGTACAAGTTGGCAACGTATAGGGATGGTCCTAACCCAACAATGGGCTCACAGTCTAGAACGGGGAGCGTCACTGACAAGGCACGGCCTGACTGGACACTGAACATGGAGCATCAGAGCCTAGTTGGAAAAGCATGAGTCTGGGGGTCAGAAGGACCTGGATTTTAAACCAGCTCCATGATTTGTCCGCTGTATGACCTTGGCAAAGTCACTTAACTTCTCTGTGCCTCATTTACTTCATCTGTAAAATGGATAGACTGTGACCCGCCTGTGGGACTTGGACTGTGTCTGACCTGATTAGCTATCCCAGTGCTTAATTCCATGCCTGGCACTTAGTAAGCCCTTAACTGATACCTTAAAAAAATACACAGCCCAAAATAGGAACCGTAAATGGGATATTTGGAGTAGGGATGGAAGAGGAGAAGCTGGGATGTTGAAGGAGCACGGCATTGTGGATAGAGCAGGGGCCTGGGAATCAGAAGGTCATGGTTTCCAATCCTGGATCCACACTTGTCCACTGTGTGACCTTGGACAAGTCACTTCACTTCTCTGGGCCTCAGTTACCTCATCTGTAAAATGGGGATTGAGACTGTGAGACCCACATGGGCCAGGGACTGGGTCCAACTCAATTTGTTGGTATCCACTTAGTATGGTGCCTGGCACATAGTAAGAACTTAGCAAATACCATTATCATTATTTTCATTATTAGAAGGAACTGACGAAGATCAGGGAGAGTTAAGAAAGAGAGTCTGAAACTTTAATTTGTTGTACCTGGAATGCTTGCCCTTCAGGACAGATGCCTGAGTGATAAATCTCTGATACTGAATTTGGTCTGCTGGGAGGCTCTGTTTGGCAATAAATCTCTGCTCAGCCATAGCTTGGACTCCCATCTCCGCCTCGGGGGAGGGCTTGTTGGGGATTCGACTTAAAAGACTTGGTGACAGGAGCCAAAGAGGAGGGAGGCTGGAGGCTTAAAATCAAAATATCAGACAGAAAAGCATCCAATGCTGCTCCGGTCAAGTGGAAGACCGAATGAAAACCAGACTGTCCAGTGTGAAACCAAATGAATAGCCACTCTGTTCTCATCTCTGGTCATCACTGATAACTTACAAAAAAAGAATTTGCAAATCTGCATAGGCAGTGTTGGATATTTTTCTACCTTGAACTGTGATTTACTAGACCCTCTGGTGAATTTTAACCACTGGAGTTTGATTTAGGAATCAGAACTGGAAACGGCAAATATATCTTGAACTATCTTGAATATATCACAACTCCGGGTGGGATCCAGAAGATACCTGATTTATAGATTGGGAAACTCATTGGCAACCCCAGAAATGTATTTATTAGAAAACCCAGTGTGCCTTGAAGTTAAAAAAGAAAACCAAAATCCAAGACTGTAGTCTTTCACAGCTTTAGGGGAGATTTCAAAGAAACTCTAATCAGAGCAATAAACCTCCCACGCATGAAGTGGTGGAATCCCTCTTTCTTTTATTCAGTTACATTCTAGAGCCCCTACTGTGTACAGAGCACTGTGCTGGGCACTTGAGAGAGTAAAATAAAAGCAGATAAGGATGGTTCTCGCCTTAGAGGGACTTATAGAAATGGAGCCTTTAGGAGGCAGTATTTGTTCATCAATCAGTAGCATTTATTGAAAGAACATTGTACTAGAAAGCATTTTCCTTGTGGGTAGTGAATGTATCTGCCAACTCTGTCGAATAGTTCTCTCCCGAGCTCTTAGTGCAATGCTCTGCACACAGTAAGCACTCAAATATCACTGATCCAACTTGTACTTCCCAAGCGCTTAGTACAGTGCTCTGCACACAGTAAGCGCTCAATAAATACGATTGATGATGATGATGATTGATTGATTGACTGGGAGAATACGATGGAGTTGTAATGGACAAGATCCCTGATCTCAAGCAGTTTACAGTCTACATTTGTGCAGGGCACTCTGTTTACCATTTGGGAGAGTACAGCAGAGTTAGTAGACAGTGTAGCTTAATAGAAAGAGCATGGGTTTGCGTGTGGAAGTCTAATCCCGCCTCCACCGCTTGTCGGCTGTGTGACCTTGAGCAAGTCACTTAACTTCTCTGTGCCCCAGTTACCTCATCTGTAAAATGGGGATTAAAAGTGTAAGCCCCATGTGGGACAACCTGATTACCGTCTATCTTCCCCAGCACATAGTAAGCGTTTAACAAATACCATTTATTTTGTTAATGATGTGCATATTGCTATAATTCTATTTGTTCTGATGATTTTCACACCTGACTACATGTTTTGTTGTGTTGTCTGTCTCCCTGTTCTATACTGTGAGCCCGTTGTTGGGTGGGGACCATCTCTATATGTTGCCAACTTGTACTTCCCAAGCGCTTAGTACAGTGCTCTGCACAGAGTAAGCACTCAATAAATACGATTGAATGAATGAATGAATGAATTATTAACCAGAATCCCTGCCCTCAAGAAGCTTACTGTCAGGAGTGAACTATCTGTGGGCCTGCTTTGATGTTGGCAACATCTTGTTCTGCTTCTGATTTTCTTTCATTCATTCATTTATTCATTCATTCAATCGTATTTATTGAGCACTTACTGGATGCAGAGCACTGTCCTAAGCGCTTGGGAAGTACAAGTCAGCAACACATAGAGATGGTCCCTACCCAACAACGGGCTCACAGTCTAGATGGGGGAGACAGACAACAAAACAAAACATGTAGACAGGTGTCAAAATTGTCAGAACAAATAGAATTATAGCAATATGGACATCATTAACACAATAAATAGAATAGTAAATATGTACAAGTAAAATAATTAGAGTAATAAATCTGTACAAATATATACAACTGCTGTGAGAGTGGGAAGGAGGTAGGGCAGGGGGTATAGGGAGGAGGAGAGGAAAAAGCTGGCTCAGTCTGGGAAGGCCTCCTGGAGGAGGTGAGCTCTCAGTAGGGCTTTGATGGGAGGAAGAGAGCTAGCTTGGTGGATGTGTGGAGGGAGGGCATTCCGGGCCAGAGGACGGACGTGGGCCGGGGGTCAGTGGCTGGACAGGCGAGAATGAGGCACAGTGAGGAGGTTAGCGGTGTCAGAGGAGCGGAGTGTGTGGGCAGGACTGTAGAAGGAGAGAAGGCAGGTGAGGGTAGGAGGGGGTGAGAGGATGGAGAATCTTGAAGCCAAGAGTGAGTTTTTGCTTGATGGTTGACAGGAATCCACTGGAGATTTTTAAGGAGGGGAGTGACACGCCCAGAGCAGTTCTGTACAGAGATAATCCAGGCAGCAGAGTGAAGTGTAGACTGAAGCGGGGAGGGACAGGAGGATGGGAGATTAGAGAGGAGGCTGATGCAGTTATCTAGTTGAGATAGGATGAGAGATTGAACCAGCAAGGTGGCGGTTTGGATGGAGAGGAAAGGTTTGATCTTGGTGATGTTGTGGAGGTGAAACCGGCAGCTTTTGGTGACGGATTGGATATGTGGGATGAATGAGAGAGTGGAGTCGAGGATGACACCAAGGTTGTGGACTTGTGAGACGGGAAGGATGGTTGTGCCGTCTACAGTGATGGGAAAGTCAGGGAGAGGGCAGGGTTTGGGAGGGAAAATAAGGAGTTCAGTCTTGGACATACTGAGTTTTATATGGTGGGCAGACATCCAGATGGAGATGTCCTGAAGGCAGGAGGAGATATGAGCCTGGAGGGAGGGAGAGAGATCAGGGGCGGAGACGTAGATTTGGGTGTCATCAGCATAGAGGTGATAGTTGAAGCTGTGGGAGTGAATGAGTTCACCAAGGGAGTGAGTGTAGATAGGGAACAGAAGGGGACCAAGAACTGACCCTTGAGGAACCCCTACAGTAAGGAGATGGGAGGGAGAGGAGGAGCTCATGAAGAAGACTCAGAATGAACAGCTGGAGAGATAAAAGGAGGACCAGGAGAGGACAGAGTCTGTGAAGCCAAGGTTGGATAGTGTGTTGAGGAGAAGGGGCTGATCCACAGTATCGAAGGTGGCTGAGAGGTCAAGGAAGATTACAATAGAGTAGGAGCCATTGGATTTGGCAAGAAGGAGGTCATTTGAGAGGGTAGTTTTGGTGGAGTATAGGGGATGGAAGCCGGATTGGAGGGTGTTGAGGAGAGAGTTGGTGTTGAGGAATTTGAGGCAGTGAGTGTAGACGACTCATTCTAGGAATTTGGAAAGGAAGGAGGGAGAAAGGGTGATAATTAAAAAGGGTGGTGGGGTCGAGAGGGTTTTTTTAGGATGGGGGAGACATGGGCATGTTTGAAGGCAGAGGGGAAGGAACGAGTGGAGAGTGAGTGGTTGAAGATGGAAGTTAGTCCTTCCACTCACTTTCTCATCATTGTAGACAGCACCACTGTCCTTCCTGCTCACGAGTCTGTAACCTTAGCGTTTTTCTTGACTCTCTCATTCAACCCACATATTCAATCCATCACTAATTCCTGTTGATTTCAATTTCATTCATTCATTCATTCATTCATTCAATCCTATTGATTGAGTGCTTACTGTGTGCAGAGCACTGTACCAAGTGCTTGGAAAGTACAATTCAGCAACAATTTCGCTACAACACTAAGATCTGCCCTTTCCTCGCCATTCATTCAATCATATTTACTGAGCGCTCATTGTGCGCACAGCACTGTACTAAGCACTTGGGAAGTACAGGTCAGCAACATCCAAACTGCTACCACTTTAATACAATCACTTATCCTATCCCCCCTCTATTACTGTAGCAGTCCCCTCACTGACCTCCCAGCCTCCTCTCTCTCTACACTCCAGTCCATATTTCAGTTTGCTGCCCGGATCATTTTCCCATAAATATGTTCAGAACACATTTCTCCACTCCTCAAGAAACTCTAGTGGTTGCTCATCCACCGCTGCATCAAATCAAACTCTTCACCAATGGCTTCAAAGCAGTCAATCACCTTTCCCACTCCTATCTCACCTCGCTTCTCCCCTACTACAACCCTGCCTGCATACTCTGCTTCTCTAATGATAACCTTCTCACTGTTCCTCCATCCAAGTATCTCGCCACCCACCCCTTGTCCCCATCCTGCCTCTGTCCTGGAAGTCTCTTCCTCCTCAGATTCAACTGAAAATGACTCTACCCAGCTTCCAAAGCCTTACTGAAGGCACATCTCCTCCAAGAGGCTTTCCCTGACTAAGCCCTCCTTTCCTTTCTCCCACTCCCTTCTGTATTGCCTGACTAGCTCCCTTTATTCATCTTCCCTCCCAGCCTCACGACACTTGAGTACATATCTGTACACATCCAATCCATCACCAAAACCTGCGAGTCTCACCTTCACAACATCGTCAAGATCTGTCCTTTACTCTCCATCCAAAGCTCTACCACATTAGTACAGTCATTCATCCTATCCCGACTGGATTACTGCATCAACATCCTTTCAGATCTCCCAACCTCCTGTCTCTCCCCACTTCAGTCTATACTTCATTCTGCTGCCTGGATTATCTTTCTACAGAAATGTTCTGGGCACATCACCCCCCTACTCAAAAATCTCTTGCGGTTGCCCATCAACTTCCATATCAAGCAAAACCTCCTCACTATTGGCTTCAAAGCTCTCCATCATCTTGCCCCCTTCTATCTCACCTATCTGCTCTCTTTCTACATGCCAGCCTACACACTAGCTTCTCTCGTGCTAACCTTCTCACGTCCTCTTTCTTGCCTGCCCCACTGTCAACCCCTGGCCCATGTCCTACCTCTAGCCTGGAATGCCCTCCCTCCTCAAATCTGCCAAACAATCACACTTCCCCCCATATGGCATAAGAATGTTGAATGCATGGTTCTGGTAAAGTTGCGAAGATCCCATTCCTTTGACAGACAAGAATGCTGATATAAGACCTGACAGGTGAGATTATTATTATATGCTACAACTTCTCCTATTCCTAATCTATTTCAATATCTGACTCGCCCTGTAGACTTTATGTTCCTTAAGGGCAGGGATCGTATCTACTGACTTTGCTGTAATATACTCTCCCCAGCACATAATACAGTGTTCTGCACAGAGTTAAACACTTACTAAATAGCATTTATCATTGATTGAGACTAACCCTTGTCTGCAGTTGGCCCTATAACTGTCCAAGGAAAGTGCGACTTCTTTGGAAGGTAAATAAAACCCAATGATTTCATCCCCTCTCTATAGACTAGCTCGCTCTCTTCTATTTTTAAATGTGGGACATAGTTCAGATTAGGTAACGCTACAACTGTACAACACACAAATAAATACCAACAAATGCAAGTCTTTTGGTATTCCAGCCAACTCATATTACTGACATGCAAAACACTTGTTGAAAATCAGGCCCAAAAGATAACTGTGAAGGTGGCAATTATAAAATGGTTAATTAAAAGCAATTATAAAATAGTTAATTAGTGTATATATGTTTTATAGTTTGGTTCTAGGTGATATTCAAGATGCCAATGTGGAGGCTTCCTGGGCAGATGGGAACTCCGCTGGGGTCAGATCCCAGGGGGGTCTGCTCCTGTACTGTCGACACCTCCCAAACTGATCGGGTACCTGGTATCTCCCCTGCACCCATGGCAGATGTTGATGCTCTGGAGGGTTTTCATCAAGCAGGATTGGGGATCCTAGAGGAAGATCCGGAGGTCAGAAAGCAGCATGAGCTAGTGGATAAAGCATGAGTCTGCGAGTCAAAAGGACCTGGGTTCTAATATCACTCCAACACTTGTCTGCTGTGTGACCTTGGGCAAGTTAGTTCACTTCTCTGGGCCTCACTTACCTCACCTGTAAAATGGAGGCTAGGACTGTGAGCCCTATGTGGGACAGGGATTGAGTCCAACCTGATTGACATATAATAATGATAATAATAATAATAATAATGGTATTTGTTAAGTGCTTACTATGTGCCAAGCACTGTTCTAAGCACTGGGGGGATACAAGGTGATCAGGTTGTCCCACGTGGGGCTCACAGTCTTAATCCCCATTTTACAGATGAGGTAACTGAAGCACAGAGAAGTTAAGCAACTTGCCCAAAGTCATGCAGCTGAGAATTGAGTCAGGATTTGAACCCGTGACCTCTGACTCCAAAGCCCGGACTCTTTCCACTGAGCCACGCTGCTTCTCTATATCTACCCTAATGCTTAAACCAGTGCTTGATACATAGTAAGTGCTTAACATATATTGTTATTTTTATTGTTATTATTATTATCAATGACCTGAGGTTAGGAAGAGGCAATAGGATTAACAGGACTCCTCATTTAAGAAGACAGTGACTTTGCACCAGTAAAAAGGAAGCAGCATGGCCTGATGGAAAGAGCTTATGCCTAGGAGTCAGGGACCTGGGTTCTAATTCAGGCTCCACCTCTAGTCTGGAGGGTAAACTTGAGCAAATCACCTTATGTCTCTTGAGCTCTATTACCTCATCTGTAAAATGGGGATTAAGACAGTGAGCTCCATGTGGAACAGGGACTGTGTCCAACTGGATATGCTTGCATCCACCCCGGCAATTAGTTCAATGTGTGGCACATAAGTGCTTAACAAACACCATTAAACACACACACACACACACACACACACACGCACACACACACACACACACACACACATATATATATATATATATATATATATATATATATATATATATATATATAAAGATCACCTGGTTTTAGCAAGAGGAGACCAGAGTCAGTAATCCCGGGGAGCTGAAAAGAGTTGTCCGTGATATTCAGAGAAGACACCACCAACAGTGAAAATCATCTCCGCGTGTGTTTTTCTGTGTGGCTGAGGAGGCCAATGTCAGTCAGTCAATCATATTTATTGGGCACTTACTGTGTGCAGAGTACTGAATTTAGGAGAGTACAATAAAACAATAAACAAACACATTCCCTGCCCAGCATGAGTTTACAGTCTGGGGGGAGACAAATATTAATATAAATAAATAAATGACAGTTATGGACATCAGTGCTGTGGGGTTGGGAGGGTGGATGAATAAAGGGAGCAAGTAAGAGTGATGTAGAAGGAAGTACGAGGAGAGGAGGGCTCAGCCAGGGAAGTCCTGTGGGCCCAATAGTCCCACTAGCCTCGTGCCCACAAAAAGCCTGTTCCATGTTATGTTGCCATGTTAGATGTTTGATGTGCTGTTTTCTCCTTTGCCTTCTTGCCTCTTGCTTCTGACAGTTCTGCATGAAAAGAACCATTCCTTTCATGACAACAGTACACCACGCTGGTCTATCCTTTGCCATTGACTTCCAGCTTTCAACTCTGATACAGCAATATCTGAGGCTTTGTTATAGTGCGTTCTTAAGACATTTCCTCAGACCTCCTGGCTTTCACTTTCCCCCATATTTAGCTCTCCTTGTGGTGGTTGGAGTTTAAAGTAAAGTCTTTTTAAAGCGTGAGAGACAAGGAGATTCAGACAAAGCCTCAAACTAAGCCCATGGTTCCCCTATCCGCCCTCCCCTCTGCGTCGTCTATGAATTTGGCTCAGAACCCATTAAACCCTTTGATACACCAGTCCCACAGTAGTAATGGAAATATTCTTATACTCCACTCTTTCCCCTATCTCTAACATTTTAATGTCTGTCTCTCCTTGTAGACTGAAAGTTGGCTATGGGCAGGGATCACATTTACTAACTGTGTTGTATTTTGCTTTACCAAGCACTTAATACAGTCCTCTGTACACAGCTAAGTGCTTGTGGCTCCATGGAAAGAGCAAAAGCTTGGGAGTCAGAGGTCATGGGTTCTAATCCCGGCTCTGCCACTTATCAGCTGTGTTACTTTGGGTAGGTCACTTCACTTCTCTGTGCCTCAGTTACCTCATCTGTAAAGTGGGGATTAAGACTGTGAGCCCCACATGGGCAACCTGATTACCTTGTATCTACCTCAGCGCTTAGAACAGTTCTTGGCACATAGTAAGTGCTTAACAAATACCATCATCATTATTATTATTTTTATCATTATTGAATGATTGACTGATTGATTGAGGCAAAAGAGAAAATAATTCCAGGTACTGAAAAAAATTAAACATGACAACAAGAACAATAAGGGACAACCTTTTTTGTGTATTTGATTTGTCCAGGACTGTGGATTTATAGATTAGGAGACCCAAACCCTGTCTTGCAAAAGCTTTCCACATAGCAGGAGAGACACTCTAAAATAATGTGCTGATAGGAGGAAGAAAGAACATAGGATGTTTTAGGTGAGTGAGTGTCTATGTAATAGGACATGTATAAAAGTACAACGGGAGGCATTGGACACTTAAGTGTGTGATGGATGATAATAATAATGATGATAACAATAATAATAATAGTATTATATGCCTAGCACTGTTCTAAATACTGGGGTAGATAAAAGTTCATCAGGTTGGACACAACATCCCTGTCCCACATGGGGCTAAAAGTCTTAATCTCCATTTTATAGATGAGGTAAGTGAGGCCCCGAGAAGTGAAGTGACTTGCCCAGGGTCACACAGCAGACAGGTGTGAGAGCCGGGATTAGAACCCAGCTGGGATGAGTGTTGTGGTTATTAAAACCAGGAAGATCAAAAGATCAAAATCTACGTATATGTCCATGGATATATAAGAAAACAGAGGAGGACAGGACAGGAAATGTGTCTACCAACTCTGGTGTATTGCACCCTCCTAAACCCTTTGTATAGTGCTCTGTAGACAGTAAGCGCTCAATAAATACCAATGATTGATTGTTTGAGGGTCTAACAGTGCAGGGAGAATGGCTCAACACATAGAATTGAATGGACTGAGTGAAATGTCAAATGGGACTTGGGTTATCACATCTCAGACAGAGGGAAGTCAGTCCATTGGTGGGAATGCTTGTCTCTATTCAGGGATTCGACAGGGAGCTACAGACAAGTGCTTCCCCTGCCACTGAGTGGATTTATGTTGGTAACAAATTACTCTATCAGACAGAGCTGAATAGGGAATAATAATCACATTGAAATAATATTTAAAGAGCTTCACCTCCTGCTTAAAGCCAAGTAATTAAAGACAAGGTTTGCCAGCGGCCAAGAGTGATAGAACAAACCATATTGGAATTCAACTGACCATGTTCTGTTAAGACCTATCGGTTATGAGTTATGTCATTTTCCCTCCACTGCACGCCGCTTATTTAATTTTACTTATTCCTTTATGTTATACATTGCTTAACTCTCTCAACAGCTGTATAACTTAACTAGGTGTGGTAAAAGTCTACCGATTAGTGTGCTTTGAAACTCCAATGTAAGGGTAATAAAGAGATCTGATGTTTTTAGGACTGCAAAGGGATTTTACCCAATTGCTTGGATGGCACCATTTTAAAGACATGCTAGGAAGACGAAGGGATGGAGAGTTTGATTATTCCATAACGTTTTATATTTTATTGTCAATTACTCTCTGGTTTTTTCCAGTGTCTTGACATCCCTGAGGTTAATTATGCTGTCAACAGGGTGTAGGATTATCCCAGTGAAATTACGTTTCTCATTAGAAGATGAGCTAATCAATTTTGTGAGTTATCCTTGGTCCAACCTCTCCTGTATTATATATTTATATATTATATATACACAAATATGCATATATATATACACAAATACACACACATCTCCAAGCAAATCCAATTTCCTATTAAACCATATATTACAGCACTTCTGTTCCTGCCACAGTAGGTAAGCATCTTGTCAGCTGTTCAACTACAAGTAGCTATATTTGGGGTTTACAACTTCATTATAAAAATTCACTCCTTGCTGACATTAGTCGAACGCTTTCAGCATAGCAATTCTTGTACTGGTATTTCTGTTTTTCCCCTACTCTGGGATGAGATGCCAAGGCAGAAAAGGGATGGACAGGAGGAAAACCTCATTTCTATCTGGCCTCCTTTATTGCAGTGCAACTTCAAATGATCCTTTGGATTTGCACCATTTATTCACCCCACCCTCAGCCCCAAAGCACTTATGTACATTGCCAGAATTCTTTTTAATATCTGCCTTCCCAATCTAGACTGAAAGCTCCTTGAGGGACGTGTCTACCAGCTCTGCTGTATTGCATTCACCCAAGTGCTTAGCAAAGTGTTCTCTACACAGTAAGCACTCAATCAATCAATCAATCGTATTTATTGAGCACTTACTGTGTGCAGAGCACTGTACTAAGCGCTTGGGAAGTACGAGTTGACAATATATAGAGACAGTCCCTATCCAACACTGGGCTCACAGTCTAAAAGGGGGAGACAGAGAACAAAACCAAGCATACTAACAAAATAAAATAAATAGAATAGGTATGTACAAGCAAAATAAATAAGTAAATAAATAGAGTAATAAATATGTACAAACACATATATATATATATACAGGTGCTGTGGGGAAGGGAAGGAGGTAAGATGGGGGGGTTGGAGAGGGGGACGAGGGGGAGAGGGAGGAAGGTGCTCAGTCTGGGAAGGCCTCCTGGAGGAGGTGAGCTCTCAGTAGGGCCTTGAAGGGAGGAAGGGAGCCAGCTTGGCGGATGGGCAGAGGGAGGGCATTCCAGGCCCGGGGGATGACTTGGGCCGGGGGTCGATGGTGGGACAGGCGATAATGAGGCATGGTGAGGAGATTGGCGTCAGAGGAGCAGAGGGTGCGGGCTGGGCTGGAGAACGAGAGAAGGGAGGTGAGTTAGAAGGGGGTGAGGTGATGGACAGCCTTGAAGCCAACAGTGAGGAGTTTCTGCCTGATGCGCAGATTGATTGCTATCATCATCATCGTCATCGATCATATTGATTGAGCGCTTACTGTGTGCAGAGCACTGTACTAAGCGCTTGGGAACTACAAGTTGGCAACGTATAGAGACAGTCCCTACCCAACAGTGGGCTCACAGTCCAAAAGGGAGATTTTTGAAGAGGGGTGCAACGTGCCCAGAACGTTTCTCGACAAAGATAATCCGGGCAGCAGCATGAAGTATGGATTGAAGTGGGGAGAGACAGGAGGATGGGAGATCAGAGAGAAGGCTGATGCAGTAGTCCAGACGGGATAGGATGAAAGCTTGAACAAGCAGGGTAGCAGTTTGGATGGAGAGGAAAGGCTGGATCTTGGCAATGTTGCGGAGCTGAGACCGGCAGGTTTTGTTGACGGCTTGGATGAGAGGGGTGAACGAGAGAGCGGTTTGTACAGTATAAATCTGTACAAACATATATACAGGTGCTGTGGGGAAGGGAAGGAGGTAGGGCGGGGGGGATAGGGAGGGGGAGAGGAAGGAGGGGGCTCAAGGTCCCTTAAGGACCTTCAGTTTAGTTGGGGAGACCAGAGTAAAATGAATTGCAGATCATGGTCTGTGACACTCCAAGGCAAATATAGTGTCATCCCTTAGGCTTATTCAACTCACAGAACTGAGCAGCATGACGCAGCATGGCCTAGTGGATACAGCACAGGCCTGGGAAACAGAAGGACATGGGTTCTTATCTCTACTCTGCCTTGTCTTCTGAGTGACCTTGGGCTAGTCACTTCACTTCTCTGGGCTTTTGTTTCCTCATCTGTAAAAGGAGGTTAACACTGGGAGCCCTATGTGGGATAAGGATTGTGACCAACTCGATTATCCTGTATCTATCACAGCACTTAGAACAGTGTCATAATCATAATAATAATAATAGTATTTGTTAAGCACTTACTATGTTCCAAGGACTGTTCTAAGTGCTGGGTTAGATACAAGAAAATCAGTTTATCCCACGTGGGGTTCACAGTCTTAATCCCCATTTTACAGATGAGGAAACCGAGGCACAGAGAAGTTAAATGGCTTGAACACACAGTAAACACGTAACAGTTACCATTATCATTATTATTGGAATCAGATCATGTAACCAGGTAGACCTACACAGACACACAGACACACACACACAAACACAGAGGTAATAATAATAACAATGGTATTTGTTAAGCACTTACTATGTGCCAGGCACTATTCTAAGCACTGGGGTAGACAAAACAATTGGGTTGGACACAGTCCTTGTCCCACGTGAGGCTCATAGTCTTAATCCCCATTTTACAGATGAGGGAACTGAGGCACAGAGAAGTCGAGCAACTTGCCCAAGGTCACACAGCAGAGAAGTGGTGGAGTTGGGATTAGAACCCAGGTCCTCTGAATTCCTCGGCCCGGGCTGTATCCATTAGGCCATGTTGCTTCCCAGGCTGATGCACACACGCCTGTTGCGCACAGCAATGCTTCATTCAGTAATTCACATCCTACAATTCTGGAAATAGATAACACTGCTTTAGTGATAATAAATGAACACACTAGGCAATTCCAATCTATTTCCACAGGTAACTGTGAAGGGGGAAAGCAATTAGTCGGAGAGAGAATTTCGTTCTGCTACAGGGACTTTTTTCATATTTTTTGGAAAATTCCCACCTCCTGCAATAAATACTATCTTAACTCTAATTATATTAGTTAATGAAAGACAATTGAATTTGTACTCTATTGTGAGTCTTTGAGAATATTTAGTATTGTGATTCATTTTTGCAGGAAATAAATAAGAACGTAAAACAATGTCAGGCATAGATTCTTTCTATTGTTTGGCAAGTAAGGGTGGAAATGACAATTTCTGAATGCTTACTTTGCTGATTGAAAGACAACTCCTGATGCTCAACACAATTATCCGAAAGCAATCTGGGCCATTTACGGAGTCATATGCCTTGTCTTTGAGAACCAAAGCTGAGCATTAGCTACAGCTCAGTACTGGATCGCACCTGATGATGATAATGGAATTTATTAACCCTTACTATGTGCCAAGCACTGCACTACGCCCTAGAGTAGATACAAGGTAATCAAGCTGGACACAGTCCCTGTCCTATGTGGGGAGCACAGTCTAAGGGTTAGGAGAACTGAATTGATTTCCCATTTTACCTGTGAGGAAACTAAGGCACACCGAAAGGCAAGTAACTAGCCCAAGGTCATACAGCACGCCAGCTATAGAGGCAGGATTAGAACCTGGGTCCTTTGACTCCCAAGCCTATATCCTTTCCACTGGACTTTGCTGCTTCACCTGTTTAGTCATTGTTGTCCTGGCAGACTATACAAATGGCCAGCCACACCAGAAAGTCCTAAACACAACCAAAGAGTTTCATCACTCACACGGCCTTAATGCTCTTACCATTTTCTAACAAACATGTGTAACCCTGTATAATATTATACCTGCGTGAACAATAGGTAACAATGCCCGGATACACAGTTTTGAAAACTGACCCGATAAGGCCTTGAGACTCTGGGGAGAATGATAGTTGGTTACAATACATTTGGAGATGAGAGGGAGTTCTCAGCCAGAGGAACAATGGTAGGTAAAAGTCGGTGACTGTGGACTTATCCAACATGATTACCTTATTTATTCCCCAGTGCTTAAAACAGTTCTTAGCACATGGCAAGGGCAAAAATCACACAAAAAAAGAAAAAAACTGGCAGGAATTGTATGAATAGCAATTTTATAAATAGCATTTATATGAATTGATGATGATGATGATGATGACATTTATTAAGCGCTTACTATGTGCAAAGCACTGTTCTAAGTGCTGTGGAGGTTACAAGCTGATCAGGTTGTCCCACGGGGCGGGCTCACAGTCTTCATACCCATTTTACAGATGAGGTAACTGAGGCACAGAGAAGTTAAGTGACTTGCCCAAAGTCACACAGCTGACAATTGGCGGGGCCGGGATTTGAACCCATGACCTCTGACTCCAAAGCCCGGGAAAGAGCCCGGGAAGGGCTCTTTCCACTGAGCCACACTGCTTCTCTTATTCTTCTCTATTGAACTGGAGGGTGAAGATACTGTGAGGAGCCTAGAGTGTTGTCAAAGGGAGGGAGAAGGAGAGAATACATTCAGTTGCCATTTAGCCAGGTATTTTCAACATGATTTTTATGCTGTTTTTGAATAATGACATTCCAAAATGTCCTAAAAAAATCCCCTTCATTTGTCCCTTCGTGCTTCTTAGAAAGAGGTTCTACTTAGAGTCTGGCCCCCATGCAGAAAAGGTGCTATTCCCCACCTGACTATTACAGATCGACTCCAGAGCTTAGCATAATGCTTGGCATATAGTAAGCACTTCAGCAATACCACAATTATCTATTATCATTATTACTGAACATAGCTATGAGAGCGCAATAAATTTTCTCTTTAGATATTTAGAAGTGAGCAGTGTATATATCCTTATAATTTACCTTATATGCCTTATACATTACTTTAACTACCTTCTTATATCAGTTACCTTGTAAACTTAGATCCCTATAGTTGCCTTCAGTCTAGAAAGTTGTCTATTGATTGTTATTCCATAAAATAATAAATTATTATTTAGCACCTACAATAGGCAAAGTACCATAATCAGTGCTTGGGAGAGAACAATAATGGACTTTTAAACATAGTCCTTTGCCTCAAGAATTCTATAATCCAACATGGGAAGACAGACCCTAAAAATAAGTGACTGACCAGAAGAAGAAAGAAAAGGGGATATTGGCATGAATTAGTGCTTAAATAGTAGGGTGTGTAAGCTATGGATTTAATTGACAAGGGAAGCAGCGGGGCTCAGTGGAAAGAGCATGGGCTTTGGAGTCAGAAGTCATGGGTTCAAATCCCGGCTCTGCCACTTGACAGCTGTGTGACTTTGGGCAAGTCACTTCACTTATCTGAGCCTCAGTTACCTCATCTGTAAAATGGGGATTGAGTGTGAGCCCCCCGTGGGACAACCTGATCACCTTGTAACCTCCCCAGTGCTTAGAACAGTGCTTTGCACATAGTAAGCACTTAATAAATACTATTATTATTACTATTTTTATTAAGGAGCCATTGAGCTCTTTAATACTTCAATGGTATGGAAGTGCTGAAACAGTTGTGAGAGTATCAATTTTTGGGATATTAGAAATTACTCAGAGAAGGGCTCCTGGAGGAGATGTGATTTCAGGGAGCCTTCGAAGCTGGGGAAAGAAGGGGTTGATCAGATTTGAAGTGGAAAGGTATTCCTAGTAAGGGTAAGGACATGAGCAAAAGGAGGATGGTAAATGGAGGGAGGAGAATGGAGAAGAGTGAGTAGGATAGGGAGGATGAGTGTGATCTGGAGTACAGTGGGAGAAGAGGGTGGCTAGGTGAGAGGGGGAGAGAAAGACAGCTCCCAGTGCTTCACGCAAATGGTCAGAAGCTTATCCTTGATGCGGAGCAGAACGGACAATCAATAGATCAATCAATTGCATTTATTGAGCGTTTACTTTGTGCAGAGCACTGTGCTGAGTGCTTGGAAGAGTACACTATAACAATATTACAGACACATTCCCCGACTACACCGAGCTTAAAGTCTCACAAGGTTGTTTTTTTTGTTTGTTTGTTTGTTCTAGTGATCTGGACAACAGAATGAAGTGAGACCAGAGTAGACAAAGATTGGAAGCCAGGAGACCAAGATGAGGTTGATTCAGTAGTAGAGCCAGAACTACTGGCTTGGTCATTTGTTTCAAGAGGAAGGCACAGATTCTGGAAATATTGTGGAGGAAACACCAACAAGATCTGGCAATAGACTAAATATGGAGATGAAATGAGATGGGGGAATCTAGGATAATGCCAAGGTTGTGGACTTCAGAGATGGGGAAGGTAATGGTATTTTCAGTTGTTATAGGAAAGTATAAGTAACAATAGTAGAGGTTGAACTTTAATTTTTTTTTAATAAACCACCAAAACCATGCTTGTGTTTAGGTTTATCCATCCGACCTGGAAGACGTCCTAACCACCAGAAATAGAGAAGCAGCGTGGCTCAGTGGAAATAGCCCGGGCTTTGGAGTCAGAGGTAATGGGTTCAAATCCCAGCTATGCCACTTGCCAGCTGTGTGACTTTGGGCAAGTCACTTAACTTCTCTGTGCCTCAGTTACCTCATCTGTAAAATGGGGATTAAGACTGTGAGCCCCCCGTGGGACAACCTGATCACCTTGTAACCTTCCCAGTGCTTAGAACAGTGCTTGGCACATAGTAAGTGCTTAATAAATGCCATCATTATTAAATAAGTTGCTTTAGAGTTTCAACTTCAAAGTGCGGATTAATATTTGTTTCATGGACCAACAATCAAAATAATTTAATGTTGATAGGTTAGTTTGATCTAGACTTATTAAAACTGCAGAAATGAAATGAGATTTCCATTTAAACTTGCAAAATTTCCCTCAACTGGTGAGAGTCGGTATTACTGGAGATTCATTACCACATCCTGGGAATAATAAGTATGTGCATAAAGCATTCTGCTATCATTTAATCCATTTACTATAAAGTTAGGAAATGCATGGACAAAAATGGAAAACTTTTTTTTATTTCAGTCCCGTAGGCTAACTTTATTAGAGTAACTTCTCCTTGGCTCTATTAATTTTATATTACAGCAATAATTCCAATGGAAGGATTATTACCTGTCCATTGTGTTTCTTTCCTCAGTCCTGGAGGTTTACACTATTTCATATTAAGTGCTACAAATGCTCTTTAATTTTCAAAGTGGCAATTGAACCGTTATATTCTGATAGCCTACCTTAGGTTGGCACAGAAAATAAAATAGGAATTAAAATAAGAAAACCTATCAATAGGTCACTGGATAACTTCATTTATTGTATCATTTTATTAAAGATGCATCCCTTTTTCATGAATAACCCAAAAATAAAATGAACAATGTCAATGACCTTAAATTGCTCAAAAAAAATGAAGGCATTATTTAAATGACTAAGGCAGAATGGCTTTACTAAGAGAGCCATGGTCATCTCCCCCTTCTAGACCGTAAGCCCACTGTTGGGTAGGGACTGTCTCTATATGTTGCCAGCTTGTACTTCCCAAGCACTTAGTACAGTGCTCTTCACACAGTAAGGGCTCAATAAATATGATTGATTGATTAATTGATTGATTAGCTCAGAGAAATGTGATCCAACTTTAAGATGGAATGGGTTTTAGTTAAATTGCCTCTCCTAGGATTACCATCATGATTACTGTCAGGCTTATAATTCCTTTTGAGAGGAAATGAAGTTGTTTGATGAGGATTCTAAGTGCGCTTGTCTTCAGTCTCTATTTCTAGAGCTATTCCTTCAAAATGCATAATCCCAGGGGAACCTATTTTTATTGGTAGCCATTTGAAAAGGTATTAGCTGCTTCAGAAGTGCAGAATACTAAGAAATGGCACATATCCTGCCCACAAGGAGCTTACACTCTAACTGGGGAAACAAATATAAAACAATTTACAACTAGAGTGATCTAAATAAGTAATTGTCTCTGTTTTAGCTGTCTCCACTTCCTAAGTGCTCTACAGATACAACTGACTATTCTCTCCTTGATCCCCTCCAATCTGGCTTCTGTTCCCTTCACTCCATGGAAACAGAACTTCCTAAGGTCACCAATGACCCTCTTCTTACCAAATCCAATGGCCTCAACTCGATCCAAATCCTCCTCAAACCGTCAGCTGCCTTCAACTCTGAGGACCAACACCTTCTCCTTGAAACACTATCCAACCCTGGCATCACTTTTACTGTCCACTGGTGCTTATCCTCCTTTCTCTCTAACTGTTCTTTCTAGTCCCTTTTGCTGGCTCCTCCTCTGCCTCGTATCCTTTGACAGTGGAGGTCCCTCAAGACTCAGTTCAGGTCCCCTTTCATTCTCCCTTGGAGAACTCATTTGCTTCCACAGGCTTCAACTACCACCTTTAATCAGATGGTTAGCAAACTTACCTCTCCAACCCTGATCTTTCTCCTTCTCTGCAGACTCACATTTCCTCCTGCCTTCAGGACATCTCTATCCCAATGACACCTCAAACTAAACATGTCCCAAACAGTATTCCTTATTTTCCTACTCAAACCCTGACCTCCCCCTGCTTTCCTTTTACTGTAGAAAAATACCACTACACACCCTATCTCACAACCCCCAACATTGGTACTGTCTTCAACTCAACTATCTCATAGAATCCACAGATTCAATCTGTCATCAAATCCTGTCCATTCTACCTTCACAACATTGAGAAAATTTGCTCTTTCCTCTTCATCCAAACTGCTGCGATGTTGATCCAAGCACTTATCAATCAATCAATTAATCGTATATATTGAGCACTTACTGTGTGCAGAGCACAGTACTAAGCGCTTGGGAAGTACAAGTTGGCAACATATAGAGACAGTCTCTACCCAACAGTGGGCTCACACTCTAGAAGGGGGAGACAGAGAACAAAACCAAACATATTAACAAAATAAAATGAATAGAATAGATATGTATAAGTAAAATAAATAGAGTAATAAATATGTACAAACATAGATAAATATATACAGGTGCTGTGGGGAAGGGAAGGAGGTAAGATGGGGGGATGGAGAGGGGGACAAGGGGGAGAGGAAGGAAAGGGCTCAGTTTGGGAAGGCCTCCTGGAGGAGGTGAGCTCTCAGTAGGGCCTTGAAGGGAGGAAGAGAGCTAGCTTGGCGGATGGGCAGAGGGAGGGCATTCCAGGCCCGGGGGATGACGTGGGCCGGGGGTCGATGGCGGGACAGGAGAGAATGAGGCACGGTGAGGAGATTAGCGGCAGAGGAGCGGAGGGTGTGGGCTGGGCTGGAGAAGGAGAGAAGGGAGGGGAGGTAGGAGGGGACAAGGTGATGGACAGCCTTGAAGCCGAGGGTGAGGAGTTCCTGCCTGATGCGCAGATTGATTGGTAGCCACTGGAGATTTTTGAGGAGGGGAGTAACATGCCCAGAGCGTTTCTGGACAAAGACAATCCAGGCAGTGGCATGAAGTATGGATTGAAGTAGGGAGAGACATGAGGATGGGAGATCAGAGAGGAGGCTAATGCAGTAGTCCAGATGGGATAAGATGAGAGCTTGAACGAGTGGGGTAGTGGTTTGGATGGAGAGGAAAGGGCAGATCTTGGCAATGTTGCGGAGCTGAAACCGGCAGGTTTTGGTGACGGCTTGGATGTGAGGAGTGAATGAGAGAGCGGAGTCAAGGATGACACCAAGGTTGCGGGCTTGTGAGATGGGAAGGATGGTAGTGCTGTCAACAGTGATGGGAAAGTCAGGGAGAGGGCAGGGTTTGGGAGGGAAGACAAGGAGTTCAGTCTTGGACATGTTGAGTTTTAGGTGGTGGGCAGACATCCAGATGGAGATGTCCTGAAGGCAGGATGAGATGCGAGCTGGAGGGAGGGGGAGAGAGCAGGGGCAGAGATGTAGATCTGGGTGTCATCAGCGTAGAGATGATAGTTGAAGCCGTGGGAGCGAATGAGGTCACCAAGGGAGTGAGTGTAGATCGAGAACAGAAGGGGACCAAGAACTGAATCTTGGGGTTATCCTATTCATTCATTCAGTCATATTTATTGAGTGCTTACTGTGTACAGAGCACTGTACTAAGCGCTTGGGAAGTAGAAGTCAACAGCATCCCTTTTTGACGACTGAATCTGCCTCCTCGCTGCTGTCCCTGCCTCCTGTCCACACTTCACTCTGCTGCCCAGATCATTTTTCTCAAAAAGTTCAGTCCACATCTCCCCACTCAAGGACCTTCAGTGGTTGCTCATCTGCTTTTGGCTTTTAATCTCTAAATCTACTCACCCCCTCCTACCTCACCTCATTGATTTTCTACTACAGCCCAGCCCAAACTCTTCCCTCCTCTGGCACCAGATTCCTCACTGTGCCCCAATCTCATCTATCTCACCACTGACCTATTTCCCCTGGCCTCCTCCTCACCTGAAACTCCCTTCTCCTCCATATAAACCAGACCACCATTCTCCCCACCTTCAAAGTCTTACTAAGATAACAAAAGGCCTTCACTGATTAAGCCCTCTTTTTTCCAACTACCTCTCCCTTCTACTTCTTCTGTGTACTTGGATTCATCCACTCTGGATGTTTGGTTATCACCCTGCCCTCAACCACACAAACACTTATGAACATATCTTTGAATTATTTATCTTATATTAATTTCTGCCCCTCTTCTAGACTGTAAACTTGTTGTGGGCAGGGGACATGTCTAGCAACTCAGTTAATCATATTTATTGAGCACTTAATCTAGGCAGAGCACTGTATTAAGTTCTTGGGAGAGTACAGAACAATAAACAGACATATTCCCTGCATACAATGAGCTTATAGTCTAGGGTAATTTACAGTTACAATACAGTCTGTGTTGTATTATACTCTCCCAATTGCTCAGTAAGGTGCTCTGCACACAATATGTGCTCAATAAATACCATTGATTGATTGATTGACATGGAGAGGGTGCAGTAACGGTCTTGACACTCCAGGTTTGGTATGGCATTGGTACTTTCAAAGCAGGGAAGCATTGGCATTGCATGAAAGTGCTGAAGAGAATATGGAGCAGGAGGAAAGAGTCCCAGCCATAAGAAACTCGCCCACTGTTTTCATCTTCTTCAGTCTTTCAGAGTGGACACCTTTCACTTCATCGAAAGAAAACTTCACCCCAACCAGGCCAAGAGGACTCCCAACTCAAACTCTTCCAGAGGAAATTTGTTCGCTGACAGCCATTTCTGCTGAGCTATTGCCTTTGCAGTTTTGCAGCTGCAAACAGTTTGCCATGTGGATTGGCTGCCTCTCCTATTAATCAGCTAGATTAAAAAGATGATGGCCAATCTTGCGTAATTATGCAGGGTAATGAAAAAGCCAAGAGGCTCGATCTAAGAATTCTAATCAGTCTTCTAAGCCCCTTCATTAGCCACATACGTGTCTTTGGGCAAATGCTGCTCATACGTAGTCACTGGATGACGCTGCCCTAGGTCACCGGGCTAACACGGTTATTTACAGGCTTGATGATAAAATTCCAGTTCTGCCGTCTCACAAGCCTTCCTTTGATTAGTTCCCTTTCAATGATGTTGATTTTTAAAGAGGCCCCTCAGACAGAGAAGGGAATAAAATCAAGGCACTGCCCTGTTCTTAAATAGTCTGACAAAATGATAAACACGTTTAGGAGAGAAATCTTCTTAAGATGTGGGGATCCCAGCTTTGTAAAGTAGAAGCACCTTCTGGATGCTCAATAAATATTATCTTTAATAATAATAATGGCATTTATTAAGTGCTTACTATGTGCAAAGCACTGTTCTAAGTACTGGGGAGGTTACAAGGTGATCAGATTGTCCCACGGGGGGCTCACAGTCTTAATCCCCATTTTTACAGATGAGGTAACTGAGGCCCAGAGAAGTTAAGTGACTTGCCCAAAGTCACACAGCTGACAGTTGGTGGAGCCAGGGTTTGAACCCATGACCTCTGACTCCAAAGCCCATGCTCTTTCCACTGAGCCATGCTGCTTCTCGTTATTATTGCTTCTACTCTTATCAATCAATGATATCTATTGAGCGCTTACTATGTATAGACATGGGAGAGTAAAAGAAGCAGAGAAGCAGCGTAGCTCAATGGAAAGAGCATGGGCTTTGGAATCAGAGGTCTTGGGTTCAAAGCCCAGCTCCACCAATTGTCAGCTGTGTGACTTTAGGCAAGTCACTTCACTTCTCTGTGCCTCAGTTATCTCATCTGTAAAATAGGGATTCAGACTGTGGGCCCTCCGTGGGACAACCTGGTCACCTTGTATTCTCCCCAGCACTTAGAACATTTCTTTGCACATAGTAAGCACTTAACAAACACCATCATTATAAAAGATAACACTATTCTAAGCAGTAGGGTAGATACAAGGTGATAAGGTTGGACAGAGTCCATGTCCCACATGAGGCTCAGTCTTCAGCCCCATTTTACAGATGAAGCAGTTGAGGCACAATGCTCTGCATGCAGTAAGTGCTCAATAAATACGAATGAATGAATGAAAGTGAAGTAATAAAAACAATAATGATAATTGTGTTATTTGTTAAGCACTTACTATGTGTCAGGCACTGTACTAAGCATCGGGGTGGAGACAAGCAACTTGGGTTGGACACAGCCCTGTCTCACGTGGGGCTCACAGACTCTATCCCCATTTTACAGATGAGGGAGCTGAGGCCCAGAGAAGTAAAGTGATTTGCCCAAGGTCACAACAGCAGACAAGTGGCAGAGCTGGAATCAGAAGCCATGACCTACTGACTCCCAGGACCATGATCTAGCCACTACATTCACTCATTCAATCGCATTTATTGAGCACGTCCTGTGTGCAGAGCACTGTACTAAGTGCATACTACATCATGCTGCTTCTCAACTCACTTGCCCCAGGTCACAAATGAGACAAGTGGCACAACTGGAATTAGAATCCAGGTTCTTCTGACACTGAGGCCCATGTTTTAACCACTATGTGACATTACTTCTCCTGCATAGTCAATAGACAAGGTTCCTGCCCACAAGGATTTTAAAGTCTGGAGGGGCTAATCCTAATTAATTAATTAATCTTGGGCTTGGGGGTTCCCAAAACTGCAATCAAGAATGCTTGATGCTATAGGAATACTCTTGACTACAGGATTATAATAATAATAATGATGGCATTTGTTAAGAGCTTACTAGGTGTGAAGCACTGTTCTAAGCACTGGGGGGGAATACAAGCTGATCAGGCTGTCTCACATGAGGCTCACAGTCTTTATCCCCATTTTACAGATGAGGGAACTGAGGATCAGAGAAGTGATGTGACTTGCCCAAAGTCACACAGCTGACAAGCGGCAGAGCTGGGATTAGAACCCATGACCTCTGACTCCCAAGCCCAGGCTCCTTCCACTGAGCAACACTGCTTCTCTAAGATTATGGCTAATCTTGCAATCTACAGGGTCTTGGTGAAATGGAGAAAATGGATTGAGACTCCCAGATCAAAGGAAGATCAAAGAAAAAGGAGGAAAACAACTGATTTACCTAATCTCCAGAATCCCAAAGTGCCACATTTCAAAGACACATGCAGGTTCTTTCTCAACTGCCAGACAGGATTGACACAGATCTGTCTCACAGGAGGTTTACAGCCTCAAACCTCATTTTATAGATGAGGTAATTGAGGCACAAAGGAGCTAAAGTGCCCAAAGTTACAATGCAGATGTGACAAAGCCAAGGTTAGAATCCAGGCTTCCTGACTCCCAGTCGCCTGTTCTTTCCACTAGGCCATGCTGCTACATTCTTACTTAACAGCCACAGGTGCCTTGATCAGTGAAAAAAATCCCCTTAAATTCAATCCATTCTCATTAAATGCAACACCATGTATCAAAAGTGGATTGGAAACTGTGCTGAAGTCAACATCGGGGCTTGAGAACTTCTGGACCCTCACTTTTTTTGCTGTAAGCAATCCAATCCATTAGTCGGAATGAAAGCCTTCAGGTTTTCTATTGGGATGTGGAAATAAGAATCTTGTACAGAAACTGCTTTTAACGTGAGTGAGTCACCAATCTATTATCTGGCCTCTGTCCATTTTGGTGTCAAATTGACACCCTGAAATCCCAGCTGGACACTGCCTCCGGCCCAAAGACATTTCTTCTCTGTTCAACCCAAATGTACAGAGACAAAACAACCTCTGTTAATCTGCAACATGTGGAACAGACTGTTACAGAGATGTAAAAAAAAAAAAAAATTAAACCTCAAATCCAACTTAAATCCGATCCAGAAATCGATTCCTGAACAGTATTCCAGGAAAAGACAGTTTTACACTAGGAGTGCCGCATCCTTTAATAAATTAATAATAATAAAATAATCAAGTTTAATAACAATGTATTTGGAGTTCTTTTGTAGATAGTTACACAATGTACTATCAGAAAGAAGGAAAACATTGTTGCAAACCATTTCTTCTATCAGTCAATCGATCACATTTATTAATCACTTACTGTGTGCAGAGCATTTTAGTAAGCACTTGGGAGTATACAATATAACAATATAACAGAGTGGAAAGACATGTTCCCATCCTGCAATGAGCTTACAGTATAGAGAGAGAGACAGGCATTAATATAAATAAATAAATTGCAGATATGGACATAATAATAATAATGATGGCATTTGTTTAGTGCTTACTATGTGCCAAGCACTGTTCTAAGCACTGGTTTAGATAGAAGATAATCAGGTTGTACCACGTGGGGCTCACAGTCTTAATCCCCATTTTACAGATGACATAACTGAGTAGTGGAGCCGGGATTAGAACCCATGACCTCTGACTCTCAAGCCCGGGTTCTTTCCACTGAGCCACGCTGCTTCTCATAAGCATTGTGGAGCTGAGGGACAGGTGAAAAGAGGAAGTAAATCCAAGTGCAAGAGCAACAGAATGAAGTGGGAGAACAGGAAAAGAGGGCTTAGTCAGGGAAGGCCTCCTGGAGGAGATGTGCTTTCAATAAGCCTTTGAAGATAGGGAGAGTGATTATCTGTTAGATGTGAATAGTCAGGATGCTCCATGGCCAGAGGAATTTCTACCAGAAATTAGAACAAAAAGTGTTCTGTCATTTTTCTGAGAGACCTTCAGCTTCCTTGTTGCTGTTTAGTTAATACCTTTGATGTTTGCATTACCTATTCTGTTTCCAAAGCCCATCAAACCAAAGAGATTTTCTCCTGATTCTGGGTATCCTTCGTGTTTGGGGAAGGTCTATCCCTGGTGGCCTGAGAACTCTAGTTACATCTCCACCCGTAGCAAAGAACCAGAGCCCCCAAGTTCCAGTGTTAGGATGTGAATTACTTTTTATTAAATGATATTTGTTAAAATATCAGGTGTTGTTCTGAACTGTTCTAATCCTGGTTCTTCCACTGGTCTGCTGGGTGACCTTGAGCAAGTTCCTTAACTTCTCTGTGCCTCAATTCCCTCATCTGTAAAATGTGGATTAAGACTGTGAGCCCCATGTGGGATGGGGACTGTGTCCAATCCAATTATCTTGCATAATAATGATGGCATTTGTTAAGTGTTTAGTATATGTGAAGCACTGTTCTCAGCACTGGCGGGGGTTTCGGCGGGGAGGTACAAGGTGATCAGGTTGTTCCACGTGGGGCTCACAGTCTTAATCCCCATTTTACAGATGAGGGAACTGAGGCTCAGAGAAGTGAAGTGACTTGCCCAAGGTCACACAGCAGACATGTGGTGGAGCTGGGATTAGAACCTACGACCTCTGACTCCCAAGCCTTTGTTCTTAATAATAATAGTAATAATAGTACCAATAGCATTTATGAAGCACTTACTATGTGTGAAGCACTGTTCTAAGCGCTTGAGGGTGTATATAAAGTGATGAGGTTGTCCCACGTGGGGCTCACAGTCTTCATCCTCATTTTACAGATGAGGGAACTGAGGCCCAGAGAAGTTAAGTGACTTGCCCAAAGTCACACAGCTGATAAGTGGCGGAGCTGGGATTCGAACCCATGACCTCTGACTCCAAACCCTGTGCTCTTTCCACTGAGCCATGCTACTCCAGTGCTTAGAATAGTGCCTGACACATAGTAAGCACATAACAAATACCAGAATTATTATTATTATAGTTATTAAATGCTGTGGCAGATACAAGCTAATCAGGTTGAACACAATCAGTGTTCCACGGGGCTAAGAGTATTAATCCCCATTTTATGGATTAGGTAACTGAGGCAGATGGAAGTTAAGTGATGCAGAGTTGGGATTTGAACCCATGACCTCTGACTCCAAAGCCTATGCTCTTTCCAATGAGCCACGCTACTCCAGTGCTTAGAATAGTGCCTGACACATAGTAAGCATATAACAAATACCAGAATTATTATTATTATTAAATGCTGTGGTAGATACAAGCTAATCAGGTTGAACACAATCAGTGTTCCACGGGGCTCAGAGTATTAATCCCCATTTTATGGATTAGGTAACTGAGGCAGAGGGAAGTTAAATGATGCAGAGTTGGGATATGAACCCATGACCTCTGACTCCAAAGCCCATGTTCTTTCCGATGAGCCACGCTGCTTCTCTGTGGTCATGTTATCTCCAGGAATGAGACCCAAAACCAGTGTTTCCTTCCCAGTTGTCCCAAGTCTAATCAGGGAAATCCACAGGGCTGGATACCTTTTATTTAGCATTTTAGATCTTTCTCACTTATCATCATCAATCGTATTTATTGAGCGCTTACTATGTGCAGAGCACTGTACTAAGCGCTTGGGAAGTACAAATTGGCAACATATAGAGACAGTCCCTACCCAACAGTGGGCTCACAGTCACTTATCATGCCATGGTAGTGATCCCAAGCAAATCCGTATCAAAGGGCAAGATAAGATGAGGAACAAATGTCTCACAGTCCAGGGGGGAGGGAGAATCGGGACTTAATGACCATTTTACAGTTGAGGAAACTGTTCTGGAATGTCGCCAGTCTCCTAGCATTGAAGCTCTGCTTGCCTTAACACAGCTGTGCCCTGTGGGACACGTGAGGAGAATGAGTGGCTGTGGGAGGCCCAAACAGCTGCTGGATGGATGGAGCGCTGAGATTGGGAAAGCCACAAGGCAGGTGGGCAGAGGAAGCATTTGAAGAGCAGAGTTAAAGCAACACTGTGGCATCCATCCCGCAGGAAGAGGGGGAGTCAGTGGCTGAGGAGCAACCAGCCTGTTGTATTGCTCTCAAGAAAGAAATCTGTTTCCTCCAGCAGAACATCATGGGGAGGGAAGGTAAAAGTGAAACTAGCAGCAGGTGTTGCAAGCAGTCTGTGTAATGGCAGAACAAGAAATGACCAGTTTATTAGGGCTTTGGGTCCCACGTTGGCCTTTTCAGATGCACACATACACCCATGCATGCACACTCACTGGTGAACTTCACCATCCCAGGGTGTCTTTGTTGAATACGAAGGACAGCTATGAATTTGGTGGTGGTATAGTAGTTGACTTTATTTATTTATTTATTTATTTATTTTTTATTTTATTTTATACATACATAAATAAATTTATTTATTTAATATATTAAATAATAATATAAAATAAAATAATATATGCTATATGATAAAAATAAATAATAATATAGAATAAAATATGAATGATTTATTTAATACATAAATAAATTTATTTATTTATTTTACTTGTACCTATCTATTCTATTTTATTTTGTTAGTATGTTTGGTTTTGTTCTCTGTCTCCCCCTTCTAGACTGTGAGCCCACTATTGGGTAGGGACTGTCTCTATATGTTGCCAGCTTGTACTTCCCAAGCGCTTAGTACAGTGCTCTGCACACAGTAAGTGCTCAATAAAGACGATTGACTGATTGATTGACTTCCCACCTCATTTCTCACTGTCACTACTAAATCCCCCCAGCCCTACCTCCTTCCCCTCCCCGCAGCACCTGTATATATGTTTGTGCAGTTTTATTACTCTATTTATTTTACTTGTACAGATTTACTATTCTATTTATTTTGTTAATGTTGTGCATTTAGCTTTAATTCCATTTGTTCTGACGACTTGACACTTGTCCACATGTTTTGTTGTCTGTCTCCCACTTCTAGACTGTGAGCCAGTTGTTGGGTAGGTACCGTCTCTATATGTTGCCAATTTGTACTTCCTAAGCGCTTAGTACAGTGCTCTGCACACAGTAAGCGCTCAATAAATACGATTGAATGAATGAAGACTGTGAGCCCCATGTGGGACAACTTGATCACCTTGTATCCCTCCTCAGTGTTTAGAACAGTAATTAGTCACTACCTAGAGAGGCATTGTAGCACAATGGAAAGAGCCCGGGCTTGGGAGTCAGAGGTCATGGGTTCTAATCCTGGGTCTGCCACTTGTCAGCTGTGTGACTTTGGGCAAGTCACATAACTTCTCTGTGCCTCAGCTACCTCATCTGTAAAATGGGGATTAAGACTGAGAGCCCCATGTGGGACATCCTGATTACCTTGTATGCCCCCCAGCACTTAGAACAGTGTTTGGCACAGAGTCAGCGCTTAACAAATGCCATCATTATTATTATTATTACTGTGTTATACTAGACTCTCTCAAGCTCTTGCTACAGTGTTCTGCACACAGTAAGCTCTCGATAAATACAATTGATGTGCATCCTCTTTCCCCAGAAGCTTCATCCCCACTACATTCCCCTTTGTGTCCTCCACTATCAGTTAGCTGCTTAAGAAATGGAGTCAGTGGCTCACCCATTTTAGAACTTCTTAGCAATAGTGGGAGCAGCAGTGGTAGTATTGTACAGCATTGTATTGTGTATATATAGTATAAACAAATAGGCTGTAGCAGAGGTACCTTATCTGTAAAATAGATGAAGCAGCGTGGTTTAGTGGAAATGGCATAGGCTTGGGCACTGGAGGATGTGGGTTCTAATCCTGGCTCCATCACTTGTCTGCTGTGTGACCTTGGGCAAGTCACTTAACTTCTCTGTGCTGCGGTTACCTCATCTGTAAAATGGGGATTAAGACTGTGAACTCCACGTGGGACAACCTGATTACCTTTTAATAACCACAGTGCTCAGAACAGTGCTTGGCTCAGAGTAAGTGCTGAATAAATACTATTATCATTATTATTAAAATGGTGATTGTGACTGTAAGCACCACACGGGACAGGGACTTTGTCCAGCGCAATTTGCTTGAATCCACCCCACCACTTAGTACAGCGCCTGGCACATAGAGCTTCACAAATATTATAATTATTCCTATTATTTACTAACAGTTAAGAGCAACATAGGGGAAAGAACACAGGTCTGGGAACCTGCGAACCAAGGCCTCAACCCCTGCAAATGCTCTGCCAGCGGGAGGTGAATATTGTAGGATAAATTGCCTGTTTGCAGAAGGGACTGTCTCCTTGTTAGGCTACCCCAAGAGATGTCGACCCATTCATGCTGTCATCACCCGAGAGGCACACCTGCAGGGACATGGCTTTCCTTCAACCCCATAGCTCCCTTGACTTACCACTGAATGTCATCAGGCCCTGACTATCCTGCGCTGTGTGGGTATGAAAAAATCCTTGGCATCCCAAGAGGATCGGGTTTGGACCGTGTTTGCATGGGTTGCTGGTCATTTCATGGGGTGGATCAAGTCAACCCCATCCGGATCCTTGAAGCAATCAAGCAGTGCTATTTATTGAGTGCTCACTGTGGGAAGAGCTCTGTACTAAAATTTGAGAAAGTATACTGGATTCAGTAGAGACAATCTGCCCTCAAAGACCTTACTTTATAGAACACTGAGAAGCAGCATGGCCTAGTGGAAAGAGCACAGGCCTGAGGGTCAGGACGACCTGGGTTCTAAATCCCAGTACCACCACTTGTCTGATGGGTGATTTTGGGTGAGTCACTTAAATTCTCTGTGCTTCAGTTATCTCATTTGGAAATGAATGTCCAAGACTGAACTCCTTCCCTCCCAAACTCAGCCCTCTCCCAGACTTTCCCATCACTGTTGACGGCACTACCATCCCTCCCGTCTCACAAGCCCGCAACCTTGGTGTCATCCTCGATTCCGCTCTCTCATTGAACCCTCACATCCAATCCATCACCAAAAACTGCCGCTGTCACCTCTGCAACATCACCAAGATCTGCCCTTTCCCCTCCATCCAAACTGCTACCCTGCTGGTTCAATCTCTCATCCTATCCCGACTGGATTACTGCATCAGCCTCCTCTCTGACCTCCCATCCTTCTGTCTCTCCCCACTTCAATCTATACTTCTTGCTGCTGCCCAGATTGTCTTTGTGCAGAAATGCTCTGGGCATGTTACTCCCCTCCTCAAAAATCTCCAGTGGCTACCAGTCAACCTACACATCAGGCAAAAACTCCTCACTCTGAGCTTTAAGGCTGTCCATCACCTCGCCCCCTCCTACCTCACCTCCCTTCTCTCCTTCTCCAGCCCAGCCTGCACCCTCCACTCCTCTGCTGCTAACCTCCTCACTGTGCCTCATTCTCACCTGTCCCACCGTCGACCCCCGGCCCACGTCTTCCCCCTGGCCTTGAATGCCCTCCCTCCACACATCTGCCAAGCTAGCTCTCTTCCTCCCTTCAAAGCCCTACTGAGAGCTCACCTCCTCCAGGAGGCCTTCCCACACTGAGCCCCCTCCTTCCTCTCCCCCTCCCCATCCACCTCGCCCTACCTCCTTCCCCTCCCCACAGCACCTGTATATATGTTTGTACAGATTTGTTACTCTATTTTACTTGTACATATTTACTATTCTATTTCTTTTATTTTGTTAACATGCTTTGTTTTGTTGTCTGTCTCCCCCTTCTAGACTGTGAGCCCGCTGTTGGGTAGGGACCGTCTCTATATGTTGCCAACTTGTACTTCCCAAGCACTTAGTAGAGTGCTCTGCACACAGTAAGTGCTCAATAAATACGATTGAATGAATGAATGGGGAATAGGACTCAGAGTTCCATGTGAGATATAGACTATGTCCAACCTGATTAACTTGTATCTACTGTCACCCATCACCCAGGGATGGGTTCATTAGGGAATCGTTGTGGCAAGGGAGAGAGAGACCAGGGGCAGAAAGCCTAAGTTTTATACAAAATTCATTCTGCGAGGCGAGTTGAATTATTTGATTATTTTGGATGCAGTGAATAGAATTATTTGATTATTTTAGATGTGAAGAATTGAACCTCCCTTTCGGGAGTAATGTCATTATTTAATGATATTAGAGCTTCCCTATCAGGAGGAAAATACTTATGTGTTACTCACATGTGGTAAAACAGCCAGGTATCACACGGGAGGAGTTCAACTTTGGTTTGTGTGCATGTGGTAAGGCGGCTAGCTCCCACCCATGTGCACTTCCCAATTGGGAGGAAACTAATTCTGTGTTACCCACACATGGTAAATCATCTGGTCCCCCAACCCACGAATTTCCAGTGAGACACTCTCCCATCCTGTGGCCCTTTCCTCAGTGTGGTGGTTCTGATGGCAGAGCTGGCATCTTGTGATGTGGGCAGGGAAGACACTTGGGATGCTGCTGCTGTGCATCTCGGTCCGCTGTCCAGAAAGTCAGAGGCCACAGGTATTTATAACCTGTGGCTTGAGCCATCCAGGCTTCTGGCCTCCGCTTGCTCAATCTCTGCCCCTTATTTGGTTGGCATGGAGGTGAGGGACACCTATTTTTCCACCCCCCATCCCACTGGCCAGAGAAGTTGTCACAGGTAGCATTTTGACCATGAGATGGCCATCAAGGCTGTTCACCTTGACACACTACCCCAGCACTTAGTACAGTCCTGGCACATATTAAGCGATTAACAAATACCATAAAAAAAGAACAATACACTGTACTGAGCCCTTGGGAAGTTAAAATAGACCAAGTAGAAATTATCTCTGCCCTCAAGCTTACACTCTACTGTGCGCAGAGTACTTTACCTAGCGCTTAGAACAGTGCTTTGCACGTAGTAAGCGCTTAATAAATGCCATTATTATTATTACCAAGCTCTTGAGAGGGTACAGTAGAGCACAAACTATTCTCTGTTTGTAAACAGGTAGGAACAAAAAGTAGTCAACATTTCCACTAATTACAGTCACAGAAACATATTGGGAAAAAGCACCATACACCTGCCATTGGCATTATGCTCATTATCATTATTGCCTTGTGAAAATGCAAACCAAGATTCTATTGGTTTCAAGAGCTCATTGGAGTGAGCAGCCCTCGCAAGACAGATTAGTTTGCTCAAAGCAGCTGAGGTTTAAGGTCTTCCAGAACATTCTGTTGGGTCCCTGATTCCTGAGAAGGGCAAAAATGATGCACCAACCCCATAGTCTGAATTCTCTTCAACCCCATAGAGTGGGTGCCTGTCAGGATGGGATTCAGGAGAGGTGTGTGTGTGTTTGTGTTCATTCCAATTTGGCTGAACTCTCCTATGAAAAGGCCTCCCTTGACCCCACAACTCCCTCCAGTTTTCACCACATCTCCATCCTACCATTTCTCTCCAAACTCTTTGAGCGACTTGTCTACACCCTCTGCCTAAAATTCCTCTCCTCCAAATCTCTTTTTGGCACTCTCCAATCTGGCTTCTGCCCCCATCACTCCATCAAAACTGTCCTCTCTGAGGTCATTAATGACCGCCTTCTTGCCAATTCAATGGCCTCTACTCCATCCTAATCCTCCTTAGCCTGTCAACAGCCTTTGACACTGTCAACCACCCCCTACTCCTGGAAACATTATCCAATCTTGGATTCACTGACACTGTCCTCTTCTAGTTCTCTTCCTATCTCTCTGGTTGTACATTCTCAGTCTCTTTAGCAGTATCCTCCTCTGCCTCCCACCCGCTAATGGTGGGGGTCTCTCAAGGTTCATTTCTGGGTTTCCCTTCACTTCACCATCTTCTCCCACTCCCTTGGAGAACTCAATTGCTCCCAGGGCTTCAATTCCTGTCTCTATGCAGATGATTCCTAAATCTACATCTCCAGCCGTCATCTCTCCCCTTCTATGCTATCTCAGAATTTCCTCCTACCTTCAGGACATCTCTGCTTGGCTGACCCACCATCACCTCAAACTTAAGAAATCCAAAACAGAACTCCTTATTTTCCATCCAAACTCTATCCTACCCTGGATTTTCCCATGACTGTAGACAACACCACATCTTCCCTGTCTCACAGGCCTGTAAACTTGACATTATCCTCAACTCCTCTCTCTCATTCAACCCACATATTCAATCTGTCACCAAATCCTGTCAGTTCAACAATCATAACATGATGAAAATCTACCCTTTCTCTCCATCCAAACTGCTACTATGTTAATACAGTCACTCATCCTATCCTGCCTGGATTACTGCATCAGCCTCCTTGCTGATCCCCCAGCCTCCTGTCTCTCCCCACTTCAGTCCATACTTCACTCTGCTGCCCGGATCATTGTTCATCATCATCATCATCATCATCAATCGTATTTATTGAACACTTACTGTGTGCAGAGCACTGTACTAAGTGCTTGGGAAGTACAAATTGGCGACATATAGAGACAGTCCCTACCCAACAGTGGGCTCACAGTCTAAAAGGGGGAGACAGAGAACAAAACCAAACATACTAACAAAATAAAATAAATAGAATAGATATGTTCATTGTTCTTCTGAACAGTTCAGGCCATGTTTCCCACTCCTCAAGAATGTCACCCAACCACCTCACCATCGAAAAGAAATTTCTTACCATCAGCTTTAGCGTACGCAATTACCTTTCATCTTTCTACCTTACCACCCTGTTTTCTTCCTATAACCCTACCCACACACTTCACTTATCTAATGCCAACATACTCACTGTATCTCAATCTTGTCTATATCACTGCTGACCCCTTGTCTATGTCTGGCTTCTGGACTGGAATGCTTTCCCTCATCATATCTTACAGACGTTCAGTCTCCCCACCTTCAAAGCTTTATCAAAATAACATCACCTCCAAAAGGCTGTCCCCGATTAAACTCTCATTTCCTCTTCTCCCACTCTCTTCTGCATCATCATTGCACTTGGATTTGCACATATAATTCACTCCTCCCTCATCCCTACTGCACTTATGTATATATCTGTTATTTAATTTGTTTATATATATGTTTGTCATCCCATCTAGAATGTAAGTTAACTGTGGGCAGGGAATGTGTCTACCAACTCTCTTATATTGTATTAATTACAACAGAGAAACAGCATGGATCAGTGGAAAGAGCTTGGGCTTTGGAGTCAGAGGTCATGGGTTCAAATCCCAGCTCCGCCAGTTGTCAGCTATGTGACTTTGAGCAAGTCACTTAACTTCTCTGGGCCTCAGTTACCTCATCTGGAAAATGAGGATTAAGACTGTGAGCCCCCAGTGGGATGACCTGATCACCTTGTAACCTCCCCAGTGCTTAGAACAGTGCTTTGCACATAGTAAGAGCTTAATAAGTGCCATTACTATTATTATTATTAATCAATAAATTGTATTTATTGAAAGCTTCCTGTGTGTTGTATTAAGAGCTTGGGAGAGTTCACAGTAACAGAGTTGATAGATACGTTCCTGCCCACAACAAGTCTACAGTCTAGAAGGTGAAACAGAAATTAAAATAAACAAATAAATTACGGATCTGAGTATATATGCTGGGAGGCTAAGGGAGGGGTGAATTAAAGTTTCAAATCAAAGTGCAAGGGTGACACAGAAAGAAGTGGGAAAAGAGGAATTGAGGGCCAAATCAGGGAAGGCCTCTTGGAGCAGATGTGTCTTGAATAAGGCTTTGAATATGGGAAGAGTGATGGTCGGTCGGATATGAAGAGGGAGGGTGTTTCAGCCCGGAGGCAGGACATGGGTGAACAATCAGCTGGGAGATAGATGAGATGGAAGTACAGAGTGAGCAGATTGACATGAGAGAAGCAAAGTGTGTGGGCTGGGTTGTATTAGGAAATTAGGGAGGTAAGGTAGGAGGGGACAGGGTGACAGAGTGCTTTAAAGTAGATTATAAGGAGTTTCTGTTTGGTGCAGAGGTGGATAATAATAATAAAAATAATGATGAGGTTACAAGGTGATCGGGTTGTCCCACGTGGGGCTCACAGTCAATCCCCATTTTACAGATGAGGTAACTGAGGCCGAGAGAAGTTAAGTGACTTACCCAAAGTTACACAGCTGACGATTGGTGGAGCTGGGATTTGAACCCATGACTTCTGACTCCAAAGCCTGTGCTCTTTCCTTTGAGCCATGCTGCTTCTCAGATGGGCAACCAGTGGATGCTCTTGAGGAGTGAGGAAACATGCCCTGAATTTTTTTGTAGAAAAACGAACTGGACAGCAGAGTGAAGTATAGACTGGAGTAGAGAGTTACAGGAGGCAGGAAGGTCATCAAGGAAGCTGGGGCACCAGTCAAGGCAGGAGAGGGTATATGCTTGTATTAATGTGATAGCAGCTGGATGGAGAGGAAAGGGTGGATTTGAACGATGTAGGGAACAGTACTCTCTCAAGTGCTTAGAACAGTGCTCTGCACACAGTAAGTGCTCAATAAATATTATTGATTGATGTGAAAGCTATCTCTGCTATACTGATTACTTTTAATCCAGGAACATGGGGAATTCTCATTTAGAATACCCATTTAATCATCAATCGTATTTATTGAGTGCTTACTATGTGCAGAGCACTGTACTAAGCGCTTAATGTCAGAATGTGAAATTGAAAATAGTTTTCTGGAAAAAAAATCCAAGGGCTATGGTTTAAGAGTTTGTTTTAAAGGAATGAGGTGGCCTTGGTTGTGTTGCATTTAGATTGATAATGTCATTGTGACTGATAATGGAAAGAGCATGGAATAGAGAGACAGGAGACCTAGATCCCAGCTCTGCTCCTTGTTTTGTTGTCTGTCTCCCTCTTCTAGACTGTGAGCCCACTGTCGGGTAGGGACCGTCTCTATATGTTGCCAACTTGTACTTCCCAAGCGCTTAGTACAGTGCTCTGCACACAGTAAGCACTCAATAAATACGATTGCACGAATGAATGAATGTGACCTTGGGCAAGTCGTGTTACCCTTCTGAGCCTCCAATCTACTCATGATAAAGGTGCTGTTTGTAAATCACTTTATATATGCCAAATGTGGACACAGAACAATCAGATCAGACCCAGGCCCTGCCCTTCATAAGGCTCGCAGTCTGAAGAAAACAGGTATTGAATCCACATTTTACAGATGAGTAAAATGAGGGACGGAGAAGTCAAGGGATTTACCCTTGGTCACACAGCAGGCCTGCCTATTAAGTCTCTTTGCTTCTCAATTTAACTTGCTTGACTCTTATCCTAGTATTTGACATAGAATAAATGCTTACTATATAACATAAACAGAAAAATGGAGGGTAAGAAGCAGGTTTATAGTGTTGGTTCATTACAGCCAGAGTAATGTTGGTTAGATGTAAGGAAGAACTCCTTGGGAGCGAGGAATTTTAAATACTGATGTCCTTGAGTGATGGTGGTTGCCAGAAAAATTTACTACCTTGATGTCTATGAATAGACGTCTTTTATCCCCAGGGTGATTTAGGTGAAGATATTAAGTGACCTTTTAAGTTCTTTTATGACCCCAAGATCTCTAGGTGATCAATAAATACAATTGAATAAAGGAATGAAAATGATTCTTCTGGAGTTTATTCTACTTTCCGGAAGAATGAGGTATCCCTGCCTCTGAGCTTAATTCAAAACAGGAAGAAAGGTTAAGGAGAAATTTCTAACAAATAGTTGCTTGATAAAAAATTTCTCAGACAGTAATCAAATGCAGCACTCATCTTTTGCATAAAACATCTCACATTTTTTACCCTTCCATGTCAGTTTTTGCATGGCGTTAAATACATTTGTCGGTAAGGCGCATTGTAAGGCTAAGGATTAAGAAGGATAAGGTACACTGTGATTTATGAAATTTTAATGGAAAATCCCGGAGGGTATGTATAAATCTTATTTATAGCCCTGAAAGTCCTTGATGTACTCATTGTATATTTTAAAACTGTGGGAGCAAGTCTTTGCCCGTGTTAATCCGAGAAAAATAAAGGCAACACCTGGGGAGTAAGCATTTGATAATTTAAAATCTATTGATGTGCACAGTTGTGCTGTATCCAAAGTAATTTGTTTTAAGAGCAAAATAAGGAGGCAATTTTTGAAACGGGACACAAAAGGAAGCAGATTTTGCAACAAAGTTTGATGCTCATGGGTCAGCGCTGATCCAGGACAATTTTTTCTGCAGTCCATGTGTTATTAGTACTCTTTGGTGTTTCCATTTGTTGGGAAGAATCAAAAAGTTGAACTGAGAGTGTGGCAACATGGGGAAAAGAATAAGTGTCCAACCCAATTACCTAGGGCTCACAATCCTAATCCCCATTTTACAAATGAGGTTACTGAGGCCCTGAGAAGTGAAGCGATTTGCCCAGGTTACTAGAAGCAGCATGGCTGAGTGGAAAAAGCCCAGGCTTGGGAGTCAGAGGTCATGGGTTCTAATCCTGACTCCGCCACTTGTCAGCTGTGTGACTTTGGGCAAGTCACTTAACTTCTCTGAGCCTCAGTTACCTCATCTGTAAAATGGGGATGAAGGCTGTGTGCCCCACGTGGGACAACCTGATTACCTTGTACCTCCTCCAGCGCTTAGAACAGTGCTTGGCACATACTAAGCGCTTAACAAATACCAACATTATTATTATCATTATTATTATTATTATTATTACTCAGCAGATAAGTCGGTGTCAGGTTTAGAACCCAGGTCCTTTTGACTCCCAGGGCTCGTGCTCTATCCACTGTGCCACACTGCTTGATCAATTGATTGATTGATCAGTGGGGCCAGGCCTCCTGGAGTTGATATGAATTCAGGAGGGCTTTGACGACGGTATGGTAATTCAGGCATGCCTCAGGAGGCGGTTGCCACCCTTGCCTATTATTTTTGTGGCAGAAACGTGTTGTGTGAATTATGATATGAGCCCTCATCTGCTTCTCTTTTCTTTTCTCTCCCCTCTGCCTTCCTAAAATGGTGAAGAGGCCGAGCAGTGCAGCAGCCTCCTCTCACCAATGGCTAACATTTCCCTGACTAAGCCCTCATTTCCTTTTTTCCACACTCCCTTCTGCGTCATTCTGATTTGGTCCATTTATTCACCCCCTCCTTCCTCCGTTCCCCCAACACACACCCTCAGCTCCCAGCACTTGTGTCCATATCCATAATTTATTTATTTATACAATAATAACAATTATGGTACTTTTTAAATGCTTACTGCATGCCAGGCACTGTGGAAGATAGAAGATACAAGTTCCTCAGGTTGGACACAGTCCCTGTTCCACATGGGGCTCACAGTCTTAATCCCCATTTTACAGATGAGGGAATTGAGGCATAGGGACGTGAAGTTACATACCCAAGGTCACACAGCAGACAGATGGTCGAGTCAGGATTAGAACCTGCATCCTTCCTTCCTTCATTCATTCAATCATATTTATTGAGTGCTTATTGTGTGCAGCACTATACTAAGCACTTGGAAAGTACAATACAGCAATAAGGAGGGACAATTCCTGCCCACAATGGGCTTTCAGTCTAGATGGGGGGAGACAGATGTCAAAACAAATAAACAGGCATCAATATAACTAAATAGAATGATAGATATATACATATATACATATATACATTGGTACTGTAGGGCGGGGAGAGGGGGTGAAGACCAAAGGGAGTGAGTGGAAGTGATGCAGAAGGGAGGGGGAGCTGAGGAAAAAAATGATTTTTTCTGCAGAATCTCAAAGTTTTCTCTTTCTGGACTGAATTCACAGTGTTACGGGTCCTGAGCTCCGGTTTACTAATACCCCACCCTTTCCTTTCAATGACTTTTGGATTTCTGCTTTTTCAGTTTTTTCCAAAGCCCAAATCATGGAAAGACTATTTCTTAAAAAAAAAAAAGGTTGAAGAATGCAATCTATTGAGAGAAAAGATGGAAATAAATGGGCAATTCTGCTTTCTTTTTCTAACAAAAGGAGTTTGTTTTTAAAATCCCACACCACTTCATCTGAGAAGCAGAGAGAAAGTATCTGAATTAGACACAGACAGATTTCCTAGAAATACACACGGATCTGAAGCAGTTTGGATGGAGAGGAAAGGGCAGAATTTTGCAGTGTTGCCATAATAGAGCCAACAGAATTTGGTGACAGACTGAATATGCTGGTTGAACCAGAAGGATGAGTTGAGGATAATGACAAGATTACAGGCTTGTCAAACAGGGAGGATAGCGGTGTTGTCTACAGTGATGGGAAAGATGAGGGAGGATAAGATTTAGGTGGGAAGATGAGGGGTTCTGTTTTGGACATGCTTAGTTTGAGGTTCTGCAGGACACCCAAGTAGAGGTGTCCTGAAGTTAGGGGGGAATGTGAGATTGCCGAGGAGAGAGATCAGGGCTGGAGATATAGATCTGGGAAGCAGCAAGAAAGTGAATGAATTCTCTGAAGGAGTGGGTGTAGATGGAGAATAGAAGGGAACCCAGGAACCTGGGGGGACTCCCACAGTTAGGGGGTGAGGGGCAGAGGAGGAGTCTGAGAAAGAAACGAAGAAGGAGTAGCCAGAGAGATAAGAGGAGGACCAGGGGAGGGCAATGTCAATGAAGTCAAGTTCGGCTGTTTACAGGAGAAGAGGGCAGTCCACAGTGTTGAAGGCAGCTGAGAGGTTGAAGAGGATTAGCAGCATGGCACAGCAGAAAGAGCATGGGCTTTGGAGTCAGAGGTCATGGGTTCAAATCCTGGCTCTGCCAATTGTCAGCTATGTGACTTTGGGCAAGTCACTTAACTTCTCTGTGCCACAGTAACCTCATCTGTAAAATGGGGATTAAGATTCTGAGCCCCACATGGGACAACCTGATCACCTTGTATCCCCCCAGCACGTGGAACAGTGCTTTGCACATAGTAAGCACTTAATAAATACCATAATTATTATTATTATTATTATTAGGATGGCATAGAGGCTATTGGATTTGGCAAGAAGGAAATCACTAGTGACCTTTTAGAGGGCAGTTTCTGTGGAATAAAGAGGGCACAAACCAGACTGGAAGGGGTCTTGGAGAAAATTGGGGGAGAGGAAGTGGAGGCAGTGGTTGTAGACAACTCACTCGAGTTTGGAGAGGAATGATAGAGGGAGTTGGGGTAATAACTAGAGGGAGCCATGGCATTAAAGAGGGTTTTTTTAGCATAAAGGATACATGAACATGTTTGAAAACTGGGGAAGAAGGCATTGTAAAATGAACTGTTGAAGGTTGTTGGACAGTGAGGGAAGAAGGGAGTGGGTAAGTGGTTTAATAATAAGGTATGAAGGGGTGGGGCTAGAGACACTCTAGATGAGGGAAGACAAGGTTTGAATGGTTTTGGACATGTTTAGTTTGAGATGAATGCAGGCCATTCAAGTAGAGATGCATGGAAGGTAGGAGAAAATGTGAGATTGCAGAGAAGGACAGAGATCAGGGCTGGAGATGTAGGTCTGAGAAGCAGCCACAAGGGAATAAATGAATTCTCAGAGGGAGGGAGTGTAGATGGAGAACAAAAAGACCCCCAGAACTGAGCCTTGAGGGACAGTCTCAGTTAGTGGATGAGGGGCAGAGGAGGAGTCTGAGTAAGAGATTAAGACTCCTTGTGGGCAATGAACATGTCTACAGACCCTGCTGTATTCTCTTAAACATTTGGCACAGTACTCTGTACCCAGTAACTGCTCAATAAAAAACACTGATTGATTGATTGATTGATTCACTCATTAATCCTGCCCTACTCCTGAAAATCATTCATTCATTCATTCAATCAACCATTTATTGAGTGCTTACTGTGTGCAGAGAACTGTACTAAGATCTTGGGGAAGTACAATACAGCAATAAACAGTGGCATTCCCTGCCCACAATGAGTTTACTATCTAGAGGTGGGGAGACAGACATTGTTATAAATAAATAAATGATGGATATGCATGTGAAGCAGCAGTGCATTAGAGAAGCAGCGTGGCTCAGTGGAAAGAGCCCGGGCTTTGGAGTCAGAGATCATGGGTTCAAATTCCAGCTCCACCAATTGTCAGCCGTGTGACTTTGAGCAAGTCACTTCACTTCTCTGGGCCTGTTACCTCATCTGTAAAATGGGGATTAAGACTTTGAGCCCCACGTGGGACAACCTGATCACCTTGTAACCTCCCCAGCGCTTAGAACAGAGCTTTACACATAGTAAGTGCTTAATAAATGCCATTATTATTATTATTATTATTATTATTATTATTATTATTATTATTATTATTATTAAGTGGTGTGGGGCTGGAAAGGGGGATGAACAGAGTGAACGAGTCATGGAGATGCAGAAGGGAATGGGAGATGAGGAAAAGTGGGGCTTAGTCTAGGAAGGCCTCAAGGAGGAGAGGAGCCTTCAATATGGCTTTGAAGTGGGGGAGAGTCATTGTCTGCCACATTTGAGGAGGGAAGGTGTTCCAGGGCAGAGGCAGGATGTGGGCTAGGGGTCAGCAGAGGTGAAATCGAAGCACAGTGAGAAAGTTAGCCCTAGGGAAGTGAAGTGTGCAGACTAGATTGTAGAAGGAGAGAATTGAGGAAGCAAGGTTATGGAGCACTTTAAAGCCAATGGTGAGAAGTTCTTGTTTGATATGGAGGTGGATGGACAACCACTGGAGTTTTTTGAGGAGCAGGATGACATGTTCCAAACATTTTTGTAGAAAAATGATCCAGGCAGCAGACAGAAGTAGGGACTGGACTGAGGAGAGGCAGGAGGCTGGGAGGTCAGCAAGGAGGCTGATGCAGTAATCCAGGTGGGATAGACTGAGTGATTGTATTAATGTTGTAGCAGTTTGGATGGAGAGGAAAGAGCAGATTTTGGCAATGTTGTGAAGGTGGACTAGACAGGATTTAGTGATGGATTGAATACGTGGGTTGATTGAGAGAGAGGAGCCAAGGATAATGCCAAGTTTACAGGCTGTGAGGAGCACAAGTTTTACCGTGATGGAAAAGTCAAGGGGAGGACAGGGTTTGGGTGGGAAGTTAAGGAGCTCGTGTTTTGGACATGTTAAGTTTGAGGTGATGGAAGGACATCCAAGTGGAGATGTGTTGAAGGCAGGTGAAGATCTGAGACTGGAGAGAGGGAAAGAGATCAGGGCTGGAGATGTAGATTTGGGTATCATCTGCATAGAGGTGGGGGTTGAAGCCATGGGAGTGAATGAGTTCTTCAAAGGAATGAGCCTAGATGGAAATTAGAAGGGGACCTTGAACAAAACCTTGAGGGATCCCCACATTTAGATGGTGGGAAGCAGAGGGGGAACCTTCCAATAATTGCTGCTATCAATAATTGCTACTATGTTCTTTCCTCTTCTCCAGCTATTAGAACATAGTATGTGTTCTACTTTCTTCCCTAATGGTCCCGTGGGGACTGGAACCCTGTCTCCTAATTCTATGGTACCCTCAAGGATAGCCTGGTGCTCTTGTAAACAGAAGATGTTTAGTAAATATCATTAACTGACTAGTAAATGGTGTCTTATGGATATCACAAGTGTCTGTTATTTCATATCAATCAATTAATGATTCCTATTTATTGAGCACTTAATCTGTGCAGAACACTGTGTTAAACCCTTGGGAGAGTACAAGGCAACAGAGTTGGAAGACATGTTCCCCACCCACAATGAACGTACAGTCTAGATGGGAGACAGACATCATTACAAATAAATAAATTAATGATAATAATAATAATAATAATAATAATAATAACTTTTGTTAAGCACTTACTATGTGCCAAGCACTGTTCTAAGCACTGGGGGAGATACAAGGTAATCAGGTTGTCCCAAATGGGGCTCACAATCTTAATCCCCATTTTACAGATGAGGTAACTGAGGCTCAGAGAAGTTAAGTGACTTACCCAAGGTCACACAGCAGATATGTGGCAGAGCTGGGATTAGAACCCATGACCGCTGGCTCCCAAGCCCATGCTCTTTCCACTGAGCCACACTGCTTCTCTTGCCCAAAGTCACACAGCTGACAAGTGGCGGAGTCAGGATTAGAACCCATGACCTCTGACTCCCAAGTCCGTGCTCTTTCCACTAAGCCATGCTGCTCCTCTTTTGTATATGAATATGAATGCTATGTGGCTAAGGGAGGGGTGATGAAAGGATTAAGCCCAGGGGCTAGAGTGACACAGAAGGGAGTAGGAGAAGAGGAAATGAAGGCAGTTATCCATTATATTGTATTCTCCCAAGTGCTTAGTACACTGTTCTGCACACAGAAAGGGCTCAATACATATGATTGATTTATTAATTATCTCTACCTGAACACTGAATTATTATAAACAATGGCTCTTCATCTATTTCCTATCCTTTTGGGACACCTTGGTCTTCGAATTGAGTTTTACATGATTAATGTCATGCAAGCAATCAAAACATTTCACAGTAGTCAGATGAATTTCAGAATAACAGGAGAACTCTTTCCCACCCTAGTTATTCACATTTTTTTAAATCTCAACTTCATTGAGATTAAAATTCATTGAGAGAAGCAGCATGGCTCTGTGGAAGGAGTACAGGCTTTGGAGTCAGAGGTTATGGGTTCAAATCCTGGCTCCGCCAACTGTCAGCTGTGTGACTTTGGGCAAGTCATTTAAATTATCTGTGCCTCAGTTACCTCATCTGTAAAATGGGAATTAAAACTGTGAGCCATCCATGGGACAACCTAATCACCCTGTAACCTCCCCAGCACTTAGAACAGTACTTTGTACATAGTAAGCGCTTAACAAGTACCATCATCATCATCAACTTCATTTGAAGGAGTTTGAAGGTGGATGTTTGAGTGGCTGCTCTGCCTCAAGAGCAGTGGCAGGGAAGTCTTAGAAATTCAACCTCAAAGTCATATCATTTCAATTATATTTTTTTCTAATAAGTGAAAACACTATTTGAGAAACAAGTCCATTCAGAACTGTTAAATCATGTGCGTTTGTATTGTAAACCTCTTTACAAGCACTATTTTAGCTAACCTTCAAACACAATGTGGCTTAGTGGAAAGAGCCTGGGCTTGGGAGTCAAAGGTCGCAGTTTCTAATCCTGGCTCTGCCACCTATCTGCTGTGTGACCTTGGGCAAGCCACTTCTCTGTGCCTCAGTTACTTCATCAGTCAAATGGGGATTAAGACTGTGAGCCCCACGTGGGACAACCTGATTACCTTTTATCCCCCCTCAGTGCTTAGAACAATGCTTGGCACATAGTAAGTGCTTAACCAATACCATGATAACAATAATAATAAATAAGCATCACACACATTTCACTTTTTAGTAAAAATGTGACTGGAAATACATGATTTTGGCATTGGATTGGCACTGAGTGTTAATTGCTAGCTTTGCCTGCATGATAATCAATGGTATTTATTGAGTACTTCTGTTTGCAGAACACTGTACTAAATGATTGGGAGAGTACAACAGAGTTGGTAGACATGTTCCCTGCCCACAAGGAGCTCCAAAATCATCAGTTCATACCTCTGACAAACGCTCGCTCCATATTGTTCTTTCCAAGAATTCATCTAGGAATGGCAAGTGATTTTTATGCAGAGGAATTTAAAAATGTAATACAGATAGTTTTTCCATAATGCAGTAGTTGCATTCCTATCATGACGTCGAAGACATTTTTGAAAGAGGAAAACTGTGTAACAGTGCACAGTTCTGTTCCATTGGGATAATTGGATTAATAGTTCAACAGCACCACAATTCCACAATATTCAATTCACATTCCCAGGTTATTATTCTGGCCTCCAACAGGAGAATGAATTAACCCCTTTCCCAGGTGCTGTTTGGCTGTAGAAACACAACACACAGAAACCCAAAGCTCATTCATTCATTCATTCAATCATATTAATTGAGAGCTTATTGTGTGCAGAGTACTGTACTAAGCGCTTGGAAAGTACAATTCAGCAACAAAGAGAGACAATCCCTGCCCACAGCGGGCTCACAGTCTAGAAGGGGGGATACAGACATCAAAACAAGCAAACAGGCATCAATATAAATAGGATTATATATACACATCAAAACAAGTAAACAGACATTAATATAAATAAATAGAATTACAGATATATACATATATACCAAGTGCTGTGGGAAGGGGAGGGGGGTAGAGAAAAGGGAGCGAGTTGGGGCTATGGGGAAGGGCGGGGGAACTGAGGAAAAAGGGGACTTAGTCTGGGAAAGCCTCCTGGAGGAGGGAAGCCTTCAGTAGGGCTTTGGAGGGGGGAAGTGCGATTGTTTGAAGGATTGTTAAGAACGATAAGGCTAAACTGCAGCTGCAAAGTAAAGCAACATATCTCATCTATCTTAACATCTATGAGAACAGGGTTGAGAAGCAGCATGGCCTAGTGGAAAGCACACAGGCCTGGGATTGAAAGGACGTGGGATCTAATCCCGGCTCCATCACTTGTCTGCTGTGTGACCGTGGACAAGTCACTTCATAATAATAATAATAACGGTGGCATTTGTTTCTAGACTGTGAGCCCACTGTTGGGTAGGGACTGTCTCTATATGTTGCCAACTTGTACTTCCCAAGCACTTAGTACAGCGCTCTGCACACAGTAAGCGCTCAATAAATGTGATTGAATGAATTTGTTAAGCGCTTACTATATGCGACGCACTGTTTTAAGTGCTGGGGGGAGTACAAGGTGATCAGATGGTCCCACCTGGGGCTCACAGTCTTAATCCCCATTTTACAGATGAGGTAGCTGAGGCACAGAGAAGTGAAGTGGCTTGCCCAAGGTCACACAGCTGAGAAGTGGCATAGCCAGGATTCAAACCCATTACTCCCAAGCCCGCGTTCTTTCCACTGAGCCAAACTTCACTTCTCTGTGGTTTCCACAACTGTAAAATGGGGATTAAATACCTATTCTCTCTCCCATTTACACTGGGAAACATATGTGGGATTGCGACTGTCTGACCGGATTAACTTGCTTCTATACCATCGCTTGGAAAAGTACTTGCATCATGGTAAGCACTTAACAAATTCCGTAAAAACGAAAAAAAAAAACCCAACTAAAAAATGAGCTATAATGGAACTGACTTTTCTTTTAAATGTCCGCAATTTGGATCCCACGCATTCAGAATTTGGGAAAATTCAAGCCGGCTGCTCTCACCAATGCCTCTTCTCTTTTGATTCTCATCCACTTCCAAAGGAAGTGAGAATTTGATCTAGAATTGGGAACTTTTGACCTAAACTGTGGTAACAGAACCACGGGGAACCCAAAAGCTTCCCGGCCATTAGGAGAATTGAGGCAGAAGAGAGACCCACTGCTTGACAGATATATAGAGAAAAAAAAGCATTAAAAAAATATACGAAGATGACACATGGCGAAATCAAGACACAAGCTTGCTCATACATACCCCCAGATGCTAATCCGTTCTGCGATGCTCACAATACGTAACTTTGAAATGCTTTCACCTTTTGGACTTTTCTCTAATTCTTAATGAATTTCCCTTCTGGATCTCATTAGTCGGGTTTTATTTGGTCTTGGGAGCCTTTAATTTGTTTCTTTTCTAGTTTTTAACAGCCATGGGACCAGTTTGTTGGCATTTAATCCGTAGCCCGGCAAGAATGAGAGGGCATTTGTTTCTGAAGTTTTATTGTTGTCAGTTTTGAAGATAGAACAGTACAATATATGGTTTCCTGGTGGTGTTTTGTGTGGTTTGACTAGGTTGTCTGCTCCAAGCATGCAGATTAGAGTCTTTCAGTGAGGAATTTTATTGCAGGGACTGGTAGACCTTGAAGAGTTTTCACCTAATGAAGAAAAGAGGTCTCACAAGATAAAATAAAAGGCTTTGTGAAAGAGGCTTGACACCCATTCCAACAGACTATTGTCTAGTTATCTCCAATAATGGGATAAAATCCCAGGGCCTAGCCCAGCCGGCTAAATCCCTAATCTAATCTAAAATAGGCATAGTTATTTGAATAAGGGTGCAGGAAAGTTAATTTTCTGCCCTGTATTTTAACAAGTTCTCAGTGCCAGGGTGATTTACTGGACATCTCAGACTAGACAATCAGAGCGAATGATTCATTTCCAAAGTGTCCAAATGAGCTAGCATGGTACTTTGGAACAGAATATTGCATGAAATACGTTTTTTTATGGTATTTCTGAGAAATAATGATTCTTCCCTAACATATTCTATTCCGATTTGTTCTAATGATGTCGTGTTGCTCAAGATTATTGCTGGGTGCTCTAATAAAAGTGCCAGAAATTCAAACATATTTCACCCAGTCGGGGGAAGGAATATGTACAGGAAATTTTGAGTAAGGAGTGTCTGGGCCCATAATGTATTTCTGAGAGGGCTGTTTAATATCTTGTCAGAATATTTGTGTGCTGCCCTTCAGCTATTTGAGGGTCAACTCTTTTGGCTTTGAACAAGGCCTGGGGAGGCAGTGACAGGGCCAGAGGGGAGGGAAACCAGAAGTAGGCTTTTGTGGGGGAGAGAGAATTGATATTTCTGCATATGGGTTGGCTGATGAAATTGGTGTCCCAAACTCTAATTCTGTCCCATCACTACTGTCCCCCTAAGAAACAGAAAGGCTGCAGCTACTGAGAACTGAATTTCCATGGTGAGACAAGGAGCGGGAGGAGGTCCCTGGGACTTTCTGAGCTCAACTCCCAGGACTCCTCCCACCTCCCAGGTCTCTGACAAGACATAATAATAATCATGATGATGAAAGTTATTATTATTAAATGCTAACTATATACCAGGCACTGTACTAAGCACTGGGGTGGATACACGCAAATCAGGTTGGACATAATCCCTGCCCTGCATGGGGCTCACAGTCTTAATCCTCATATTACAGGTGAGGTAACTGAGACCCAGAGAAATTAAGTGACTTGCCCAAGGCCACATGGCAGATGTGTCAGAGCCAGGTTTAGAACCCATGACCTTCTGATTCGCTGGCCCAGGCTCAATCCACTATGCCATGCTCCTCCCCTGACATGATAGACATGATAGAACTTGGGCCTGGGACTCAAGGATCTGTGTTCTAATCTCGGCTCCGTCTCCCATCTGCTGTGTGACCTTGGGCCAGTCATTTAACTTCTCTGTGCCTCAGCTAGCTCATCTTTAAAATAGTGATTAAGACCATGAACCCCAACCAGGACAGGGAATGTGTCCAACCCGATTTGCTAGGATTCACCCCAGCACTTCGTATGGTGCCTGGCGCATAGTAAGAGCTTAACAATGACCATAACACCTTCATAAGGGACTCCTTCAGTGTTCCTGGCTCGGGATGTCTATCTTGAGGTTTTGGTTGCAGGGGATCTTTCCTGCCCTCAATTCTGAGTTCCGCTTGCTTGCTCAGATGGTCTTGAGATAGAGTTTGACCTTGAGATGTTGGTCGACCTGTTTCACCTTGGAACAGTTAGAAGGACACGGGTTGATGGCGCTTTTTGTCTGGCTTGCTCTTCAAAGTAAGTCTTCTTCTCCTTGTATATCTGTAATTGTATTTATTTCTAATAATGTCAGTCTCCCCTCTAGACTATAAGCTTGTTTTGGGCAGGGAATGTGTCTGTTATGCTGTTGTGGTGCCCTCTGCCAAGCGCTTAGGACAATGCCCTGCACACAGTAAGCACTCAGTATATTCTATTCATTGATTGAATGATTGACCCCGCCTCAGAATATGAAGGGGAGAACTAAGTCTCAACCTGCTTGATTAGGGTACCAAATCAAGGCTATATAAATATTTTCAAAAATTTCATCCTTACCCCATCCTAATCCTCCTTGCCCCTTCAACTACCTTCATCACCGCTTACCATTCCCCTCCCCTTAAAATAATTTTCAAACTTGAAACAGGGGACTACGTGTCTTGCCTCTGTGCACTCACCAAAGTGCTAAGGACAGTGCTTTGCACACAGAAAGCAGTTTGGCTTAGTGGAAAGAGCACTGGTCTCAATCCCAGCTCCACCACCTGCTGCTGTGTGACATTGGAAGAGTCACTTTGCTTCTCTGGGCTTCAGTTTCCTCATCTGTAAAAGGTGTATTTAATATCTGTTTTCCCTTTCCCTTTAGATTGTAAACACAAGTGGGACAGGGACTGTTTCCTGACTTGATTGTGACTTAGTATAATGCTTGGCACATAATAATAATGATAGCATTTATTAAGCACTTACTATGTGCAAAGCACTGTTCTAAGTGCTGGGGAGGTTAACAAGGTGATCAGGTTGTCCCACAGGTGGCTCACAGTCTTCATCCCCATTTCACAGATGAGGTAACCGAGGCCCAGAGAAGTTAAGTGACTTGCTCAAAGTCACACAACTGATAAGTTGTGGAGCCGGGATTTGAACCCATGACCTCTGACTCTAAAGCCCAGGCTCTTTCCACTGAGCCACGCTGCTTCTCCGATAGGTCATGATAGGAGGCCTTCCCAGACTGAGCCCCCTCCTTTCTCTCTCCCCCCACCCCCTCCCCATCCCCCCCGCCTTACCTCCTTCCCCTCTCCACAGCACCTGTATATATGTATATATTTGTACATATTTATTACTCTATTTATTTATTTTAGTTGTACATATTTATTCTATTTATTTAATTTTGTTATTATGTTTTGTTTTGTTGTCTGTCTCCTCTTTCTAGACTGTGAGCCCGCTGTTGGGTAGGGACCGTCTCTATATGTTGCCAACTTGTACTTCCCAAGTGCTTAGTACAGTGCTCTGCACACAGTAAGTGCTCAATAAATATGATTGAATGAATGAATGAATGATAAGTGCTTAACAAATGCCACAGTTCATTCATTCATTCAATCGTATTTATTGAGCATTTACTGAGTGCAGAGCACTGTACTAAGTGCTTGGGAAGTACAAGTCGGCAGTATATAGAGACGGTCCCTACCCCACAACGGGCTCACTGTCTAGATGGGGGAGACAGATAACAAAACGTGTAGACAGGTGTCAAAACCGTCAGAATGAATAGAATTATTGCTATATGCCCATCATTAAATAGTGTAGTCAACATGTACAAATAAGATAGAGTCATAAATATGTACAAATATATACAAGTGCTGTGGGGAGGGCAATGAGGTAGGGCAGAGGGAGGGGGGGAGATAGGGAGGAGGAGAGGAAAAAGGGGGCTCAGTGTGGGAAGGACTCCTGGAGCAGGTGAGCTCTTAGTAGGGCTTTGAAGGGAGGAAGAGAGCTAGCTTGGTGGATGTGTGGAGGGAGGGCATTCCGGGCCAGAGGAAGGACATGGGCCGGGTCGATGGCGGGACAGGAGAGAACGAGGCCCATTGAGGAGTTGAGCAGTGGCAGAGGAGCGGAGGGTGCAGGCTGGGCTGGAGAAGGAGAGAAAGGAGGTGTGGAAAGAGGGGGCAAGGTGATGGACAGCCTTGAAGCCGAGAGTGAGGAGTTTTTGCTTGATTTGTAGGTTGACAGGCAGCCACTGGAGATTTTAGAGGAGGGGAGTGACATGCCCAGAGCATTTCTGTACAAAGATAATCCAAGCAGCAGAGTGAAGTATAGACTGAAGCAGGGAGAGACAGGATGGGAGATCAGACAGGAGGCTGATGCAGTAATCCGGTTATAATAATAATATATGATATGATATATAATAACATTCATAAATTATTATAAATTACATTATAAATAATTATTATAAATTATAAAAGTGACAAATTAGTAGGTGGTTTTTGTAGATGTGGCAGGAAGTGATAGGTTTGGCGACAAACTCAGTGCTTAGAACAGTGCTTCGCACATAGTAAGCACTTAACAAATACCATCATTATTATTATTATTTGGGGAGCAGCTAGTATCACTATCATCTATGCAGGATACAAAATCATGTAACGTAATTCTGAAGCTCTTTACACCCCCTCTTCCTCAGCTTCACCCTCTGTTCCCTCCACGCTCACCTGCTAACTCCATCCTAGTCATGACTTGCTCACCTCTTTTCCTTTGCTCTCTTCATCACCTGAGTCTCTAACTTTGTCCCCCTGCAAATCCACCAGAACGCAGCTCTCTCCCTCTTCATTGGCCCCCAGAAATGCATTTCCTCCAGGTAGCCTTCCCAGATTTAATAATGTTCCAAGGTCTCCCGTATTGGTTTGTATTTCTACCCATCCTCTGCTCTTTTAAAGACAGTGTGACCAGCCTTAGTCAGGAGAAGCAGCATGGTGTAATGGATAAAGTCTGGGCCTGGAGCCACAAGGTCATGGACTATAATTATAGCTCTGCCACTTGTCTGCTGTGTGACCTTGGGCAAGACACTTACCTTCTCTATAGTAGTAGTAGTAGTGATGGCATTTATTAAGCACTTACTATGTGCAAAGCACTGTTCTAAGCACGGGGAGGTTACAAGGTGATCAGGTTGTCCCACGGGGGGCTCGCAACTTGAATCCCCATTTTACAGATGAGGGAACTGAGGCCCAGAGAAGTTAAGTGACTTGCCCAAAGTCACACAATTGGTGGAGGAGAGATTCGAACTCATCACCTCTGACTCCAAAACCCGTACTCTTTCCACTGAGCCATGCTGCTTCCTCTATGCCTACACCTCATCTGAAAAATGGGGATGAAGACTGTGAGCACCATGTGGGACAACCTGATTACCTTGTATCTACCCCAGTGCTTGGAACAGTGCTTGGCATATAGTAAAGGCTTAAATACCAACATTATTATTTTATTATTTGCTTGTATCCACTCCGGTGCTTAGTACGGTGCTTGGCACATAGTACGCACTTAACAAATACCACAGTTATTACTATATTATGCATCTCGTGGCTCAGTGGAAAGAGCACAGACTTGGGAGTCAGAGATCATGGGTTCTAATCCCTGCTCCGCCATTTATCGGCTGTGTGACTTTGGGCAAGTCATTTAATAATAATAATAATAATAATAATAATAATAACAATGGCATTTATTAAGCGCTTACTATGTGCAAAGCACTGTTCTAAGTGCTGGGGAGGTTACAAGGTGATCAGGTTGTCCCCCATGGGGCTCACAGTCTTAATCCCCATTTTACAGATGAGGTCACTGAGGCCCAGGGAAGTTAAGTGACTTGCCTGAAGTCACACAGCTGACAATTGGCAAAGCTGGGATTTGAACCCATGACCTCTGACTCCAAAGCCCAGCCTCTTTCCTACTGAGCCACTTAACTTCTCTGTGCCTCAGTTAGCTCATCTGTTAAATGGGAATTAGGATTGTGAGCTCCACGTGGGACAACCTGATCACCTTTTATCCCCCCAGCGATTAGAACAGTGCTTTGCACATAGTAAGCACTTAACAAATACCATCATTATTATTATCTGCTCCCTTCCTCATGACTCCAATATACATGGAAATTCAGATCAGCAGTCTAACCTGCTGCCCTCACTAGATCATAAACTTCTCAATGGTAGAGATCTTGTTTTTTGCATCTCTTCTACTCTCCTGTGCGCTTAGTCCTGGGCTTAGCACAAAGTAGGCACTCTGACAGCCTGCCTAGCCCACAACAATACCCTCCTTTGGCAATCATGTAAAAAGCTGTGGAGATTTCGGGGCAGGCCATACAGGCCGGGAGGAAGGAGCACGGGCCTAAGAGGAGACTTGGCTTCTAATCCCATGTGTTTGATCTTGGGCAAGTCACCTCACTTTTCTGTGCCTTACTTTCTTCATCTATAAAATGGGATCCAATATCTGTTCTACTTCATCTGGATTATATACGCTTTTGTTATTCTTTTTTCATCAAACTCTGCTTTCCACCAGGAAACTTGTTGCAAATGATTTTCTTCTAATTATTATTATTATTACTACTTCTACTGATTGTGGTATTTGTTAAGTGTCAGCTATGTGCCAAGCACTGTTCTAAGAGCGGGGGTAGATACGGGGTAATCACTTTGGACTAGAACCTAGTCACTTCACTAGGCTGTGAGCCCATTGTTGGGTAGGGACCGTCTCTATATGTTGCCAACTTGTACTTCCAAGGGCTTAGTACAGTGGTCTGCACACAGTAAGCACTCAATAAATACAATTCAATGAATGAATAAGCTGCTTCCCTATGTACTGGTGCATTATGAACGTACAAGATCATTCTTTCAGGATTTTCCCATTTCC